>NC_080647.1:5625000-6250000 GCF_027579445.1 Ammospiza nelsoni | reverse complement strand
TGCCCTGGTGGGGGCAGGCACAGCACCACGGCCACACCACCCAGCACCACCACTGCAGCCCCTCCTGCCCCTTCCCACACCAGAGCTGAGGCTGCTGCAGCATCTCTGAGCAGCCCTGCCAGACAGGGCCAGCCCCCTCCCAGCCCCCCTGGCCCCTCAGCATCAGCCCCCAGCAGCAGGTGGGCAGGGGGCCCACAGCAATGCCGAGAGGAATCAAAACTCACTGAGCGTCACCGTGTCTGGCACCAAATTTATTGAACTACAAACACACATCACTCAAGAGCACCAGGTCTGGAGGAATGTGAGGGACCAAGCCCCTGCCACTAACAGGGGGCAGGAGCATCAGCTTCTGCTTGATTTGAACACAGACAACACCCCCAACCCAACAGAAATAATGCTACAGCAGAATTACAACGGTAATGGCACAGAATTTACAAAAATATAAATAACCTATTCGTAACCTTAAAGAAAAATAACATCTACCATAAAAAACCACACATATTCCCTTGGGTAAACCATGGCTACAGAAATGTAGTGATTTGTGTTGTTGAAAAGCACCAGAGTCTGAAGTATTAAACAATCCAACACAGAGGGGGTATCTCCCCCCAACACTTGCAGACTCTTCCAAGAAGTGTGCCCAGATCAGTAACATCAAGTCTTCTTCAGTATTGCTATTTCTGTAAAAGCACATTGGAGGGAGAGCTCTCATGAGCCCCCTGTTCAGGAACAGCACCCGAGGGATGTTCACCAATTGTTCACCAGAATAAACACTTTAACAACAGTGAAGTATGTGCCTATTTTAAGTCTATGCTTAAGAGCTTCCCAGAACAGGGCTAGATTTAAACTTATCATACAAATTCCTCTTCAAATCAGACTTCCAGGCAAGACTGGTGTGGAAACCAATCACTTGTTAAAAAATAGCCCCACTGCACTGGAGTGTTCCCACTGTTCAGTCCTAGGTCAAGTTTGCACAGATTTCAGAGTTATTTGATTTGTTTCACCTCTCTGTGAGCCATGCCAGCTTGGCACAAATGGCTTCCTGAGGCTGTGACATGAGATCCAGCACTACAGGAATTTCCCTACCTTACATTCTATGTGCTATGTTGAAAATACTATTAAAAAGCAAGTCAAGTATCAATTCCATTGGTTCCCCAGTGAAGCAGCTCCCTGCTCAGGGATCACTGTTGTTCTGATGTCTGAGTCACAGCATTTCCCTGTTTTCAAGGCTCTCATGGTTCCCTGAGGGCTCTGGCTGGGCTCGAGGCAGCCTGGCCAGGTGGTTTTAGGGTGGGCTAAAGGCTCCCTGTTGAACTTTTGGCCCTTGTAAACACAGCTGGGTTTGTCACTACAGCTGAAGGAAGGTTTCTGCCACGAGCACAGTGAGAGTGGGGAGCAGCCTTTGCCTGGGAGCTGGGGGAGCCTCACTGCTGCAAAGCCACGTCCTGCAGGGCTCCTGTGCAGTGCCCAGCCCTGCTGGAGCACCAGCCAGTGAGGCTCGCACTGACACCACAAGTGAGCCTCTTGGGGGAACCCAGAACAGCTCAAACACACAGAAAACCAGCCCCTGCCACACCCTGTGGCACAGCCAGGGCCTGAGGGGCAGCACCATGGGGCAGGGGCTGGGCCATGGCACACACCCCGTATGGCACAGCCCATACCCACACCCAGCACAGCACACACCCTCTGTGCTGCACCCTCGAGGCAGGGGGTGAGTTTTGAGTACAAGTAATATTGCTCAGACATCAAACATTTGAAAAATAAGTTTACCTTAAAAGCTATGAAGAAAACGAGGTTGATTTCATTATAAAAGTGAGAAAAACCCCTAAACAAAAGAACTAAATCCTCACTTCACTTGCTTGGCCCAGAGCCCCACTCTGGCACACCAATGGAGCTGCCCAGCATGTGAGGAGATTTGCAGCACACACCTGTGGCATGCCACCATCATCCACAGCTCTAATTCACCAGCCCTTCCTGCCCATCTCCTGCTCCTGACAGGGGCAGGCTGGCACTGCCATCCTGCCTGGCCGCCACTGCTCTGTGCACTCCAAGTGACCACACACTGGTGACACAGAGCACACGGGACAAGCTGCCCAGTCCAGTTCCAACTTCAAAGCCAGGGCCAGCAAACTGAGCTGCAGGGAGGCTCTTACTCAGAGGCAGTGGGTGAAGTTATTTTCCTTCCCACTGGAAGTGACTATGTCCACAGAGGGATTAAATATTTATTGGATTTTGCGAGGTGATTAAACCCAGCACTCTCCCTTCCACAGAAAAGCCTCAAACAGGAAATCCCTGGCCCCAGGCTGTGTGTGCTATAGCAACACTCCCTAACAGTCCAAGAGTCTGACTAATCCTGGCCCCACATGGCTCAAAGTTCAATGCTGTAGGTCTTGGGGAGCAAAGAGCAATAAAACGACCTTGACTGTGGAAGAAACAAGCAGAGAGGGAAAGTGCCAGCTCCAGCTCCAACTGCCCATGCCTTTGTTTATCTGAGCACATCCTGGGTGTGTTCAAGCCCCAACATCTTTAAACAGGGAAAGAAAACACCAGCAGCTATTGCTCCCTGGGGTGTGGGGGAGATCTGCCTTCCTAGAAGGGCACTCACTTCTCTGAGGTACAGATAAAGGAGAATTCTGTGGGGTCTGGGAGGGGCAGCAGGCAGTGGGGTAACAGTGCCACTTGCTGGTGACCACCACAGCACCGGCTCGTGCTGAGACCCCGGTGACAGGCAGGACAGCAGAGAGCAGCCCCAGCCACACAGTGAGGGACAAAGCAAGTGCCACCAGCTCAGCTCAGCCCCAGCGATGCTGTCTGCGAGCCTCGGGGTGCCTCCGGTGACACCACATCACAGAACACCCTGAGTTGGAAGGGACCACAAAGATCACAGAGTTTAACTCTGAAGTAAATGGCTCACAGAGGCATTGAGCCCTCAGCCCTGGTGTGACCAGCAGCATGCTCTGCTGGGAGCTGAGCCACAGCCACAGCCCTGCTGGCAGCTGCCCTGCCTGTGACCCCCGGCGTGCTCAGCCGCCCCCACACTGCTCTGCCCCGCTCAGGAACGTGTCCTGCAGCCCCTGCTCCCTTCCAGGGCCACCAGCACAGCCCCATGGCCAGGGCACACCGAGAACAGCCCAGCTGCCTGCAGCCCCCAGCCTCAGGCACAACACTGAAATCAGGGTGACAGCAAGGCCATGGCAAGTCATGACAAATCCCCCAGGGTGAAATACCAAGCAGAAGGGTGCTCCCCCTTCCCAGTAGCAGCTCCCAGGAATGAGAAATCAGGCCATTTTTAGGCAGGAAAAAAAAAAAAAAAAGAAAAATGTTATTTTAAAAGAGGAGGAGCTTCCGGAGGAGCTCCTGCTGTGGCTGACACAGGAATGTCACCGCTGCCTGTGACCACAGCCACAGCTTCAGCCTCAGCTGCCACCCATGGGGCACTGTCCCTGCCCCTGACACCCTGTGCAACCACAGGTGGTTTGTGAAGCCTTGGAGGCAATGGGCAGTGAACAGCCATGGGGCTGGGGTGAGCCAGCACCTGCCCATGGCCAACAGCCACAGCCCAACAGGGGCTTACATCAGCTCATCATGAGAGTCAGCCTGAAACTTGTGCCAGGATGCTACACTGCACCACAAAGGGGCACGAGAGGAAGGTGCCAGGGTGGCACAGAGGGACAAAGGATGGAGCCTGGCACATCAGCCATGGTCAGGTCCTCTGCCAAGGAAGTCGCAGCACAGAGGAAGAGAAGCAACTGAAAAGTAAACTGAGAAAACAGCAACTGGCACCCAGAGGAAGGATGGAAAAGCTGGAATGGAAGGGAGGAGATGGCTGGGCTCATAGGAGGGCACTACCCGTGGACAGTGAGCCCCATGGCTGAGGAACCCCATGGCAACAGTGGGGCAGGACAGGGCTCACTGCAGAGCCAGAGCACCACAGTAACCAACAGGGAAGGGTGCCACAACTAGAGCAAAAACAGCCTCTGGAGGGGCCTGAGCAAGGAAAAGGCACAGCTGTGCTTCCCGAACCCCTGTGCAGAGGCGCCCATCATGTCCATTCCACGACGCAAAAACCATCTCTGTGTCCTCCTGCCCAGGGAGGTTCTGTGCCTGCAGGCCACAGTTTCAGCAGTGCCTGGAGTCCCTGTGTCCCCGGGTGTCCCCTAGCGCTGGCGGTCGGGCGCGGGGCTCAGCGTGAAGTGGTCACAGAGCAGCAGCAGGGCGTCGACGCGCTGGAGCCGCTGCAGCGCCCGCGCCAGCAGAGGGACGGTGACCACGGCTCCTGCAGAGGTGAAGTGTGCCACCAGCTGCTCAAAGCCCGAGATCCGCCCCAGCAGCTGCGGCATCAGCCCCAGCTCCAGAGCCACGTGGCTGAAGTTCTTTACTCCGTTCAAGGAAGGGTCCAACAGGAAGGCCAGAGACTGCACCAAGGAATGGGGCAGCTCTGCTATGGGGAGACCTGGGGACAGCAACACAGCAAAGGTGGGTTAGGACACATCCTAGGCAAATAGGAAAAGGGCTAAGAGAACAGCCTCCAGCCTCAGGCCCTGCTGAGCAGGTGAAAGGCCACCCTGCCAGGGCAGGGATCTCCTCCAACATCGCTTTTAGAGCGCAGCAACATGGAGCTGGCTCAGTCCTGGTGAAGCTGGTAACTGGTGACAGCTGGGCCACCTGCCCACAGGCCACTCGAGGCAGCATCAAAGAAAATATACCCTGTGGACCAAAGGCCACAAGTCAGGTGAGTCCCTGGTGGGCTTCTGGAGGAGCTCCCTTCCAAGAACCTGCCTCTGATATGCCCGTACTTGGAGCACAAAGAGGAGACTGAAGGTCACTTACCACTGGCCGTGCTGCTGATCTGAGTCACCAGGCTCTGGGCATCATCCACCTGGCAAGACAAAGACCCCAAGGTTGGTGGCAGTCCCCTGAGAACAGCCAAGCCTGGCTCTGCTCCCAGGGCTCACACAGGGGCTCAGGGAATGGTGCTCCTTCTCCAGCCTCTCCACCCCATATTAACACAACTCAGTCCATATTCCTACCCCTATGTCAAGCCCTCTGTGCCTGAGCCCTTGGGCAACTGGCAGCAGTTCTGAGCAGTCATAAGGCAGGAGGAACTCACCGGCTGCTCCCCAGGTGGGGTTTCAGCTGTGGGCAGGTGATGAGCCCTCTCCTGCACCCCAGCACTGCTCTCTGCTGGAATCCTCCTCCCAGCCCGGCCGGCAGTGTCCTCCAGCCGTTCAGCACCCACAAACTCCGCCTGGCTGGAGAACTTCTGCAGGTCCAGCTCAGTGCACTCCACGGGCGCGTGGGGCCACTTGTGCTGCATCTCGGAGGCGCAGGAGGAGAGGGGGGCCAGGGCCTCCACCGTGCCCTGCCTGGGGGCGGGGGGCGGCAGGACCCCCTCCAGGCAGTCCCCATGGCCCGAGGCCCGGATCAGGGGCTGGCTTTCCAGCAGGCTCCTGCCCAGCTGGGCCTTGGAGGCAGTGCTGGCTGCGATGGCTGGTGGCAAGTCCATCTCTGGCTGGAGAGAGGGGAGCTGGAGACCCACGGCTTCCCCATCAGAAATGAACTGCACCGCTTCCACGGGGCCTGGAACAGAAACCAGCACTCATCGGTGAAGCTCAGCATCCAGTCCATCCTTCCTGCCTCAGGGCTTCTCATCCTGGAGCCCAGCACCATCCTCCCTTCCCCAGGGCAAGAACAAGAGCAGGTACCTTCTGCCTGCCTGTAGCAAGGGCTCAAATTCTTCACACCCAGGCAGCAGGGTCCAGACATCTGCTCCTCACACAGGAACCTGCCAGGAGCTGCTGCAGTTGGGAACGTTGCTCGCTGGCCTGAGAAGTTCTGAGTCCTCAGGAAGACTTGGAGGAAAGAGAAGAAACAGCCTGAGCAAAGGCTTGGCTCGCTTCCCTAGCATGTGCTCAGCCCTGTGGTATGTCTGCCAGCGAGGAGCTGGAGCCCAGCAGCTCCCTGGCATGCTGCTGGATGCCATCCTGCCCCAACCCTGGCCACCACACCTACAGCCCTCCTCATTCTGCAGCAAAGAGCCACCCAAGCAGAAAAACCTCAGAGGGGAGGGTTGCCAGTTCTGACAGTGAAATGGCCTCCTCCTCCTGATGGCCCTAAGAAGGAGGAAGGCTCCTCTGTCACTGAGCAGGTAAAGCACACACAGAGGCCCTGCAGGCATGAAAAGCAGGATGAGGTGTCTATTCTGTGTGAGCTGAGGAACAGCTGGGTCACTGTGCTGTGAATTCAGCAATGCCCTACACTGCAAGAAGGGGCCACAGGCACAGGTGAGTGGCACAGCAGGGAGGAGAGCACCAACTCACCTCTCTGGCACTGGCTTTTCCAGAATCGCTTGCAGTAGATGATGGAAAGTGCCAGAAGCACCAGGACGATGATGACCAGGGCACTGCTGGTCAGTGCAAGAAGGGCTGTGTCCTGTGGTGGTACAGTAGGGACAGCGACCTTCACCAGGTTTGTTCTGGAGCGACCTGCAAACATCCACACAGCATTGGAGCCAAACTCCGAGGCTTGGACCACCCTTCCCTGCCCATCCCTCACCCCATGCCTGGCTGTGCCTCCCCCAGCAGGGCTGTGGCTCCCCTGTGCCCACGTCACCTGCCCTGAGCCCAGCAGGGTGGGACACCTACACTGTGGCTCGGAGGACGGCGTCTGCTTGGTGCAGGGGATGCACTCCCACTCCAGCTGCCCGCTGATCCGCGCCTTCCTGTAGAACCTGGAACACAGCACACGGGCTCAGCTTAGCCTGGTAACCCGTGTGTTACACCACCCTGCTGTGCAGCCAGCTGTGCCACCCACCCCACAGCACAGGGGACAGCTATCCTGCACCCCACAGCACAGGGGACAGCTATCCTGCACCCCACAGCACAGGGGACAGCTATCCTGCACCCCACAGCACAGGGGACAGCTATCCTGCACCCCTGCCTGGCTGGCAACAGGAGCAACAGGGCTCTCATTGCTGGCTGGAGCCACACCACACCTACTAGCTCATGTCTAGACATTTGTCAAGAAGCAACATCTTTCCAAGAGCCCTCCCTCCCCAGCATGTCTGCTGAAGTGGATTTTAATGGTTAATAGCTCCCTACAGGGCTGGGAACACCCCAGCTATGGCTCTGTCTGAGAAGAGACTCTACACTGGAGCTGGCCAGCAGTGTCTGCAGCACAGGCTATCTGTATGCAGCCATTTCATTTCAGTAACCCCTTAAACCCCCTCTTTGGGGACTACTAACCATAGTGGTCTACAACACTTCATCTTCCAGAGCTCAGCCACCCCGGTGTCTACAGAACAAGGAGAGTCTGGAAGTTTTCTTTCACAGCTCATTTATGTGAACCTTCAGGTTTCCTTCTCTGGAGCTACAACAGGACCCTCCAGAGGGGTCTGACTTCCACACCATTAGCAGCGTCCTCACAGAGACACCACTGGGTCACCAGGCTCCTCTTGGGTGCCATGTGGGACCCTGGGTGGCCCCCTGTGCCCAGCCCCTCCCTGCCTGCCCCAGGTGTGGCTGTGCTGGCCCAGCCCTGCTCACCCCGGCAGGCACTCCCCGCAGACAGCGTCGGCCGTGGCTGTGCAGTTGGATTTCTGCACGCGGTTGATGAGGGCACAGGACAGGCAGGGCTTGCAGCCGTGGTGTCCCCAGCGGTCCTTGAACTTCCTGGGAGGGCAGGCCACGCACTGCGCGTCCCCGCCGCTGCCATCACCGCAGTCCTGCAAGGGGACAGGGTGGGGACATGAGGTGAGGGGCCACCGTTGCTCAAAATGGTGCTGAGTGTCCCTTCTTTGGGGGCTGAGGGCCACCGTTCACGTGGGGTCCTCAGAACCCAGCTGAGAGCAGCCACCACCAGTGCAGCTCCCAGGAGACACTAAGGGACCCTGTCTGCTCCCAGCTGGGGCCCATCGGTGTGCTCTGGGTGTTGGAAAGCACCAGCAGCACCACCAGGTGAACCCTGCTGCTTCCCACCGATCAAACCTCCCACCAACCCAAACCTCCCACCACTGAGACCCCCTGGAGCAGTGTCCTGCTGGCACCCACCCTGATGCAGCCCAGCCACGCAGTGTGACTTTGCTCAGGGCTATAGCCCAAACGAAATTTAGACTTCCACCAGCAAAAAAGGAAATCAGGTTGTTTCTTGTGCTGCCTTAAATCCCTCATCACCTCCTGCTTCCACTGTCTCACATTTCTACCAGGGTAAGTGAAACAAGCCACCATCCCATCCTGCCAAGTCTCAGCTCTTCCCAACATGCTGGGACCTAAGATCACCTTTCTGAAGGGAGGCTGGCAGAGGATTAACCCAGCTGTGCCACCCATGATCATCTCTACTCCTTACAGAGAAGTCAATTTACCTTGGAAAGCTCCTGCCCGGGCATGCACTTCCTGCAGGGGACACATTTCTTCTGGTCATCCAGGTACTCGCTCTCTTGGCAGGCCATTGTGCTGAGAGGGGAGCTTGGGGATGAGAGGAAGAGAAGGCAGAAAGATCAAAACCAGCCCTAACACATTTGGGATGAGCAGTGTGCCCATCTCTGGGTAGACATCTCCACCTGGCCAGGACAGCAGCCAGCACTGCTGAGCACTGTGGGTGGGACTTGGGCAGGAGGGAACTCCTGCTCCTTCCACATGGCTCCATCAGCCCCAGGCTGGTCATGGGCTGCCCCATTCTGCTGCCATTTCACAGCCTCACAATGCAGCAAATGAAATTTCAGTCACAGCATTGAAGTGTGACCACGAACTTCTCGGGTCACCAGTGCATTCTGCCAGCCCCAGCTGTGGCTCTGGGTACCAGAGACAATCAGGAGAGAGCCTGGCCCCAGCAAAGGCTCAGCAAAAAAAAAAAAGCCTGGAGCTGTGCAATCTCTCAGGCTCTTGCTCCATGCACATTTCATCTCTGCATGGTGTCACTCACAGCAAACAGAACAAGCTCCCACCTCCCTCTGAAACACCTCCAGAGCCTTCCCCAGGTGCATGAATAGCTCAGCAGAAGGTAACACCAGAACCAGCCCAGGACCAGCATCTCAATCAGAGCAAGCAGTTCAGACTGACGCTGCAAATCTGAGCAATATTTATGTGGAGTTTTGGGGCTGCCTGATTATTTCTGCAGATTCTAGATGGGTGCTTCCCATGACGACAGACAGGGAATAAAATCCATTTTCACTATACCAATCTCCACTTTGCTTTTCCTGTTACCTCGTGCAGAAAGTCAGGAGAGAAACTGTTCAACCTGCCTTGGGAGCAAGTTCTCAACACCCATCAGGAATAGTGAACACATTTTGGAGGACACCAGCCTGGACTGCCTGGAGAACCAGAGCTGTCCTCTGGGAGGGAAGCTTGGCCAGATGTCTGGCTCTTGCAGCAGAGGGGGGATCATCTACAGAGCCCCCACACCTCCTGCCACAGCTCCTTCCCCTCCCACAGCAGCATTCCTCTGCAGGCTTTTTCTGCCTAATCCCACCACTCCCTTGCCGGTGCCTTTTGGAAGAGGACACTTGGCTGGGCTCCCCCGGCTCTGGAGGGCCGAGATTCATGGGAGATGAGGTCTGCCCAGACGAGCACAGAGCATGAGTCACACTCCCTCCTGCTCACAGCACATGGGCTGATGCAGGATCAGCAGCCAAGCCCATGGGGACAGGCCAGCAGGGGCTCAAGGGACTCGGGAGGGGCACGGGCACAGCTTGTAACTGGCATAAAGGTCCTGACACCACTGAATAAAAGAAGATTTGTCACCATCTCAGAAGGTGGTGATCCCAGTGTCTCTGTCTCAAGCGCAGGACTGGGTGTCAGGGTTCAGCTACAGGTTGAGTGCAGGGGGGAAAATAAAAAGCAGGGAAGCAGGTCCCAGATGAATGACACACAGCTCCTCTGGGGGCTGGCACACTGGGCAGGTGCCACCCAGCTGATCCAGGAGCCCAGCATGCCACAGGACTGGAGTTGGGTCAGGCTTTTGCTCCTAATAACAGCACAAGATGAATGAAACAGGATTGCAGGCAACAGGAAAGGAACCCAGACACCAGAATAGGGAGAGCAAGGGGCTGATTTTTACCTGCCCTCTAAAGTGCTGTAATGCAAGGAAAAGAGCACTAGTAGAAAAAAAATCAACAAAACAAACAAACGAAAACCAAAACAACAACAACAAAAAAAACAACAAACCAAAAAAACCCAAACCCAAACCATCAGGGTTTTTGGTGAAACTGTCCTGTGAACACAGCTTTGCCACTTTTCCTCATATATTTACAGAATTTTCCAGCCTTTCAAAGGGCCTGCAGCTGAGACAATGGCCTCAAAGCCCCCTCCCCACAAGAACCCAGTTTAAAGCAGTTTGCCAAATACAGAAAGTTACACAGGCCAAAGGAATCCTGTGTCAGGGCTGCTCCAAGCACAAGGAGCTCTGCCAGGATGATGGAATCACTCAAGATGGGGCAGACAGCCATACCCAGCGTGCTAGCAGGATACTGGGCACAGGGCAGCTCTGCTGCTGCTCAAGTGTGACAGTACAGGGCACCAACACTTGGTTGAGTATCAGGCAGGAAATTCAAAGCTGGGGGATCTTTGTAATTCTTATTTCAATACCACCAGACCCAAGGCATTTGATTTGTACATGGAGGACACATCTAAACCACCTGGTGCTGCTCTGGTATGGCAGCAACCATAGATCACCTAATGTTTGACTGAAACAACTGGAAAAGCCAAGGAAAAGCCAAAACTAACAATTCCCACCTCTTTGGGAGCCACATAGAGTCTCCCTGACACTTCCAGGGCTGCACATTTTATCTATCACAGGAGAATATAAAGGTGACACAGTAACAATGAGTATTCATGGGGCACAGTATCGATGTACTCAGAGGTTGAGGGGAAGAAGAACCTCCTGCCATCAGTCCCAAATGTACGAGATCCAGCTTGAAAACATCTCTAATTTGTTAAAGAACTCTTTTATTGCCTTAAAGAGACATCCTGCCTGAGCAGGAGAGCAGAATGGGCTCCCCACTGCATCAGCCCTTAAGATACCAAAGCCATGAGCTGCTGAATGAGTTTCACTGCATGAGATGAAATGGTTCCAGCAGAGACACAGCATGAGCTGCAGTTCATCCACCCTGTGACAGCACCACAGCTCAGCCATTGTCTTTTCTCTGTGAAAGTGTAATTTAAAAAAAAAAAATTAGACTGTATTGGAATCCAATCTATTTCTTTTGTGTGCAGCTAAAGGATTATGGGAGGAAAACAAGGGTGAGGAAAATAATAAATGAGAAGGTACAAAATGAAAGCAACCAGTGAAAGCTTCAGTGCTGCTGATTCTCCCCATGTGCCCAGCAGGGGCTGGGGCAGGGGGGCTGGCAGGGATGCAGGCAGGACAGGAGGAGATGGGGTGGGGCTGCTTCCCATCTCAGCCACGGATCCTGTCCCCTCCAGCCATGGGGTTCTGCTTGTCTGGGACAGGAGGTGCCCAGACACCCACCCAGCAGTGGCTCTTCCACATCACCACGTGAGCCAGAACACACATTACAGGAGATTTCTGCTCTGCTGCAGGACTGACTGGCACAGTCAGGCAGCACCATGCCTCGGGATGAGACACTTGTACACACTGGAACCTAAGAACAAAGAGCTGAAATCCTAAATAAGAGCGGCAAGTGAAAAGCAGGGGGGAAAAATGCTCTCTGGAAAATATGAGTGCATGCCTCACGGCTGGCCACAGTCAGCTCCAGTCTCCTGCTCAGCCATTCCCTCACTCTGGTCCAGACAGGGTCTCCTCATCTCCTTGTGATAAAAACAGCGCTGGGAGAGCCTTTACAGCAGTGGGACTCCTCTGGGAAAAGGGTGTCTCACAGAAGAAAAAAAAGTGGAATTTGAGGCTTTCCACGTGGCCGGGAAATCAGCAGGTTTCCCAAACTGGAGATTCTACACACACTCAACTGCCCACTAATAGTTTTGTCTGGAGTGGCTGGGGACCTGTGTTTGCTTTAAGTGAAAGCACCGTGCCTGGGGTGGGGAGGAAGTGCTCCGGGCTGCTCTCACCCCTCTTTAGCGCACAGCAGGAGTCCCCAGGGCACAATGCCCACTTCCCAGTGATTTCTGCCAAGTTAGGGCTGCCCACCTTGGGAACCTACACGCTGCCTTACCAGGTATCTCAAGTAACACCTCCAAGCTCCTATCAATTTGCATAAAACTTTGGATTTCCATCTGGTTTTTGCTCCTCATGTAATTCTTAGTAACTTTCACTATCTTTCGGCAATAATCAGAAAACCACTGTAGCCATAAGAGCTCTCGGAGACCACTGAGTCCAACTGTGCCCCCAGCACTAACCCACGTCCCCAAGTGCCACATCCCCGCGTCCATGCGATCTCCCCAAACGATGACTTCACCCCTCCCTGTGGCGGGACATGAAATTTCTTTGGGGAAAAACTTGTGCCTAATACACGACCTAAACCTCCCGACCCCCGTGTCTGGCAGCTGCTCCTGTCTGGAAAACCAACCGAGGCGAGACGGGACGGGACGGCGGCGGGGGCAGCGCGCTGCGCCCACGCTGGTGCCGGCGGTGGGCGCGGCCCGGCCCGGCCCGGCTCAGCCCGGCTCGCCCACCGCCCCCGCAGCCCGGCCAGACCCCGCCGGCGCCCCCCGCCGCCCGCTCGGGTTTGGCGGCAGCGCGCCGGGATTTGCCCGGGCACGTCCCGGCCAGGGGCTCCGCCGCGGCACGGCCGCCCCGCATCGCCCGCCCCGCATCCCCCGGGACCCGGCGCCGGGCTCCGCATCTCCCGCTGCGCGCACCCCTCGGGCCGGTGCCGCCCGGCCCGGTACCGCCGGCGTTCAGCGGTGAGCACGGAACCGGCTGCAGCCCACGTGTACCGCTGCCGCTGCCCCGCCGGGAGCGGAACCCGCCGCAGGTCCCGCCGGTCCCACCGACCCGCAACCGCCCCCGCCCGGCGCTGACACCGGCACCGGGGACGGTCCGGACCGCCGAGCGGGCGGGCAGGTGCGCGATCCCCCGCGGGTTACCTGTCTCGGTGCTAGCAGCACAGCACGGCACGGACCGGGACCGGCGGGGCGGCGGCACCAGGAGAGACGGCGCGGGCGCGGACCCGGAGCCGGACCGGCACCGCACCGGCAGCAACTCGGCGGCCCCGCGTGGAGCGGAGCGGGTCGGAGCCCGTACCGTCCCGGGCACCGGGAGTGCCCCCGCCCCGCCCCGCAGTTCCATTGGCTGCGGCGCCGCCGGGGCGGGGCCATGCCGGGAGCGGCGCCGGCGGGGGCGGCCGGGGAGCGGCACCGGCACCGGCACGGGGGGGAGTCTGGGCACAGCAGCGCCGGCGTGTCCTGCTGTCACCGGCCGGGGTGTGACACTAGAGACCGCCGGGCTTGCGGGACATTGTTCCTGAATACCCGGGGTTGTCCCGCGCCTCAGGTGCGGGCTGGAGGCTGAATGAGCCCCGAGCCGGCCGCGGGGGGAACACCAGGAATGAATAAACTCCCGGGTTCCGAGTGCCACGCAGTGTGTGTACCCTGTGTAGGGTGGGCAGAGTGTGTGTATGGGTTGTGTGGGGCAGCACACACCGGGCACGGCCAGCCCCAGGGCAGAGGGCTCTCCCAGGATCAGCATTCGCGTCCCCCAGCACTTGCCGTGACTCACCCGCGGTCTCTGGGTGGCTCTGGGGAGCCGCAGAGTTATCCCAGGAGTGCCGTGCAATGACCGACTCCACCACAGTGTGAACCAAACTGGTGTGTGGAACTGAACCTCCTTGTGCAGGGGCAGGCAAATCACCCAGTGACAGCCCTTGGTGCTCCCCATTCAGTGCGCTGTCCCCGAACTGCTGCCCCTCAGTCCTGACCCAGACCCAGGACAGGACCCTGCTGCCTTCCCGCTGCCTTCCCAGCCTCCGGGAGGGGCAGGATGGGCGCTCAGTGCTGCTCATTTCTGTGCCCTGGTTGCTGTGGCAGCATGAATACCTGAACCGTATTTGAGTTCAAACCTGTTCTTTTGGGGAGTGGTCCCCATTTCTCTCTCTTTCCTTTTTTCAAACCTCAGGCAATGTCATTCCAGGCAATGCCTTTTGAGAGCTCTCCTCATCTGCCCACTGTCACTGTGGAGCAGCTTCAGACTGTCAAGTAGGAATAACTGAAAGGATTTAATGAAATAACTGAAAGGATTTAATAAAACTCCGTTGAGCAGTCAACTTCACAAAATTATCATGGTTGGAAAAGGCCTTTAAGAACACCGAATCCAAAAGTTACCCCAGCATGCAGCGTGTTCAGCACTAAACAAAGCCCCCAGGTGCCGCCCCTCACCTTTTGAACACCTCCAGGGAAGGTGATTCATCGCACCAGTGCCTTGAACAACGTGTGCCTGGCCACTTTTTTGGTGAAGTTTTCCTTCATATCCAACCTGAACCTCGCCTGGTGCAACTTGGGGCTGTTTCCTCTCACCCTGTTGCTGTTCCCTGGGAGCAGAGCCCAAACCCTCGGCTGTCCCCTCCTGTCAGGAGCTGTGCAGAGCCACAAGGTCCCCCCCGAGCCTCCTTTTCTCCAGGCTGAGCCCCCGCAGTGGGACCTGCACTCCCTCTCCCTGTCCCCCCTTATCTGGTGGCATTTCTCACCCGGTGTTCCAGCCGGTCGCAGCGAGGGAAGCTCGGAGGAGCCGCTCGGGGCGGCGGGGATGAGTTTTGGATGATTTTTGGATGATTTTTGGATGATTTTTGGATGATTTCAGCACTCGCACGGGAGGGCGGGCGGCTCCGCGGGGCCGCGCCTGATGCAATCGCCCCATTGCATCACCCGCGGCACGGGGGGGTCCGTGGGGCACAGGAACACCCGCGGGGGCTGTCACGGAGCGGGAGGGGTCACCGCGGGATGGGCTCTGGGGGAACCCACGGCAGCAGGGAAGGATCGGCCGGCTCGGGGTGGGCACGGGCAGAGTGCCCGGAGCGGGCTGCTGGTGCCTGGCTGCGGGGCTGCGGCGGTTTGAGGCTAGTTAGTGGTGGTTTGTGGTGATTTGTGGTTAGGTAGTGGTGGTTAGTGGTTGGTTAGTGATAGTTTCTGGTGATTTGTGGTGGCTAGTGGTAGTTTGTGACAGTTAGTGATAGTTTGCAGTGGTTTGTGGGGGCTTAGTGGTAGTTTGTGGTGGTTATTGGTTGGTTAGTGGTGGTTAGCGATAGTTAGTGGTGGTTAGTGGTGGTTTGTGGTTGGTTAGTGGTGGTTAGTGGTTGGTTAGTGATAGTTTCTGGTGGTTTGTGGTGGCTAGTGGTAGTTTGTGATAGTGATAGTTTGCAGTGGTTTGTGGGGGCTTAGTGGTAGTTTGTGGTGGTTATTGGTTGGTTAGTGGTGGTTAGTGATAGTTAGTGGTGGTTAGTGGTGTTTTGTGGTGGTTTGTGTTTGGTTAGTGGTGGTTAGTGGTTGGTTAGTGATAGTTTCTGGTGATTTGTGGTGGCTAGTGGTAGTTTGTGATAGTTAGTGATAGTTTGCAGTGGTTTGTGGGGGCTTAGTGGTAGTTTGTGGTGGTTATTGGTTGGTTAGTGGTGGTTAGTGATAGTTAGTGGTGGTTAGTGGTGTTTTGTGGTGGTTTGTGGTTGGTTAGTGATAGTGATAGTTTGTGGTGGTTTGTGGTTAGTTAGTGGTGGTTAGTGGTTGGTTAGTGGTAGTTTGCAGTGGTTTGTGGTTAGTTAGTGGTGGTTAGTGGTTGGTGAGTTGTGGTTTGTGGTAGTTAGTGATAGTTTGTGGTGGTTTGTCATTGGTAGCTAGTAACAGTTTGTGGTTGGTTAGTGGTGGTTTCTAGTTGTTTAGTGGTGGTTAGTGATAGTTTGTGGTGGTTTGTGTTTGGTTAGTGGTAGTTTGTGGTGCTTAGTGGTTGGTTAGTGGTAGTTAGTGGTTTGTGGTTGGTTAGTGGTAGTTAGTGATAGTTTGTGGTGGTTTGTGGTTAGTGGTTGGTCAGTGGTAGTTAGGTGTTTTGTGGTTCGTTAGTGGTAGTTTGTGGTGGTTAGTGAGTGGTTGGTTAGTGGTGGTCCTCACTGAGGTCCTGTGCAGCCACACTGCTCCAACCAGCCTAATCCCATCAGCTCTGTGTCTGAGACCAAACCAGGGAGTCCTGCCCAATCCCGGTTCCTGTCTGCTGGGCTGGATGTTCTGATGTGGATTATTTCCCAGCTCAATCAGCCCCTGGCAGCCAAGCCAGGAGAACATCTGGGAGAGCTGCTATTCCCAGATGCAGGGATGGCTGTGTCAGGTGAGTGCTGCACAGCCTTCAGGTTTGGGTGTGCTTTGCAGGCTGAGGCCCTGGAGATGTGAGCCTCAGTTTACAGAACCGCGTTCTCAGGTGTCTGGTGCTGTGATCATCCGATACGCTCAGGGTCACGTTGTCTCCGTTCAGTTGTAACTGTGCTGCATAATTAACGGAATTAGTGCATTGAGAGTTAGCAAAACCAGGAATTCTGAAGTAGAGACCGGTTTTACAGGTTTTTTTTTACACACTGGAGCATTCACAACACTAGAGGGCACCGAGACCAGGCAGGAATCAGCTGGGGAGGCGAAGCAGATTGTGAGCACGGACATACGGGCACACGGACGCGTGGACACACGGACACAGAAACACCCTCCATGGCACAGGAGGATCATCCCCTAACACACGGTGTGGTGCAGAAATCAGTCTCCCCCGAGCGCTTTTCCACAGCATCCTGCAGGCTGAATCCCGGGTGTTTCCGTGGGCGGGCAGGCACGGGCAGGACACGGGGCATCCCCGCAGGAGTGCGGGAAGGGACGGGCCAGCGCCGCTCCAGCGTTTTCCCAGAGGGGAATTGTTGTGGTTTTGTGCTGCCAGAGGAATGAAGAGCTCGGGATCTCTGTTGAGCAACTCGGCTGATACCGCTCGGGCTCTGCAGAGGCTGCTCCGGTCTGGTGTCAGCAGAGGGCACTGGGAGATCGCCGGGAGCCTGCCCGAGCCCAGGAGCAGCAGCAGCTCCCCGAGCTTCGTGTACGAAGGTCACAGATCCAGTTGTGCCTTGTCCTTTCCTCTCCTACTGCTGTTGCACCCAGTTTCACTCGTCCTCTCCTTTCCTTTCCTTTCCTTTCCTTTCCTTTCCTTTCCTTTCCTTTCCTTTCCTTTCCTTTCCTTTCCTTTCCTTTCCTTTCCTTTCCTTTCCTTTCCTTTCCTTTCCTTTCCTTTCCTTTCCTTTCCTTTCCTTTCCTTTCCTTTCCTTTCCTTTCCTTTCCTTTCCTTTCCTTTCCTTTCCTTTCCCTTTCCTTTCCTTTCCTCTCACTGCCACTGAGTCCATCTGACTCTGAGGACAGATGCAGCTCCTGAGATGTGGTCAGCACACACACAGTCCATCCAAAATGAATCCAGCCCTAAATGTGTGTGTACATCCTCTGCCAGACCTGCACCTGGGATCAGGAATTGGGCTGAAACCCAGCAATGCGGGAGCAAACTGCTGCGTGAAGTATGTCCTCAGGATTTAATGCAAATCAACTGTTCTCACCCACCTGGCAGCAGCTATGGCTGTGGCACAGCTATGGCATTATTGCACAACTAAATAACATTTCAGCCTTTGCCCAATGAATCTTGCAGAGATCTGTTTCAGGAGGGCAGCCACAGCATGAATGCAGCTGCCATCAGGGTGATTTTTCAATGCACCATGATCTTTGTGCAATCTTTTGCTCTCACTTGTCCCCACAGCTTCATTCTGTGCAATCAATCATATTTTTGAATTGATTTTTCAAACTTACTTTCAAATCCCTGCAGGAGCTCCTTCTGTATGAGACACTGGGTGTCCAGGGGCCACAGGCATCACTTATCCCTGTTTTCCACCCAAAGCTGAGCTCTGACCTTGCAACCTAATGTTGACATATGGAAAGTAAGAAAAGCAAATTTTATTTTTTTTCCCCACTGACAAATTTCTGATCAGAAAAAGCTGCTCATGGCACACACAGCATCTTGACCTGAAGGACACTTTCCACCCTGGTGTGAGAGGAATCCTGTAGTTACCTCCCACCTATCTCCATATTTATACCCTTCATTTACAGCTGGGTTATTGTTTGGTGGCCTTTTGTCTTTCCTTGGCAGTGACAATGACTTTTTCTGCCGTGTTATAAAGGAGCAGCCATGTCCATGAGCTGTTCCAGGTCATTTTCACAGCACGGTGATCACGGGCACAGGGCAGGCAGCTCCAGCACTGCCAGCCTGGGATGTCGGGCTGCAGAGGCAGAAACTGCTTAAAGAGGGGCCCAGGCCATCATTCCTCATGCTGCACACTGTGGAGAAAGCTGTCATTGTGTCAGTCTGCTTTGAAGGACCCAGTGCACTCACAGCTTCAAATATTTCTCTGCCCAGCTCTTGGAGTGCCCAGGAAAGTTGCTCAGAAATCCAGGCAATGCCACTCTTTGGTGTGTTTCTTCCTAGGCTCATTTTCTTCTGGAAGACAAAAGCAAATCAGATTTTTTTCTTCCTTTCTGCCTCCAGCATCT
Source organism: Ammospiza nelsoni (assembly GCF_027579445.1). Lineage (NCBI taxonomy): Eukaryota > Metazoa > Chordata > Aves > Passeriformes > Passerellidae > Ammospiza > Ammospiza nelsoni. Next base: position 6,231,554 of record NC_080647.1, on the reverse strand, counting down.
TCATTGTCTGACTTTGATCTGAACACTTTGGACAGAAGTTTTCTTGCTTTGCTCTCCTCAGCTTTACCAAATCTGTTTTCTCCAGAGGGTGAGGTATGTCCATGGGTGAGCACAAGTCCAAAGACTCCCCAGAACAGGGAGAATTGTGAGGCCCAGCTCAGCAGAGCCCTGTGGGCAGTGTGAGCAGTGTGAGGTGTGTCTGATGAGCAGTGTGAGCAGTGTGAGCAGTGTGAGGAGTGTCTGATGAGCCCACAGACCCCTCGTGCCTGGTTTGTTCCTCAGGCTGGAGAGTAGGACTGTCCACTTCTCCTTGTGCCACACTGGGCCCTGCTGGTGCAGGAGGAGACAGGGGACAAAGCCATCACCTCATTCCTTACAGCCTGCTCTGCCCTTGACTCTCTTGATCTTTTTTTGAGGCAAGTAGCAAATAAAGCCACAGTGAAAACAAACTATCACAGATTTATGACTTGAGGTCATAAAAATCAGATGGTTCTTTTGTAGCTGCTCGCTCACTTGCAACATTCCTGGCTCCTGGAAGGTAGAAGCAGATAATAAACACAGAACTGCTCTGCTGATGGGTGACCCCCTCTGCTCTGGGGAGAGATCCCTCGTGCTGTCACTGCTGGCAGTAGGGGTGAGGTGGGCTGGGATGCCAGGAGCCAGCAGGGTGAATGTCCCTTGGGTCTGGCTCAGCTTCAACTCCAGATTTCCCAGCTTGGTTTGAGCCTGGGCACTGAGTGGGTTCCAGCAGCGAATCCCTGTGTGATCCTGCTCTGGCAATGGACACTCCTGAGCCCTCTCTGTAAAACCCCACGGCAAGAGGAGCCAGCCCTGATCAGGCTCCTGTCCAAGGAGAGCATTCCCAGGTACCACAGTCTGCATTTTGAGTCAAGGAAAAGCAAACAGTCCTTTCTGGTCTGTCCCAGCTGCTACCCTAGCTAGTTTGGATTTCCACTGAATCACAGAACTATTTAGGCTGGAGAAGACCTTTAAGGTCATCAAGCCTAACCACGACCCCAGTGCACACACACAGTGTTACCCTAGGTTGTGTGAGGGTTCAGTTCCAGCTGCCTTCTGCTGAGAGCAGGGAGGGTTGGATTTAAAAATAAGGTACTTCTGCAAAATAAGAAACCCAACAAAACAAGATTTCCTTCCTAGAAGGCCTTTAGTGAAAATATACTCTATCCTTTGCCCTGTCCTGCCTGCCACAGCAGCAAGAATGTGTGAAAGCAAAGGATGTTTTATTCATAGGAAAGGAGCAATTCCCTGTGTGTACAACCTGTAACTCCTCTCCATCACTCTGTGGAGTTTGACACTGTGATTCCCCAGCTGTCACCATCATCTGCCATGAATTATGATCTCTCTCACATCACATTAAATATCACTCTTTCTTACATTACCTTTCCACTACTGATTTTCTTGTAGGAAAAATCTCTTTGCTCAGAGGGAGGGTGTACCTGGATTGCCTGCAGGATGAACTGCTCTCTCTGTACAAGTCCCTTACTCTGACACCCATGGAGGTGTCCAACACACACTGTCCTTTCCCCTCAGGGGCAAGATGTGGCGAACGCCAGTGAATGCTTCCCCTTTGAATTTCTGTTCTTCAGCTGAGCAGAAAGCACCTTCCCTTAAATCCTCTTCCCAAAACACTGGCCATGCCACAGCTGTACAACACCAGCAGTTACAAAAAGAAAAATTATTTTCAGCTGCATTTACTAGCCAATTAAAAAGCAAATCAATCTTGTTTAGGATAATCCCGAATGGGGAGTCTGAGGTACATGTTTATATTTAATGAGCAGATCCTTTTGGCTCACCAGAGGCAAGTTTGAACCTGACTACACCAGTTCCCTTTTACAGGAAAGTATTACTGACCCAAGCAGGGGGTTTGCAGTGGATGGTCCAGGACAGGTTTCTGGCTGCGCATTCAGATCACCTGCCTTCATATTCAGCCTATTTCCCTCTCACTTGCATGTTCTAATCTGCACCTTGTAGCCAAAACAAATTAAATTGATAAATAGAACTTGACCCACGCATTCTGTTATTGGCATGTTTCCTTATTGAAGAGGAGATAAGTGAAAACATAGAACAAATTATGCAGATAAGTATCAGAGAAGTCAAAGCTAATCCTATCTCAGCACGTTCATGTGAATGGCTGGCACAGAGTGCACTCCTGGTGGACTGAGCCAGCAAACTTGCACACGAGTTTCTGTCCCTTTTTCCTCTTTTCCACTTCCTCCTTAGACACAGAATCACAACAGCACTGAGGCTGGAGCAGCACCCTGAGATCACAGAGTCCAGCTGACAAGGCCACCACTGTCCCATGTCCCCAGGTGCCACATCCATGAGCCTGTTAAATCCCTCCAGGGATGGGGACTCCAGCACTGCCCTGGGAAGCTGTGCCAGGGCTGGACAGTCCTTGCTGGGAAGAAATGTTCCCAATATCCAACCTAAACTTTCCCTGGTGCGATTTGAGGTTGTTTTCCCTTTTCCTGTTACTTGGGAAAAGAGCCTGACCCCACCTGGGCACAGCCTCCTGCCAGGGAGCTCCTGAGCCTCCTTTTCTCCAGGCTGAGCACCCCCAGCCCCCTCAGCCTCTCCCCAGCAGAACTGTGCTCTTCCTCCCTGTTCCCTCACTGGCTTGGCTGATTTTTCACAGAAAATGCTTCACATGAACATTTCTAGATTGATGAGGAATTTTGTTTTTGTCCCTTCAGAGGAACACGTGCCTGGAGTCCATGACTGGCTGCACCTGTGAAATCCCAGGGAAGCAAACAAAGTCTGGCTTCAGTGGAGCTCATCGTGGGGACCACAGCTGAGGGATCACCTTGTGGCCTGGATGACAACAAAGGGAAACTCACCAAGCATGGAGAGGGGCTGATGGCACCACTGATAGCAGAGTGATAACAACATTAGCAACCAGCCCAGCCAGCAGGAGCAGGGTGTCTTGGAGGGGACCATTCCTCTGCAGGCTCTGCATCACAAAGTGTCAGGGAGCTTTCACCTCCCCAGGTCCCAGAATCAAATGGGTGTCACCTGCCTCAGTCAGGCGCCTTCTTCCCATGGAACAAAGGCTCTCATTGTGTGGGTAAAGCAAAGGCTGATTCCTGTGGGCCAGGGCACTGAGGCATGCTGCTGGCCTTTTCTAAGAGAGGATGTGGAACTTGGGCTCTCACTGGATTGGGTGTGTCTTACTCAGTAACTAAAGAAACTGATAAACCCCTTGGCATCCAGAAAATGCCATCAGCTTCCTCACAACAGCACTCAGCTGCCAATTCTCCCCTGGTACAGATGCCAGCCTGGCTTGAAGCAGGAGGGCAGGCTGGTGCAGGCAGGTGCTGCAGGAGAATGCTGCAGGATGGAGTGGAGCTGCTCCTGAGCCTGGCACAAGGAGAAGTGTGAGCCCACTGCCCAGGCTCCAGCACCCTGATGCCCACATTTCTGCGTGGATGGTGAGAGCAGCAGAATTCTGAGTGTCCTGAGCTTGTTCAGAGCTGGGGCTCTCCTTGCCAAGCCATGGGAGCTGAGTGCCTCTGTACCACAGGCAGCACGTGCAAGCTGCAGTCCTGCACAACCTGCAGTGATCCTGCATGCTATTCCTACTCTATGATAAAAAAGAGGAGGCAGAAGAAAATCAGGATGCTTGAAATGACATTTCTAGTGCCTTCCAAGCAATGCACAGCATGTTTATCTGCTCCTCAGTAAAGGTTAATATTGTGGTTTATATTTTGCATAAATGTACTCATTGAGAGTCTTGTCTCTGAGCAGTAAATGTTTAAAGCACTGCTTCTTGAAAAATATCTTTTATGTGGTATTAGGTCCTTTCAGAACAGAGATCTGTGTCTCCAGAACTCATCATCAGTTTAGCATTTCAGAGGGTGCTTCTCACTGAATCTTTTATCTCGAGTCACTGATGAAAAATGATTGTATTCCCTAGCTCTGTTTTCCTTTTTGCCTAACTTCAAGCTTAACTGGAACTTCAACAAACTGTGATAGTTAAATAATTTTTTTTTCTCTCCTCAGTATGTCTGGCCCAATGAGAAATACAAGTTACAAACATTGCAAGGAATGTATGTATCTGTGACCCAACTGGGAGCAGAGTGCTCACACAGCCCCCTCCCCTCCTCTGGAAGGGGCTCCTGGAGGCTCCTTTTGAAGGGGGTGCATCCAAACAGCCCAGCAGGGCCTGTGAAGGGACATGCCCAGGGAGGGACAGGTAGCAGGGATTTTCACTCATCCCATCACAGGATGAATGAACACCTGCACTGACAGCTCCTGTGGCAGTCACTGACCAAGGCAGGGATGTGGGGATGGCACAAATCTGCAAAGCAAACACCGCAACAGAGGAGACACCTGGTGCCAGTAAAACCCCAGAACTGGCTCCCCCTGAAACTCCATCTGTGTGTGTGTGTGTGTGTGTGTGTGTGTGCACAGACAGAGTAAAGCAAATCACAGACCCTCCCAGCCCACACCCTGTGGGACATGTGTTCTCACCAGCCAAGAGCCAGGATGGGTGTTTGGCACAGAACTGTGCCAGGGCAGTGACAGGACTGGGCTCCAAGTGTCCTGGGTCAGGCTGGATGGGGCTTGGAGCAGCCAGGGCTGGTGGAAGCTGCCCCTGCCTGTGCCAGAGGGGTGGAATGAAATGATCCTGCAGGCTCCTTCCAAACCAAACCCTTCCATGCTTCTGTGGCATTTTTCCCTGTGCAAAGAGTCAGGCAACATGCAAATAACTGCCTCACTGAAGGGATGATTCACTGAGGATGAGGAGATGCTGCAGAGCTGCCTGTGGTGAACAGAAGGTTCCCACAGTGCTGAGCCTGTCACAGCCAGCAGCAGGTGCAAATGTGTTAATTACTGTGACTGTGCTTCCAGCAGCACGGGCATTCCTGGAGCAGGCTGGGCATGGCACTGCCATTCCTTGTCACCAAACATTGCCAAAACTTGTGCACCAGAGCTGCACCCTGGCAGCTGACCCAGGGAAACACAGGTGCAGTAATTCAGGTCCATTACAAAATAATTTCTGTGTTTTTTGTGGTGCTCCTCTGTCCCAGTGGAATGGGGAACATCCCTAAATGGCAGCACTGACACTGCCAGCTTCCCCGCAGCTGCAGGCACAGCAGTGAGTGTCTCCCAGAGCAGAGGAGGGCAAAGGGGCACTGTGAGAAGGTTCTCCTTGTTTTGTTCAGGATGCACACCAAACCGAGTGTGTGTTTTCCTGAGAGCAGTAAAAGAATGAAAGGTGGTTATTATCCTACAGAAAATACTTTCTGTGGGCCAGACCTTGTGCATTACCTTTGCCTGCAGATTTAACTGCAGGATTCCAAGAAGCTCAGCCCAGTGGTATCACACAATCTCTGTTTCCCAACAAACTGAGATGATCAAAGCTGGAGGGTGACTCGTAGGTGTTCGGGGAATGTCACACTCAGAGCTGACAGCAGACTGAGCACAGGATGCCATGCACAGCCTGTGCCAGGGCTCCTGCCAGCCACACTGATCAAAGGCTCTGAGGTTGTGCCCCTGCCCCCGTGACTGCCCTGGAGCTGGGATCCCAGCCCTGCCCACCCCGGGGCTCTGAGCACTCCAGGGTCACAAAGGCACAGCTGACTTGGGCTGAGAGCTGTGCTGAGCCGACAGTGGGAGGGAGAGGCCGTGTTCCCAAGGAGAGGGAAAGTGGCATCACCCATGGCACTGGCACAGCTGCAGGGCTGGGTGTCCCTGCCTCTGCCTCTCCTCCGCCTTCAGCGGGGCTGCCTCAGCCTCAGAACACAGAGCTGCTCCACAACACAGCACTGGGGCAGAGAAGGGGCTTGTCTAGAAAGCCTTCCCGAGAAAATTGTTCTTCTTAAGGACAGCTGCTATGTACCATAAGGGTTAACCTAGGCAGTGCATGATGAAGAAAAAACCATTAAAAATATCTGTGGAGAGATTTCCCACACCTATCTATGTGCATTTAATTCAAAAGAGCCTGTCTGGGCATGCTGTGAGGCTGTGAGGGAAAATGAGACATTCCTCTTGCAGCTTTGGCACTGCTGCAGTTCCCAGCTCTGTCCCATTCCCTCCCCATCTGTACTTTGGGGAACTGGGACCATGACCCCAACAGCTGGGGCAAGTCAGATTTGAGCCCTATATGACAACACCACAGGATTGGATAATGAGAGAAAATTTAAATATCGTTTAAATACCCAGGAAAAAAATTAGCAACGTTCACACTGCTGAGATCATTTATTTCTGCGAGTGATGAAATGGGAATGTCTTGACTTCTAGGCCTGGGAGTACATGTGTAACTGTGATTGGTTCTGCATCACCCTTCTGTTCCCTCTTCTCTATCACTTCTTTCTCCAGAAATCAATCTTGAGTATAGAAATAATTGAATCTTGTAATTAAATCTCATCTTATGGAAGGAAATCAGTTGAAACTCTGATTTATGAGTACTGATAACACTTTGAAATAAAAAGCTTAAGCAGCATGAACATTGTGCATCCTGTGCCTCAAACAGTTATTTCAATATTAGACAGTTATTTCTAGTAACAATCAATAATCATGGAATTGCTCTTGCAGAAGAGCATGAAAAGGATTGTTCTTTTCCATTTGCTCATTAAAACTGCACTAACAAAACAATACCATGGCTATATTTCTCCCTGTTGTGCCTGGCTTTACATGAATCTCTAAAATATGCCTGTCTAGCATTAATAGAGATAAATAAATCTACCTCAGATTGAAAAAATAAAAGTACATTATTGCCATTTCACAGATTTTAGTTCTGTTTTTTTGGTATTTTATAGGCAGAAAAAACAATGCAGTTGCAGTTATAAACTTGGTATAAAATAAACTTTAAAGAAAGGAAAAGAACCCAAACCCACACTCTGGTAGCAGTGAGATATTAATAAAAATCCCCCAGAGTTATTTCCAATGAGCTTTCTCCTTAACCCGTGTCCCAAATTTCCTTGTTCAGAGAAAGGAATTGGGTAAATATTTGGCAGGAAAATCAAATACTGAGTTCCTTCAAGAAACAGTAGAAGCACATGGGGGCAACTTCACAGGACTTGTGCTACAGCTGGATTGTCACTGGCATTGCCAACACGTGGAATTTCATCACTAATTATGCAATGTGCAGATCTGAGTGTCAGCCACGGGTGCCAGATGACCACATCCCAGCCTCAGCCTCATTGGTTTGTTTTTGGGAAAGCAGAAATTTAAATATCCTCAGGTTACTCAGGATAACCAAAAACCAATCCAAAAGCTCAACAACACTGAATTGCTTTTTCTCCACTGAGCTTTTTTCAGAAATCTGAATAATGAGATATTATTATATCTGTCCTGTCTTCCAGCATTTCAGTGTCTCCCTGAGGACCCTGACAGGCTGGGCAACAGCTTCACTCTTTATTCTCCCTGCAAGAACATCCCTGTTGGGAAAGATGAAAGTTTGACAAGAAAGTCTCACAAATATGTGTGCTTAGCAGAAAGATTTTTGAATGCAGAATCTGAATAATGAATAGAGATGGAAGCAAGTTTGGATATAGAAGAAAGGAATTGCTGAGCCAGTTTTACTGGATAATCAAAGAGGCAAAGGGTGTGTTAGTTAAAAGGGGTTTTTATGACTTAGAGCAGAGGATAAACCCACCCCAAACAAGAAGATGTTTTTACCAAGCAGAAGGAGAGCACAGGCAAACAAGCCTGTGGATGTGGCAAGCAGAAAAAAGGTCTCAGAATTTCCCACTGCAAGAAAACTGAAAAACAACTTCTAGCTTAAGCTGTAATGTACTAACTCTTTGTGATTGGAGAATAGTAACATGAATATGGTAATTATAGTAGTTATGACAGGCTATAGATGAAAGTTAAGGTGTAGATTGGTTCTACTGTATGAAGATGCTCAGCAAAGAAAAGTATATGTTGCAATGTAACCAAAAGAAAAGCGTATAATGCATTTGTAACCAAAAGAAAAGCATATAATGCATTGTAACCAAAAGAAAAGTATATAATGCATTGGTAGCCTAAACTAAGGGTCTCCAGGCCTGCCTGCAGCTGGAGCTGACAGCTGTAGGCACAGGCTCTGTCAGCTACGACCCTGGACTGCTGTAACCTCTTGGATGTAATAAAGTGCATTTTGAAGAGCTGCCTGGAGTCCAGCATCTCTCATTCAGGCTCTTACACATCCCAGCAGTGCCTGCATCACCGGCATCCCTTTCTCACCTGCATCCCAAGCGAGGGAGCCTGGCCCCAGGTGCTGCTCTGCCCAGCTCCTGTTCCCTCTGAGCCTGGGCAGCATCACTCAGCTCAGCGAGAAGGATCTGCCAGGAACCTGCTCTGCCCAAGCCCTGCACTGCCAGTGGGGCCAGTGAGAGGTGACAGAGACCTCATGAAGCCCCTGATGGAGAGCAGAGCTGCAGGGTGAGGTCAGGCAGGATCTGTCCTGGCTGCTGCCAGCCTGGCAGGAGCAGTGAGGGAGGCAAGGGCTGGAGCAGCAGCAGTGAACAGCCAGAGCGCGATGTCGGGATGCTGGAGAGGGATGTGGAATGAACACCGGGAATGAAATGGGGTGGCAGAGCTCAGAGACAGCTCGTTCTCCAGGGACACTGCCTTGTGGCTTGCATGGTGAGTGCTTGAAGCCTTAGAGAATTGTTTCTCTTAGGAGGTGAAAATGACGATGTGAGTCAGATCTTTCTCCGGCTCATTCCCTCCCAGTTACAGGTGTTGAAAGTTTTGCTTCTGTAAACATGGAAAGGTCAGCAATAGCTAGCAGTTTCCATGCTGGCAGCTTTCAAAGACACTTTCCTAGCCAGTTCTGTGCCCTGAAGCCCTTTTTGTTCTCTCCTCCAGCGAGTTTTGAGGCTTTCCAGCTGCCTTCTTCCATGAACTCAGATAAAACCGCAGTGCCCCACGAGCACTGGCAGGGAATTCCTTAGGAAAACGTCTGGGTTTGGCACAGTTATTTCTTGTTTAGTTCTTGTAAAGCAACATTTCACCTCGGGCAACAGTCTCTTCTGTTCCTGCTGCTGTCACAGGAGAGTTCAGAGGTGCCTTTGGTTGGTCAGGCAGCACCTCCCGTTGGCCTGAGCAGGATCTTTGGTTCCCAGCACCTCATGGGTGTTCATTAACCATCATTACTATTGTTTGGTCACATGCCTCCTTTTCCAGACTTTATATTGTAATTTCTACCATTCTGCATGAAAGAGGTTCATTGTTCAGTGGGAGACACCCAACACAGTTACACACCTGGAGAACCATGCAGCAAGAAAAGGATTCATTTTCCCAAAAAGGATCTTTACCTTGCCCTGTAGCTGAGTTACATGTTGGACATGTACATGCACATCCATGAGTCATAGATAATAGATATCCTGACTTTGGAGCAGAATTCAGGACAAAATAAAGCTCAGATGTAAACCCAGTAGAGATTAAAACCCAAGAGGACAGGCATCTGTCAGTGGCAGAAGAGCAGAAGGTAACAGAGGGTAGCAGAGAGTTGTGTTATGGACGTGGGGAAAGAGAAGAACCAGATCTGAGGAGCTGGAATCATCAGGACTTGCTACTGGTTTCCTTCTCAAAGTTCTAATCACAGTCCAGCACACGCCAAGGCAATCAGGGACTTGGAATACAAAATTACATTTTTTGGTGGCTAAAGCATTCATAAGGATCTCATACACCTGAACCTGTACAGATTAAACCAACAGCCTGCCAGTGGCTCAGAAGTCACTGTGGATTTATGCCTGGGGCTGGCTGCTTCCTTTCAGAACCTGCAGTAGGGATGGGAAAAGCCTGAAGCTCTTGGAGCTGGAGTGGAGCAGGGGCTGCTGGATTTGCTGCCTCCTCTGGAAGTGGCTCAACCCCACCACTGGAGTTCTGCAAGGAGCAGAGGTGACAGCCCTGTGCCAATCCTCCCTAACTCCTGAATCCTCCAAGTGGTCAATTAAACCCTGCCTAAGGCAAGAGAGGAGGTTTTGGAGCACAGGCGAGCCAAACCAAGCCTGGGCTGCTCTGCTCAGAGGCTGCCAGGACACGAGCAGGACCAGGCACAAGGGGACCCTGCAGCATCCACTGTGCTCAGGCATCTCACAGGGGCAGGATGGAGCCTGGAGGAACCCTCAGCCCCTGGGAAGGGCGCCAAAGAAAGGAAATTAAAGGAAACCCAGAGGATGGTGTGAATTCCTGATCACCCTGAGGAGAGTGTGGAAGTGTGGGGGATTGAATGTGCAAAGTGACAGGCACATGCTTGTGCCATGGAAAAGGCATCCTGGCCTCTTTGTTTTAGAAAGTCCTCTGTGCAGTGAAAAAATGATGGGGGAATATAAGACAGCCTAAGGAGCTGGGAAGGATGAGGGTGTGTGGATTGAACAGAAGGTAAGGAATTGTTCCAGCCCAGGCTGGGCAGGGAGACACTGGTGACAAAGATGCTGTGGTGGGTTATGAAATCATCCTGTGGGACTTTGAGTCCCCAAAGCCATGACCTGCTGATGGCACCACAAAACAAACCATCATTTCCTCAAGTAGTGTCTAGCTTTGATTGTCACTTCAATTTTCACAGAGTTGCAGAGGATTTAAAGCAGGAAAATGTGATGTCTCAATAATGAAAGCACAGCACTTCCACGGTGAAGGGAACGCAGGAAATGGGATCAGGGATGTGGCTTTGTGAGAAGCGTCTCAAAAAGGAGAAGCAAAGAAGTCTGGAGGGTTCTGCTACTCTTTGCTTTGTTGCAGAAATGGCAAAGGTAGGAAAAACAACAAAAGGAAGAAAAAAATGAAGAAGGATTTAATTCAAGGAGAACTGAAGATATTTTAAGCACTTTTGCAGGGTATTTTGAGACAAGAAGGGCTAGACAAGTTCAGCCCAGCCTCCCCCTTCAGCCCAGCTCAGGCACACTGGGACTCATTTAACCACTGTAAAGGTTTGCTGGCCTGCACTCAGGTGTGGGGATGTGAGAGCTGTGGGAATAGCAGGGTGAGAGACTGGGAAGCTGAGCCAAGTTCAGGTGATCACTCCATGTTTTGTGTTAACCCTGTGTGATCTGTGTGGAATGCTCATGGAAACAGAAAGCAAAGTGACCAGAACTTCTCCTGTGCCAGATCCTCACTAATTCTCAAGTCCTTCATGACAGTTTGAAGTCAGGTCTGTGCCCTCCTCTGAGATGCCTCAGTTTGTTGAGAGTGGAACAAACAGTCCTAAGGGTTCTCTTTTTTCCTTCATCTCTGTCTAATTTTCTCTAGTCTTTCCAAATATTGGCATCCTGCTCTATCCCCTTGGGCAGCCCTAGAGCCTGCACTGAGAGTTTGTGGTGAGAGAAGTCCATCAGCCTGCTGGAATATTTGTGAGGCAGTGCTAATAAAAAACTTAATGGCCCTTTAGTCCCCAGTTCTTTTTTGAATTCTACCCCACCATATTTCCCCTCGGTGGAGCAGGATTTATGCTCCATATTTCATGCATAAATTGCAGACAGTTTCCAGCTCAGAAGGAAAGCAAGATGGCAACATTACCTATGCAAGGGCTTTTGCTAAATGCCTCCTTCATTGCTCCCAAAAGGAAAAGATGAGACAGTGTGTAGCCATAATGTTCATCTGCAACATTTCTGATCTTTAGCTTTAGCCATACTAATTAGGCACACACTGCTTATGTGACTGCTGGATGTGGATTTTTTTTGTGCACATCTCCCTTGGAAGGATGTTCAAATCAAGGGCAGCATTCCCAGAAAGATGCTCCAGTGTACACCCAAAATGAAATCTCAAAGACATTATTTGCTATCAGGCTGAACGATAGCAATAAAAATAAAAATAACTCTGTAATTAAACTTTAGAAATTGCTAAATTTAACTGAAAAATGGTCTAAAATTAGGACCACTGAAGGGTTGCTAAAAGCATTCCCAACAGTGGAAATTGTTGTGGTTTTTTAAAAATTTATTTTTCCATCTCTTTTTTAAGCAGATGCTCAAAAGTGTCCATTGTAGTTCAGCAAGTAAGAGAGCAGGGGTGGGAACTGGCCGCATTCTGTGACCTCTTTTTTTTCCATTTTCCTTATTATTTTGCTTTTAACCTTCCCCAAAGAAAATTCACCCATTGGTTGGGCTAAAGGAACATGCCTCTGTTTCAGTTTATCCTCTGTTTCAGTTTATCTTTGAGTTAAATCCCAAATAAAAGAACAGTGTTTTGTTGTTTTTTTTTTTCTTTTTAAAATTTTTTTTTGTTTGTTTCTTTGCTTGCTTTTTTGTTGTTGTTGTTGCTTTTGTTTGGGTTTTTTTGTTGCTTTTTTTTTTTGGGGGGTTGATTTTTTCCTGCAGATTTCCTGAGTCAGCCACTGACCAAAGACAAGTCCCCAACCAGAAAATTATCCTCCAGTCAAAATGAGCTCTTTGCTGAAGATTTTGGAGATGTCCAGCCTGCTGCTGACTATATTTAGTCACTTTCTGCTTTCTCTATTCTCACATGTATCTTAAAATTCCTGATAAGGAATAGAAGGAAAAGAACCAAATGCCACAGAGGGAGATTATTAGCTTGGCTGAAACCAAACAAGTCTGGAAGTCTTCTTGGAAACTGAGATCCCAATAACATCCTAAGGGAAAATTTTCCCAACAGACTCTTGATAGTTCAGTAACATGAATTTCAAATAAGTCTTTGAACTTCCTGACAATTTTTGTCTGTTCAATATGAGCAGCACTTCATCCCAAGCCAAGTATCAATTCAGATTAAAAAAAACAGGCATGAGAGAAAAAGGACATTATTTTGGTTTAGGACAATGCAATCACGATATATTTGTTTCATCATGTGAAAAATGGCATGGAGTAGTCATGCAATTAAATTCAGGAGTTCATTTGCTGATTCCTAGAGAGTTTCAGGTCTTTTTACTTGCCAAAAGGAATTAGGCTGTAAATTCCATTTCACATTCAAAAGAGCTAAAGAGTTTGGTCCTAGCACATACCTGGATGAGATGAATGAGAGCTCCATCACATTTTAGTCCACCAAAAAGTCACTGGGTGGCTCAAGCCCCTTGCTGATGATTTTCATCTTGCACACATCACTGTATTCTGTTTGCCTCTGTAACCCAGCATGGAGAGTCTTGCCAGAGTGATGTCCTGATAACTCAACTAAATTTGGGTAAAGCCTCAAATCCCATTGCTTAGAGGGGCTGCTCTTCAAGGGGAACACAAACTGGCTGGAGAGCCTGCAGGCAGAGTAACAGAAATCATCAGACATCCTTTAACTTGTCTCCATAACCTACAGAGAACTGTGGCAAACCCAGGCCATGCTGTTGCACAGGAGGGAATAATCTGTTCTGTGAGCTCATACTGGGTAGGCTCAAGAAGACAAGAAATAATGTGTGTAAACTGCAGTGAGAATGATTATAGGGAGGCATAAAACAAAAAGAAATATTGGCAAAGGACAATGAAAGCCTTGGAATGGATTGTCTGGGGACATGGTGAGGTCTGTTCCTGAAGGTCTTTAAGAGCAGGTCAGGAGTACTTGGTTTTGATTAGACTTGGTTCGTGGTAAAAAGATGATTACCTGTTCTCTGGGGTCCCTCTGGTTCCTGTGAAGCTGTTGTTTGTCTCCCAGGAGTGCAGTCCTGTGCCCTGTGCTCTTGGTGTGCTGCAGGAGGCTCAGCAAAGAGTGTGAACTCACCCTTCAAACCACTGTGGTGCAGCAAATGCTGCCAAGGGTGAGTTTCCATCGTTTACAAACTTCATGAGAATGGAGCCTGAGGAATTTCCAATGAAGTCATCAAGGATCTCGTGTGTAAGATGTTCCAGACCCAACAGAAATAGGATACCATCGATATTTCTATGAAACCCCAAAATCTTGCAGGATTTTTCCTTTATCTGCTATTGCTGGCAAATTATTCATTTTCTTGTCAGAGTTTTCATCTCCTTTGAAATCCTGATCCATCCTAAATCCCACTCCCTCTGTGCAGCAGTGCTGGCAGAGCATTTTCTGTGATTTTCCTTGTTACTAATTTCTTAGGGTCACCTTAATTAACTTGTGTGATGCAGTCAGTGCAGACTGGCTGGACCTGTACAGGTTTCTTCCTGATGATGATGATGATGGAATATTCATTCTCAACAGATGGGAGCTGCTTTTGGGGAATAACCAGCTGGTTTTGCCTCATTGCAGCACTGAGGGATGTGCACACCCAGGGACGGCTCACCCTAATCTCTGATCCCTTGGGTTTGCTGACCAGGACAGGGAAAGTCATGTCCTTGTTTCCCTTCAAAGAAGCCAGTGAGGCAGATCAGCAGCACAAGAATGGAGGTGCATAACAAAACACTGTTAAAATGTGGAAGAACAAAAAAAAAAAAAAAAAAAGAAATGAGGAAAAGAAACTCTGTTCTTTTGTCAGGCCATGGGGTTAATCCAGGTGCTGTGGTACTGGCTTGGATAGAAACCTGTGCCAGACCTGTCTGCAATCACAGCTGCACCAGCTCTGTGTTGCCTTCCACTGTCCCTAGGAATTTGTATCACTTGGTTATTCATGGATTTGAAATTGAAAATTTACCAGTTATGTAAGAAACGGGACAGAACGAACTCTGTAGTTGTGTGGCCAGTGAAACAGGCACCAAGAAAACATCTCAAAGGCATCTACCAGACTTCCCAGGCAGAGGTTTATTCCGTGTCAACCCATCCCATTCCAAAAGCTGAATAAAAAATCAGAGTAGCCAAAAGTCTGGATGACAATAATGACTATAAATCCCCTGGTAGCCCTGGGACAGGCCCTCCTAGCCCTGACACAGCTGATCTGTGTGTGCTGTGGAAAACATTGCTGCTCTGTGCACTGGCCAAATGCCTTTTTTCAAATGACCTTTTGTTGCAAGCCGTGTCTGCTACGTAAAAAGGAAATTAAAAATAAATAAAAGTTTGCAGTGGTTAGTTGATCAAAGGTTTTGCTTGCCCCTGTGGTCTCAGCAGAAAGCAATGTGACAGGCTCAGACTGGATGGGTTTGTTTGGCGAGGTCTGATGGCAACTGATAACTTTGAAGCCCTAGAAGCCAAGGAGGAAAAGGGAGATGCCTTATCTGGGTTCTGCTTTGGGGGATTTTGCCCACAGTGGCTCTTTCTTGTAACTGGGAGGTTTGACTTTTGTATGTCCCATATGAGAATTTCTTAGTGGGTGTTAAGGAATACTGACTTGTATAAGAAGCAAGATTAGAAATGGCATTAAATGGTGTCACAGCTCTGTCTCAGGCCATGGATTCAACATTTTTATCTTCAAAGTAGATTTAGGAACTAAAATTCAAACTGGAGCAGGTGTTGAGAAAGACTCTTGGGATGTCAGAGGGGTCAGACAACAGAGCTGTACCCAAAATACAGGCTCCACATGGGCCAGAGGTGTCTGAGTCAGCTTTAAACTCAGTGGCTTGAGGGCTGACAGAAAGAAACCCCTTTGCTCAGAAAGGTGCCCTGTTCCTCTTCCAGCAGGAATAGAAAGGAGGGGAGAAAGCAACCCAGTCCTTTTCTGTGATGGTTTTTACTGGGCTTATGTGAGCTGGTGGTGGAAATTGCAAAGAGCTGTTCCTGATGGTTTGTGATATCTCCTGCATTACACTCAGAGGCTAAAGGCAGAATGTCAGAGGGCTCTGTCTCCTGACAGGCTCAGAGGGTCACAAGGCTCTCTGAGAGCAGGAACCATCATTTCCCTGCCACATATTCCAGATATTCCTTTCCCCCACACAACTCTTGCTAGTCTTTGCAGCTGTGCAAGGTAAACATTTATGCAATGGCACAAGGAGGTGACAATGAGGGACTGCTGAATTCTTCTGACCAGTCAAAGGGGGTCGGATACCCAGCTGCAGCTTGGCTTCAAGCAACCAAAACTCCTCTCTCGGAGCTGCATTGCTGGAGACAATCCTGGGAGAACAGCCTGTTCCATCCCTGGTGCCCAGTGGAGGCATAATGAAATGCCAGGGCTGAAGCCTCCAGTCCCAAAACTGCAATCAAGGAACAAAACACAGGATTTTAAAGGTGGGGTGGGCAGCCAATGCAATGGGCTCTCCAGAGAAAGGCTGTAACTTTTACAGCACTTCAGATCAGTTAATTAGGCCTGGAAGATTTTATGAAAGATTTCTACTTCCATGAGCAGTTGTCAAATTTAAAGGGAGTTTATTTGCACAGCAAGGCAGCCTGCATGCTAATATCATTCAGTGCAGGTGTTACTGGGCAAAATTGCCATGGACTGTGTTTCAGGGATCAAACCAGAGCCTGGCAGTGGCCTCCCTTAGCCTTGGAGGATACAGGAGGGATGTGGGAGAGGCAAGATGCCAAAAGCTGCTTGTTTAGTCAAAGACCATGCTCTTACCACAGATTTTCACCACCATGATGGGGCACATCCAGGGAATGTGATAATGAATTCACCATAGCTGTGTGAATAAATAAAGCCAGTCAGCAAAACCCCATGGAACACTCCCAACACATTCTGGTTCCTGTAACAGGATATTAATGACTGTGTTAATTAGGCAGTGTGGAAGCAGCTTACAGTATCATAGACACAGAAAATTATAATGGCAGGATGGTGAAATATTCCTTCCCACAATGCTTTTTGCACAAGCCCCACCATTTTAATGACATTTACCTTGTGTTTCACTGTTTGCTAAGGAGACTGAATTTGATGACTCTGAGGAGCCTCAGAGGGCCATGATGACCCAGGTGACTGAAATTTCCTCATGCTGTGTTAGAAGAAAGAAACTTCTCAACAGAAACTCTCCTCTCTGTGGCCATGCATGGTTGGTCAAGCAACCCCACACATGGGTCATTAACATTTAGAAATGGAGGATTTCAAACCTCACAGTCTTAAGGCAACAGGCTGGGGAAGAACAGATGTTTCCCTTCTCTCAAGCAATAATTTGTACCTGCATGTTTTGGAGCCAGTGGAAATTGTGTATTAGTCATTCTCAAAAACTGTTTGGTACAAGTAGAAAAAAAAGTATTTTACAGTGTTTTACTGTCTAGATCACTGCAAACATTTATCCATTTTTAGAACTCATTTTTTAGTGACTCTTAAGAACTCCTGCCTTGATGCATTTCCTCTGTGGTTGTGTTCAGAGTGTGGGATGGCTGATGTTGGACAGGGGAAAGGAAAGCAGCAGAGTTACAGCATTTGGAAATGAAAAGAATCCGTGAAATCATCCATTCCTCCATCTGCCTGTGCATACACAACATTGTGGTGTTCACTTCTGAAAGACTGCTGCATGGATTTTTTAATCACTTTCAATAAGAGATAACTCCACTGTCTTAAAAACACATTGCTATGAAGAGTTTCTAGATATTCCATCTTGACAGTCTTGTCTAGAAGAGAAGAAAATTATCTTCCATCCACTGGGTAATTTCAGTGCACAGGAATCTCAGATCTGATTGCCTGTGTTCTTGCCTGAGAGAGGCTCTGGAGAAGCCCTCAGAAGAGGGAAGATTCATCAGAGAATAATGAACATTTTCTATGTCATTTAATGGGGTGATGATTCCTGAGTTCATCCCAGTTCACAGCATTTGAGTGGTCATTTAGGAAAGGGTGAAAACTGCTGGATTTTGCTACTGTGGGTTTCCTTTAACTGTGTCAGCACATTCCCTTGGAGCCAGGACTCTGGCTGTGTGGATGGATAGTGGAGAACGTTTTGTTTATATTTAGACTTGTTCCAGCCATGAAATTAGTAGAATAAATAAAGATAGAAGTACAAAGATTAGAGGGGTTTTAATTTGGTACAGGCACCATTAATGGTTTATTTACTTTGTGTTCTTGGAACTTGAGCTGTCTCTTGATAACTAAAATTGCTCCAGAACAGCTGCAGGGATCCACAGGGAGGGAAGACAGAGCCAAAAGCAGCAGAAGGCAGGTAGCCTG
The DNA here is from genome assembly GCF_027579445.1 of Ammospiza nelsoni. Lineage (NCBI taxonomy): Eukaryota > Metazoa > Chordata > Aves > Passeriformes > Passerellidae > Ammospiza > Ammospiza nelsoni. The sequence goes on along the minus strand of NC_080647.1, from coordinate 6,213,748 downwards.
GGACAGGTGTTGCAGTCAAGAGCAGCAGGCCATGATGTTTTGGGGTGATGTGGATGGATATTTGCATCCACATCAATCCCACAGAAATCCCACAGAAAGGAGGTCAGCTATGAGTAGCATCAGGAGGGTCTCTGATGATGTTTTGTGGTTTATTAGCAGAATAAAATCAAATTAAATAATGCCATAGAGTTGTTAAAAAAATTATCCTGTGGAAAATGTGTTAGAAAGCACTTCCTCAGCCATGACAGGGGTTAAGACAGAGTGAATTCAGCACAAGCTCTAATTGTGTGCGTGATTTCTGTGTCCTTCCCTGAGAATGAGGAATGTTTGCAGGAGCCCAGGGGAGTCAAACTGGGGATGCTCCCAGGAATTCCTTTCTGAATTGAGGATTCCAGCCTTCACTGCTCTGGGGAGAAGAGCCAGCATCCCTTCCACAGGAGGCAGAGTGTTCACAGCGCCCTAAAACGTGCCAGTGACCCATCTGAAATCCACATTCACAGGTTCTCACACCTGTGCTGTGTGTCTTTGCTAAGCAATGGGGCTGAACTGAATAAAGCATTTTATTAATGCTAATTTTATTACTAAAACTTTGCCTTTTTACTAAGGAAAAACCGATTTATCAGGTTGGTCAGTGGCTGTTGGTGCCTGCAGCAGATCCAAGCACTGGCTCCTGGCTGCTGTGCTGCTGTTTGATACCAAAGCACCTTCATGCTGAGAGGGAAGGAGAGGAGGCTTTCCCTCCCTGTGCCACTAGATCACTCCTTCACCTCTGCTCATTTCCAAGGCTCAATTATCTCCCACATTCAAAAGGAAATATTTCCCCAAATCATTCAAAGCATGAGGAGCTGATCCAAGTTTGTGAAGTGCTTTGTATTTTGGTTGGAAAAACCCTGCAGAAGAGTTGATGCACAATACAAATGGTTTTCAGAGTTGTACTACCTAAAGTCAAATGACTTCTGACATTTTCCCCGTGTTTATTTCTGTATTTATTGCACATATTCATCAAGCTGCATTTAGAAAGTCTGATGTAATCACATTCATCGTTGTGAGATGTGATATTTTCCTGATGCTTAATTTTATTATCCTTTGCAAACACTAGAAAAAAATTCCAGCTCAGTCCTGGCTTTAGAACAAGTTTTGTTTTTGTTTTCAGTCAAACTAATGTTTTCCTCCATTTAATATTCTCTTTTCCCAGCCTCAAGAAGAAATCAACAAATGTTAGTTATTGAAGCTTCTTTCCATCCATAAGGAATTCCAGCAAGTTCCCCTATGAGACCTTGGGGTGGTGCTAGTTCTGGTATTTTTCTTTCAAAAAATAAAATATTTTCTGTCTTGATAGATAAATGATGTCTGAGTGCAGCTTTGAGTGCTCATGGAAACATTCTGCCAGGTAGGGACAGACCACAGGAACTCAGCTCCAGGGCCTGGAGAGCTGCAGTCATGTGGAATAGCTGTGATGCTTCCATTCACTTGTCTAGGAGTCACTGAGCAACTTTTATCCCTGATTTACAGCTTGACCAAGGAGACTGTGGAGAAACTGCATGGAAACTTTTAACTCTGATGAGTGCTTGGAAAATAAATAGAATATATACTGGCTTTTGGATTTGCAATTCATGTGAAGACTTGTACAATATGTGGCGAGCACCTTGAGTTTTTGCCAGAAAAGTCCCAACAAAGGAATTCCTTTCTCTTCAGTGCCTGACAGCTCTGTGACAGGTAAAGTTCTCTCCACTCTGCTTGCCTGTCCCAGAACAACCCCAGGCTGGTGATTCAGCAGTGTGTAAGATGGGGAGGCTCTCCAGGCAGCCAGAGCTCTTTGCAGGTTCCAGTGAAGATCCAGATCCCTGCCAAGGGCACAGTTTGCTGTTGGGGCCTCTCCAGTCACTTCAGAGCTGGGGTTTGATTGATTACTGCTTGCAGTCCAGAAAAAGGAGAGATTGCAATTGCCAAACAGAGCTCATTAACTTAAAAGCACAAGTTGATGAATCAATGCTGCACATAATAACTCTTTCTTAATGATCCAAATATCTTAAAAGCTCAAATTTCCTTTCATCATAGAACTTCACCAACACTTTCCCAAGTCAGTGATTGAACTCCCTCCATGGAAAGCAGCACAGCTGACATGATCAGTCCTGGGGAACACACCACCACAATTAATCAGCCACAGACCCATCACCCCACAGCTTCCAAAAAGAGGTTATTAATTAATTTGTTCTGTACTTTGCCTGAGATTATCCTAGATGATTCTGGCCACGTTTCCAGCCTCCAGTTTTCCAAACTGGCAAAAATCTTGGAGATAGATGGGTGTTGTTATCTCCTGTTGCTGCTGAGACAGCAGCTCCTCTTTCACTCCAGCACTGAGATGGTTTTGATGCCAGCACTGTTTCTTGCTTTGCAGCAGGGAGAATATTCAGTCTTGCTGATTCTCTTTATATTATAAAGGCCATAATATCTCCAAGGATGGAGCCTCCACAGCCTCTTATGTCAAGTTGCTGCAGTGTTTGATCATCCTTAGAGTAAAAAAGCTTTTACTTAGGTATAAATGTACATCAGTCAACCTTCTCTTTGTGTCCAGTCATGGGGGACAAGAAGGAGAAAAATTAGCAGCAATTCTTCCTTATCCCAGTGCTGTGGCCCAGGCTCCAGGCAGCTGCTCTCTCATTTTGCTTATTCACCTGCCACTGGCACTAACACTCGAGACAAGATGTCAGCAGACATTTCACCAGACATCTCAAGGCAAGAAACAAGTACTGAACTCCTCAAGTCTTTGAATTAAGAAATATAGAGACAGTTAAAAAACACCAACAAGATGCATGGGCTTGCAGGCTTGCCACAGCACTGTGACCATTTAAACAGCATTTATTTATTACCAGCATCTTGGAAGGAAAGACAAATGTGTAAGCCAGAGGATGATTAAAGGGTGAGCTGGGGAAGTTTAGACTCCTTCAGAATACATTTGAGTAATGAACAGCATTTATCATGTCTGTTTAAAGGCAAGTTAATAAGGACAAAGGGTAAATCTTCACCAACAATTAACCATGGGTTCTGGGTTGTATTTGTGCCTGTGTCACCCAGCTCTCCAATGTAAGCTCTCTACCCTTGCTTGCCAGAACAAGTGCTTTCCCAGCCCATGATTTCTGCTCAGACAGGAGGTAAATCCACACTCAGCTTTGTCCACAGCTGCACACCGTCAATACACACTGTGCTGGCAAACACAGACAGTTCTTCCCAAGAAAAACTTACTCCAGGCTGAACTCACTACTCCGATACCTTCTTATCTTCTGCCAGCATCAGTTCTCTCCCAAATTCCAACCTCTGCTGCCCCTCTGCCCACCTGTGGTTTGGCTGTTTGTATATCCCTGTGGTGCATTCAACCCTTCTTTACCTCCATGTCCAGGCTGGGTTTGCAGATCCAGCCTGGTTCCTTCCTTTCAGCATCTCTGGGAGGTTTCACTGTGCTGCCTGGGGAGCCAGGGCTGGGACAGCATGGGAAGGAATGCAGCAAGTCTCTTGCTTCTGGTGCCAGCAGCCCCAGCCTCCTGGTTTGCAGCGAGTGCTGGGCATGGTCTGGTTGGAGACAGTCCCCAGTGCCACTCCTGAAAGGCAAGGGACACAAACTGGAGGTGTGTGATGCACAAGGCACATCCTCACTGTGCAGGATCAGTATTTTACCTCAGTCCACTCCAATTTCCTCAGTAACTTCTTCCCTGAGAAGACCCAGCTCTCGGTGCTGTGTCGTTTTGCACAGAGGAACCTGTGTCAGTGTGCACAACCTGCCCTGGGCTGTGGAGGTCTGTGGCAATACTATTCTCTCACACAACATTATTTTTGTCATGAGATCTCAAAGATAACTGAGATTAGTTACCAGTGCTGGATATGTTCAGCCATTAAGAGTGATATCTTTACCTACATCTGAGTGGGTTTTGACAAGTGCTCTCACTCACCACAGAAGTTAGGAGCTGTCAAGGCCAAAAATAAATTATGTTGATGTGCAAACTCCTCTGCAGGGAAGTCACAGCTCACCACGTAACATGCAATCAATAAAATGGTTTCAATAATCTGGCAGAGGTGAAGCCTTGAAGCCACCTGCACTCAGTTCCAGCCACTGCCAGCTCTAGGGGGGCACCACTCCTGTCCCTGCACTGCTTCACAACCTCTTTCACACCTCAGTGTTGGTCCAGCTCTTTAACAAAATCCTGCAGTTCACATTTTAAAATCTGTGTGCAATCCCTGAGCTGTGTGAGCCATCACCAGACAGTGGAGCTGCTGCAGAGCAGCCTGGAGGAGGTGTTCATTGGGGAGGGTCAGAGGCACAGAATCTGTAATTGGACTCCTCCAGAGTTCAAGTCAAGGGCCTGTTTGGTCCTCACTATGGATGAGGCTTTGCAGATTCCACCAGTTCAGAGGAGCCTGAGCTCAGTTTCCATTTGAGGCCCTGTGAATGATGTCCCACACAATCTCCTCAGCAGGATTTGCTGCATGTGTTCAGGCAGGAGCAAATATTTCCCTGCCTGAGTTTCTGGATTTGTTTTCACTGCTCAAACTTTTATCTACCTCTCCGACTCTGGCCATATGTTTTCCTTTCTCTCCCTCTTTTTCTTTGATTTGCACTATTACCTCCTGAATTTACAGCGTGTTTATGTTGGTCATCAGCCTCAGAACCTGTCCAGGGCTCCCATCCTCTAAGCACTTGGATGAATCACTTTTCTTTGCAAGATGATATCAGTTGTCAGTGCTCCAAAATAACAACCAAACTGTAAAGTTTTACTCACCCTGTTGAATTTTGTGTCCATTTTGCAGTGACTACAACCCAGACAAATTACAGTATTTGCATATTTATTTATTTATTTGTCTGCATTCCTGGCCTTGGGATGGATATTTTCTGCTGTTCCTTTCAGAAGTTTAAGTGGGAATTCAGTAAAAAAGTAGATTATATGTCATCTTCCTGACCACACTGGTATTTTTGACTTAAGGACAACAGCCACAAACCCTGTCTGAGCAGAAAGGGCTCCTGTTTGCCTCTGTAATTGCATGTACCTCACAGGAGCCTGGGGAACTGTGTTCTGACTCCTGAAGGACAGCATGCAGTACATGACCTTGCTACCTTGCTTTTATGGTCAGCATTTTAATTCCAATGCTGGGTCAGGCATCTGAGGTCAGAAACCTGAGGGTTTTGTCTTCAGAGAATCCATGTGACACAGAAGTAATGATGGTGGAGGGAGTAGAGGGCCTGTTTGATCCGCACTGTATTATTGGTTTGTCACAAGTGGCTTCTAGAAGAATTCATGAGTGTGTCACCAGCTCTGAGATCAGCAAAACTGCAGGACAGCAGAGAGCTTTAGAAATGCTCCAGAGTCAAGAGGATTTTGCAAAATACAACAGTTGCAAAGGAACGTGGCCTTAAAGATGCATTAACTTAATTTCTTCAGCAAAAAGACAACAGAGGAAGAAGAAAAAAAAATCCATAATCACATTTTTGTGTAGCATGTGAGACAGGACAGGAGCTCTCACAGGGTTCTGTCTCCTGCAGGGGCTGCTGGGGTCAACTGGGACCATCTCACACCTCTGTTCCCTTGATGTAGGTAGGAGAAACCATGTGTCTGGAGAGGAATGAACATCCAAATATCTGATAAACTTTTCTGCCTACTCCTGGCACCCACTCCTGTCAGCTCCTGCCAAAGTATGAAAGGACCTGCTCAGCTCTTCACTCTTTTATTTCTGTTTCTGCTGAGGCTATCTCAGAACATTTCCTGCCAATCTCATTTTCATCCCAAATATCGTGAGTTCCACACTGATTGAATGGCAGTTACAGTTGATGTAAGGCTATATTTACTGTATTAAATAGAGTCTGTATTAAACAGCAGGCACATTTCTGCATGGGGTTCTACTTTCCAAGGTCCTGATTTAAAGTAAATTAGTCTCAGGTCTGTGTGCAGCCACCTGGCTGATCTTGGAGAAGGCTCATGTGCCTGGTCTATTATCACTGGCAGAACTCACATTGTGAGAAGCTGCTGCTGAACCAAACCACCCCTGCAGCAAATCCCTGTCTGTGCTCACTCTCTGTTCTTCCTGAGCTCCACGAAGCTGAAATCCCACTTCTTCTGAGTTCCTGAAGGAATACCACCTTTCCAAGGGAAATTCAGACCCTAGAATAAATTAACACAGAGGTAGGGCTAGGGTTAACTGCAATCCCACTCCTTCCGAATTCCTGAAGGAATACCACCTTTCCAAGGGAAATTCAGACTCCATAATAAATTAACATACAGGAAGGGCTAGGGTTAACTGCAATCCCACTCCTTCTGAGTTCCTGAAGGATTACCACCTTTCCAAGGGAAATTCAGACTCCATAATAAATTAACATAGAGGTAGGACTAGGGTTAGCACACACATGAGGCATCCTGAGCTCTGTGATGTGCGCAGTGTGCTTGCAAGCACTTGTGCTGCTTTGCTGCTGGGGTGCAAAGGCTGGGAACCCTGCTCTGCCAGGAAATGACCATTCCTGGAGTGCTCCCTTGGGCAGCCCCTGCGCACACACGCCTCTCTCACCATCAGCTCCTTCTCTTGTTTGTTTCCACAGCGGTGTCTCTCCTGTTCCTCCGCTCGCCGTTCCTGCCCCGTGGCCTTGCGGTGACCGCGCTGCCTTGACAGAAATCTCTGGCTGGAGCTGTGTGCCTTGCCAAGGCTGTCTTTATTTAGACAAGGTTTCTGCTTTCTGAATTCTCTTGTGGGAATGGAGGGATCATAAAACAACTGCTGCACCCCGCGTGGGGTGTTCAGGGGAAAGGACCTTTGATATTCCTGCCTTGTTTCGCGTCTTCTCTCAGCTTTTTACAAGGAAAACAGGAACTGCTGAATAATTCAGCGCTGTGGCAGACAAGAAGGATTTTTCTGCTTTAATGTAAGCATGTCAACCACTGGGGACAATCCCCACTACCAAGATAGGGCAGTGCTATCTTAGAAATCCCAAGTCACTCCTTCCCTGAGCATTGCAAAGAAACTGTGGGTAGGGTTTTTCCTCCCTTCACCATGCACCAGAACACGGGAGGCTGCAGCACAGGTGGGGTGGCGCTGAGCAGTGTGTCGGTGCTCGAGGAGAGCCTCAGCCAGGTCAGCCCCCCAGCACTGTACCTGCAGACAGCATTTATCCACAAGGGCTGGCACCCAAGCACAGCAAAGGTCATGAACTGGAGATTAGAGAGCAGCAGAAAGCAGATTTTCCCAGGCCAGTGACAAAGCCCGGAACAGAGCTCTGCCTTCTGTCAAACTAACAGCATTTTCTAAATTTATATTAATCAGGCATAATATATTGACCTGGGTTTAATATAAGCAAATTCTGTACATATTGGTAACATTTTCATGCTGGGTGTCAAGCCTAACACAAGGAGCTGAGATATGAACCAAAGTGTGCATAACAGAACATGTATTTATTTTAACTGGAAATAGAATTTAAATTTTGATCCTGCCCCTCTATGTGGGCTGTGCAAGCTGATGAGCCAGGGTAGGAGAAGGGTCTGAGCACAAGTATCAAGTTCATTTCCCCATGCAGAGGGATTTGGATGAATATTTCATCAGTTCAGAAAGGTCTTGACAAATATGGATGTTTAAAAATACCAGTTATTGTAAAAGAGGTCAACATCTACTTAGAGTAAAGTGGATTTCATGGGCTTTCAACCAGATAAAATCAGACATTGCTGTTGTTTGGGTGCTGTGACAGTCCTCTGTGGTTCACCAAATCTTTCAGGGAGGTGGGAAATGGCAGCCTCAGACATAAGAGATGGATTTGGTCAGAAAAGGATTTAACCGGCCAACTAATGTTGCTGATGATGCTGCCTTTTCCAGATTTTTATGTGCTCAAGAGAGATATTTTGCAGTAGATAAGTAATTCCTAACTCTGGAGCAGGATCTGAATCATGGGGTAGAATTGCAGCATCACCACTTCCTGCCTCCCTGGTGAAATGTCTGCACCCTTGCACCTTTCCTGGGGTGGAATTTGCAAATATCCCTGCAGAATCAGCCTTCCTGCTGTGCTGATGTGGTTGATGAGACACAAATCCATCCCAGGCAATCCATAAACATGAGTGCACACATCACTGAGGGGCAAAGTTACGGTTGTACCATCACAACATGTCACAGGGCTGGGACTCCCCTGAAATAGACAATTTTCTCAGCTGCATGCAAAAGTCAAAGTACAAGAGCTGTTTTTACCATTAGCTTTGCTGTGACTTAGTGGTTGGACTGATTATGCACAGGATTTTTTGCTTTTAAATGCTCCTAAATTGAGGCATGTGACATACTGGGTGGTTATTTACTGAGGGCTGACTACACTTTGGGATATGACTCAGTGCCTCTTTATCTCTTATTCTGCTTCAGAGCTGACCTCACTCAGTGAACCTGTGTGAACCCGTGGACCTGTTCGAAAACTTGAAATATTTGAATGTCTAAACAATTGGAACATTCACATTTATATTTTATCCCATAGCATAGACTCTGCTGAAAGATGAAGTTTGCATTCAGCATCCTGACTCATCCCTGTGGATGTGGCACCTGAGGACAGGATTTACTGGAGAAGATGGTTTATGGTTGGGCTTTGTGATAATAAATTAATAAAGATCTTTTCCAGCCTGGATAATTCCATGATTTTGTGATTCTGTGTTCTAACAACACTGACTTCAGTGTGTGTGCCCTGTTTCCAAACACTCTGTGATTGCTGGACCTCAGAAATGCTCTTCTAAATCTAGAACTACATTTGGTGATAGCTGTACAAAAAATGGTCCCTAATAAATTTGTTAGCAGTTCAGCCCAGCAAATTCCATGCAGATGGATTGAGTTCAAACAGCAGGAGGGCTGGGATGAAGCCAAGCTGGTCTAATGAAAGCCCAGAGCTGACCAGCATCAGTAGGAAATGCTTTGCTTGATGCTAGAAACACCTATGAAAAACTTCCCATCTGGTGGTGTCAGACAGAAAAAATCCCAATCAAAACACGGTGAGGGACAGGTACAGTGGGCAGCACTGGTAATGCTGATTTGCTGCACAGAAAAGTCTCTTTAGAATATCCAGGTCTCACAGAGAACCTTCCAGAGTGGATAAAACCTAAAACTTTTGAAAATGGAATCAGATAATTGCTAACCACTCTGTTATTTGTTACCCTCCCTCCATACAAACACAACACTCACTGCTTCCTCCATTCACTTGTGTCCTTGAGCAGAATTTCAGTTACATCTGCTAATTTTTTAAGCACCAAAAAAGAAAATAGTTTTAAACGTTTTTGTAAGTGTCTGAATGTTGTGTTTTACACTCACACAGAGCAGTTTGTGCATTCACACCACAGAGGAGCCAGAAGGCAGACATGGAAACGAGCTGGAATAACAAGAGCTGATATCCTTGCTGTCTGCTGGATGCCGGCCACAAGAGCCAAAGCCACCCACCACAGGCTGTGAGGAATGAGAATTGCTGCTGCAGCAGCGCTGGGGAGGCTGAGCCCCCCCTGCTCTGCCTCTGTCTGTCCACCAGGGTCACCCCTCCAGCCCAGCCAAAATACGGGCAGGCAGCAGCAGATGCTCCATGCAGACCCTGCAGTCTAACCAGGGGAAAGTTCCACCTCTCTCAGCTCCCTTCTGACCAGGAGGAATCCTCATTTGAACTGAAAGTTCCCTTGAAAATGTGTGAGTTTGGCTCTGGGAAAAACTGACCCAGACCAGGCACTGCAGAACTGAAATTCAAACAGCATCTGTGTCAATGTCTGAGGGGCTGCCAGTGGTGCTGGCTCTGCTGACTGACACCTCACCCCAGTGAGAGTGTGTGCTCTGGGCAGGACACTGATGGCACTTGCCTCATTCCACCATTTCTGGCCTTATGACTAATATCCTTTAATTATTTCCCAACCTGGGGGCATCAGGCCTGGAAGAGAGGACCACAGCAGAGCTTAGGTACAAACCTTGCTGGTTATACGTAAAAGGGAACAGCTCCCACTGTTCCTGCTGACTTCTTTTCCTAGAAATGGATGCAAGACTTGGAGAGAAAACAAACCCTGTTGATAGTCTCAAGGACAGGAGCACAGCTGAGTTCACAGGGCCCAGGATGCTGGCCCTGGTTCTGCTGCCGTTCAGGAATTCTCTTCAGTAACAATTGAATAAACCTCAGACTCCTCCTTGCTCTATTTTCTGCTACTTTGGCTATTTCTCCAATTTTTAAATGATCCAAATGCCTCCCAAGTTTCATTATATGCCTTCTGGCATTTTACTTTGCCAGAGTTATGATCTTTTATTGCCACAGATTCCCTGAGCTCGGGGGTCCCTGGGAGCTGCTCCCACAGCTCCTACAGGCTCAGTGATGCCTGTTTGTCCTTGGGAACATGCAGCCAGTGATTTGGCTGCTGAATTAAAACCCTCATGCCCTGCTTTTTTCTTTTTTTTTTTTTTTTTTTTTTTTTTTTTACTGTTTTGGGTACAAAGTAGAAACTTTGGGTTTATTTTGGTATGTGCTTTTAAAACTTGACTGAAAAGCTGTAGCACTCTAAATTATTCATTAACTTAAAATTTATGTTTTTCTAAAGAAGAGGCAGAGGTATGATGGAAGAAAACAAAAGAGCACTCTCCAGGTTATTCCCTGAGTGAGAATGAGTCAACTAAATAATTTGATATTTAGACAAGGATTTTCAGTGCATTATCTGAATTGTTCAGTACAAAAGAAAAAGTGAAGGAAAAAACTCTGTTGGGAGGATGAATTCTTTGTGGTGTAGCGGACTCAAGCTCTGCCCTAAACACTGTCCTCACTGATGGGCAGTTGCACATTGGTGGCCTGAATTTGAGAGAATTCCAGAACTAGAATTGCATCTGTGATAAGACTCCCTCTCTAAGTCCCCTTAAAATAGCAGCTCTTTACAAATGCATCTCATTTCACACAATCACAGAATCACCAAGGCTGGAAAAGACCTCCAAGATCATCCAATTCAACCTGTGCCCAATCCCCACCTTGTCACCAGCCCAGAGCACTGAGTGCCACATTCAGGCACTCCTTGGACATCTCCAGGGATGGGAACTCCACCATCTCCCAGGGAAAGCCCTTTCCAGTAATTCACAGCCCTTTCTGTGAAACAATTCTTGCTGAAATTCACCCGATTTTCTAACTTTGGAGTAGCACTGTTGTTGCTCTTCTCCTCCATAAATGTGACAAATGTCATGGGGTTGAGTGTTCAGGCAAAGCTTCACAAACACCCCAGGCCTTGATGGAAATGGAGAGGGAGGAGAAGAGCCGAGCAAAGCAGTGAGAGATGAATTAACAGCAGAAAAAATGAGAACTGAGGCTTTCAAATTTATTGAAAAACCCACAAAGGCCTGGAGAAGGCAGAGGGATGGGTGTGGGCACGTGCTGGCAGGGCTGGGCAGGAGAGCCTGTGAAGTTTTGGTGTGAGGGGCTGCTCCCTCCCCTCAGGGCCCAGCAGCACACCCAGGCTGTGGGCTCAGTTATCCACACTCACTCCAAGAGCCAAACCTGGGCTTGCAGGTAACAAATCCTTCTTGTGAGGAGTGTGTTCCTGGGATGATAGGTCATTCACAGGCTTCATTTTGTGCCTGCTTCATAAGGCAGAACGTGCTCCCTCTATATTCTCCAGGGTTCTGGTATTGATCTCCACCAAAGCAGCCCCAGAAGAATGAAAGTGCAATCACAGCAGTGCTGGAGAGAGTTACAGCCCAGGACCTGTGGCACTTTAATAGACCTGCCATAAATGAGCAGCAAGACAAAAACAATGTGCTGTGGGAACCATAAATATGTGATTATGAAATAACAAAGCAGGATTCCCAAAGTGCTAACAACCTCCTGGCATTCCATTTAATAACTATAAATCTGCCATGGCTTCAGTTAAGTGAATTCCCCACAGCATATTAAACTCTCTGTTTACAGGGAGAGTAATTACTGTGACTTTTAGTGCAAAAAGGAGATGCCCAGTCCAGGGCATGTAAAACTGAACATGGATCTCACGCTAAGCTTTTGGGGGAAACTCCCTGGGTTGTTCTCAGGCAGGAGGATGTGTCTGTCCCCATCCCTGCACACACCTGCAGCCTTTCCTGTGGTGGGGGCAGGAAGGGGTTAAATCTCCTGGCAGTGATGTGGGCAGGGATTGTGGATTGCAATGTGCAATGTGCCAGTTGCAAACTGAATGGGGAGGTTTCCGTGGGAGCAGCAAGGTCAGATCCAGCAACAGGAGCTGAGGATTTCTGGGTTTAACCTCTGTTCTGGCACTGGCTGCTCCATGAGTTTGGAGAAACCAGAGAACTTCAGCAGGGAGAGATGGAGGATCAGAAAGCTCAGCCACCTTACAAGGAGGTTTGGCAGGTGAATTAGGGTGTATTTCCTAGTGCTCTGCATGTGAAATGTGCCGGGACACACAGCTGATAACATTTACAAATGGCCACAGATAAACCGAGAATGCTTTAAAATATTTGTTACAAATTCAGTGGGAGCAACAGGAATGGTTCAGATACAGGAAAGGAATGGGAATGGAGCAGAAAACCAATGAAATACCAAATGTCTTAGGCCATGAGGCTGTCGAGGAGTGACAGCCTTGACTCACTTCCACTGCAGAGAGTGAGAATTCCTGAGGGTGACAGGCAATTGCCAAATGGACTCTCAAGGACACTGGGCAGCCACTGCCCAATCCTGGAATCTGCACTGAAACTGAGCAGTAGGGAATGACCTGGATGATGCCTCAGGGAGGAGTGAAGGATGAAAATAAGACTGACGTCAATGCAGTGGTCCTCGGAAGCAGCCAGTGAATGGATGTTTGGGTGAGGAGAAAACAAACTGGAGAATGAATGTAGCCTCATACACAGTGGCACAGGATAGATACTGGAGCCACAGAGTCACATACAGAATGAGGAACTCCTCAGCTGGTTTATGCTACCCCTTCCTGGAATTCTTCTGAAACAAGGGGTTGCCCAGATCCTATCAGTTCCTAATCCTGATGGGGATCAGAGGGGGGAGGAAGCAGAAGAGTCCTGTCCTTTCCCTTTCCCATGCACATCACACTCAGATTCCTCTGCTCCATCAGTGCCTGCAGTGGCCTGAAGGTTGTGCAGAGGCACAGACCTGCCTGGGACCATGCTGAGAGTCCTGACCAAGAGCTGTGCTGGGTCTCTGCAGCAGCACAGGAGGGTCCAGCACACCCTGCACCTCTCACAGGTGAGTTGGAATGATGGCAAAACCCTGGGAGGAATCAGAGACCAAACTGGTTTACCTGGGACCTTCTCCTTACCTGAGTGCCCTAAGAGCACCATTCTTGCTTTATACCCAACTCCTAATTATCATTAACCTTAATATTCCCCTTTACCATTCCCAATACTTCCTTCCTGTGAGATCAGCTCAAATGTGGCTTTTCAAACCCTCTCTTTCAGGGAACCCAACAGACTCAACAAATGTGTTTGGGGGTGTTTTTATTGAACACAATCTGCAAAAATATATCTCACCTTATTTCCTCACTATGGGTGCACATGGGCTGTGAGCTGCTCCCACATGTGGGAAATGGAAATGGATAAACAAGGAAAGCCATGGATGCCCTCCAGTTCCAGCAGCAGCAGCAGCAGCAGAAGTGATTGGAGGAGTAAAAGAATAAACAAATATATAAAGCAGCACAGAACAAAGCTGAGGCATGGGGAAGGGATGTGCACAGAGGGAGAAGGGCTGGCCCACTCAGAGGTTCAGATTCACAGAGGGAATTCTCTCTTTCATGCCAGTAGCCTTACACAGAGGAAAAGGAGTTTTCTTTCTCCTTGAAAAACAGCTTTTCCAACATAGCAGCCCACTAACCATCCTAAGGAAAGGGAGGGTTGACATGAAAGGTGACTCTTTCCTCAACTTCTTTTTACTTTATTTACCATTATATTGCAGCCTGCAGCTGCTGGCCCTCCATTTTCCCCTCAAAATTTACAATTTCTTCCAAAAGCAGTAAGGTCCCACCCTTAAAGTGACTGGAAGCATTCCATGAGACTGATTGCATGCAAACCCTTCTTTCACAGCTGAGAAGGAGATAGAGCTGGATAAGGAACTGTATTTCACTTTGCCAAATTAGTCAACACAATGAAGGCAGCAATCACTCAGTAAACACAAGGCAGGACCTGGCACCCTCTTGCAGATGGACAGGCAGATTAGGCAGCACAGGGCAGCACAGCCCAGCTACCCAAAGGGCAGCACTGCAATCACGGAGGGCTGGAACCAGAGCAGATAATCTGTTGAAAAGACCCTTTCTCTGCAGAGAAAATGACAAACTGGAAATACAATCAATTGGCCCACTCCACGCCTCTGAGACACTCTGGGGCTTTTCAATAGAACTTTAAATATTTGCTCTTGCACTGGTAAAAACAGATTCCTTCCACGTTACTGTTTTTCTGAGTTCTTAAATATTTTTTCCAAGAAGATTATGAATAAGACTCCAACCTTCTCTGCAGCATTGCAACACAGTGTGTTCTCTCCTTCTTTGAATCAGGTCTCTGATTCTTCTGGAATTCCTCATGCCTTGTTAGATTCCACCAAAAACTGCAAATAGCTTGGATTCTACATTAACATCAGGGCCCAAAAGATTGTGGATGCTTAAGGACATGCAGAAATCCCATTTTCAGATCCCCTCCCTGGCCTCTGTGGCCTTTCTGGTTACCCTGGGGTGTGAAACAGCCAATTCACATTTCCTTGCTGTTTGTCTCGTGGCTTACTGACCCCAATGCTCAATGTGTTTGTGTTCCAGGTCTAACAGAATTATTTATACATAAACCAGACCCATTCTTGTTTGTTCAAATCCGTTTTCTCATTGCATTGTTGTCCTATGACAACTCAGTCCCAGGACTGGAGGATCTTCCAAGCCCCACTGGACACAGCAGAGATGATGCATTTCTGTGGCTGGGGACAAAGGCACCTGCCACGTGTGAGACAGGGACAGCAGCTGGGCTGCTGGCACCAGGAGAGCTCTGCAGAACTCACTGGGCTTAAAAAAACCACAGAGATATCGAGGGGTTGCTGTCCTACTGCAGAGTCGTAGGAAGATCAAAAAGGGAAAGGGAGGATCAATTGCCACAAAAAGAAAGAGGCAGAGAATCCTCTCCTCTGCTGGTCTAACTCACTGTTCTTTAGCCGCCAAAAATTGTACAGCCTTTGCCTTTCCCTTGCCCTGTGGTAAATTCATAAATATTAATGGAGAAATTATTTCCTGGCTGTACAGTGGTCTTTGGGACATGCACATTTTGCATTTCTTCTAAACTTGTTTTTCTTGGGCTGAAAATGCTAAAAACATTTTGGGTGAGTGGTTGTTGTTGTTGCTGTGGTAGTTTTCCAGGTGAAAAGCAGCTCAGCTCAGGTCCTGTTCAGCAGACAGAACAGATTTAAGGTGCTCAAAGATCTGTTGTGAGGCAGGACCCGAGCAGTGGCAGCGGATTTGAAACAGACTGCTGAAAGCTTTGTTTGCCTTTGTTTTGCTAACACCAAACAAGACTTTGTCTAATAGCACAGAAAGGATGAGCTGATATGAGCTGGTGTGAGCAGCACTGGTAAAGAGGAATGAAACACTAAATAATTGGTTGAAACTCTTGGCTTGCCAGAAAACAGAATAAACAAGGTTGGCAGACACCTCACAGAGACTGCGATGTGAGGGAATGCCATTTCCCTTTCAGGCTGTGTTCTCTCTAACTCAGATGCTTTCCCCAGGTTTTGCTGCAGATTTACAAACACAGAGCTCATTCCCCAACAGACAGGAGAGAAATCCTCCTCCCCTTTCTAAATCCAGGGAGACAGTTCACATTTTATCACGGCCAGAAGCCTCCTGCCTTTGCAGAAGTGATGGGCACTGCAGAGCGTGTCCTTAAGGGACCACAGAATGTGCCAGCCAGAGGGAAACGCTGTGTGTGTGTGGATGTGCTGGGCCAGCTCTGTAATCCACCTGGGCTGTGCTGCAGCAAGGAACACCATCCAACAGTGGTTTATATTCTCAGTGGCAGATGCCTGTTGGGTGCCAGCAAGCCCAGAAAGTTGATGCTTTGGGCTGGCTCCAGGTTAGAACCTGATGCTGTTTGTGCAGGGTTACAACTGTGTCTAAATGGAATTAAAAAAAAAAAAAAAGAAATAAAAGAAAATAAATGACATTAATCAAAACAAGCAAAGTAAAGTTGTGCAGGAACTGATTGAGGTGCGGCTTAACTCCCCTTCTCTTCCTGCCAGCTGTGGCTGATGTGGTCTCAGGCTCAGGAGAGGAGACCAGGAATGAACTGTGGTGCTTGGTTTCCAGCTGCAGAGGCACATGCAGCCATCCCTGCGGCCTCCCTCAGGCAGGAAGGAGCCAGCAGCTCTGCATCTGCAGGGAGAGGGGCAGCAAAGTGCCCGGGGGTCACAGTGGGGGCAGTCAGTGACCTGGTAATGAGCTGGGCTCTCTGGGCAGGATGGACACCAGGATTGCAAAACCTGACAGCACAGAAATGGCATTTCTAGTGTCTGTTTCAAAATAGGGCTGGATATCAGGGGGATGGATTCCTTGGGGGCAAGGCTAAACAACAAAACACAAATCTGCACAGGAACTGCAGACCTCTGTGATTAACAGGGAGATACGTAACAACCAGAAAAATGTTCTCCCTTATTTTTCTGTTAGTAAAGCTGCCAGTTTCTTGATGAGACATCTGCTGATGATTTACAACCACGGAGACTTCCCAAGGAAACATGCAACAACAGTTTATGGAAGTACCCAGAAAGCATCACACGAAAAACAATAATGAGCTCTACAAAGGAGGCTTTGGGCAATATGGTTCCAGATACAAATTAAAATTTTTAAAGATAGTAAATGTCAGTTATTGGTTGAGCAAGGCCCAGACCAACACTCAGTTTGATAGCATGTCTGGTCTCTGGCCAGTGCCCTGAAGTGTCAGAGAAGGGCTGCAAGCACTGGTGTGACCTCTGTTCCCAGTTTGGGACCAGGCTGAGGTGTCTGTGTGTGCACACCCTTCTGTGTGTGCTGCTGGGGCTGGAATTGGAGCAGCAAAGGTGAAGCCGAAGGAATGAACACCCCATGTCACTGCCCACAGCAGCAGCATTACAGAAATTAAACCTCTGCCCAAGGTGCAGAGGGCTGGGAGCCTCTTTGGCCTCCTCAGGCCAAGATTTACTGCCCTAGAATGATGTCACTAACAGGTTTTTGCACTATAAGTCAAAAATTTTCAATACTAATTGAAAGGCAGCAGAAGATAAATCACTGAGAACCTGTTCCACCAGCAGGTTACTTTTGTGCTGCAGGAGAACACGTGGGGAACACAAACCCATTTGGCCTCTCTGGGTTCTCTGTAAATTATTCTCACCTCTGTGCTGCAGCTGTCCTGGTGACTTCAGACTCCTGTGCTTAAAGGTTTATTTGTTTTGATTCACTGGAGGCACTTTGGAGACACTACACTACCCATATTTATGACTTTTTTTCGAGGTCATCTAAGAGAGGCATGCTGTGATGAATACTTTTCATCTCTACTGGTTCCCTTGGGGATGCACTATTCTAGTTTTCTCCTTTAATTTACTACCAAGCACACTTCCTCCTTGTACCAGAGGGGCAGGGAAATGCTTCAGAAAGTGCAAGAAGCAGTGAACAGCAGCCAGGCCTGGATTTACCTGTCCAGGGGTGAGCCCAAGGACACCCCTGATCCACCTTGCCTGTTATCCTGGGGTGCTGTGCAGTCTCCAGTGGGGAATGCAGTGGCAGCATCTCAGCACCTGCCTCCCAGTGAGTGCCCCAGAGTGTGTGCTGTGCAGGAAAGGATCCACATACAGAGGAGAACATGGAAACTCTCCCTTTCAGAAGCTTGCCTGGCTCTAAAGGCAATAAAAAATTCTTGTCACACCAGCCCATGCAGGAAGAGCTCCATGCTCAGTGGAGGGAGGCAAGGAGCTCAGAGTCAGCAGATGGGGAGAATGCAGACGGAAGTCAAGGTACAAGAGGAATGAGTTAAAAAGGCACGGGAGGTTTTCCTGATGAAAGAATGGACACCTCAGAATCCAAGTAGCAGCAAAAACATGCCTATGAAGTAAATTATGCAGTCTTTCCCCTCTAGGACATTGCATCAGAGTTTTTGTGAGCTGTGCTGTAGCAACATGAAAGAGGTGTGTTGTTTTATTGAAGTTTCCAATGGGCAATTTTCTTCCCACAGCAGCTCTTACATTTGATCAACACAACCTCATCCTCTCAGGCCCTCTCAGCTGAGCCCTGGCACACACCTTTCCTCTCTGATATTCTTTAGATGTGTTTAAACAGCAGTGTTGGAAATTGGAGTGTGCAGTGACCTCTGAGGTATGCTGGGGAAGGGCTGTGCCTGCTGAGCACAGCAGCATTAGGAACTGTAGATAAAGGAAAACATTCTGACACTTCTTGAAATCCTCAGAGTATTCAAACAGTCAGCAATAACCAAACACAGCTCCTCACTGAAGCTTGGATGAATCCTGACCTGCTGAGGGCAGCCCAAAGTGCCCACAGGTTCCAATGAAGCCACTGAACCTTCATCAGCCTCTGGCATCTCACTTTAGGTGGGCATTCCTGCCAGGCGGTGGGAGTGGGCTTATCCCAGGCTTCTCCCAGCTCAGGCTGGGAAAATGGATCTGCCACTGTTGTTGCCTTGGACCAAATATCATACTGGAACTCATGACAAACTTGTGTATCACCTCCCTGGCTCCTGAGGAACTCCAAACTCTGCCCAAAAGGCAATTGTGTAAGACATGGGAAAGGGTTCAAATGTGTGTTTCATTAGGAGTGAAGATTTGTGTTGTTCTCAGCACTGCAAGGATTGATCAACTGGACCAAGCACTTCAGTCAGCTCACTAAGGTGCATGAACAGGCTGTTCTGAAAATCAGCCTCCGAGCTGTCAGAGAAGGAAAACATGCTAGAGATTCTGTGGAGGTGACAGGGATGAATTTGGGCAAAGAGAAGAAAAACACTTCAGGTGACTGTAACTGTTCCAGAAGTATTACCTAAGACATTGCTTAGCCCTGTATTTAAGGCAGGATTTGTTCCAAGATGCAAACAAAGGCATTTGAGAGGCTTTTTACAGGTCTGTCTCCCTTTGATGCTGCTGGACAGGGTCCAGCCAGGGAGTCCTGCTGGGAGCCAGGGCTCTGTCAAACTCTTCTCCTGCATTTTGAGAGGTGACAATGCTCAATCCATCCTCCCTTGCTGAGAGAAGGCTTGCAGGGTGACATGAGCGCAGCTCAGCAGGATCCCCTGTCTGATCTGTCCCAAATGATTGATCAAAACTCACTGTGAGGGACAGATGATTCCTGCTCCAGGGGCACCTGAGCTTTGGGCTTTGTTGGGTAAAAGCAGCATCAGTGTTGGCCACTGAGGAGAGGTGCAGGGAAGAGTTAAGCAACCTGTGCCCTAAATGAGAAAGGTGGAAGCTATGAGAGATGTGAGATATTATTAATGTTCAGAATTAAAATGGATGAAAGTGAAAACATTGTCTGCACCTTCATGCAAGGGCAAATTTTAAAGAGACTTAACCCACCCATGGGAACTCACATACCTGTCTGATGAGACAAGGCAGTCAGCAGTCCAGGATTGACACAAATGGCTAAAATATTTTAAATCTTAAGAAAATTGTATTGTATAGCTCTAAGCAGCTTAAGAATAATAGAGTGCACAGAATAATGAGGAAAGCTGTGGGAGGCAGCATTAATGAGCCTGGTGTTTTACAGGCTCCTGCCTGGTTGCTGTCCACAGGTGTGGGTGGTGGAAGGCTGGGCTGGCTGCTCCTGCAGCCCTAATGGGCTCCCAGCCTGACCACAGCATCCAGGGGAGCACAAAGCAGTCTCTCTCACCTGTTTGTGCTGCTTTCCCCTAAATCACCATGCCTTCCTTGCTGAGAGGCAATTAATGAGAGCAGAGGCACATCCCAACCTGCACAGGCACCACTGAGGCTCAGAGTGCCTCTGGTTCATCCAGCTGCCTCTGCCTTGGTGAGAGTGGGATATAACCCTTGTGCTTGAGATCCTTTCTGAACCTCTGCCATCATTTTCAATGCTCCACAGAAGCAATTCCTCCTTTTTTATGCAGCTGGAAAAAACTCCATGAGTTCACCATCTCGGGGATGTTGGCAGGGCAGGTTCAGAGACAGGTTCCCAGCTGTTGACATCTGCTCACAGCTGGGAGGGTACAGAAGGAGGAGTGTAATCAGAGTAATTCAGTAAGTGATGGCTAATGGGTTATGCCTGCAACTGGCTTCAAGGAATGGAAGCAAAACTGTCAGAGTCTGTGTTACTGGTCTCATTTTACCAAAGATTAATGGTGAAAAATGATTGATTCTGTTCCTGGCGAGTTCTGTGGAACTGTCCTGATAACATTTGAGCTTTCTGTGGCTGTAGATTTGAGTTCTTAGAGAATCACCTGGTTTTAAATGTTTTTTTCAGGCAGCAAAACAAAGGACCACCTGTTACTCTTGGGTCTGGAGGGAAATTTTTTATGGAATGGCCCCTATCTCTGAAAAATGTTGTTTGCTGCAGTTCTGAGCAGTCACACAGGACATTCTGAGCCAAAGGATTTTATCAGAAAAATTTTTTTCTCGGTGTCCAATGTTTTTGACAGCGCTTTGTAAATAATCACCTTGGTACTGATCCAGCAAAGCACTTAAGGGAATCCTTAACCTTAAGCACAGGAGTATTTCCTAGATTTCATTGGGACTATTTATACACTTCAAGACGAAGATGTGTCAAAGTGTTTTGCTGGATTGGGTTTCCTCAGCATCTCCCCCTGCCCAAGCTGGAGCTCACTCTGCTTTCTATGAGGCCAGGCAGAGTGCCTGCTCTATGACACACTCGAGTCCACCATCTTCAATTCTTTTAACTCCTTCTGCATTTAAATGGACTTTGAACTGAAAGACCAAATTGTTGTTGACATAAACAGCTCAAATCTCAGCCTGTGCAGAAAGTCTTATTACCTGGATGGGATGTTAAATTCACACTTTAATAACACATTTTCACATTTCACAATAACACAAAATCACATTTACAGATACAAATTACCTGAATATGTGTTGCTGGGGGAATGGGAAAGTATAATTGAAATCTATATCAAATTCAAGCTGAGAAAAGGACATCTCTAGAACACTGTGTGATGACTTCAGCAACCAAGTATAAAGATTAAAATTCACAGATCCTTTAAGCCTAACATATGCAGTTGTGCACATATACAGCCAGAAAATCCACTAACATTTCATCAATTTTAAATGAAACGTGAGGACCAAGTTAAAAAAATAAAACCCCTGGAAGATGCCTGTTCAAGAAATAAATTAAAAACATCTTTGCCACAGATCATCAGTCAGAACTGAAGTGTTGGCTGTGCAGGCTGAAGTACACAAACCATTTTGCAGTCTCGCTTTCTGCACCTCTGCAGGGATCAACATTCCAAAATCCCCACAGCAACACTCAGACAGGGGAAAATGCAGGGCCCTGTGGATGCTGCAGAGAGGGGAAAGGGCAAGGCAACACAAACAGCACCACAGCCAAAGCTCCAGAGCCAGGAGCTGCGGCCCCAACAGGTTCCATCCCAGACAGGATGGTTGTTTGAACATCAGAATTCTGAGCTGTGCTGAGGTCTTTGCAGGTTGTGGTGTTCCAGGGTGTACAAGCTGAGGATGTTTCCTCCTCGTGGGAACAGTGGGGTCAAGCAAAGCTCTCTGATCTCAGCCCATGTCTCGTTTGAGGCATAGAGGCTCCTGTTCCTGCAGTGATCCCACACTGCAGCCCCAGCCCTCAGCCCTTCTCGATACAGTTCTTGAGGCTGACAGTGAGAATCCTCCCCTAGATGTTCTCCACAGTCTCTCTCTGTATTTCACTCCAGGAGCCTGTCAGCTCCGAGAGGCTGGAACAACAAACTCACTGGAGCCCACATCCACTGGGCAGCAGATCTCTTACAGCATCTCCCTTGGTTTTTACCATCTCGGGTGTCAGCTGAGCTGCCTTCAGCACTTTGGGGCTGTGGGACTTGGCAGCAGAGCTCGCACGCGAGGGCTGATGAGGTTTCTCTGCAAATGCTCTTCCTCGCTGGTGGCCAGGGGGAGCAGGGCACAGTCCTGGGCTCCCCACAGCCCCGGGGGTGGCAGTCCCTGCCCTCAGCAGTGCTGGGCTGCAGAGGCACCGGCAGTGACCCCCTCCCCACGGCGCACATCCCTCCTCTCCCTCCCCCAGCTGCTCCCATCCCGCAGGCAGGATGGAGCACACTGCCAAATTTTGCTTGGCTGGACTTCGATTTTTATTTTTATCTTCCACAGCTTGTAAAAAGGCTTTTAAAAGATGGGATATGTCTCTCTGTTTTCCCCACGGGCTCCGCTTATTTATGACTTTTTTCCCTTTGTCTTCAAAGGGGCTCAAAGTAAGGGGCTTGTTTTAAGCTCCCTCGAATGAAAATGATTCCATTCCCAGGTTTCCTAGGGATGGTGCCTCCCAGAAGTTGCTTTAGGATTGCTATTCCAGGACCAGCAAGGGGAGCTCAAGCCTTGTTTACGGTAGGTCCCGCACTAATTCTCTCTGCCAGCGAGGTGTTATTCATCCCAGTGCGTGACCCTGGCGGGGATGCCCCCGGGATGGTTCGTGCTGTGCCAGGCGGGGGCTGTGGCACGACGCGGGGCGCTGGGGGGTGGAAGCGGGCGGCAGGAAGGTCCTCAGGCAGGAACCGCACCAAGAGCTGCGGAGATCTCCTCGGGCCCAGCCGAGGGTGGGGAGCTGTGAGCGCCGACACGCCAGCGCCAAAAGGAGCATTTTTCTGACCAAGTCCGCCCAGCTGCGCCAGCTGTCAGCCGTGGGGAGAGCGGGGGAGCAGCGGAGCCGGCCCGGGGCGGGTTTCCCGCACGCACCCGCTCCATCGGCAGCCCAGCTGGGAACCCGGGCGGCCGCCGCCCCCATCCCCGCCCCGTCCCGCCCAGCCGGGGCGCGGGGCCGGGCGGGCGCTGCCCCGGGGGCCGCGGTGCCGGGCGATGTCCCCAGCGGGCCGGGCCGGGTACGCTCATCCAGCTCCGAGGAGCCGAGCCCGGACACTGCGGCGGGGCTGCGGCTCCGGGGCCGCCGCCGGGGCCGCCCCGAGCCCGGGGCCGGCCGGGAGCCGCTGCCGCCGCGACCGCCACAGAGTTAATCGCGGCGGAGCCCGGAGCGGGGCGGTCTCCCCGCCGCGCCTCCCTCCCCGCGGCCGCCCCTGCCCGCCCCTCGCTCCGCCGCCGCACCTGCCCGCGCCCCCGCCGACAACTTTCCCTGCCTGTTGCGCGCACCGAGCTGCGAGCCCGGCGGGCACTGCCATGGGCGCCGCGGAGCAGCGCCGCGGGTAGGCGGCCCGCGGGGGTCGGGCCGGGAGCGCTGCCAAGGCTCTCCGCCCTCGCCTCGCTCCGCCGCCGCCGCCGCAGCGATCGCTGCCCCGCGCTCGGCGAGCATGGAGGTGCAGCTGGGGGTCGGTCGCGTCTACCCGCGACCGGCGGGCAGGACCTTCCGCGGGGCTTTTCAGAGCTTCTTCCAGAGCGTCTGCGACGCTTTCCAGCCGCCGCGAGAGGAACCGGGCGGCGCCGGGCAACCTCCGCCGAGCGCGCCCTGCCCGCCGAGCCCCCGAGCGCCGCCGGACTCCCCCGCCTGCCTGCCGCCCCCGCCGGGCTGCCTGCCGGCCCCCGAGCCCCGCGTCCCCGGTAAGGCGCTGCCGCCCGCCGGCCCCGCCATGGGCTCGTCCTTCCCTTGCACCGGAGAGCTGAGGGAGCTGCTGGGCGAGGCGGGTGCGATTCCGATGCTGCCGCCGCCCGAGACCGAGCCGGCGGACAAGGAAGATCCGCTGGGCGACAGCGCCCGGCAGCTGTGCCGCGCCGTGTCCGCCTCCATGGGGCTGGCGCTGGAGGCGCTGGAGACCCCGGCCGAGCAGCTGCCCCGCGAGGACTGCATGTTCGCCGTGCCCGCCGGGCCGCCCCGCGCCCCCCGCCCGCCTGCCCGCGACCCCTCGCCCGTCTTCGAGGCCGCCCTGGCCGCAGAGCCGCCCGCCGGGCCGGGGCTGCCCCGCGGCTTCGGCCGCGTCAAGCTGGAGAGCGCGGCGGGGCCGGCCCCGGGCGGCGGCTGGGGCGGCCCGTGCCGCTTCGGGGCCGAGCTGGTCCCGCCGGGCCCCGCGCCCCCCTGGCCCACCTTCTTCGCCGAGGAGGGGCAGCTCTACGGGCCGTGCCCCGAGCCGCCCGCCGGGCCCGCCGACTGCCCTGCCGATGCCTGGTACCCACCGGGCCGGGCGCCTTTCGCCGCGCCCGCCCCCGGCATCAAGAGCGAGGTGGAGCCCTGGGTCGAGGGCTACGCCGGCGCTTACGGCGACCTCCGGTGAGTACCCGCGTCCCGCAGCCCGCCGGCAAGCGCTCCCTGCGCCGTGCTTCCCGCCGGCATCCTGCAGCCCGCCGGTACCGGCATCCCGTGCCCGCATCCCTCATCCGCCCTCTGCACCCCGCCGCGCTCACCGCGGGTCATACCCGCTGTGTCCTGGCTGTTCCCGCTTTGGTCTCCGCTGCCGAATCTTCCCTTTTGCCGCGATGCTCTCATTTGGGGCTGGCGAGGTGAGGTCGTGCCAGGAGCACCGCGGTGCGCGCCTGGTGTCCCCGCCGTCCTGTGAGGTCGTTGCGTTTATCTCGTTTCCTCACGCATCTGTTATCCCGCTGCTCCTGGCCGCTGGGAGCGGGCGAGATCGGGACGCTGAGCCCCGAAGCACGGACGGATGTTGACATCGAGTTAAAATCCTCCCAGCAACTTGTCCCGCCGAGAGCTGCCTGCGCTGTGCAGAGCAGGAAACCCCGAATGTAGTGGCAGAGAAACATCACCTGCGCTTCAGGGCTGTTTTAAGTACAGGTAGAAAATGTGTTTTAAAGTAGAGCTAGAACAGGTTTTGGGAATGAATCAGAGGAGGGGAGATTTTTTTTTTTTTTTTTTGAGAAGTAGGATTCAATCAAGAATAATTTTTCTTGGTGGATTAACTTGAAAAAAAGTACATGAGCCACCTCTGTAAAATACCTGTACAGCGTTTAAAGCAGTGTGCACCTGCATTCTCACCTGTCAGCACAACAGAATGTGGCCAAGTTGATGGAAATGGGAGGGAGAAAGGGCTGCCCAAGGGATTTTCTGCTGGCTCAGAGGCAGCCCCATCCAGGAATATGTGAGGCCTCAGCTGGGGTTTGCATCGTGGGAGTCCTGCATCCACACACTCACCCTGTGATGCTTGGGATGCTGGGAGCAAAGGCTGAAATGAACAATTAGATTTTACCTCTAAATTAGCACCAGGCAAGTGCACTGCCTCTGGCCTTGTTTCTGTTTTAAATGCCTGGAGCTTCATTTGGGTACCGGGGCAATTTCCATCCACACAGTGATTTACTGGGGGATTGTACAGAGATGTCAAGGGCTTGGCAAAAGAAAAAAGAATAAAAGTAATGACAGGTCAGAAAGAGTGCAGCTGTGAGCATCATCCAGCTGTGAGCTTCGTACGTGGCAGGAGCTGTGTGAGCTCTGGGTGTGTCTCTGGAGTCTGGATAAATCTCTGCTGGAATCAGTGCAGAGGAGGCAGGGAGGAATCCAGTTGGGAAGTTCAGCATTGGGGTGCTGGTGCTGGCGGCGCAGGTTTGCTCCGTGCGGCCGCTCTGCCTGCGGAGCTGTGCTGTGTGGTCCTGCACAGCTGGGAATGTCACACTGAGGAGAGCAGGTGTGGCTCCCATGGAGGTCTGCAGGCAGCCTTGGAGGCTGGACCAGGCAGCAGCAGGTACATTCTGCCCGGGTCTTGCCTTAGAGATAAGCAACATCTCCCTCATTCCTGTGGGAAGTGCTGTGCACTCCTCTTCCTTGCAGCTCTCTTGGGTGTGCTGTGCCTGCTTGCCCTAGCAGACTTCTGTGGGATCAGCAGGGTTGGAGCTGGCACAGCAACCTTTACAGCACCAGTGTCTTGTCCTTTGAACTCCAAGGCTTGTACAGCACTGCCCTGCTGCTGCAAAGGTGTAATGGAGGGACATTGTCTCTCTGTGCTCAGATGTAATTTCCAAACACCGTAAGGAAAGCGGAACGCTCGGCATGGTCTGGCTCAAGCTGTGTGTGTTAATCGCTGCCAGGTTTACATTTTATCCTAGCAAAGTCTCCATTAGCTTTGCAGCGTGCTGCTGGCCCATTCCTACAGATTTGCATTTTCTCCTGGCTCTGTGGGTGCCAGCACAGGAACAGCCTCTGCTGCTCTGGAGCGGGGATCGTGTACCAGCATCCCAGGCAGCTGCGCCTGGGGGAAGGAAGGTTTGTGGGAGCTGAGAGGCTGTGTAGTAAAATTCCCTGATGGAAGGATGACTGGCCTTTGGACCTGCACCCCTGTGCTGTCTGGTGCAAGGTCTGCTCTCCTGCCCTACTTGACCTTGCACATGAAGCTTTCCCCTTGAACCCTCAGAGGATGCAGCCTCAGTGTTCTGTGGGGACAGTGAGGGCACTTCTGGGGCAATGGGCACCTCAGAGCCTTGTCCCTCGAGGTGCTGCTGGGAGCAGAGCACACCCAGGCCCCCTTGCTTTGGAGAATAAAGAGCATTTCAAGGTGTGCTGCTCCTACTTTCTTTCCTCTCTGGATGGTCCTGCTGTCTGCCAGCAGGATCGTGGCTCTTCCCTCACGGATGGAGTTCTCCCAAGCCCCAGTTCTGCCCTGCTGCAGTTGGGACCAGGTATGGGTAGGTATTTTTTGAGTTAAACATCCTTCATACGACACTAAAGCATGAGCAGTTTTTAATATTTGAGGGAGTGTCAGGGTTAGGAGGTGCTGGCACATCTCAGAAACACAATTAATAACCACAATGTGGTTATTAACACAATTGGGTTTAATTTAAAGCTTTTGGTAGAGTGTCCCTGACTGCACCAGCCAGGCTTGCATGTAATTAGCAAATTAATTGGATGTTTTGTTACTCTGGACTTGGAGCTGTTTATCTTTTTGCTGTGGTTGTTGCATCATTACTACCAGTAGTATTTGAGGTGACAAAATAACCTGTTTCAGGAGCAAGATGGAGCATTGTCAGAAGGCTCTGCCATCAGAAGACAAATTACAGTGGTGGATTGGAGGGGGTGGCCTCTGGTTTAGATGAAATGGAATCAGAGAAGGAGCTGTTACTGAAGCAATGGAATCAAAGGGGAGAAAAGGATTTAAGGGGCTTTTGGCTCAGGAAAATCTGCTGTCCACGTAGCTTCAGACGTTTTTAAGTGGCATTTGCTATCACTGCTGTTACCTGGTGCTGATACTGGTTGGAATCCTGGTGTTTGCTGCTTACATCTGCCTTTGGTTCCCTTCCCTAGTCTGGCTGTGGTCAGCTTGGGCCAGTGCCACGTGTTCATTCATCACCTGGCTCCATGGCTCTGTAATCGTTTCTGCTCTGTAATTGTGATAGGCTTACAGATAAAACCTGCAGTAATTCCTTCCTATGGAGGGAGGAGATAAGACTGGCAAAGAGAGGAGGGAGTGAAGGGCAGCTGTTGCACTGAGAGATGGAATGAGGCAGGAGGTCGTGCTCAGGGCTGCTCTCACTCCCAGTCTGTGCCCGGCAGCAGCTGCTCTGGCATCCCAGAGGGGGATGGGGACCCCCAGCGCTGCACTGGCAGAACTCCAAAGCCCTTGGGAAGGGGCTGACCCTCCTGTCTGCTGTTGTCAGTGTGACCTCTCTGCTCTGGCAATTGGCCAGAGGATGCAAATATTTCTTTGAAGACAAGGGGAGCATGGCAGAACATCATGTGGGCAGCTGGTCCTTTTGGCCCCTATGGACACATGGACAGGGAGCCTCTGGCGGCCAGGGGAGTCGGGGGTGTGCTAAAGCTTGCTTCAGTTCCTGATAAATGGAGAAGAGAAAAGATAAACAAATTTCTTCCTCAGCACCTCTCACCCTTTCCTTGCTCACAGGACAACTATGATAATCCAGCTGGAGCTGGAATAGAGAACTCAGGGCTGGGTGAATGTGAGCTGGCATGATAGCAGGCTGTGCAGGGTGCGTGTCTGTCATGGCTGGAGCTGAGGTTGTGAAGTAGGTGATACTCTGGGGCTGGGTAACTGGAGCTGCAGGGATGTTGGAGCTGTGCTCAGCAAGGAGAACCCCTCAGGACTGGGGGAGCAGCCAAGGACTGGGCACTGACCTGGAGCACAGCACTGGTGTCTCCTTTTTCTCACTTCTGAACAAATATCAAATCTCATAAAATGGTCTCCTTGTTTTCCCCTCCCTCCTCTGTCCGTCCCTCCCTCTCTTCCCTGCTCTCCTGTGCTCCAGCTCTCCCTTACTGCTGGGAAGGGGAGATGGATCAGCTCTCAGGGGCTGGGTGTGGAGGGCACACATGTAGGGTGAATGTCCCTGTGGGACCCACCAGCTGCTCTGAGGGTACACAGCATCTCTTTGTCTCTTCACTGCTCAAAGGCAGGCTTTGCCCCATCCTCCTCTAGGCTTTCCCATCCTATTTTCTAAATATCTTGGGCTTTTGAGCTCTTACACCCTGTGGAAGCAGCTTCCACAGTCTTGCGCTTGGTATTGGCAGTGAGTATTCCACCCTGGCTCCTCTCAAGTGCTGGTTGCAGTGGAAGCACAGGCTTTATGTGGCACTTGGTATTGGAAGCAGCAGCTGCAAATCAGAAAATTTTGCCAAAGAAACAATCCACAAAAAGCTTTCAGAGTGTTGCTGGGTCGGAGTCACACAGGTATTTTGTGTCTTTTCTGGAGGATTTGGAGCTGGCAGCTGCACAGGATCTGCTCATGGCAGCTCTTCTCCTGCTTATGCAGCTTTTACATTCTTCCGGTTGTTTACAGATTCCCTATTGCACAGGTGTTTATCCACTGAACAGATGAGCACCACTCCCTGCAGCCAGTCTGGCATTAACATTGGTTTTCCTCATGGGAGAAATTCATTCCAGTTAACTGAGAGCCAGTTCACAATGGGAAGTGCTTTGGTGCTGCTTCTGAGGACAGAAGAGCATGTCAAAATACGGACAGGAGAGAGATTTGGAACAGGAGAATGATTTGGAACCGGAGAGTGTGTTTTGCAGCCCAGGGGACAGGAGTCAGGATTCCCTGTGCAGAGATGGGTTTTTCCCCCAGAACAGGATCCCTGCCGTGGGCACAGGTACCATACCAGCCCCAGGGGCTGGGCATCAGCGGGTGCTGGAGTTGGAATCCTGTCCCGAGGCACGGAGCCCACAGTTCCTGGAAGTCGCTGCCTCTGTGCGGTTTCTCAGAGCGAGGAAGGTGTGGGACAGTCCCGGGAAGAATGAGAGCAGAAACAGTGTAGCGAGGCAGGCGATGTGAGCGGTGTCCCAGGGGCGATGCCAGCTCCCTCCCCCTGCAGCAGGACCCTCCAAGGCCGCGCTGGCTCCAGCAGAGAAGAGACAAGAGCCCGCTCTGTGTCCGTGCCAGGCGTCACCTCCGGGTCCCCACGGGCGCACATTGCCCATGGGCAGGGGGAGGAACGGGCTCAGGGGAAACTGGAGCAGATCAGAACTCAGTCTCTGCATGGGAGGAAAGCTGGAATCACTGCCATGCATTGCAGGAAGAAATCACAGAATTCCCCAAAATATTGGGAATCTCGTAGTCGTGTTTTGGTGTGATGAAAATGATTTCATTACACAGGGTTAAGAACAATTTGTAGTAGAGAGCAGTTGCTCAGTTCTTTGTGTTTTTCTTTCATTCCCATGAATTCCACTCTTGGCACGGACCTTCATTCATATTTTATAAATTGCTGTTTGAAGGTGGCTGTCCCAGTTTGCCTGATCTCCATTGCCAGTTGCTGTCTAGACTTGGAGCACTCCCTGGAGCCTGCTGGGTTGGTGTTTGCAGTGGATACTTTCTGCTAGTGATTGTGGACTAAAATTACAAAAGAAAGAAATTGTATTTATTTTATTGTCCTGTGAACATTTAAAATTTATCAAATGAGTGTTTACTGAAAGAAAACTATTCAGTGGGAGACTTTCTATGACTTCTAGTAAAAACTATTTGTTTCTGAAAGCTGCCCTGGTAAATCCCAGAGATCTGTGCAGCTGTGGACGGCTCTGGAACATTGAAAATATACAGGAAAAATGAAGATTCCTCCTTGCACAGCTCCTCAGCCTCATTACTTTGTGCAAGATAATTTTATTTTTGGAAGATTTTCTGCAAAAGGCACGTCTGCACATCAGACTGGTGCAAAGCAAGTGCCACAAAGCCATCATGGACAGCCTGGGCCAGCTGGGTAGGGCGGCTTTGTGCCACCACGTGCATGTAGTGACGTGGCACAGGGGGCACAGGTACCTCCTGCTGGGGTCATCATTGGGTCAAACATGGGTATTGATCAGATTGATCTGCTCTCACCTTGGATGAGCCCAGCTCTGCACCATGATCATAGGAAAACAGCAATGGCAACACTTCCTGTGGGGGTACTGGATCCTTTCCAGCTCTTTCTTTTCCTCCAGAGATCCAGCATGCACAGGAGGCATATGTCTCATCTCCTATTGTAGCAGAGCATTTGTAAATGCCTGGTAAACAATTAGGAGGCAGATTTGGTCACATCAGCCCTTGGTGGGTGGCCGTGCAGGCGTGCCCGGTGGTGGCCCTGGCAGTGGCTGGTGGCCCTGGTATGGAGCGTGTCTGCACACTGTGGGGACCAGAGCCAGCCCTGTTTGTTAACAGTGCTATGAGGGAGCTCATTGAAATGAAAAGGAACTGGCCCAGTTGTCATGGCAAAGACTTGTGACGGAGGTTCTCCATCCATATTCTCTCGCTCTTCCAGTGCTGCCTGCCTTCCCTGATCTGCCTGTGCTGCTCATCCACCTCCAACCACCCTTAATCCTCTGCCTGCTCTGGGTGAGGGGCAGGGGGAGGCATGAGCCTCTCTGGGGAGACCTGCTGGTGGGGGGAGTCCAGCTCACTGTGGCCAGGTACCTGCAGTGGGCAGTGCCTGTGCTTTGTTCTGCTTTAAATCCAGCCATTGCAACCCTGTTCCTTCTCGCCAGCGTTTTCAGGTGAGATTCAAATTATCCTCTAACAGTAATAAAAACACTGCCAGCAGTAGGACTTCACTGCTGAAGCGCTCAGGAGCAGCGATTCTTTCAGCCTCCAGGCAGCTGTGGAAATGGGAATTGTCCCTTTTCTGCGGGCTGAGGTCTGACAGCAGCCCCAGGTGCATGAGTGCCGCAGCCCTGGCTCAGTGCTGGGGTCCGTGCTGGCTTTGTGCCGGTTCCTGGGGACCAGCCTGCTGGACCTTGCACCCCTGCATGGGCCCGCTCACCTCCTGTGGCCCCGGTGTCCCTGCACAGCCCCGGGACAGTGTTTGCAGGAGCAGGGTTACGGGAGTGCGGCATCGCGCCCGGCATCGCTCCCCGGGGACCCGTGCAGAACGGGGCAGGCTCGGTTTGCCTGGGGTCAGCTTGGCTCAGCTGCTCTCAGGGTGCTGCTTTGCTCCCTGCTGAGCCTGAACAGAGGCCAGGGAGAGCAAGGTCACCTGCTGCACCCTGGCTTGGAGCTCCCCAGCACCCCCTGCCCGGGGCCGCCGCTGCCAATAGTGACAGAGAAGTCAGGTGCTGACACGTCCTCAGGAGTGGTGGGATTGGTCTCTAGGGACATGGACCTCAGATTAAGTGATTTGCAGTAATAGAAATAATCTGAAAAGTATATGCCAGTTCCCCAGGTATTTATAGCTTCTGCCCTTTTCCCAGGCCGCCCGGCCCCAGGCAGCTCGGGTGTCCACAGGGCTGGATTACACCCGTGCTTTCCACAGGTGTCCTGGTGCCTTCTCTGTGCCATCCAAAGGAGAACAGAGCCCATCCTAATAAGTAAATAATGATTTCTGGGCCAAGCCCCTGTTTCTGCTGAGGGGGCCGGTCTGTCGTGGTGCCTGGCTGGGGGCTGGAGGGACCAGGCTGAGCACCTCATGACAGGCAAGGCAGCTGCCACTTCCCAAACAGCTCTAGGGGCAAAAGAGATGGCTTAGCTCAGGATGGGAGAGTCAGTGCAGAACCACCAGTGCTGGGACAATGACAGGGCCTGGGAGGGAGTGCTGTGAGCAGCCTTAGCCAGGGCAAGCAGCTGGGCACAGCCACATTTACCATTTGGTGTGTCTGCCCTGAGATCTGGGTGCTCCTGGGACACATTTGGTGTGTGCCTGGGCTGGCAGAGCCCTGCTTGGGCTGTGCAAAGCAGGAGAGCTGTTTGAGAGCTCTGTGCAGAGCTCCGTGCAGAGCTCCAGCCACCCCTCATGCGCTGGGCATGGCAGCAGTCATGAGGATTTACCTTTCATGTCACCTGTAGCCAGGTGTCTGTGACAGGCACTGCTGGGGGGATGTCCTGGGTGCTGCCCAATCCTGGGGAGTCTGGTCATAGACTCAGGGAAGGTTTTTTTGGAAGGGGCATTAGCGCCCATTTCATTGCACCCTCTCTGTGGCAGGGACATCTCCCCTAGACCATGTTGCTCCGAGCCATGTCCTGCCTGGCATTGTCACCTTAAGATGGGCGGTGCATTCTGTGGGTTACCTCTGCCTCTGCACCAATATACTCCAGCAGGGACTAGACATGGGCTGGCGAGGTTTGGGAAAAACCTCGGGGCAAATCCTTCTGTGTTACAGCAGCGTCTTCACCTTGCAGACCCCCATCCCACTGACTGCTTCTGGAATTGCTGCCAGCAGGAACAATCCCTACAAATGCCAGAGAGGAGGCTGCAGATCTCCAGAATACATTTTACAGAGGATGTGTTCAGTCCCTGGGATGAGGTGGGAAAACCCTGGGGTTTGCTTCCTCCCCCTTGTGCTCTCTGTGCCTGGGGGTGGATGGAGGGGGCTCCTTGTCTCTTCCGAAATGACACGACACTTCTGTCTCTGCTGTTTTTGCCAGCCCACAGCATTTTGGCTGCTCTTACAGATTTTAGCTGTGTTTGCTTCTTTGCCGGTTAGAAATGGCAGAAAAAAAAACCGCTTTGACCTTGGCCTGTGTGCTGAGAACAGAGCCCAGGCACAAGTTTCTGTATCACAAATTTCCTGGTGAAGGCTCTGCCTCCTCCCCCTCGCCTGATCCCGCACATCTCCCGACTGCTCCTGGGAGGGCTGGGACGGGATATCTCAGCAGCTCCACTTTCCTCTTGAAAGAGAAATACAGAGCAGGAATTCTTGTGCTGATTGGCTTGATATCTTTCATCTGGGAAGCAATGGGGTGCGTCAACTGGAAAATGAAATCCCCCTGCAAAGAGAGCCGGGGTGATTTACTGCTTCTATTGAATCGTGTGTGTGCCTGTGCACAATGTGGATGTTCATCATCTTCCCATGAACACCACACACAGATTCTGTGTGTGTTCTCAGTGCTGTGAGGAGCATCCCCACCCCTCTGCACCCATGTCCCTGGAGGGCAGGCGCTGTGCCATGGGCTGCCCGCATGAAGGAGAGTTGCCTGGAGCTCTGGGAGCCTCTGCAGGCGGCACAGGGCTTGGTGTGGGATTGGCATTGCTGCTTCTCCCTGCTCAGACCCTGAGAACCAGCTCAGCCCCACTCCTTCTGCTGCTGCCTGGCAGTGCTGTGTGAGCAGGGCAGGGCTGGGGCACACGTGTCTGGAGCCATGGGTCCAGTGGGGACTGTAATCCCCGTGGGCTGGCACTGGGCATTGTCCCTGTGCATGCTCCTGTGCTCCAGAACATGTGACATCGTCCTGATGAACTCAGCCTGTTCACATGGATTTCGTTTTTCTGGCTCTCCGTAATTGGCTTTGTTTTCACATGTTCCCTGTGGTTAAAAAGTCTTTTCCCTGATAATAGGATCTTCCCCTTACAAAGAAATCTATTACTTCCCATTCTGCTCCCCAGTCCTCTGGAGCATCTTTAAATGGTTAGGAAAACAATAGCAGGACAGGGACTTTTCCCCTTCCTTGTTTACAGCACAGCCTGTGCCAAGAGCTGGGTCCTTGATTCTAGGCTGTGTTGGGGGTGGTTTGAAAAGGGAGCAGAGCACAGTGCTGGGAAGCCTGCAGGACAGAAATCCCACTGGGGCTGTGCTGAGGGCTGGGCAGAGCTGAGCTGAGATGGGAGCTAAGGTTCCAGGGGACAGCTGTCCTCTTCTTGTTCAGTTCTCCTTCCCTTTTGCCATGTGGGTGCTTAAAACCTTGGATTATGGTCTGAGCTGAAGCAGTTGTCATGTCCAGCAGGAGGAAAGTGGCAGCCTGGGGTTAGCAGGGTGGCTGGCCAGTCCCTCTGCCCTCGAGTTGGTGGAGGGGGCTCAGTGTGTCCTGCAGGATCCCCTGTGGGCATCTGTTAACTCCTGGCCATGCTGTGCCCTCCTGCTCTGCCCTTGCCCCCCTGTGCAGAGCTGGGGTCAAGGCGGGTGCGCAGCCACTGCGGCTGCGGTGTGTCCTGAGATGATATCTCACTGCTCACTCACACAGACTCGGGAGAACACTCTCAAGGCTGGGAGGCCTAAAATTAGATGTGGCATCTGTGTTTTGGTTTGCAGGCAGGCTTGAAAGGAAATCATTCTTGGCTGCTTTAATTCCTTGCCTTCTTGGAAGAGCACGGGCAAAGGGTAGTGGGCAGGGCTTTGGTCCCTGGTGTGCCATGGCTTTCTCTGGACATGGCTGTCCAGCAGGGCCAGTCAAAACTCCAGCATGGCTCTGTGAAAGCAGCAGGACCACCCATGCCCACAGGTCCCTGGAGGCAGCCGGGTGCAGGTCTCTGCTATCCGTGTTTTCCTGGGAATGCTCTCAGCCTCCAGAACAGCAGGTGTGGCTGTCCCTGCCATATGTCACTAAAAGTGCAAACTGGCATTAAAGCACTGTTTCCCAGCCTATGCCTGTCTGGATACTGTGGGTTGCAGTAGGTATGTGCTGCTGCAGTTGGTGCTGGTATAGCCATCCATCCATCCATCCATCCATCCATCCATCCCCTCCATCCATCCATCCATCCATCCATCCCCACCATCCAAGCCCTGCTCCTGTCCCAGTCCTGTCCTGCTCCTGCCCCAATCCGTGTGCACCTGGCAGATGTGGGCAGCTGTGAGCAGCGAGCATGCCACGAAGGCCAGGCTGGGACCAGGAGGGATTGGTGGGTGTCAGCCAATGGCTGTGAGTTGCTGGGGAATTTGCTTCTCTGTTGCCTGTTCTGCTGAGACTGGGGCTAAGAGTTGCAGGGAGACCTGGCACTAAATATGTGAAACCTTCATTTATAATTAGTGTGTTTATGTCGGGGATGAGTCACACCACGATCCGCTTGGAGGACACGGTGGGAAGATGATAGTGTTGCACAAGTCGTGAAGCCTCCTCTAGAAACTCTGCTTTGCCAGCAGAGCTGAAGGGAAGTTCTGCAGATAGCGCTTCTATCCACTCCTAGACATAATAAGGCAAAGGATTTTTATGCCCCTGCAGTTGTGTCTCTGCAAAGATTTGGTCTTGATAGAAACGTGCCTAAAAATAACGCAGTGCTGCTGGTGAGCGGTGGGGCCAGCGCTGCAGTGCTGCTGCAGTGATCCCCGCTGCAGGAGGGGTGCAGGGGGCTGCTCCCCGAGATGGGGGCTCTGCTGATGGTTGCCATGCCCGTCCATGCCAGGGCCCCGTGCTGTGCCCGGGGGAGGGTGCTGGCTCCAGCCGTGTGCCTCCCCAGCTGGGTGCCAAATCCGTGGTATCTGCGGTCTCCTCATGTTTCCATGCCGGGTCCCGCCCTTCTTGCTGACTGGTTTTGCCTTGTGCTTCCTACAGTGGAGAAATAAAAATGCAGAATTTGCAGCATTGGTTTCCTTAGCAATAATTCCACTGCCAAAGGAAGAGGGGAAAATATTTTGTGTTTTAAATATCTGAGTCTGGGAATGAGTCCTGGCATCCCTCAGCAGCCCAACTGGGAGCCGAACACTGACCTCTGGCCATCAGCACAAGTTGATCCTTGTTGCCAAATTAAATTCCAAATTCATTTAGAGTTCTGTGAGATTGGAATCCTTCTGCCTGGAGTTTCTCTTGGTGGCCCTTTAGCAGATGCTGTGGTTAGCTGGGGGTGCTGGGGGACCATGGTGGCCTTGGGGGCCAGTTCCCTTGGGGTGCTGTGCCCCATGGCTGGACACTGGTACCGTGTTCTGTTCCTCTGGAGATCTGCCTGGCACACCAGCTGTGAGAAAAGGCACTGAGAACTTGCAACCCCTCTCCCAGAGCATTTTGTAAGCATCACTGCATTTGATTTTGGAAGAGGGAAAGGTGAAAATTCTCCTGCAGGTGAAGATGTTGGAATGTGGCACCACAAGTCTGTACCCTGGATGCTTTCCTGGGAGCTGTAAGCCTGTACCTGCATCTGGCATGATAGCAGTGTCTCTTGGAGCATGA
The DNA here is from genome assembly GCF_027579445.1 of Ammospiza nelsoni. Classification (NCBI taxonomy): domain Eukaryota; kingdom Metazoa; phylum Chordata; class Aves; order Passeriformes; family Passerellidae; genus Ammospiza; species Ammospiza nelsoni. The sequence continues at coordinate 6,177,462 of NC_080647.1, read as the reverse complement.
AATATATGTATCAACTGTCTCATTATTTGTGATTTTCTTTACAGGCACATTTTCTTTTCGTGAGCAGAGGAGATGGATTTGAAAAATGGAAGATTATGGTGTGGCTTAAACTAACTGCATAAATATCAGTGAGGACAGAGTGTTTCCTTGGAAAATAAGTAGGGTTCTCTGTGCAACAAGGATGCCAAGGTCCTGTCCTTGGTGACTCCAGGTGACTCTGCAGTCACCAGGAGGACACAGTGTAGGGCTCTGATGACCTCGGGAGTGCTCCTCAGGGCTGCAGCCTGCCTGCAGCCTTGTTGCTCCTTGTTTGCTATTTTGTCCCCTTTTTTCTTCATAATCAGGTGAGCTCCCATCTGAAGGGACCTTGCAATGACCTTGTGCCATCTCTTTTCATAGCTACCTGCTCTGTCTGGGCATCAAGTGTTCCATCTTCTCTGAGCCGATTTATTTAAGCTGCTCCCTGAGCCTCTGGATGGGCATCAGGCTCTGAGGCAGAAGTTTTGGTGTGAGCTGCACCAAAGGTGGGCAGCAGTCTCTGCTGTGGCCACTGGTGAGGTGCAAGGGCTGAAGGGTGGCTTCTCCCAGGCTTTGCATTCCAGGTGGAGCAAACCTGCCACCTTTCACCTTTGCAAGCTCATTTTCTGCTTCTTCCTTGTGGGAGGTTGGAAGGTGGGAGCCCAGGAGGGCCATTAAATGAGGGGATGGGACTCCCCAGCAGGCTCAGCCAGTCAGGGGGAGGCTGGGGCTGTCCCCTGAGTGCAGGGACAAGCAGTTGCTGGGTCCATGCAGCTCCAGGCCTGGAGGAACCTTCATGCCCCACAGAGGAGCAGAGGAGAGAAAAGGGCTGGGAGTGGTGGGGCTTCAGCTGCAGCGGTGATGCGCTGTGTGAAAAACAAAATAAGGAAACAGAGTGTTTGAAAACAAAAACCCAGAGTTTAATTTGGGGATTTGAGAAGGGATTTGTGCAGCTGGGTCTTTGGAAGCTATTTGTGCCCCTTGGGTCTGGAGGCAGTGCCAGGGCTGGAGAGCCAAGCCTGCTCCTGTGAGTTGCTGGTGGAAGAACATTTGCTTTCTCTGAAGTCTGCTCCTCCTGCCAGCCCGCCCTGCTGGGATGCTTGGAAAACCCATTGTCATCTGCTAATAATTATTTAAATTTAGTGAGGATCCTGTTCCTGTGTGTGTTTACCAGGCCTGGGGCTCAGGCTGCACCCTGCTCTGCTCTCAGATGCTGTCGTGCCTCTGCTGCCATCGCACACGAAAACAAGGCATGAGCAGACTGGAAAATACTCAAGGCTATTTAGCAGAAAGAACATGAATTCAGTGCACAAAGCTGCATGTTTATAGATTAAATGGCTGAAAGCATTTTAACAGATGAATGCTTTAAAGTTTCTGTGCAGGTCCTTTTATCTGGATGAGTGTGATGTGGAGGCTGTGAGTGCAGGCTTGGCTCAGCTCTGGCTGGAGCCACCAGCAGCCAAATGCCAGTGCAAGGGGACACGAAGATGTGCCCAAAGTGGGCAGTCGCACCCTTTGCTGAGCATGGGTCTGGCCTTTTGGTGGGAGTCACAGAACTCCATCCAGGCAGGAGCACCACAGCTGCACTGAGGGGAAGCCAGTTAAATTTAATATTGCATTAGAAAATGTCATGCACAGGTAATGCTGTTTTAAAGGCAGAGATTCCCCTTGATAACATCAGAGTGTCTCAGAAATGACAATACTTGAAGTGACTGGGTAGGGTTTTGTGTCACCTGTGAGTGCTGGCTCAGTTCTGGTCTCAACTCCCTCCTGAGCATCGCTGATATGCAGGTTTTGCATGATGAAGGTGCAAACCCCCTTTCCTCAGGGAGTATGGGACCAGGGCACTCTGCTCTGGGGCTCTGTGTGTGGCAGCTGCCATCATTGTGTCCTGGTCTGCCTTAGGGCAGTTGTGCCATGGCTCCTTTTGAGCAGCCTGTGCCAGCTGTTGCTGAGATGGAAACTTCCTTTGTGGATCAGGAGGAATGGTTGGCTCCTCTTTCACCAGTTCCTTCTCTTGGCTTTCTGGGGATGTTGTGAAATGTGGCTGTTTGGTGAAATTTAACTAATGACAAACAAATGCTTCATAACATGATAGTTCCTACTCCCCAGAAATATTTGCGTGTGTGAGGGGAGCTCAGAAAATCCTCCATTTCCTTACAGAATCCTTCTGAAACGAGAGTAAAACTCATCTTAGAGCTGTAGAAGAGATAGCAAGGTTGTTTTTCCCTGCCCCCAAAAGCCACCAAGCTGCTCTGTGACAGCCACGACCTTGGCCTTGGGGGCAGCTCTGGCTCTGCCGCCGCGCTCGCAGTTGTGTCTGCCCCGGCCGCTATCACCCTGCTTTGGGCTCTGCTGTGGAGCTGACACTTGCCACACTTTGTGCCAACTCTGGGCCCCCTGCAGTTGTTTTGGTCTGACCTGAGCACTCTTGTGGCTCTGAGGGCCAGCACAGCCCCACGGAGTGCAAACTTCCAGGCAGAGCAAAGTTTTGGAGCTGCCAGCAATGAAGTGGCCGCTGTGCCATCTCTCGTGTCCCTTCTGTGCCCTCAGTGGTGGTGAGGGGCTGTGGCACTGCCTTGAGGCAGGTGGCACCTGGGGCTCTGCCCAGAGTGCTGCCAGCCCTGCAGCTTCTGCAGGCACCTCTTTGGCTCATTGGCCCGTGTTATGTATTACCTGCACGTTTTGAGAACACCCTGTAAATGTCCCTTGGAAACTGGAAAATGGATCATTAAAGGAACCATTAGCATAGCTCTTTCTGAGTTGCTAGAACATTTTCACATTTTGTTTTTCTTGCAATTCTCTCTCTAAAAATATAAAAGAAAAGGCAAATTGGAGTTGTTTTGAAGTCAAGGGCATTCCTGGGCAGATGCTTTGGCTCTGGGCAGTGGCTGCTGGCAGGGAACCACGTTGGTGCTGCAGGGTCTGTGGCAGAACCACTCCCCAGCTGCCTAAATACCATCTCCTGCCCTTTGGGGTGTGGGGCTGTGCACACCCTGCCAAGCCTTACCCCAGGAGGAGCCTATCTCATGGCCAGGAATCACTTTCCATGTCAGCCAGTGTCCTGCAGTCTCCATCTGTTGGTGGCGCTGGGGACAAGGGTGGCTGAGCATGGAGGGGTGTGTGGGGAGCCCTGCCCAGCCCCATCCCTGGCAGGGACACATGTATGGGCTACTCTCAATGCACACCTGCTGGAATGTGTTTTTGTACTTGCACAAATCTCTCCATACATGATCAGCTCTTTAAAAGCTGTTTCAGAAGCCACTCAGTTTCAAACCTGCTTTGCAGTTTCAGATAACTGATCCTCAAAAACACCCCAGGGTCCTCTGGGAGTCCTGTGTCTGTTGTCACGACACCTGCTGCTCATGGCACACAGTGCTGAGTGTGGGGGAGACACAGGGGAAGCCTGATGGAAACAGGGAAATGAGCACTGCTGGATTTCTGACTGCACAGAGAGCAGAAAAGAGGTGTTGGGCCATTAGCAGGAAGGCCTGTTATGTGTGAGCCTAAAACACACTGGATAAATATGACATTTTTAGCCAGGCTTTTGTGCTGCTGGTATTCCTGAGCAGGGTCTGCTCTCCAGCAGCCCCTCTCACCCAGTGCCAGGGCTCTGGAGCACATGCGGGGATGTGGGAGCACCAGGAGGACAGGTGGGATGCCGTGTAAGCCAAGAAAGGAACATGTTGGTTGCAACAGGATTTCACTGTGGCAGACACGGTGCAGCCAACTGTGCCTCCTCCATTTAATCAGTAATTCCAGAAAAGCCTTGGAAATGGAGATGGTTGGGGAAGGCTGGTTGAGCTGCATCTACAGATCAGTCACTGATTGTTCCTGTTAACCTTCTGAGTGATTTCTCATCTCTTTTCTACCATAAGAACTGAGGATGAAATTGCTGCTCCAGTTACCGAGGTGGGATGTGCACAGCTGTCAGGTGAGGGACAGGCAAGGACAGGGGGGCTTTTCTGGGTATAAAGGTTTTTTCAAGAAGTCCCATCTTTGTCACACTCACTGTTGATGTAACCTGATTTCTCAGAGCTCACCTGCAAGCAGTAAACAATGCCAAAAATGAAAGGGGAAATTTTATGGAGAAAGTTGCAGTGACTTGCAGACTGTAAAAAGCTAATTGCCTCCTTCAGTGGTTGCAGGTAAATGAGTTCTGGTAATTAACTCAACGTGCTGGTGTTTCCCAAACTGCCTGGACATGTTGGCTCCTTATTTGGATTAGCCCCTCTCCTCCTACCATGCCCTCTGGAAAAGCATTTTCTCCAAGGATCTGATCAAACAGATCAGATCAGGTTGGGGAGGGGACAGTACCAGCTGAGAGACAGAATGTGGGTGTGTGGAATGGTGAGGTGTTGGAGAAGGGCAGTCAGGTGCTGGTGGTTAGTGTGGCATTAAGTGACTGGCAGTGCCGTGCTCTGCCTTGTTTGGTGCATGAGCTTCATTACTGAAGCCCAAATTCCATGAGCACTGCAGCAGCCAGCCTCAGTCACCTTCTGTGCCTGGGCTGTGCTGTCACCGTGTGTCACTGTCACTGTACTTTGTCACACTTTGTCACACACTGCACGCAGTGGGCAGGGTCTCTGCATGGTCAGGGCCAGGCTTGGCTCAGTTGTTGCTTTGCTCACCCCCTTGGCTGATCCATCACTGCAGTTCTGCCATGACCCTGCTCCCCTCAGCTTGCCCTGAGCTCATTTGCTGACCCTTCTCTTGTCCTGTCTGCTTTGTGCTGCAGGTTGGAGCCGGGCCGTGACCATGTCCTGCCCATTGATTATTACTTCCCACCTCAGAAGACCTGTCTGATCTGTGGAGATGAAGCATCTGGGTGCCACTACGGAGCCCTGACGTGTGGGAGCTGCAAAGTGTTCTTCAAGCGGGCAGCTGAAGGTAATGGGGACAGGAGAGGGAAGGTCACTGCCCCACTGTGGTGGCATTCTCAGATTTCTTAAACCAGGAAGGGAAAAAAATCGAGGATAAATTGATTTTTCTCTCTGATGTTTGTAATTTCATTTTACAGATTGCACTCAAGAAGTAGCCAAACCAGTTTGCCAAAATACAATTCATTCCAGTGGCATTGAGCAATCAAGGTGTCCCTGCCATGGTGTGGACCAAGATGGTCTTTAAGGTCCCTTCCAACCCAAATGTTTCTGTGATTCCATGATTATCTTAGTGACCTGGTGAGAGCCTGGAGCAGTCAGTTCCTGCTTCTCTTCTTGACTTTCCTGAGTGCTTTAAGCTCCCATCAGCCCACCTGCAGTTTCAGGGGAGGCTTTTCCTCTCCTGCACCCTTCCAGAGGATCCCTTCTGTGAGTGCCCACAAAACAGCACAACCCTGTGTCCATCAGGAGCCCTGCTCTGACCTTGGGGTCTGTGATGCTTCTCCCCAGCCCATGAGAAACCAATTCCTCCTTCATGTCCAGCTCCATAGTGTCAGGCTCTCCAGGGATAAGTGTGAGCCCAAATGTTCCCTCTCAACAGCAAGGTCTTTGTCCCACCTTCCCTGGCAATGACCAAGCAGAAGCTCCCAGCTCAGCTGTTTCCTCAGGCTGTGCCTCAGCAGTGGCTGGTTTCTACCTGCACTTCAGAGCTGTGGTTCTTGGGCAGCAGTGAGAGCCTCTGGTGTGGGAGATGAACTGTCCAGCAATGTAATGTGCCTGTGGTCACTCATCAGGCTTGCTGTCAGGAGACATGAACCAACACAAGCCATCATTTTTTCCTTCTTGCTAATATAATTTATGTGGGCAGCTGCTGTCACTGGCTGTGGTGTCCTTGGGAGTAGGCTGGCAGCTAAAAGAGGATGAAGCTTCTGTCTCACCATGACCTTCCCCTGTGCCCACCCTCTCCTGTGCATGAGCAGAGGTCCCAGGCTAGGGGTGCTCACCTGCTGGTGTCAGAATGCTGCTTCTACATCAATTAGATCAATTAGCATTATCCCGCCTCTTGCTGGAGTCCTGTTCCCCTCATTCTTCTGTGCCAGGAGCCAACTTGTCAGTGCTGGTCCAGGGAAGAACAGGGGCTGTGCCACAGGGGACATCAGTGTTGCCAAAAAGGGCAGTCAAACAATAGTTAACAAATTTTGCATATTTCTCCCAAGTAAATCATTTGCAGATCTGTCTCTGCTGCACACCAGCTCTGTGTCAAGCCAAGTGGGTTGGCTTGTGCAGCCAGAGTAAATAACAGATGCTTGTTTAAGTCAGCAAGTTATTGTTGATTTATAGTAAGTGGAGGCTTGGCTCTCAGTCAGATGAAGTGCTGCTGGAGTGCCTGTGTCTGCGGGTGTCTGTGGGGGCTGTGCTCCCTGGCACCAGGGTGGGTCACAGGGACCAGAGGTGCCCACGGGCAGAGGGGCAGCCTGGGCTGCTCTGAGGCACGTGCCCTTGAGTTGTTCCCTCTCCTGGTGGTGTTATGTCATTAATTTAAATGTTAATTTTGGCCATGTTGGGATTGGGCAGCAGCCCTCTGTCTTTCCTGAGGAGCCATATGTGTGTGCAGAGAGCTGCCAAATTGTCAGGTTTCATCTTATGCTGCCCTGAGGTACATGGCTGAGTCTTTATTTTAGGGAAGTGACAATAAATTGTGCTCCTTTATAGGTACTGAATGCAGAAATGGCAGGTGATGATTTCTGTTCTAACTTTTGGTGAGTTTCCAGACAGATCTCTTCCTTCTTAAAGCTGAGCAGCATTACTGAAAGCTGATATTTCAGCGCGTTCTCATGTTTTAAAGTCCATAAAATGCCTCTCAGAAAGCCTTAGGTCGCCCTTGGAGACTTTACAGCAGTAGATCAAAATGCTTCCCCATGAGAAAAGAAACCTGTTACCTTCCTGGGGCTGGGGTCAAGGCACAGCTTTAGTGGAGGGAGCAGCAGAGCTGTGACTGGAGCAGCACAAACAGCGTCTTGGAGGGGAGGGAAATATCTGGGCACATAATTTCCTTTTTATTACAGTCTTCTGAAATAATAGTGAACTTATCTGGCAGGGATACTTAAGGAGGTTTTATAGACATGCACTGGCTTCTATGGGGTGAGAAAGGGAAAAGATTAAAAAAATAGGTTGTGACACTGATTCTTCTTCCCTTTGGACACACTGAGGGGTTTATGAGCAGGAGCAGGTCACCCCTGCTTTGATGGAATATTTGACAGATTTGAGGGGTTTCACAAGCTCAGGTTCAACTGCTTTTCCCAGAAAGATGCTGAAGAGTTAACAGAAATGACAGGAATGTTGTCCTGTCTCGTTTTGCTGGCTCTTGTGATTCACAGACTCTCTCAAGATGTCCAGGCTGTGTCCAGGCCAGCCCTGAAGCACAGCCCACAGACTGGTGGGGGCTGCCTGACCTGCAGGGTCACCAGACCAAGCCCAGCCCTCCCTGGCAGTCACAGCCCCAGAGTCCAGAGGGCTGGGTGGCTGCCCTGGCACCCGGGTGCTGCTCCCCCTCCTCATCTGCTGAGCAAAAACCTCACCCAGCTCAGCACAAATGTTGTTTTTCCTTAGAGGCAGGACACCTCTGGGTGCGGTGAGCATGGCTGGGGTGGGTTGAAGACATGGGAGTTCAGTCTTTGTGATGCCACTCTTGTCCCTGAAACAGAAAAATGCTTCCAACAAGGCAGCTGCTGTGTCAGTGAGCAGCCCAGGGCTCCTGCTCTCCCATTCTGTCCAGGAGGGGGATCATTGTGTCTCTGCATGTATTCCCGGAGAGAAGCAGACCTTCCTTGTCCCTCTGAGGTTTCTGGGATCTGCTGGTGACCTTAGCCAGCCCAGAGCTGCCTCCACACAGCGTTCCTGGCAGTGTAGGACTGGGATGCTTTGGGCTGTGCTCCTGATGGGGCTGTCTTTAAATATAGCAGAGAGCTAAATGAAAAAAATAACACAGTATTTGGCAATTTTCCTAGCAGGCACCCAGCCAGGCTGCTGTGCAGGCTGCTCTGAGTGCCTTCATCATTCTCCATATGGATTAGTGTTCTATGTTCTGACCTGCTGAGGATTAGCCTTACACCAGAGAGATGTCACTGGGCCAACTCAACAGTTTCTTGCCAGATTTCAAGATGACACCAAGTTAAAGTAAACCTTTGCAAAGATCCTTGCCATGTTATAAAAAACTCTCTCCTCCTTTCCAGGCTGATGTGGCATGCAAAGAAATTGACTCTGCAGAAGATTCAGTGGTGCTGCAGCATCACGATGCTCCAGTGGTGGGTTTCTCACGACTATTTGGGTGTTATGTGCCTTAAAATGTCATGGGGAGAGCAAAATCTGGGACAACCAGAGCACAGGGAAAGCTCTGGGTGCTTTCCCTATGCTCACTGGTAAATACAGAGGGCTGTTCAGGAAATGACTTTGCAAAGGTAGTTCCTCAGAGTGGCTCAGTGCTGGCTCCTGGGAGCTTTGTGGCTGAGCCCTCCTGAGTTATTAATAGGAGCATCACATGGGAAGGGTGCCAGCACCAAACCCCCAGGCTCAGCTCTGGGCATGGCCCTGCTGGTGGCAGCCCCAAGGAGCAGAGGCTTTCCAGGGGAGCTCTGCAGCCTCCATGGTTCCATGAGACCACGGGGAATTGCTTTCGCAGAAAGCTTGGCCTCATCCCCCAGCTGTTAAAAGTCAGTTTATGTCCTGAAGTATGAGGATCTCTGTCTTCCAAAAGGCATTTACTGGTCTTTCACATTTATGGTCGTATATCTTGCTCCAGATGTTTGCAGAGATTACTTTGTTGTCTGGAGGAGAAAGTTAGTCTGGGCACAACAGCTCGTGTGGCAACAGGCTGTTAGTTAGATGATTCCTCTGGATTGAGCAACTCACCTCCATAAATCATTATTTTTAGTCAAGCAGACCTGGAGAGCAGCTCTTCCCCTTGGCTCCCAGTGTGTGCTGTGGTCCCAGAGGAGTGGGAGGGCTCAGAGGTGGTGGAAGAGTCTTTCTGCCTGGTGTCAGGGGGCCCAGGAGGGGCCCAAGGTTGGGGGTACATCCCAAGCAGAGGGGACATGAGCACTGCAGTGTGTTCATGGTGGGGACTGCTGCAAAGATGCTCTCTTGGGGTGTCTGTGCTGGTCTGGAAGGCAGAGGGTGCTGGGTGTGAGTTCCCCCCTCACCTGTGCAATGTCAGACAGGACCTGGGGGCACGGGAGGATGTGAGGCTTCTCTGGGTGACATCTGCACTGTCCTCAGCTGGGCATGGTCTGTGGGGGAAGGACAGGCTGGGTGAGGGACCTTGCAAAGGGCAGGACTGCTGGGGAACACCCCAGAGTGGGTGTGAGGTTTGGACCTGTATGTACAGGTTTGCAAAGCAAGAGCCTCTGCCTTGGAGTGGCAGGAGAAAACACCTCTGCTGTTTGCAGGGGAGAAAAGGAAAACAAAGAAGTAGTTTCAGTGTTAAACTCTAGAGAAGGACAAACCAGCACATTTATCTTTAAATAAAGAGCAGCTGATTGCAAATGTCTCACTCACCTTGCTCTGGAATGAAGAGAGTGAATTACCCTGAAATTAGAAACAGGACTCTGTGTGTGAGAAGGGAAGGAACTTCCCTCCACTTCAGAGGGAAGGAACTCATCCATGTTCCAGCCACCCTTCCCTGTTCTCCTGCCTTTTAGAGCTGGTGGTTCCTCTCCTGGTGGTTAAGGGGAAATCTCTGCATCCCCAGGAATTAGGGTGAGGTGAGCTCAGCTCATTCTCACACCCAGCAGCAGCACCACCATGACCTGCCGTGGCTGTTGGGTTCTCTTTTTGTTCCTGGAGAACAGCATAAAGTAAACAGGGCTCACTTGTGCAGGCCCAGACAACAGAGAGCGGGTTCCAGAGACAGACAGGCCCAAAGAGCCTGTCCATGAACCATGAAGCTGGCCTGGCCATGTCAGCAGTGTCACTGTACCATGACTGTGGGGACAGCTGTGGCTGCAGCTCACAGCCTGTGCTGCTCTCTCTGGGGTGGCACTGCCATCCTGCAGCCTCCTCCAGCATGCCCAGTTTGTCCTCTGGGCCCCTCTGCCTGCTCCTGGCTCATGGAAGAGGCTCCTTCTCCATGTCCCTGCCGAGCAGTTCTGGAGCTGGGAGATGGGAAACAGCACAGTGGCCTCATGGAGCAAGTTTTGGACTCCACTACCAAACCTCATCTGTGCTCTGTGCTCCCTCCCCTGGGGACAGAGCAGGGTGGGGATGAGCCCACGTGCTGGGGTCTGTCCAGATCCTGGGGGTGAGCAGGGGCCTGGGGCTGTGGGGTTCTGCTCCTGACACAGCTGTGCCTGATCCTGGAGCACCCTTGGGGGGCTCAGGCAGCCAGATCTCCTTCCAGCTCTTCATTCCCCAGAAAGTAGGGCATGTGTTTGTGAGTACCTAAAAAGGTTGAGTGGAACAAGTGTGGCCTCAGCTCTCAGTGCCCCTGGCACAAAAATAACTCCAAGTAACCCAGTTTCAGCTGAAGTTCTTTGTTACTCATCCTCCTCCTCAATGAGCTGCTGAAAGGGAGGATGGTGTTTCTCCCCTTAGGGTCCTTAGGGATTTAGGTGTCATTGAGGCTTGCCTCAGTATCCCTCTCATGGGAAATGAGCCAGGGAGAAGGTGAGAAGAGCTGTTCTGAGGACAGTGTAAAAATGATTTAACAGGTGTGAGATGTGGTGAGTAATGCAGGTGATGGCTGAGGCACAGGGGTGGGTGATGATCCACTTTGAAGAGGACAGTTCTGAGAAGGTCAAACATGAGGTGTTCGTGCAGCCCCTGAATGCCGTGGGAGGAGTGGGCTGGGTGCTGAGCCCTGCCAGGGGGCTCTGTGGGGGTGACAGTGGCAGCTGGTGCTGCCAAAACTGTGGCCAGGCACGAGTCGGGGGACCCAGGAGCCCCAGTGAGAGCCTCAGGCAGTGGCAGTGAGGGCAGCAATGGGGGAGGTGTGGGGGTTGTAAAATCTCTGCACCAAAATTGGCGCATCTCATTTCAAAACTGGCACATTTAGGGGTTGGATTCAGCCTCACCTTATTCATAGACTTCTGATGACTCCAGAGGGCTATTTCTATAGGAATGCAGAAAGTAACCTCTTGCAGGATGATAAATAAAGGCCATGGGCTGGCTTCCCTTGTAGGCTGCCTGTGGTTCTATAAGCTGCACCTCTCTGTTGTGCGCTGAGTCCAGTTTTGTTTGGAGCAGCCTGAAGAACTTCAGATAAATCCTGCTCCAGTAAATGTGTTCAAACTTGACAAGAAAAGTGATGATTCTTGGCTTGTCTGGCAAATGGGGCAGTGAAAAAAAGCTGTGCCCTGGAGCTGCACGAGCTGCTCTCTGAGCGAGTGCAGGCTGAGTCTGAGGTATGAGTGACTCTCACCATAAGTAACTCCTGAATTTCCTGCCCTTCCCCAAAACCCACAGCTGCACAGGGTCCTCTGTATAAGGAGTTGCTGGTCCCAGTTCCCTCCTGGCTGACTGCAGATATATCCCAGGGTGGCATGAGACTCACCTGTGGAGCAACAGCTCCCCAACCCCAATATCTGTAGATACAACAGACCCAACTGGTATCAATGGGTTGCACAAAAAATAATTCAGCCCCAAAAAGGTCTGTAGAGCATCATGGTTCTGGGGGGACTGGTAGGTGAGTATTGTGGCAGAAGGTTCAAACTGTGGGGTTTGGTCTGGGAGAAAACCCCCAAAAGCCATTCAGTGGCTGATGGATGGATGACATTGGATGGCATTGGATGGATGGATGACGATGGATAGATGGATGGATGGATGGATGGATGGATGGATGGATGGATGACATTGGATGACATTGGATGACATTGGATGGATGGATGGATGGATGGATGGATGGATGGATGGATGGATGACATTGGATGGATGGATGACATTGGATGGCATTGCATGGATGGATGACATGGATAGATGAATGACATTTAAAAAACAAGAACCAAACTCTCCAGGCTGCCCACGGTGATTCCAAAAGAGCCCAGCCTGTCTCTCTGCTGGCACCCAGCACCCATGCTGTGTCTCTCTGGCGTTTTAGGTAAACAGAAGTACCTCTGTGCCAGCCGCAACGACTGCACCATCGACAAGTTCCGGCGGAAAAACTGCCCCTCGTGCCGCCTGCGCAAGTGCTACGAGGCCGGGATGACGCTCGGAGGTACGGCCAGGTCCCCTCCTGGGGCCCTAATGTCACCTGGGGGATGAACAGTCAGCAAATGGCTGGAAAATGAGGCTGATGCATACACCCTCTGAAAACATTTTCAGAGTTTAATAGCAAAATGGGGAATTTCAATAGCTTTTGTTTGTGCTTCAGGAAACGTATTTTTTCCCTCATTTCAAACCTTGTGAATCTAAAAACATTAAACAGCAGGGTGAGTTGGTTCTGGCTCCTGGAGCCTCAGAGCAGAGCACTTCCCTCTTTTGATGGGATCATTCCAAGGCAGAAAGGAGCAATTTCTCGGTGAAATTAAAAGCTCAGTGTTTTCTTTTGCAGGATGGAAGCTGCTCCTGTGTCACTGGTGAGGGTCCTTGTTACAATTTGTCTCTGTTCCCAAACCTGTAGCCCTCGAAAACTGACAGGATGCTGATATCCAAAATCTGAGGTTGTCTGCTCATAGTCTATAAGTTGGTGTTGTTCACTGGGTGTCTCCTTGTTGAGTTCATCTGATTAAATTCTTCCCTGTGTGATGAGGCCCTGGCACAGGGTGCCCAGAGAAGCTGTAGCTGCCCCATCCCTGGAAGTTTCCAAGGCCTTGGAAAATTGGACAGGGTTTGGAGCAAGCTAGGATAGTGGAAGGTGTCCCTGCCCATGGCAGGGGGTGGAACTGGATGGTCTTTAAGGTCCCTTCCAACCCAAATCCTCCTGTGATTCTGTGAGGAAGAGAATATCCTGGAAAAGGGTGCTGACAGACCTGCCCCTGCTGGGAAGCTCTGGATTGAGGGGGCTTCAGGGGCTGCACAGAGGAGCCTTGGCAGTGCCAGGCACAGCACAGGGGGACAGAGGCAGCCCAGACTGCTTGGGTGTGTCAGCATTTTAGGTAAAATCCTAACCCCATTGCTGGGATAGGCTGAGCCTCCAGAGCTGCTGGGCTGCAACAACGCTGTCTTGAAGGACTTGTTCCTGAAGTGGCTCTGATTTGTGACTCACCAAGGAGCAGGGGGTTTCATTTGATTTCTCCCCAAAGATCCCAAAAGGCAGTGCAGTCCTCCCTCCCTTTTCTTAGCTTATTTTTAAGTGCTTTTTTCTGTGAAGTTTCCATAAGTAGGAGAAGACATACATCAGTGTAACCCTCTTCTGCAGGACACACTGACAAAATTAATGCTAATACGGATACCCCGCTCCCTTCTTTTTTTCTTCAGCTCTTTGGGTCACCCTGACCTGTTCTGGCTGGTCTATTTTACATTTGGTTTGGATGTCGGTGTAAAGGCAATTGTTACAAACAGGCAAGCTTGTGGTTGCCCACAGTAACCTCTCCCACAGCGGAGGCAGGGCATTTGAAATCACTCCCAAGCTCCAACCAGTTGTTTTTAACTGGTGGCTAATTACAGTCACTGATGGGGTACATCCCTGGTGCTCTCGTGGGGGAGGAGGAGGAGGAGGAGAAGAAGGAGGAGAAGGGGGAGGTGACACACTGAATGCCTTCTGCAGGCTCTGCTCTGGAACAGGATGGCAATGTGTTGAAGCACTTCATTATTGATTGAGATCACAGTGACCTGCAAGCTGGTATCCACTAAGCAGGATCTTCTCTCTATAGAGAGGGAAAAGATACTGTAGAGAGGGAAAAGAAAAAAAAAAAGAGGAAAAAACCAGTGATAATGCTGTTTTAGTGTGTTGGGTCCTGCTGGTGGGCTGGCCTGTGCCCACCATCCCACTGCACCTGTGCCTGCTGCTGGGGAAGATGCTGCAGGGATTCTGCCAGCTCTGAACCTGGAAAATGTCCTGGTGTGGGCACAGCTGCAGGGATTCTGACAGTCCTGAACCTGGGAAAAGTCCTGGTATGGGATTCTGCCAGTTTTGAACCTGGGAAATGTCTTGGTATGGGATTCTGCCAGTCCTGAACCTGGGAAATGTCCTGGTATGGGCAGAGCTGCAGGGATTCTGCCAGTTTTGAACCTGGAAAATGTCCTGGTATGGGCACAACTGCAGGGATTCTGCCAGCCCTGAGCCCAGGAAATGTCCTGGTGTGGGCACAGCTGCAGGGATCCTGTCAGCCCCGAGCTCAGGGAGCATGAGAGGTGCCAGGGGTATTCCTGTGGGCACTCCAAGCTCCTGCACCCACAACCAGAGCTGGCAGCTAGCCGAGCTGCAACCCTGTGGGTCTTGGCTGGAGCAAAAACTCAAAACATGTGCAATTCCTTTCATTTTGTTTAGAGTAGGGCTAGAAATCTCCTGTAATAACAGCCAAAAGCTTGTGAAAATCCAGGCTTGAGGCATAGGTGTGTTTAATTCAGTCCTAATTCAGGTTCAGGCAGAGCAGAGTCTCACCACACATTGGGTATTGATTCCAGCCAGGGGGAATTTGACACAATTTTTGCAGAGCCATTGCAGTAGTTGCAATCAGTGTTACAATCAGGCTGTACCTGATTTTTCATCCGGTCTGGTCTTGACTTACAGCAATTTGATCTTTATTACAACTTGATTTTCTTGATTAAAACCCCTAATTTTATTGATTTTCTGTCCCCACAGTGGGTATTTGTCACCTGTGACTCAATAACCCTTTTGCCTCCTACACAGCCACCCAAGTGACATTCCTTACCTCCTTGCTCCAAGACATGTTGTCAAATCTTCAGTGTCCTCTTCAGTGTCCTCATGGTTTCTGCAGTTTGCCAACACCTATCAGCCCTTGTGTGCTGACCTCTGTCCATCTGTTCAGTGATCATCCTTAATGCTCATCCCTGTTTTCCATCCATACATTGCCATATGGGCTGGTTGAGTAGAAATGGTTAAGTCTGGTTTTGGGGTGAATGTAGTTATAAGCCACCCTTGTAAGAAACAAACCTGTCTGATGTTCTTTCAACACAATAATTGCCTTGAGATGTATCACTAGGGAGTTTGCAACAATTCAGCAACACTATCTACTATTACATCCTTCAAGTTCTTTTCAGTCATGTGGACCTGATTGACTCAGATCTCTTAAATGTGTCTGCCACAACCAGTAATTTTATTATTATCAACTGAAATTGTTGTGCCAGACAAGGTTGATAGCTTGACAGGTTCTGGTTTTGGCAAGCCTGGTGTGAAGCTCATGAAAACAGCAAAGGGCAGCAGGTTATAAAACAAGTCCTGTTCATCTCCTCAGTGTCCCTCTGGCAGCTGAGCTCGACGTGTGCTGCAGGATCTTTCCATTGTAGTCAGTGCAAGAGCAGCTTCTTCCAGGTCTCCATAACTTCCCTAAGTCCTGGCATCATGAAAACTGGTGCTGGAGCCCAGAGTGCTCCTTCCTCAGAGCTTTAGAAGTGCCTGTAAGGGAGATGTTTGAAATGTGCATCACTTTGGCCATCGCTCTGAGTGTGCTCCCGCGGGTTCTTGCACTGCTGAATATTTTATTGTGATATATAATTGTGTCCTTTAAGCTTTTTCCCAAATCTATCCAATAGTTCCCCAGAGACCCCCAGGCCAGCTTGCAGGGCTTGGGGCAGTGCTGTGCTGCAGCTGTACCTCGAGGCTCCCTGGGCCTCTTGTCCCTGCTGACAGCCAAGCAGGAACATCCCAATATTAATCGCATTTCCTAAGGTTTCTCCCACTACAGATGTCTTTAATTCCAGTTTTTAAATTTTTGTTTATATTACCTGCTGAGTAGGAGCCACCACCACAAAGGGGTTTGGCAGAGGTGACTGAGTAGGAGCCAGTCTTTACCTCTGAAGGTTTTCTCCACTTGGTAATGTCAGTATTTCAGTGCTCCTGGAATGCACAAACCCCAGGCCTGTCTGAAAGCACAGTTAACACCCATTGTCACAGGAAAGTCTGGTTTGTGGCTGCAGTTTCAGAGCCAATGCAGTAGGTACTTGCTGTTTTCTCACTTCATTTGGGATATTTTCATACTAGATAATTAAATATTAAGGGAAGAAACCCAAGCATTTAAAGCAAACCATATGTGTGTTTTGTACATGTGGGTTTGGCTTCGCTCACACACATGACCTGGGGCAGTGGTTATTTCTAAATCCAAACTCTGTCACAGGCTGCCCAAGTGGAGTCACCATCCCTGGGGGGATTTAACAGATTTGTGGCTGTGTCACTTGGGGATGTGGGTTAGTGGTGGCTTTGGCAGAGCTGTGACTTTGGAGACAAGGGAGAAGAGGCCATATCAAACGAGTGGCTGATGGCCAGAGGCCATCACTCTGTGCTGCAGCACTGTTTTCCTCTTTCTTTCCCGTATTTTTATTCATCCTTTCTCCTCCCTTTTTAGAGAGAGGCCTGTCGTCATTGCCCATACAGCAGATCATACAGAGTACCAAAAAAAAATCAACATTTGGAGTTAATTTACAGAGCTGCACTTTGACTTGACATTTTTATGTTTTACTGCTTATTTTTCTAATTACAGCTGAAAGGAAATTTGAGATAAGTATCATATAATGAAGGAGCCAAAACCCCAAGGACAACTGGTTTGATGTTGTATTACCTGCTGAAGCCATGGGCTTTTGTTCTCTAATTAGCTGGGGTTTGGATTCAGTGAGGGGTGGCAGGAACAGGCCACCTGTGCTGAGCAATGTCATGCTGGTGTCAATGAGGGGAACATGGACTCCCCAAGACCTCTGGTATCACACCTCTGGAGTGCTGCAGCTGGGGTTAAGAGCCAGGTGTGTGGGGAAAACACCTTTTCATGGCGGGCACAGGCAAAGTCACCGGCTGCATTGGTCCCCCTGCCAGCTCCTGAGGCTCATGAGGGTGCACAGCAGAGTGAGACCACCTGGCTTGGGTCCTTTACCCCTTGGTGGGGACTCCAGGGAAACAGCCCTGGAACTCCCTACTGGCTTCTGAGATGTGTTTTGTGTAATATGTGTGCAGTGTGTTTGGGAGAGCCTGCTATGGGGCAGCAGGCATTGCAGGGAGGTTTATCTCAGATGCATCCTGCTTCTGCCCTGGTCTGAGATGGGACAATCCCACTCGGCCATCCATGTGCAATGTTTTTTCTCCCTGGAACATGACTGTATGCTGAGTTTATCATCTTGTGTTGCTCCTCTTTTTGATTGCATATGAGCAGTAGTTTGAGTTGAGTCAAAACCTCTTCTCTCTCTTCCCTGGATCTTCCTCTCTGTTTTTAAGTGGGACTTACAGACCAGTCATTGCAGAGGATGTAAATCATGTTGGTTCTTTTCCATGTCAGATTAACAACAAAATGGATTTTGTCACACAGGGTGTTCTCGTCTTGTCCTTAGGTGAGAGCTGCAATGCCAGGGCACTCCTTGGGCAGTGCCCACTGAGGGAGGAGCTGCTGCTCTCATCACTTTTCTTTTGCTCATAACTACAACGATGGAGCCAAGAAGCCCTGACATGTTTTTAACATATTTTTAAGTGTCACTTAAACTGTATCTTTCCCACAGCCCGCAAGCTGAAGAAACTGGGTAACCTGAAGGCCCAGGATGACATGGAGGGAACCAGCTCATCCAGCCCAACAGAGGAGCAAGCTCCCAAGCTGGTGATGACACGCATTGATGGCTACGAGTGCCAGCCCATCTTCCTCAACGTCCTGGAGGCCATTGAGCCTGGGGTGGTGTGTGCTGGCCATGACAACAGCCAGCCTGACTCCTTCTCCAACCTGCTGACCAGCCTGAATGAGCTTGGGGAGAGGCAGCTGGTCTACGTGGTCAAATGGGCAAAGGCTCTGCCAGGTGAGAAGGAAAGCAAACAAATCCTCTCCCAGCTCCAGAGCCCATCTGCACTGCTGGGGGCAGGGGCAGAGGGGATGGTCTGCAGCCCCTGTGCCATCACACAGCTCCTGGAGGACCCCCTCCATGGGCAGTGTGTGTGTCCCCTGCCTGTAGCAGTGTGGGACTTGACTCTAGAGGGGCTCATAATGGGAGAAGGAACTGAGGGGTGATGGAATGTGTTGGAATTATACTCTGAGTTCACATAGCTCCTGGTCAGTGATACCATGTGGGCGCAGGGCACTTGCGCCCATGGCAGGGCTGCAGCTGGTCTGGGCTCAGGGTCCTGCTCTTCTCCCCCTCTTTCCATGGAGGTTTTGCTCCACTTCCAAGCCGTGTCTGCCAGCCCTGCAGAACTGCCCTCTAGACAAGGATCAGCCCTGTCCCAGAACCCACCTGAAGTGATGAAAAGGGTAAATAGCAACATGGCAAAAGAGCAATGCAGAATCCTAAAGGGCTTTTCCTGGCAGTCACTCAGGTTGCCCATGTGATGGCCTGGTGTGATATATTTGTGATGCTTCAGAGAGGTAATAGGGGGCAGGAATTTTCCAGATGCTGGTCAGCAGGTGCAGTAAATGGAGCATCCTGGTGAATGATGTGTTCATTGAGCCGGATTTGCAAGGTGTCTCTGCAAGGTTGGGGACATGCTGCCTGTTCCACCTTGTCATCCTGGAACTGGGTGAGTGGGATTGCAGAGGGCTGAGCTCAGTCTGGGCACCCAGCTCACCTCCCAGCATCCTGGAGACTGGGGCACGGGGCCAGGTCCTGCTGCCTTCTCCTTTCTGACCCCATTCCTCAGGGGACACCAGAGAAAGGAGGAACCCTGCTCCTCGTATGTCTGGGGTAATACAGCCAGAGGAGGAGACTGAGGCACAGTAAATTTGCCACTCTCTGCCAAACCCTGGTGATGAGCTATGGTCAGGTGTTTAGCAGCTCCCTAGACTGGTGCTCCCAATGAGATATTGGTCTGCATACCCTTAAATGCAGAGTAGCCCATTCTGTTTCTGCTATTCTTGGCTTGTAAAACCAGGGACAAATCTTGCTTCCTCTTTGGCTTGTCTACACTAGACATCAAGATCCACAGAGACACCACCAAAGCCACCTGGCATCCAGGGCTGAGGCTCTGCCACTGCAGTAGTGCTGATGGAAAGGGAGAGTGCTGTGGGAAATGTTTTCTGTCATAACCACCCCTTTATCAGAGGGTTTTACTCTCCTGAACTGCACCTGATGCCCGACCCCTCAGTGTGTAGCAGTGTCAGCTGCTGCCCTGCTGCCCCCGGGGCCAGCACCGACTGTGCCAGGGTGGCATCTGGGCAAGGTTCATTCTCCAGCTTGTTTGCCTTGAAGAGCTCTCCAAAGCACAGAGATCCTTGCCTCAATGGGTTGTAATTATACACTGGAGCTGTTAAATTGCTTTAATATTTGATTGAAATAATGCATGATTGCCTTGAAACTCAATTATATTTGCCTATTTACAAGTATGTTGAAAAAAACAGCGTTGGAGGTGGTGAAAGCATGCCTGGGGTTTAACTCTGGGCTGCCATCTGGGAATGGTAATTTGAATTTAGTTGCTATTTTTGTTTCTCTTGCAATGTAGCTGAGGTTTCCATGCTCATTCCCACAGTCAAGAGATCCATGCAGTGTGTATGGGGCAGAAACCAGAGCACCTGTGGCCATGGTGGGAGGCCTAGGGGCTGCCTGCTGTCTCTGAGCATCACATAAAAATCCAGTTACTTAAATTGGTGCAGTCCTAGTGGAATTTTCTCCCCTATTTGTCTCTGAAGTTCCCTTTCTTCCCTTCCAGGGGCAGGTTTGTGCTTGTCTATTCTTGATTCCCAGTCAAGGTGGGAGCTCCATGTCATGACTCATGTCCTGAGACATAAGCTGGCTGAGCCTGGGCTATGGACTGACCACTTTTTCCTAAGAGAAGCACTGAAGGAGAGCTGGAGTCTGCCTGGAAACAGCCCTGGAAGCTGCAGGAACCCAACAGTAATTTGTAACATCCCTCCCTCATTGTTTATTAGGATTTCGCAACCTGCATGTGGATGACCAGATGTCAATAATCCAATACTCTTGGATGGGCCTGATGGTGTTTGCTATGGGGTGGAGATCCTTCACCAACGTCAATTCCAGGATGCTTTACTTCGCTCCAGACCTGGTGTTCAATGAGTAAGTGTGAAACAACAACAGCCTGATGCTGGGCTTTGGGTCAGCCCAGGTGACCAGCTACACTTAGAGCAGTTAAACTGAGCTGCCCAGCATAGCCCAGCCTGGCTGTGCCCATCCTGCTCCCCACTGTCACCACCCATGGTGACCTCCAGGAGCAGTGAGGCCACTGTGATGCCTCTCTGGGTCCTTCTGCCTGCTCCCTCAGCCTTGCTGTGGGCTGACACCCACTGGGGCAGCAGCAGAAGCTGGTATGGGGTGAGGGATTGCTCAATTTCTGTCTTTCTGCCATGGGGTTTGAATTCCAGCTCTGTTGGGTAGCTGGGGTGAGCAAAGATAGAGACAAAATGTACTGTAAGGTCCTGGTGGGCTCTTCTTGATGTACCATCAGCTTAGAGCTGGGGAGGGTTTGCTGGCAGTCAGATTGAGGAGATGGAACCCAATAACCAAACACAGCAGCAGGCAAATTCTCACCTGCCTGGGAGCTCCAATTCAACCTCATATCCCTGACAGACAGAAATGTTTGGGAAATCATTGCAGTCGCTCTTCAGACAGATGCTGCAAATCCCTTGTAGCCATCTGTGTCCAGTGAGGATCACATACAGGCCTTCTGGAAAATGCTCCACTCCTGCATGAGGCAGAGCTCAGGCCCTTGGCAGCAGGCTGTGCCAGGCAGGGGGATTTGCTGGGTCAGGGAGTGTCCCCCTGTCACACACGTGCATGTTGGGCTCTGTGCCACCTGTGCCCATCTCACCCTGCCAGGTACCGCATGCACAAATCCAGGATGTACAGCCAGTGCATCAGGATGAGGCACCTCTCCCAGGAATTTGGGTGGCTTCAGATCACACCCCAGGAGTTTCTCTGTATGAAGGCTCTCCTCTTCTTCAGTATTAGTGAGTATCCACACCCTTCCCTCCACAGAGCTCCAGCACCTTGAGGCATCTGGTGCTTTTCCTGTGCCTGGACTTTCACTTCCCAGGAGGAAGCTGGGGATGTCCCCTGCTTCAGCCCTTCCTCCTGCTCTCCTATTGTTGTCACTTTCTGGGCTCCTCTCACTGTTTCCTTCCCTTCCCACCCAGTTCCAGTGGATGGCCTGAAGAACCAGAAGCTCTTTGATGAGCTCCGCATGAATTACATCAAGGAACTTGACCGGATCATTGCCTGCAAGAGGAAGAACCCCACCTCCTGCTCCCGGAGGTTTTACCAGCTCACCAAGGTCCTGGACTCTGTGCATCCGGTAAGAGAGGACAGGGAAATGTCCATCTGTACACATAATGGCCATCTAAATGCATAAGGAACAATATAAAAAAGAAACTTTTCATAGAGAGAATGATCGTTCTCTGGAACAACCTCCATATCATGGGAGGAGTTCAGATGCAATTGGAGAGAGCACTGGACAGTTTCATCCGGTTTCCCTTTCCCGGGGTAGGTGGGACCTCTGTCATGTATCTTCCCAGAAAAAGCACTGCCCAGGGACTTGTTTAACCAGTTCTCTTCCTTTCCCAGATTGCCAAGGACCTGCATCAGTTTACATTTGATCTCCTAATCAAGGCACACATGGTGAGTGTGGACTACCCAGAAATGATGGCCGAGATCATCTCTGTGCAGGTTCCCAAGATCCTGTCTGGAAAAGTCAAGCCTATCTACTTCCACGCACAGTGATCTTTCAGAGGGACCCCCGTGCTGCCACCCCCATTCCAGCCATCTCCTGCCTGTTACTTCTGCACTACTGTCCTGCAGTGCCTTGGGGAATCCCTCTGTGGCGGTGGCCAAGGGGACAGGCAGTGACAGACCTGCTGAGATTCCTGAGATTACAATTTTCCTGAGGTACCTCTGAACTGAACCCCTGGCGCTGACCTCTGCCTGGCACCAGCTGCTCACGGTGATGGACGGGGACTGGTGGGGGCAGTGGCATCATGTCTGAGTGTTCTCTGTTTGTCACTGTGACTCCAGCAGCCCAGGGCCACGGGACAGCAGAAGAAGTGCCAGTGGTTGGTGGGTTTGGGGTGATTTTTATAAAAAGAATACAACACAAAGCAGGTTGCAGCTCCGCGTTTGGGTGTGGATTATGTCGCCTGCCTCCTTCTGGAAGTTTTGTTTGCACTGTGGTGCTGGGAAGCAGATAAGTTCAAACATTGCAGAAGAGAAGCAGAGCAGAGCTGGGGGACAAGGCAAATTTGTGGCTGAGGAGTTCATGGGCCCTGCAGCCACTGTGGGATCTGCTGTGGTCAGCTTGGCCCTGGGACCGGCCTGCACTGCCGAGACACGAGCGATGGAGAGGACAGGCTGCAGCACAAGGCCTGCCAAGGAAGATCACCTTGGAAATCCCCCAGCGATGGCTGGGTCCTGTTTTCCACCTGGGTTGTTTTTCCTATGGCCTGTCCAGCTGGGTCAGACCCCCAGGTGCTCAGCAGTCACATTCCTGTCCTTGCCAGCTGCTGCTCCCTGACAAAGCTGAACCCACCTCTGAAAGTGCCTGATGCCCTCGGACCTCACACCTGCCTGGCTCCCCTGGGCACCTGCAGCCCCTGCCCCCACACCTGCTCTGCTCCTGTCATGGCTCTGCAGACCTGGGATTCCAGCTATGCTCTTTCCCTTCATTTGTCCCAAATATTTTGTCCCAACTATTTTTTTCCAAAGCCAGCAGATGAGTGTTCTGGAGCCAAGACCAAGGCCAGGGTCTACGGGACCTGTGGGACCATGGGACTCCTCTCTGAATCCTGTCCATGGAGAGGTGGCTGTGGGAACTGGCTGCTGCCACCAGCACTCTTTGGGGGGGCTGCAAGGGAAGTACCAAGAGACCCCCCTGCTCTTGGAAGCAGCACACACAGCTGCTGGTGGTGGCAGTGGCTGATTGCAGCCCAGGAGGACACCACTGTGCACTCACTGTCCCATGTACATGGTCCTGTATGCGCCACACCACCCACACCCCATCCCTTACACATCACCCACACACCCCATGCCATGTGCATCACCCCACACACCATCCCTTACACACCATCCCTTACACCCCATCCCTTACACACCATCCCTTACACCCCATCCCTTACACACCACCCACACCCCATCCCATGGGCCCCACACACCCAGCCTGTCCCCAGCACACACACAGCAGCCAAGCC
Source organism: Ammospiza nelsoni (assembly GCF_027579445.1). Classification (NCBI taxonomy): domain Eukaryota; kingdom Metazoa; phylum Chordata; class Aves; order Passeriformes; family Passerellidae; genus Ammospiza; species Ammospiza nelsoni. The sequence goes on along the minus strand of NC_080647.1, from coordinate 6,154,361 downwards.
TATGTGCTCTGTGGTGTTTTAGTTCCCATCTTCCTGCACATCCTGAGTTCATCAGAACCACCTGCCCAGACCCAGACAGGCTGTCAGTGACTGCACACACACACAGGCTGGTGCCAGGGTCACACATGCCATCATGGGCTGTGACATGGCCTGGCGTTACCAACACAGCCATCTGCGAGAGATTCTTGTGCCAGCACAAACAGCAAACTCTGCACCCTCCCAGGGCAGTGAGCAAACCCAGAACCCTGTGCCCACCCAGAGCCCTGTGCCCACTCTGTGCCCAGCTCTCCAGGACATGCCAACATGGTGCAGCTGCTCCTTTACACTCTTGGAGTAAAACAATTTCCCTGATACTTTCCAGCCTTTTGATGGGATTTTCATTATAAGAAGGAGTGGGGGAAAAGCCCCTATGGAAGGAGAGGATCTTTCTTTGCAATGATTTTCCTTCCTCTGCTAGACAGGGTTCTGATCCTGCTCCTCCTCCTGAAATCCTCTCATGTGGCAGCAACAGAATCCATACGTGAACTTTCTGGCTGGCAGGTTGCTGCTCTCAGAGGCTCCCCGTGCCAGGGGGCTGCTGGCATTTTCAGTGCTGGTGTGAGCTCAGATATTTGCAAATGAACCAGTAAAAAATTCCAGCTGGTGCATCCCTGTCTTCTGGAATTTTCCCTGGCTCTTCACAGCAGAGTGGTGATTCCCAGTCCCTCTTATGAGCTCAGGCTCCAAGCAGTTGGAACAGCAATTTGGGAGAGCTTCATGCATCACACAGGCTCGTGTCAGGGAAGGTTTGGTTGGTTAATGAGTGTCCTGCTGGGTGTTCATCTGCTGGGAGACTGAAAAGAGGCCAAACCCAACAAGGATTTGCCCACCCTGCTTTGCTGGTGGGAGCACCATGTGAATGAGAAGTGGGGGAGCAGGGGAAGGATTCTGCCTGTGCCCTGTGTGTGTCACCCAGCACAGTGAGTGCTGAGCGAGGCAGGAGCTCACGGGGAGCACCCCCAGCCCAGGACAGAGGGGCAGTCGGGGCATTGAGGTCATGTTCTCTGTCTCTTCACTATCACAGTAAACTTCTGCAACTTGTTAATTCAAAAGTTGGATTTTTACAATATGATTACCAGGAAATGTGGGAGCCAGGACTCGCAGCATCTGTGTGTGTATTTGCTGGGGGAATTAATGCTGTTTCCATGTGGATTTTCATGAGCTGCTGCAGGAACTGGGGAAGAAGAGGCTTTAAGAAATACCAAAGTCCAACTCCTGCCATTTATCTTTATGCTTTTTGTTTTCTTTTGCATTTTCTTGTCTACTTTTGCTTTAATAAAGCAAGGAGAATTTCACCATGTTCACAGTCCCAAAGAAGCTGTCCCTGAGGCTCTCCTTGGGCTGAGCCCTGGAATTGGGACCCCCTGGGTGTGTCACAGCAGAGACCAACCATCTCCATGTTCCCCTGTGGATTCCCTGACTCTGCTCTGGCTCATCTCAGAGGTGTGGTGGGTTTTGAGCTGGTTCAGTCTGGGTCATGGCTCAGCCCATCAGCTCCTGCCCAAGGCAGCAGATGGAGGACAAGGGATACAGACCTTGGCATCTCCCTGGGAGCAGTGTTTGTGCATGGATGGGCACCATTCCATAACAGAGGGTGTGGGATAAAGGATTCTGTCTTTAGTGAGGGCAGGAGGGACACTTCTTCAGCCCTGTGTCATGGCAGAAGCAGTGGGATAGATCAAATGGTGCAACGGCATGCAGCATTCCCAGGGCAGGTATCACCAATCTGTGCCCACCTGAGCCTGACAGGCTCCTGCCAGCACCCCCTGCCTCAGCAGGAGCAAGAGCCAGGACAGCAGCTCTCTGCTTGGAGAGGCTGTGGTTGAGTCTGGAGAGCTGGCAGCATCCACATGCCACTGCCATAATGTCCAAGAGGCCCTTTGTGCTTGGCTTAGGGGACAGAGTGCTCAGTGAGGGAAGTGAAGCTGGGGCAGGACCCTCCCTACAGTGCCACTCCTTGCTCTGGGCCATGGGGTTGTCCCTGTGGTCTGTAGGGAATGCTGAGGGTACCCAAGGTGTCACCTGTCTCCCAGCCAGCCCGAGAGCTGCTGCCCTGTCACCTCCCACCACCAGCCAGCCCTGCAGTCCCTGTGGTGTCCCTCCCCTTGCTGAGCTCTTGCCCTGGATGTTTCAATAACATAATGTATGCTAAAATTATCTATCTCTGTATAAAATAAAGGCATGGCCCATTTTCTATTGCTAAAGATATCTATTTAGTGACGTGCTCTAAGAGTCCTCTCTGGTTGCACACTGAAGTACTGGATGCTCTGCAAGAGGTGAGTCAGAACATGCCAATTTAATGGAGACTTTTCATTATTTTTCTGGCTGGGTGCTGCCCAGTTTGCAAAGGTCCCCCTTTTTGTGGCATGCACAGAGCACACACTAGCATAGGCTGGGGTTGGTATCACCTTCTCCAGCCTTCCTGTGTCTTCTTGAGGTTAGACAGGGAGAGTGTTTGCATTGGGGAACAATGGAGTGTCTCTTGTTTCTTCCCTCTTTGACTTGCACAAAGTGTCCTCACACATTTGGGCAGAATGCTGGGGTCACAGAGAGTGTCTGTGTTCTGAGTTCCACCTGTGCGCAGGCCCAGGGCTGGCTGTGGCCACTGGGGGTGGCTGTGGGCAGGCAAGGGGTCCCTCGGGTGGGTCAGAGCCTCCCCTGCCCACTGGTGCCTGCTCCCTGTGCTCCTTCCCTTCAGCAGCAGAGGGATGCTGTGCTTGTGACTCACAGAGTAAATCTCTGCACCCACATAAACCCTTAGCAAGTGGATAAAAGCTGCTCTCTGTGCCGGATATTTGGTGTTCTGTGGCAATTTTATGCTGTTTCTCTTTGTTAACATGTCTCTGTAATAATAAGAGTTCTCTATTTGATATATTTTACTTTCTTTGTAATAAGCCAAAAAGCTCATTGCTGGTGCCTTTTTGCCTGGGGGGGCTTCCCAGCCCACAGCTGTGTTCCTGGGAGTAACAAAGGCCAGTCTGCAATTGTTCCTTCCACCAGAGCTGAGGGAAAGACAGAAGCCAATGCCACAGCACTGCCAGAAAAAAAAGAGCCTTGGAATGGCAGAGAGAATTTGGGGTACAATGCTGGTTCTTTCCTGGGGCCTGGCTCCAAGGTGAGGGCTGACCATGATACTGGGCACGCCTTGGCCCCATTTCCATGGGGCTGTGACCCTGGAGACCCCACAAACCATATGATGCAGGTGCAGAGCACACAGCCTGGTCTGGCCCAGTTTGGAATTGCAGTGCTTTGCCCAAATTATAGCATGACCTGAGGGTAAATTATCCCAGAGAAGGAATTAGATGGATTGCTGACACAGCTGGTTTTTCTGGGGTTTTTCATTTTTTCTTTTTTTTTTTCTTTTTTTCTTTTTTTGGGGGGGGGGGGGTTTGTTTGGTTTTTTTTGTTGGTTTTTTTTTTTTTTTTTTTTTTTTTGGAACTGAATGCATTGGATAAGGAAGAGAGAGCCCCAGAGTGTTTTGGTAGGGCTGGACTGTGGTGACAGATGCTGCTGGGGCCAATGGGGTGCAGTGCAGGATGCCCTTGGGACAACTGCAACTCACAAGTTCCCATGTGGGACTGAAGGACGATCATTTGCGTAACCAAAGAGAGGGGCTTGCCTGGCACCCAGTTAAAGAAACCGTGCTGGGGGTAAATGAAAATTCTCCTTTCTCTTTCAGCCATGCCTGGGGCCCACGTGAGCCCCCAGTCATGCCACAGGATGGCCCCTCACGCTTGGTGTTCAGTTCTTTTTGTAACCTGAAAATCTGCTGTTGTTCTGAGTCCAATAAATGCAGAATCCGGTTTGCTGGAGCTCTACCCTCTGCCTGCATTTGGCTTTTGTGTCGATTTTGTGCATGAAATCGCTGTGGGTGTGATGGCTGCCAGCAAGCAAAGGCACTGGGAATCCGTGGGTCATTGGCCAGTAGATGAGGCTGTACATTGGATCATTGTAGGCTTTCTTTCACACTCAGATTTCACCATGAATCACATCTGAACTCGTAATTCAATTACATATCAATTGGCTAATCCTTTCATATATTCCTCTTTGGGTCTTTTAAATTGAATTTCAGTTGATTAATGTATTTCTCAAAGCAAGGAGCTAATAAAGGCCAGTGTCCTCCTGCTCTTGTAATTGTTTTTGGTATCTTTATGAACAGTTGTAAATCCATTCTTCTGCAACGTCTTTATAAAACTGACCTATGCTCTCCAAGTAATAAAGAAGATGCTTATCAGCCACTTGTTAATTCAAGGCACAGATGTGAATCCTGTCCAGGGCTAAGATTTGATTCACTGAGACAAAGCAAAGAGCTTGGAGGAAAAAAAAAAAAAGCTTGCTGGGCCACAAATAGCTGGCAATGCCTGGTGTGTAATTGCACAGCAGCAGTCCACACAGTGTGCCCTGTGAGCTGAAGAACAGTGTGCCAAGAGAATAAAAACCCCTGGGTTTGTCATCCACAAGGAACCTGATCCCATCCCTTGCTCTGAGTCACAGTGAAAAATTATTGTGTTATTTTCAAAATTCACCCCGTAATGGACACTGAGCGGGCCTCAGCTCCTCGGGGCTGGTGTGGCAGATTGGGTGCCAGCATGTCAGTCCCAGTGTCACCTGCCAAATGGCCACTTGGATGCCAGGGACATTCAGGAGCCACTGGTTCAGTGCCTCATGGGATGAGGGACTTGGTCCCTCAGTGGCTGCACATCCTGGGCTTACTGACCTTGGTCTCTGATGGCCCCAAACTCGTGTGGCTTGAACAGTGTCTGTGGGAGGACAGTGAGGCCACCACGTGGGGGCTGCTGGGTCACAACTGAAGCTGAAGGACAAATTCACCTCACTCAACTCCTTCTGCCTCGCTATGGTCCAGCCACCTCTGTTCACATCCTGCATCCTACATCCTATACCCTGCATCCCCCCTGCACAGCTCACCAGGACCTACAGGTCACAAGAGAGCTGCTGACCTCCCTGACCATTTCTGTAGCTGTGGGGCCTGGCAGCAGGGTGACAGCCACCATGCCAGCACTGGGGGTGAGCCACATGCCAGTGGGCTCCAGAGCTGCCCTTAGAGACGCCTTGGCTCCTCAGCAGAAGAGCACGCCAAGCTCACAGGAAAAAGTCCAGTTATCATGAAGAAATCAACTAAAAACATGGAAAGATCATGAAAACCCTAAAATGGCCTCATGCTTTAAAGTCATTTATTTGTTCTTGTCCTCAGAGCACAAAGTGGGATATTTTTAAAACAGAAGTTCTGTTTCCAAAAATACTGACGAGTTGTCAAAAAGCCCTTTCATCAGTTCCCCTCCCTGGGGGTCTGGGAGTGCCAGCACTGTGACCCTGCAGTGCTGGCAGCCAGCCCTGTGTGCCTGCCATGGTGTCAGGGCTGTGCCTGTGCTCCCAGGGTGGGCCAGTGGCAGCCACAGACCTCAGTGGGGTCACCCTGACTCGAGTGCCCTGACACGAGGGACAGCAGCCAACACTGGGGTTTGCTCCTTACCCAAAACTGTTGCTGCCTCCCTCTACCAGCAGTGGGGGGGTGCCAAGGGGAGGGCAAACAGGGCCTGCCTGACATGCCCTGTGTCCCAGCTCATAGGAGCAGGGTGGGTGCAGTGGCATGGTGTGGCAGCATGGTGTGGTGGCCACCAGGAGAGCCTCTGGGAGGCACTGAAGGGAGCTGGGGTGTGCAGGACACAGAATGAGGAAGGATGGAGCTGTAGGAGGATGGAGCTTGTGGGGACTTGTCTCTCTGAACCTTCATGGGCATGGCCCACAGGATTTCAAGAGTCTTCAGAAGTCACTGCAACAGTTCTGCCTTGCGGGAGCTCTTAGAGACACTGGCAGAGGCTGTTAAAGCACTTCTTAAACTTCTGAAAACACAGAGAATGGAAAACATTATGGCCTTTAGTGGTTCAAAGCGTCTCCTGATTGTTTAAGCCAATCATAGGATTTTTTGGAGGCCTGACCTGATTTAGAGCCATGTGTATGGGCCAAGAAACCTGCTAAGGGCTGCCAGGAACCCGCCCAGCACAGGGAGCTGCTCCCAGCTCGGAGCATCCAGATGGGTAATGGTGCAGTGGGATGGGTCAGGGAGAACTACAGAGCTGAAAACTATGGCTCTGATCCTCCAAGGAATCCCACGTGGGTGGATTCCAGCACCTTCATGGGTCTCTGTGTAGCACATAAATTTCAGATGTCAGTGCTCCACTAAGTATATTTCAATTCTAAATTTATCACACAGATGTGTCTGCTGCAGAGTCTTTGGCCTCTTCAAATCTTCCTCTGGGAAGAACTCACTGAGGCTCAGGCTCAAGCTTTGGAACTGATTGTTTTGTTATCTTCTCTCTATAAAAACCTGAAAGGTTTTACTTGTGCTGGAAAATAATTTTCTTGCTCATATTAAATCCAAATGTTTTCTGTAAGAAAGCAAGCCAGGCACCTGTGGGTTGGCAGACAAGGATTGTTGGGGCAGTGCTTCAATGCTTGTTCCAGTTCACCATCACTTAATACAAGGCCTAGTGAGGAAAGCAAACAGTTTTGTTCCCCAAACATGGCTGTTTTGAATGCATTCAGCCCTGGAAAAGTTACAGACCCACAAGGAAACTTTTGAGAGAAACAAGAAGCCAGAAAAAACAAGCAGAAAACCCTCCAGCTGCTGCTCCTGGTGCATTGTGTCCATGCCCGCCTCAGGAATGCTCCGGCTGCTTGGTTCCGGAACCAGGGCACGGCACAGAGCTCTGGGAGCTGGCAAACCTGGCCTGGCAAACCTGGCCTGGCACAGAGCTCTGGGAGCTGGCAAACCTGGCCTGGCACAGACCTCTTAGAGCTGGCAAATCTGGCCTGGCAAATCTGGCCTGACAAATCTGGCCTAGTCAAACCTGGCCTAACAAACCTGGCCTGGAATCTGGCCTAGCACAGACCTCTTGGAGCTGGCAAACCTGGCCTGGCAAATCTGGCCTGGTCAAACCTGGCTTAGCAAACCTGGCCTAGCAAACCTGGCCTGGCAAACCTGGCCTGGTCAAACTTGGCCTAGCAAACCTGGCCTAGCAAACCTGGCCTGGCACAGACCTCTCAGAGCCGGCAAACCTGGCCTGGCAAACCGGGCCCATGCTGCACCAAGGGCCCGCGGGCGGGGGCCGGGCCCGCACAAAATAATTGCAGGAGGATCCTGAAAACACCAAGCAGCCCTGAGCGGGGTGTGGGTGGGAACGCTCCCCTTCTCCAGCTAGGAACCCTCGTGGCTGTGGAGGCAGCTTGGCTGTCCCTGGACCCCCAGGAACACCCTCTGGAGTGGTCACCTCCATCAGGCTTCTCCAGAAATGCAGGCTCCAAAGGTGGCTGTGAGATTCCCATGCCAGAGAGAGAAGCTGCTCTCTCCTGGGAGAGGGTTTGCTGCTAAAGGAAAGCAAGAGGCCTGAAAAGCAAACATTGGTGTGCAATGTCAAAGGAGGGGGAAAACAGATGTGAGGAGGGGAAAAGAGTGCTGGATAGATGGAAAGAAGCCATTAGTCACAGGAAAAGTGGATTCTTGGTGACCCATGGCACAGAATACTGTCCAGGCACTGCGGCAGCGCAGGAATATTCAGCCTTGACAGCGCATATTCTCCAGTCAGAAAAATGCAGAAAACCAGCTTGGGGACTGGAGACCCAGAGTGGGGCTATGGCAGAGCCCAGGGCACTCCCAATCCCATGGACACAGCCCTGTGTGGCCTCCCTGGGGCACAGAGCTGGGTCCCACAGCAGGGCCTGCCTGCAGAGGGGGCACAGTGGGGGCAGCGCTTGGGCACAGGGTGAAGAGGAACAAAACACACCGACATGGTTGTTTCACTTCATAGAAACTTTATAAACACTTGCAGTAACCTAAGCTTGTACACATCACAATGGCTCCAGGGCTGATGCTGGGGGCTGCCATGCTGCAAAGGATGATCCCACATTCCCAGCCGTCCCTCCTGGGCCACTGGCAGCAGGGACTGTGCTCACAGTAGCAGGGATTGGGCCTCACAGCAGCAGGAACTGGACCCCACAGCCCCCTGCCAGCACAACCAGCATCCCCACTGCCCAACTGCTGGTCCCCAGTGTTCAGCTGCACCCACGGGTGCAGGAAAAATCAGCACAGACATACAAGTGACAAAGAACTTTAAAAGGACACCATGAAATAGTCTGCAAAATGCTGCCTCTCCCCACTGCTCATACTGTCAGACTGAAACCCAGCCACCCTTGGATTCTCCCTACCCATGGAGTCCAGCTCTGTCCTGGGGTCTGTGCTGGGTAGTGGGCACAAGCAGGAGGAGGATGTGACAAGCCACTGCTCCCACAGAATGTCACCTCCAGAGCCACGTGCATCAGCACAACCCAAGGAGTTTCCCAAACTGACAGGCTCAAGGGGTCCCCAGACAGTGTCCCAAAGCAAGAAAAACAGTAGGGAAATGCTGGCCTTTTGTGTGGGAGCCACAGGCCCAACACCCCAGCAGGGCCAGGGGGTGATGTGCTGCAGGCAGGTGGCCCCACTGCCAGGCTGGTCAGGGAAGCTGGCTCCAGCTTCAGCTCCATTCCTGTTCAGAGATCCCTGATCAGAACCCCTGTGCCTTGTCCTTGAGCCCCTGGTGAGGGCTGCAGCAGAAGGGGCCCAGCACAGCCCCAGGGGCTGCCAGTGCATGTGGCACAGCCTCAGCTGCCACAGCACAGGGCTGGATTGGTTTTAAAGCCACTTTCATGTGCCAGGCCTAAAGGAGGGAGTAGCTGGGGCACTGCTGAAGCCAAGGGAGTGAGAGCACCATGGACATGACACACATGAGCTGTGTGCCATTCAGCAATAAGAGACACGAGGTCACACAGAGGCAAAGTGCCAGGAGGTGGGAAGGACCTGCACCAGGCAGGACACCAGGCTCCAGGGAATGGAGCACCTGGGAAGCAGCTGTGGGAATGTTTGGCCACTGGTTTGCAAAGGCTCTCAGCACCTAAAGAAAACCATTCAAAAGGAGGGAGTCATCTTTGGGCAGACGGAAGAAGCAGGGAAGTAGCTCTCTGCCATGCACAGCCCTGGAGCTGGGCCCTGGTGGCAGCTGGAGCAACAGACAAGCTTCTAGTGCTACAGAGGTCCTGGCCAGGGACACCTCCCGGGCCAATGGGCATCATCCACAGGGCCATGGCTGAGGGACAGGCTGGCCATCTTGTACTGGAAATGAATAAACAAGCAAACAACAAACTGGGCAGTTCTTAAGAAGAAAACAAACAATGGGTTTGACCCACAAACAGTGAGTTTCAGATCCTCAGCACCTCTGTGCTGGCCACCACAATCACCCAGGATGGAGACTTCTTGGTGGGCCAGTGAGAAGTGGATCTGGTGGGAGTGTGGCTCATGGAAGAGGAGGCAGTGGAGGAAGAGGAGGAGCACCTGCTGCCCCCCTCCCCCAGCTGCACCCCTGGAGGCTGCTGACCCGGGGGTGCTGCCTGAGAGCTGATCCCAGGCAAGGTTGTGGCCCTGGCTCAGGCCAAGCCTCTCTGTCAGTGTAGTGTCCCAGGCCAGGGATGTCCAGGAGGAGATGAGGAGACATCCCACAGATCTGAGCACAGTGATTCCTCCATCCCTGCCCAGCTTTTGTCACCATGGGCAGCATTAGCAGGCACAGCTGTCCCACACAATGACACTCACCAAGTGAGGGACACAAGCACAAAGGAAGGGGCTTCTCAGGGCAAGCAGGGCAAGAGGGGACTGCAGCTGTTTTGCCCTTGCATCCAAACAGAGGGACTCAGCCCTTGTGCTGTCCAAACACCCTTTTCAAGGTGTGTTTCCCAAAAGTGTGCAGGTGAACAGGGGCTCCACTGTCCCTTCCACAGGTGGTCCATGTCCCCCAGTCCTGCCCATGCTGCCATCACCTGCATGGCACACACAGGGGAGGAGCGGGAGGAGAGGTGAGAGGGCAGGGAACAGTTCAACACAGATGTGTGGGCAGGACCTGCTCTCCATTGTGGTCTCCCTCTCCTAATTTCTTGGGCCACTTGTGGCTTGGAAATCATCGTCCAGTAAGATAGCTGCTCTCCAGGGCACTGGGGCTGGCAAGGCTCAGCTCTGACTCCTGGGTCACAAGCACAGAAAGTCTCCTGGGTCCAGCTGGGCTGAGGTGTGCTTACAAAGCCTGGAAGAAGAAAACAAGCTCCAAGTTCTGTGCAGCAATGCAAACCCACCAGTAATGGCAGAACCACTGGAATCCCACATAATTTGTTGGTTCCCTCCCAAAACCCCATAAATGGTGATTTGTCTTACATGTCTGCTTTCAGTTTATTATTCAATTTGTTGTCGTAAACACATACCTTTAGCCTCAGCTCTCATCACTTGGGATCCTGCCTTGTGGTGATGAAGAACTGCATAAAAGGAAGTAGAAGAATAGAGAAAAAATGAGTGCAAGGAGCAAGCTCCAACTCAGCTCCACAAGCTCCTCGAGGCTGGGTAAGGGCAGGGAGGGGTCTGTTTTGCAATAGCACAAATGTTTTCTCTCAGTACCTGCAGCAGCAGTTCTCAGACTTACACACAAACCTGCTCTCTCCTGGGCAGAGATTGGCAGCTTTTCAAGGCAGGAAGCTGAGGCTTATTTGGACAAATATTATCACAAATGGAACCTGCTGCCACTCAGAACTGAGGGCTCTGCCCACACTGTCCCCATAACCCCCCAGCTCCCTGTCTGCACACCCCCTGGACTGGACCAGCCATGCTCTCTTGGCAGCTGCTGGGACCTAACCAGCCCTCACCACCTCACCCACCACCTGATCTTCCCACAAAGCCTGAGTACAATGGGCACTACACCCCACAGATCCACACACCTGCTAACAGGGATCCACAGGGATGTTTCTCGCTTGGTGGATTTAATTTATCAAGTCTGTATCTGGACTCACATTTTATGCTTTGTGCTCTTTGTTTAGTTTCAGCATTTTAGCTGAGCCCCATCTGCTGTTTGTGAGTACAAGACAAGGCAGGCCTGGGGCTGGGGCTGTCTGTGCTGGCTCTGCCTCAGAGGGAGCACCGTGTGCTGCAGGGCTGCTGCTCTCCACACGGAACCTTCCCCGTGCCAGCCTTACCTGCCTGTTCTTCGGGACGCCGTCTCAAAGAACTTGGTCCTAGAGGCCACCCTGCAAAGAAAACAGGAGAAGTCTCTCCTGATTCGACCTGGCAATTTGCTAATGAGATCTGCTCTGTGCCAGGGGGATGAGCTGCAGCATTGGCAGCACTGCAGAGATCACCTTCAACTGACAGTTCTTGTGCCAAGGCATAGCCGGGCTCCTTCTGTGCTTGCTCCACCTGCACACCACCTGCCAGTGCTTTGGCTGGGCTGCTTATGGAACCATGGCATCATGGAATCATTTAGGCTGGGAAACATCTCCAACATCATGGAGTCTAACCTTTGACCAAACACCACCACACCAACTAAAACATAACACCAAGTGCCACATCCAGTCATTATTTCTGTGCTCTTGCCTATAATCCTATGTGCATCCACGACCTTTATGGTCTTTCCTTTAGTGTTTATGTGCTCCTGCCCATGCTCAAGAAAGAGAAGTTAAATTATCCTAGAGAAGGAATTAAGGCAGTTCTGGCACAGAGCTGACCCTCATGGCACCTTTTGTTTTCTTTAGGTTAATTCCCACTAAAGCCAGCAGGGTTTCTGACGCTCTTAAAATCTGAAAGAAATCTGAGGATGAGATGAAGCTGAACTCCACCCAGTTTCCTTAAGATCTAAGCTGGATCTTGTCCTGTCCCAGAAAGTGTCTCGTTTGAGAGGTTTGCTGGAGGCTGACAGGGAGGGGCTCAGCTCCACCAACCCAGGAACAGCAGGGAAGGGGATGGGGCAAGGCTCAGCCCTTGGGCTGTGCTTGAGCAGCTCCAAAGCTTCTTGTTTGCCTTCACTGTGGCACCATTCCCCTCTTTGGCCGTGCACTCTGCTCAGATTTCTAAGTGACATTCAAACCTGCACTTGCACCAGTGCCAAGGGAACATCCACAGGCTCCAGCCACTGAGGCCCCGAGTGTCCCCACCAGCACCAAGCACCCTCCATGGGCTGCTGGCTTACACAGATGAGGGCATCTCCTCTGCTGTCCCTGCTATCAGATCTGGCCTCTGCTCCAGCTTTGGAGGGATGGGAGTCCGGCACGGTGGATCTGGAGGTCTCACAGGGGGACGTGTTATCACAGGCTTATCACCATGGGAACGTGGCTTAGGGACACCATCACAGTCACCTGCAGGGATGGAGATAACAAACACTGAGCAGGAAGCTCTGGCAGAGGCCAGATATTTATGAAGGGGCATTGAACAGGTTCGTGGGTTTAGTTCTGCCCCTTTGCCTCAACACTCTCTCCCTGACAGTGGCCAATAGCCAGAATAGAGGGACAGAGTCCAGGGAAAGAAGTTCCCACACTACCTGTCCCAGAAAAGCTTTCCTGGCACTGGTAACAGGGGCTGGATCTGGATCTGCAAGGACAAACTCAATGCAGTTGCTGACTGTGAAGCTGATACTTCCTGGGAATCACAAGTGTTCTTAACCAAACCCTGTGCAGTGCTGCTCTGTGAATGGGAGAGGAACAGCATAAACTGGTGATTCCTGCAGCTGAGCTTTCATCCTGGACAGATACCACCTGTCCTCTCCTCGGCTTCTTTTCTTCCCCAAGATCCAGCCAACCTTACTATTCACTTAACCCTTCAAAGTCTTTAAGAAACAAGTCAACAAGGAATGAGTGCTAGACTTTACCCGTGCCCACACCTTAGGCTGTTCTGTACTCCCAGCCCCTCCTGCTGAACTACACTGAGAGGACTCAAGGGTAGAGGCCACCACGTGCCCAGGGAGGGCTGACTTGGGCACTTGCTTGGCTCTGGCCACGCCCCAGGCACACACTCACCCTCTCTGCCACAGATGCCTGGTCGGGGTGCCGGTCTCCTGGCCTGCAGCGTGGCAGTCCTCAGGGTAGGGCTGGTCACCACGCCGTTGGCCGCCCTGCCAGCTGCCTTGGCCCCTCCATCCTGCAGCCCTTTCCCCATGCCCAGCTTGCCCGGCTCGGGCTCAGCACGGGGCTGGGGCCGGCTCTCGGCAGGGGAACGCCCCAGCTCGTCGCACCCCGGCCGGGGCGCGGGCAGGCGGCTGCGGTGCAGGGGCTTGGGGGCCTCCACGCCGCCGCCATTGGGGGTCTGGCTGAGCCTCTCTGCTGTGGAGACAAGAGAGCAGAGAGCTGTGGGGTTAGCTGTGTACTGCACTTGGTGTGCCTCCAAAAGCCACTCATCCCAGCCCTGTTGCTGTGCTGCAGAACCAGGAGCAAGCAGGGGCTCTGCTGTGAACCTCACTGCTCCCTGCAGCCTCGAGGCAGGCCAAGGTGAACAAATGCTTCTGCTCCCAGGTCGAGGAAGCATTGAAATGCAAGGCCAGCCCCAACTCCATTAGCAGTCTGGGAGTTTTAAAGAGCAATGTGAATCAATCATGTTCTGCCAGTGTCACAAAGTACACTTTACACCTAAACATCATCACAGCTCTGAAAACTAATGGAGAAAGAGACTTTCCATCTCTTTGGTGACTGTGGAATCAGGGCACAGCCTGCAGTGACAACTAGAGCAAATCAGGTTGCAGAAATATAATTTTAAGGTGATGTGTCCTTTGCTGTTAATCCAGCTGACTGTAAGGAAATCCTGAAGCTGTTATGGTAATGTCAGAGTAGAACTTGGTCTAGGAAATACCTTCACTGCATCCTGAAAAAGTTCTTTGGAGTTCTTGCTCTGGATGTGGAACTGCCAGCAGCTGAGCCAGCTTGAGACCTCCTTGGGCCTCCTGCAGCACAACCCTCCCTGGCTACCATCCCACCAACACTCCATGCAGGTGTTTTTGCCTCTGATGCCACAAAACCTCTCCTCTGGGTCTCTCCTGTGCCAAGAACCAGCCTTAGTTTAGCTAATGGAGCATGCAGCAGGTAGCAGAAAAACTCAAATCCCACAAAATCTGACTTGTGACACGATGCAATCAATGTATGAGCGTTTTTGGCTTTCCTTTCTCTCTGAGAAGCCCTCACTGCCTGCCATGTCCAGGACCTGGAAAGTGCAGCCCTGCTGCTGTTACCTCCATTGCTCCTGGAAAGGTGTAACAGAAAGCAGGAGGGGTGAGAAGCAGGTAAGGCATCAGGGAACAGCCAGACTGACCTGCACTCTCCTCCACAGAGGCATTGAAGAACACAGGTCTTTCCCTCAGGGGACGCTTGGAGATGGTGATGGGCTTGTGCCGCCGGGCAGCCACCCTGGGTGGGGGCACTGGGGGGGCTGTGGTGTCTTCTGGGGGGCCAGAGTAGATCTGTAAAGGGAAACACATTCAGGTGACCAAACACAAAGGGCTGCTGCCCCACCTTGTGCTGCAGGTGTGCCCTCCCAGCACAGAGAGTGATAGAGGCCACCACTGACACTGTCCCCACCACTGACACTGTCCCCACCACTGACACTGTCCCCATCATGGCACCATTCCCACCACTGACACTGTCCCCACCACTGACACTGTCCCCACCATGACACCATTCCCACCACAGATAGTGTCCCTGCAGCTCAGCAAGAAGATCACAAACAGACAATTTGTAGAAGCAAATTACCCTGGAGCAGATGAGGGAGGCTTTGGAGCTGACAGCTCCTCACCAACAGCAAGATTCCCATTGTCACAGAGATACAATCCCTGAATCACCCAAACCAACCCTGCATTGTTCCAGATCTAACACTAAAACCCTTCAGCTCTTGGTTTACAGTGACACATTTGGCACCAGGAAATTACCTGGGATGAAATACTGGCATAAAAGCAACGCTACTGAGAAGTTTTATCTCCTTTTCTCACTGGTAATGTGGCACCTATTTAGCTGGGATTAATTGAGAGGTTCTCATTTATGTCAGGGCTTTTTTAAGAGCTTAAAAAGAAATAAATCTGAAGAGCTGAAATACCCCATCAAGGCCCACAGCAGTTGCTCCTCTGCTCTTCCCAGGGATGTTAATTGAAGTTTTATCAGGCTTTAAAGCCTGAGTTACTGTGTAGAGGTGGCCTGAGCTGCTGAACCCAGAGGCTGCACTGCCTGTCCTGGGAGATGTGGTGCTGGACCCTTCCTGGCTCCAGCCCAGAGGAGGAGAGCTGTGCCAGCCCCACTGGCATGCTGGGTCACCACACCCTTGGGCCACACTTCAATATGGAAAAACAGCCTAATTGCATCACTCAGAAAAATCTTACCGTGAAGAAGTGTAACATTCTGCTTTGATTAAATGTCCCATTTTGGTAATTCAAACCAAAAATGTATTCCTTCTTCTCCGGGCCAAAGAGCAGGGCTAGGAGACCAAGATGGGGGATGGGAGAGGAAAACATGTCCCTGGTTTAAATTTTTTGGTCCCAAGTGTGTGCCTGAGGAGGGCTGGCAGTGGTAGACAGCTCCCACACCCCACGGTCAGGCTGCTCTGGCCCAGCCTGGCTGGCTTTGGATAAATCCATGTGCCAGAATCAGGCTTTGCTCCCAACAGCCTGGCCCAATCTGCACGAGGAGAGGAGAAACAACACAGAATCACAGAATGGTTCAGGCTGGAAGGGCCCACAGTGGCTCATCTGGTCCATCCTCCCTGCTCAAGCAGGGTTTCCCTAAGGAGCAAATGGCCCAGGATTGTGTCCAGACAGTTCTGGAATATCTCCAGAGAGGGAAGATTACACCCCCACTCTGGGAAAAAAAACCCCACACTCAGGGTTTGGTGACACAGGGCGGGTGCTGGCTCACTGCTTGCTGGGCTCTGCCCTGGGCAGGGGCAAGACACATTCCCTGCTCCAAAACACAAGGTCTGGAGTTCTGGAGTACTCTCTTGCTGTGACATAGCAGCACATGAATTAAAAGCAGCTTGTATATTATTAAATCAGCAGAGGATTGCCTGTAGGAGGGAAATTTTTTGGAAATATCAACCTCATTCCTCTATCCTGAGCAGAATCCAATCCTGCTTTTAAAAGAAACATTAAGCTCCCCATGGACACTTATACAGGTACCAAAGAATACTGCTTTCAACACCTGAAACCCAAGCTAAACCAACCACAAATGACTGTGTTCAGGAGGTGGGTGCAGGCTCTGATTTACTTCTAATTGAAAAATCAAGTTAAATAACATAAACGTACAAAGATATTGACAGACCCTCACCTTAAGAAGGTCTGTACAGGGAAGAAGGTGTTTCCAGAACAATCAACCTATTTAATTGAACCACAGCATTGAAACATGAGCTGTGGAAACAGCAATTATCCACAAACACTTCATGAATAGTTACTCTGTCCTCAGTCTTCAGATTGCACCATATAACCCACATCCCCTCTTCCTCCAAGTCTCATCTGAGCTGTTTGCTCATGTGTGAGCTGAAGACTCTGTCAGCTCCAACACCGAACTTATACACTCAATCCAATAAATGTGACTAACTAAACCTTATTGCTGGAGAAATTAAAAGCAAGCAAAAGGACATCTGACTTAATTAAAGCTGTCATGCCAGCTCTCAGAGGTGGCAGGGGTGTGTTGATTCAGACTGTGCTGCAGGCTGTAAGGAGGGGAGCACAGAGCCCCATCTCTGGAGCGAGCATGTGAGATCCCAGACAAAAACCAGTTCCTGTTTTTCTGTGGGAACTTATTACAAGTGTTCATAGAGACCTACAAAGGAATTGGCTGGTGTTTCCATGAGCTTCTACTCTGGGTACTCAGAAGCCTGTCTGAGCTCTTCCATCCCATTTCAATCCTTGGCATCACAGCCAACTCCCACCCCCTCATCTGGTCCCACACCCCTCTGTGGTCCCCACCTGGTTGCTCTGGCTCCACATCCCTGTTGCAAGAACCTTGCTGTTCCAGCTTTGGCTGCCTCTTCCCTTTCCAAAGGGAGCTTTCCCCCTGCCCATATGCTGCCCTGTATTCTAGAAGCTGCCCCAGCCCCTCACAGCAAACAGCATCCCTGAATGAACAGCTCCACAAGAGAGGCTTGGACACTGTGTACTCTGCTGTGAAAAGCTGGAGGACCCAATTCACTCCTTGGAACCCAGGGCTGTTCCCAGGACAGGAATCTGCTCCCTGCTCAGGATCGGCTGCTCTGGATGCAGAGGCTGCTCCAGTTTTCAATATTAACACCCAGCTCCTGTCATCCCCCAGCCACCCGACACCCCTGAGCCAGTGTCAGGTATCTGAGAGCAAGTGTGAGCACAGCCACAGTGGAACATTCTGCTCTCCAAAGGCACACATGACAAAGCTGCTGTCTGCACGTGCATCTTCAGCACCACCCCAGCAACCAGAGCCTGGCTGGGCACATGGGCGATGCTCAGGCTGAAATATGAATACCCAGAGCAGATCCATGGAGGGCAGATGAGATGCTCAGTCGTGTGAGAGCATGGCCCAGGGACATGGGCACCAGCCTCAGCTCCTCTGAAAGCTCCACCCCAGGCAGCAGCTCCCTCAGTCCAGGGAGCATCTCCTTCAGACTCCCCATTCCATCTCTAAGACCATCCCTGTGTCTGCATCTGAACGCAACCACAGCTGAATTACTTTCATCAACCATTCAACACTTGTCTGCTCTAGTTTTTTTTTCCACTGATTTAACAGTTGAGCAGTGCCTCATCTTGGACTGTGCCCATTAAAACCAATTCTCCTCTAGCCTAGCTCCTGTCTAGCAAAGGAAAGAGTGAAGCCCTGTAATGAGCAGTCATACAATACATTTTTTTCCCCTTGTTTAAAAAGAAAAGGCAAAAATGCCCAGACTTGCTGTTTCCTCTGGGACCAGATAACAGCAACATTGAGGAACACACACCTGCTACTCTTTGCTTCCTCCTGAAGCCTTTCAGAGCAGAGTGTTACATAAAGCCAGCCCAAGGAGGCTCCAGAAGGAGCCGGAGCTGCCGTGTTGCCACAGCAACAGTCTGCAGGAGCAGGCAGAGCAGCCGGGGCTGCTCCGGGGCTGCCCCGTACCTTCCCAAAGTGCTCGATCAGGATCTCGACCACGATGTTTTGGAACTTGATGTTCATCATGGCTGCCACGGTGTCCTCCTGTGCCCGCATGAGAGTGGGCCCGAAGATCACCCCCATGTTGGACGGTGACATCAGATTCTCCCGGCTGTGCTCACACACGCTGCAGGGGCAGAGGAAGGAGGAACAGAGTTTGGTTTGGTTTGGTTTGGTTTTTTCCAAACAGATCTTATTCCAAGGAAAAAAAACAAAAAAGAACAAAAAAAAAAAAAAAAAAAAAAAAAAAAAAAAAAAACCCAGGATACACTAAGAATCAGTAATTCAATTTTCTTCATTGTGTTTCAGAATTTGTTTTCCAGCAGTGACAAACATGGCTTTAGGTCTGACACACACATTTGGCTTGGGCAGATGCTGGAGAGAGCAATGTGCTGACAGCATCTTCATTTGATCTCTTCCCACTCCCAGCTCCTCTTTAACTCTGCAATCAAAAGTCATCTGCACAACATATGCACAAAAGGAATCATTTAAATCCTATATCCTTTTTATCCACAACTGACTTCTGGCTTTAATTTTCTTTCCTTCTCAAGGAAGAGAACTGAATTTAGGGAGCACACTATGGTGGTTTCCAATAAATTTCTGAGAGGTGACAGTTTACAGCCCCTGCTCTCAGAGAGTATTTTTATTTTTAAATCATTTGCTGCTCTGTGCATATCTGAAAGAGGATGGAAGGAACCACCAGAAAGAGAAGCATCACTCCATGCAGGGGGTAGCAAGGACAGTCACCCCCTTTGTGCAATCCACATGGAAATTCACAAGGGGACTACAATGGGTAAATTTTGCAAACCTGACCTCCCAAAAAGCTTTGTTCTGCTGATTCCATTATTCCCCTTTCTTTGGTTTTAGAGGAAAACATCTGCTTACTTGACAAGGTGCTGGATGAGGAGTTCTAACATCTCCCTGTTCTTGTCAGGCAGTTTATAGACCAGTGCATGAATGGCTCCCAGCCTGTAATCCAGGTTCTCAGACTCTGGAAAGCAGCAATACAAAGAAGAATTTGTACCCAACACTTTCAAACTAAATACACCAGAGAAATATAAAGCCAAAGGAAACCTGTGGAAGCTGTTCCCTCTGCAGCATGGGAGCAAAAGGGAGCAGAGGGAAGTGAGATTTCACAGCAACAGGATGAATACTGTGAGAAACAACATGAAGTGGAAAGAGGAAGAAATGGAGCTTGAAAGGGAGCCCAAAGGCACACTCCAAAAGAGGCTGGGCATGGGCAGGTCCTCCCCTTCACACCCTTGTTCCATACACCTGGCAGCACACAGCTTCCCTCTGGGAGTCTGTGAGCCCAGAGAGCTCTGACACTGAACAGCACCTAAAAATATCCCACAGGGAATAAACCTGAGTCCCTGACCCAAAGAGGTCACCCTTAGAAGAATAAATAATCAGGAAACAATAAAATACTCTGTGTGAAAAGAATAGTGTGGGGTCTGGGTGGCTGGGAAGCTCAGTGGTGCAAGTTCCTGAGGGAGGGCAGGGAAAGGATAAATGTCCTGTCACACCCAGCCATCAGGGGCTTAACCACCTCTGAAAATAATAAATCCTGGGCTTGACTACCTTCAGCAAGAAGTGGAACATTTCCCTTTCCAAGAAAAATGGGTGTTATTCATTCTCCAGAAGGACACATGGAGAAGAAGTGGGCATCCCTCCCAGTCTCCCTGTGACTTGTGGAGGCACAATGGGATGAGGGATACTGTAATCCCACACATTTCCAAATGCCATCACTCCTATGCTGAGGGTGATGACCCTCATTATGCTCTCTGCCTCACAGGACACTGGCTCACAGCTGTAACAGCTTATCTGCAGTGGCCACAGCGAGGTGACAGTCACAGAGCAGCTTCTTGGCTGACCTCTGTTAGTCCCAACTGTGACTCAATCCCAACAGCTACAGCAGAGAAATGCCTTCCATGGGCTGTTTTCAACATCCCAGGACAAATTTCATAACCTAAAGGGAATACCTACTTATCTGGGGGGTAACAGCACATCCCATTTCCTCACAGGTTTTAAAATAAATATATCAGTACTAGAGGGAAACAATTCTTGTGGCTGCTTTCAAGTGAGTGACATCCTCTGGCTCTCCAGACCCCCCTGAGACCACAGACCCTGTTTGAGGGAAGGAGTAAAGGAGAGAAGGGGACATCCAGCACCACATCCCCTGCACAGAAAAGCACTTGGAGAAGACAGCACTGCTCTCTCTACAGCTGAAGCAGTGGGACACCATAGGGCTGGCAGAGCTCTGCCAAGTGACTTTGATGGACCCTGGCTGGGGAGAGCAGGCCAGGGACCATCAGTGGGGAAGCTGTGGGACTTACTGGCAGCCAGGACCAGCTCTTTGTGGAGCTTGTACGTCATGACGGGTTCAGACAGGTTCCTGCAACAACCAGAAAGAAAACTCAGCTCTGCAGGGCACTGTGACCCACTTGTGACCATCTTGGACCAACTGGCTCATCCCTCAGTGCCACCAAGTCCTAGTGGCATTTCCTTCTGCAGTCAATAACAGTGAAAGAGCCCTCCCCAAGGGATTGAGGGATTCTGCAACATCCATATTCATCATCCTTCCTCCCAAAGCCTTTGTCACTTTGCCCTTTTCCACAGCCAGATGTGAATATCTGGCAGCTCATTTCAGCTTTCATCTGGGTCAGCCCCAGTCCCCTTTCCTTGGGGCAGGTGTGACCTGCAGTGCTACCTGAGATAGAACTTCAGTGAGCTGGTAATAGTCTTGATGTCCCAGTCCCCACTCTGGAGATCCACATCCCCAGGGCATTTTGGATCTGGAAGGAGAATGAAAAAGTTTTAGAATAAAGTTCATTCAGAGGTTACTAACAAACAATCTGCTTGGGCTGGGGGATTCCCCTTGAGACACATGAAACCACAGCAGCACACAAAAAGAGTTCCTAATTCCCATGGCTAGGAAAAGCAGAAAAACAGCACCAGTGTCAGGGTTTTGGAGGCTGGGGAGTGGTGCTAATGAGGACAAAGAGGGAAACACAAGGTAAAATTTAAGCAGGGCTGAGAAGTCACTGAGAGCATATTCTCTATAGTTTATTTTTTCCCAAGGTTGGCAGAAACAACGGATTTCAACAGGTCCAAGACAAGCTTTCTGACATCCAAAGTAATCTGAATGCCAGCTCAAATCTCTCACTTGCAGCTACTCCCCTGAAGGCTGTTCTGGAAGCATTCCCTCTTGCTGCACAGAGAGGAGGGAGCTCAGGGGAGGCCCAGCAGCATGGAAATACAATTTGCTGCTGCCTCCCCCCCCTGACAAACCACACCACGTCTGTGGCGCCACGAAGTGAAGGATGTAGTTGTAGGATGGGGGAAGCTGGACTACAGAAATAAACAGCAGGACTTGTTTTTGAAAATAAATAGGACTAGAGACTAAAAAAAAAATAAATTATCTCCTTTGAGTGGTTAAAGATGAAATCCTGCTGCACCAATTATTTCTGTGGCGTTGGACTTTCCATTATGCTTTCATCTGCAGTGGGGTGGCAAGTGGTTACCCAGACCCATGCAGATAAACAAAACAAAAAGGCACTCACTGGTGGGATTCAGAGGAGAAAACCACAGGGCTGCTCACAGGGAGGGTGAGAATCAAGCAGCAATAGAACCTGAGGCTTAGCAATGAGTCACGGGCCAGCAGAGCTGGGCAGATGCCCGAAGTTATGGCTCTGTGAGAACTGGGCATAGCCAGACACCAGTACGAACCAAGGTTTTAATAAACAACATCCAGAGCAGAAGCAATAGGAAACAGCCAAAGCCTTTGAATGCTGCATTAATATCAGATGTCTGAGCTGGCTTGAGCCCGAGGCACGCCTGAAGGAGGTGAGCTCAATCCCTGCCCTGTGCTCCAGCCCCAGGCAGGGCTGGGGAGAAAGGTTTGGCCTTGGTAGGTGGGGATCTACCCCAGAGGGTCCCTGAGAGGCTCACAGGTGACCACGAGGTGAGGGTACAATGGCCTCAGCCAGGGCCCAGCCCAGAAGGGCTGTCCTGGCACAAAGCAGTGCTGCTGAACCCCTAAACCTGCTAAGACTGTAAACACTTCCCCAGTTGCCAAGTTTGTGTGACAGACAGATCCAGCCACAGGAAGGCTCCCAGCAGGAATGGATCCACAGGTTTCTTAACATACATCGGCTCCTTATGGTACACACTGCACACAGTGAGGTGTCCCCATCCTTCCAGAGACAAACCTTACACCAGGCTGGAGGGCTCCCTGCAAAGGCCACTCTCCCAGTCCAGCTCACTGTGTTATCCCAGGAGAGAAGGGGAAGATGAGCCTCAGAGGGGCCACAGGGACCAAAACCCATGCTGGACATTTCTCACTGTGGAATCCTCTCTGTTCATCACAAACAACTCAAGAACAGGACAGTGTCATTGCACAGAATAATCAATTCTTACCAAAAAAAGCATTCAGTAACTTCTGCACCTGGATGTTGCTGCCAACAGTCCGGTACACGCCCTCCGTGGTGATTCCTGAGAGGACAAAGCCAAGAGTGTCAGCCGAGGTTTCCTGCTGGCGATCCAAAAGCCCCATCTAGTGGAAACGTTCTCCTGCTGCTGGGCTCTGTCCCTTATCCCGGGTTATGTCCCATATCCCGGGTCTTGTCCCACATCCCGGGTTCTGTCCCGTATCCTGGCTTCTGTCCCATATCCCAGGTTCTGTCCCCCACTCCAGGTTCTGTCCCATATCCCAAACCCTGTCCCACTCCCTGGGCTCTGCAGGCAGGGGCTCTGCTCACCCCAGCAGCCAAGGCCACCAGCACCACCGTGGTCACCATGTCACAGCCAGGTGAGCACAGCCAGGGTGTGGGAAACACCAGCCCACACATCCCATTTCTTTACCATGGATTTGCTCAAACCCCTACAGAAGACAAAGGCATTAAAAACACTGGCCAGTGCAGGGACAGGCAGAAGCACTGTCTCTCCTAGCTCTGCCAGCAGGGTCTTTGTGCCCTCACTGCTCCCCACTCCAGTGGGCCTTGGCTGCCACAGCCCCAGCAGCCCCAACCCCACATCTGGAGATAAATCCAGACCCCTGTCCCACACTGGTGGTGTTCACTGGTGCTGGATGTTATGTGACAGCCCAGAGGATGAGCTGCCACCCTTCCACCTGCTGCTGCTGCTTCACAGACTGAGGCTGAAGCAGCCTGTGGCCACCCCTGCTGCCAAAGCTGCTCTCCTGCCCAGCACTGGGTGTGCTCAGGGCCAAAACTGAGAAAACCACGAGTGAAAACAGCATAAAGGTCGAACTTCAACCTCAACAGCCTTGGTACAACATTCCAAAGCAGGTGGGATTTTTGCTCCCAAAGAACATGCATTTAACTGAAGAGCACACATTCCTCAGCTGAAAGCTGCAGTCCTGTGCCAGTGGCCAACCCTGTACTGCAGGAACCACAGTGTGATCAAGGTCATGGGAAGCACGGCCAGGCTGAGTGAGCTCCTCACCTTTGGTCTCCACTGCATTGATGCACTTCCGAACAAACTTGAAGCCCACCTCGTTCAGCTCCACTGTTTGGGACAAGGAAGCTGTGTTAGCTGCCTGAGCCCTCCTGGAGACCCTGGGAGCCCCCAGCCCACCCCCAGCCCCAGCCCTTCTCAGCACCCAGAGCCTCAGTGCCCCAGCACACAGAGTGCTCACACCTGCACCCACACCCCCTCAGGAAACACCAGTGTTCTGAACATCCTAACAAGGAGTTATTAGTTCCACATGTTCTCCCAATTTTCCTCAAATTTATTTTGAGTTGCAGCACTGCTCCCTACCCCCTCTCTGTCTTTAATAGTAAGGTATTTAATAATAATAATAATAATAATAATAATAATAATAATAATAATAATAATAATAATAATAGTAATAATAATAATAATAATAATAATAATAATAATAATAATAATAATAATAATAATAATAATAATAATAATAATAATAATAATTTGGATTGTATCTGATAAAGACTTAAATAATACTCTCCAGAGCAAAATCTGTAGTTAAAGTTATTCCTCATCATGGGACTGTGTAATTTCTGCTTATCTACATCACTAGGATTAAAAAGCAAAACCAATCCAGCTTGATGTTCTGAGGAAAATGAGCACAGGGCTTCCTCCACTGAGCTGGGCAATCCTATGGGATCCCTACATTTTCAGCAGATTGTTTATACTGATTCTGTCTGCTCTGAGCAACAACAACATCCAGCTCGGACATCTCTTAGCCCTGCCCCAGGAATAAGCACAGAACCACCTGGTGCTTGACACTGAGGGCTATGATACCCCTGGAATTCTTACCAGCTTTAATCTATGGCAAATAGAGAATGTTTATTCAGTGGAACCCTAATTTACATTCTTCCCAGCGTGTGATGTGAACATGGCCACACAGCAGGGTTGTGCTCATGCTTCTGGGAATGCTCCCCCTGTGCTCATTAGACCCAGCTAGCTACAGTGCTGATGAAGTGAGCTCTGGGACAGAATGCAGGTTTCACCCAGCTGACAGAGCCCCAGAGGGGTTCCAAGGCTCTGCAGGGTGCACCCCACTGCTGACAGGGGGACACAGGACACGGTGGTGGGTGGGAGATGCAGGGAACTCAGTGCCACCTCCATTGCCCTGTTACAACCTTTGTTAAAGGACATATCCTCAGAATCTTTCCCTGGGGTTTGGAGGTGCAAACTGAACTTCACATCCCACTGCTCCTGGCTAAATAAAAACTGCTCACTGCAGTTCTGCGCAACTCGTTCTCATCTGGGCTCAGTGCCAGGCACTGTGGTGTGAGAACAGCAGTGACACTGCTGTCACGGAGCGGGGACAGTGCTACTCAGCAGGATTTGAGGATGAGTGTATCTGCAAGGAAAATTCTGCCTGGCCTCGAGGCTGTGAGAGCCCAAAGAACAGCAACAGAAGTGACTCACTTTCTTCCTGCTTCGTGATGGGACTGTGATAAATCTGAAAAAAGGGCGGGAATGGGGGAGGGAGAAGCAAAAACATCATCAGCATGATTTGGTATTTATTTCTAAAAGAAAATGCAGCATCCCATAAATCACCCCCAGATTACCCAGAGGCAATCATAGCCAAAAAGTCAATGTCCCATAGAAATCTCATTTTATAATTAGGCAAGAACCCATTATCTGCACAATCAAGGAGTTTCTGCTGCCTCCCTGTGTTTCAGTGGGGCACCTATTGCTGGGGAAATTCTCTGTTCTGTAGGCAAACCACAGGGCTCTGAGCTCTGCTCAGACTGAAGGAAGAGGACATCAGTAGGCACAGAAAGGTTGGAGAACACAGGTGCAGGGTGGGCAGTGACACCTTTGGAAAGAGCTAAGGGCTGCCAAGAGCAGGGACAGGCCAACCATCTCCAGCAGGCAGTGAGGAGCAAGAGTGAACCAGCCCGGAAAGGCTGGGGTCTGGAACACCCCAAGATTTCGGGGGGAAGCCCAAAATCCCCAGCGGGAGCTGAGGGAAGGGCAGGGAGCCTGTGGTGATGGTGCAGCAGCGATCCTGAGCAGCAGCCGCCGGCAGAGGACACTGCTGGGCAGCGCATCCCAGCTGGGAACGGCTCCAGGGACACTCACCGGCTCCTTCCCGTCCATGGCCTCCATCCACAGCCTCCGGTTGGCTTCTGACAGCGCCTGCAGCGTGATGGTCCCGGACCTGGGCACAATTCCCCCAGGGACAGGCAGGGAAAGGAAGAAAAGTTGGTTTTAATAGACAGTAAAGAGGGATTTGCTGCTGGTCCGTGGGGTTTGGGGCCACCAGGCATGAAGCCTCTCACCTTTCATTAGTTTCAATGTCAAAACAAAACCTTTTGTCTATGGAGTCAGTCTTTCTCCTTACACAGGATTTCAGGGTCAGGTCCAAGGTGCCCTAGGAGAGAACATGAAAGGCAAGGTGAGAGGACAGAAACATGGGAGAGTTTGGGTTCCTCAGGCCCAGCCCAGCACTGCCCACAGTGCCTGTGCTGATATTCCAATGGCACTGGTACCAGGGCACAGGTGGCTCTCCCACCATCATCACAGGCAGATGAAGTTCCAGGCTTGCTCTCAGCCAGAGAATGTTCTGGACTCAACAGCACTACCCCACACAGCAGCACCCTGCCCCTGCAGTGCTGGAACACTGCTCCAACCATCCCAGAGAGGCATTCCCTGTCTCTGAGGCCAGGACCATGCTCACCCATGCCCTGACACAACTGGGCTCTAATTTTTACCAGGGCTGGCTGTCAGTACCAGTTACCCACAGCACCAATGAACCAAATGGCTTTACACAAACATGTGGGGCACAGGGAGGTACATTTCCTCACCCCAGACAGAGCAGACATGCTCTGGAGAGGCTCTGCTCTGGCCCTGGGTGTTTGTGTCCCTGCACTCCACAGCAGAATAATTCATAATTTGATTGTGGTTTTGTGGCCAGCTGTGACCTGATGGTGCAGGCTACCAATATTTGGGAAAGGCACTAAGTTTTCCCAGACCCTTCCTGCAGTAATGGGCCTTACTAGACGTGATTATAGCATAAATGACAACAAATCTCTCCATACAATAGTTTGGCTTTTTCTTTGCCCAGCTCTCTGCCAAGGGGTTGCAAAACATCTATTTTATTTTCCTGCTGCAGTGTGCAGAGCCCTGCCAAAAGCAGAGCATGAGCTCACACACTGGAGCACACAGGCCTGGCTGGGAAGGCCCTGGGGACCACTCCATGGCAGAGGAGGGCGGGGGACTCAGCTGGAGGCACTGGCTGAGCTCCATCCTCCCAGCCCTCCCCTGTCACGAGGAGAACTGAGGGAACTCCCAGGCTTTGGTAAGCCAAAGCACTTTGTGAAAGAAGCAGTTACCCAAATTGCGGCCTTAGTGCAGTTTGGAGCTGCACTGTTACCCCTCTTCTCTTCCCACACTGTCCCAGACCCACAGAATCAGTGCTGAGAGCAGAAATCAAACCACAAACTAGTGCTGTGAGCACGCAGTGCTGTGAGGAAATGCTGCATTTGGAAGCAGGAACTCCTGTAGTAACTTGAGTCATTCAGGCCCTTCAGTGGCTGCCACAGTTTTTGTGGGAAGGGATCAACATCAGCTGGCCCAGAGAAGCACAAGTTTCACCCCAGGCTGAACTCATGGGCCAGCACTGTCTGGTATCTCTCATGTCACAGGACCCACATCTGCTGCCAAACCCTGCAGGGCTCTCAGGGACACAGTGGAGTGAGACCTCTCCTCACGGGGGTGCCTCTTCCAGGTGACACCAAACTGCCCTGAGTGGGCAGGGAGGGGACAGAGCCCACCCCTCTGCTCTGTGGCACCTGCAGGGTCAGCTGTCACAGGAAGGGAGGCCATACATGGGTGGAAGGTGGGCCCAGTGGTTGGGCCAATGTTTGCAGACATCCAACTCACCTGCTTAGCTCCAGGCTTCTGGTCTATGGGTGTCATCCGTAAGGTTTTGGCCTCTTTTTCATACTGGCAGTAATACTTCACCCAGGAGATGCCCAGAGCCCCTGCAGGACACAGGAGAGGCTGGAATCAGGGACAGGGCTGTGGCTTGGTGCAGCCAGCAAGGTCAGGCATGGTCAGTGCTGCCCACACGTCCTCCCTTCTCTGGGGATGGACACTGACAGCTCTGGGGACATCAACCTCGCAGGTGTCTCCATGGGCAAGAGTTAGGAGGAGAAGAGGAGGAGAGGAGGAGGAAGAGAGAAGCAGGAGGAGAGGAGAAACAGGAGGAGGGGAGGAGGAGAGGAGCACAGGGCAGCTGCTGCCTCCAGCACCCTCCCAACTCACAGCTGGTGAAAGGCCATTTGTGGGACTCTGACCACAAGTCAGGCTGGTTTGGCCAAGCCCAGCCAAGACCTACACTGACAGGATCCTACATGTCCTGAATGTCTGATCCACAAACCCCACTGCTTTTTCCTGTGGGTGAAAACTCAATAATGAAGACAACAGCAGCTTTGAAATACTCTGAAGTTCCTATTTCCAGATTCATAGTCACTTTCCTCTGTTTTCTTACCTGAATTCATTTATAGGAAATAATTCAACTAGTATTTTTTCTATAATTTGTTTTTAAGTTGCAGTTGTCAGGAAGAACAACTTTTCATACTTGACTTAGAGGGAAGAATAAATAGAGACAGAAAATAGCCCCTGGCCTGCAGGAACATGCCACATTTAGGATCTAAAATTACTGAGTGTGCTTTCTTTTAAAAGCAAGATAAACAGACATAAAAATATATGTATAAATAGATTTCTATGTAGGATTAAGAATGAATGCTTACAAAGTTGTCTGTAGCCCCAGAGGTCACACTTTTGCACAGACTTATGTCCCCTGAGCATTCCTGCTGCGTGGCCATGGAGAGCTGCAGCCAGGTTTTGGAAAAGGCTGCATTTGGTCTGATTTTATTCTGCTCAGAATTACAAGTTTTGCTCTGAGCAGCTTAACTCAGCACTGGTTCCACCTTGGCTGTGCTCAGCTGCTCGCAGAGGCTGCCAGAGGGAGGCTGGGCAGGACACCAGATTCATCTTGGTAAAACACAGCCAAGGCAGAGCCTGCCAGAGCTCCAGGCTCTGGAGTCATAAATCCCATCTCAACAGAGTGCAGGGCAATTATCCCTGTGCTGTCACAGATATGTCACTTGGACAGAGCTCTGTGCCACTGCTGCCAGCTGAGGCTGCCAGTGCTTCCAGGCACTGCAGGCAGTGACACCTCAGCAGTGGCAGAAGGTGACACCCTGGGCTTGCTGTGCATGGCTGTGGTGACACCCAGTGCAGCAGGGGGTTATGTCAGGGCAGCCCTATTGCATCCACCTGCATCCCAAAGCCATTACATTTCTCCTGAGTGTACAGGTAGCCCTCGATGGTGGGCTGCCCAGGCAGCTTGCAGGTTAGGGGTGCTTCCTTCATCCTCTTCTTCAGATCTTCCAGCTCCTCCCGTGTGCTGGAAAAGTGATTCCTTGTCTGGGAACAGAAAAACAACAGAAGCATATTTGAACATGAGCAAAAAGTGAGCTGCAGGTTATTTAGTCCTGGATAAATCTGAGGTGCTGTTGCAGAAATGAATCCATTCCCAAGGTACAAAACATGGAAACCACTCCACAAATCCACATGGAAAGTGGCTATAAGAACCACTGAGCTCTAAGGGATGATTGAAGAGACACATCATGTGCAGAGATGGTGCTGAGGGCCACAGCTGGGAGGCCACTTGTTCCCTTAATTAGGGAACTTTAGCACATTTCAAGGCTGGCTGGAGCAGAGGAGCTCCCATTCACAGCATTGCTTGGGTAACAGGTGTGTTCTCCTCCCAAAGGTGTTGATCATGCTACAGTGCTTTGCATGAAAGAGTCACACCAACAGGGGGTACCAAATCCAGGAATTTGGATGGAATATTACTTGGACCAATTAATGAGCCAGCAGCAAAACCATCCTGGCTCAGATTTACAGCTGTTGTTCCACAGAAATGAAGGCCAGTCAGGAAAGACTGAAGATAAAGGAAACAGGACTCAGATATTCTACCCCATGAGCAGACTTGGCCAGCAGAGGAGCTTACCAAAGCATGCAGCAAGCCTGCAGGAAGCCAGCACCATTAAGATCAAGGTTAGAGGCCTTCTTATAGTACAATTTCAATCTCTTGATTGAAAGAAAATCTCAGGCTTGTTTATGCACCAGGTTAAATTATGCAACTGCAGTAGCCCCTTCCAGAGAAAACAATTTCATAGACTTGTGAACTGTCCCATGAAGAGAGGGGAAAACCCACATGAACTGAGAAGGAAATAACTGTATCTGCAACAAGGCAAACATGGCCAGACTGCTTGGGTGGAAAGACCTTGTCATCAGAGGTGTGTAAATACAAATGAGAACAGAAGTCACACAGAAAAGTCCTTCAGCTGGGCAGGGACTCACGTTCTGCAGGCTGAGCTGGAGCTGCTGCTTGTATGGGAGGAAATCCTGTGTCAGCTCCACTGTCAGGTTGTTGTAAGTGAAGAGGCTGTGGAGAAATGCCAGCACCTGCAGTGGAGGGAAGGGACACACTGAACTTCTGTGTTTATAATGGAAGGAAAGATGGACAGAGTGTGGGGTTTCAGAAATTACATATGCAATTATTTTTTCTTCACTGCTTTGAAATGCCAGCCTTGATATGGCTTATCCACCAGTGTCCTTAAAGCTCAAGCTACCAGCCACACATCTGTATGAATAAAACCCCCAGAATGAAAGACCTTGCAGGGAGACCCAGAGCAGATGTGCAGAGATCATCCACAAGATCCAAGGATCCCACACCCCACTGCAGCTGGCACTGGGGCAGAGCCACCAGCCAGGGCAGGGTCCCTGCACTCAGCCAGGCTGGGACAGGTGAGCAGGGCAGGTGACACCTCTGTCCCTCTGCAGACAGACAGCCCTCACCAAACCCAGGGGGGCCAAGATAAGTCATAACAAGACCTGTAGCTCTGTACAGTGTCCAGCCTGTTCCTTAGAATCCACAGATAGCCAGAAGAAACAGGACTGGGGCTTCACAGTGCTCCTGCCCCACAGGACCTAATCCAAGCTGGCAGCTCATCCCCTGCCAGCACATCTGAGCATCAGCAAATGAGACTGAGAGCAAAGGAAGCTCCTACCGGCTCCACAATACTGAATTTCTTGCTTTCTTGTACTTCCTGGATCTGGTACACATACTCAAGGGAGGACTCAAAGAAATTGTGTCTCTCTTTGTCCACCTGAAGGTCAGCCTGGAAGAAAGAGGGAAAGGTGGAAAAAGAAAATACATCACATGTAGTTTGAAAACATTTGACTCGCTTTTGTCTGTCAGCCCACACACAGTTCTGTCCTCACTGAAAACCTGCCTGGTGTCCAGCCCAGCTGTGAGCTGGAACATGGATATTCCTTTAAGTCTGCCCTTTTCTGGCTCCCTTTCATTCAAGGATCTAAAATCTCTTCTCACTCTGCAAAGAAAAGGCTTTCCCAAAGCTCTTTTATTACTTTAGCACAAGCCTCTTCTCCTGACAAGACCACCTTCACCACCCTCTTGCCTGACTCCACCTGTGTCCCAGAACCAGCAGCTCTGGAGCTGCAGCAGTGGCAGGAGCACACAATGAGCTCACACACAGTCTGCCTTGAAGTGATGTTCGTAGGTTGATGTGACAACTGGTCTGACAGATCTGACCAGATCCAGCTGGCTTTCCTTCCTTGCTGCAACATGCCTGCAGCAGCACCAGCTGGAAGGAACCCCCTCCTCTGCCTGCCCCACAGCCACCCAAAAGCACCAGCAGCAAGGCAGGACACCAGGCCAGCAAAAGGAAAAATAACTGGTTACTTTTCAGCCAGAGCACTTCCCCAGGTGAAAGGGTGGCCAGTCCCCAGCTGTGCCAGTGCCACTGGTCACTGCCCTTCACCATCAAGGTGACAACAAGCAATGACAATGTCTGAAGCCACAACCAGCATCCAACAGACACAGGAGAACTGAGCTTGATTTCCCTGATCTCACAGAGAACTCAGGCTTTGGGTAGATTTAATTGATTATCAGTTTCAATTGGTTACTTTAAGGGATGATTCCTCTCCTTTTTTTTAAGACCTAGAGCAGTTGGTGCTGTTGCTTCTGGACCTAACTCTGAGAAAAATTCCATACACACCTCCTGTAACTGAGATTCCTTCTTTTTGGAAGACAAATGCAAGTGGCGATCCAGCATAGAGTAAAACTTCTCTCCATCCTTCTCAAACTTTTTCTTTCTTTCCTGTAGATGCAGAGAGGTCGAAGCAGAACCAGTTATTGGCATTTTCCAGATAAGAACATGCATCAACACCGAGATTCTTTCTGCAATTCTGTATTCCCATGGACAAATTTTGGTCAACCCAGGCAGAGAACAGAAGGCCACTTCTCATTTGCTCTGATTTCACAGCCCCTTGCCTACCTTGGATGCAATTATACCTCAAGACCCAGTCTAGCAACACAAGAAGTATTTTTTCATGCCAACATCATGGCAAAAGCCCCATTGAGGAGGTGCTGTTCCCTCTCTCAATCTCTTCATTTTCCAATAAACTGAAGATGTGCTCATGCATCAAAAACCTGTTCACCACCTCCTGACATGCTGCTCACACAGCCCAGAAACAACTGGGCAAACACTGCAATGTCAGAGGCGCAGCAAGGTCAAGAAAAGGTTCATTAGATTTTGGCAACTTTCTGTTCTAAAGAGTTTATAATTTGTTTCTGAGAGTAGCAGAAGGAAAGCTGAAGCCTGGCAGGTCATCAGGCAGGCAGGAAATCCTCATCTGCCTCAGCAGTGCTGCAAAGAGAGCACAAATGAACAAGAGCAGCAAACAGAGATGTTCAAGAAGGAACCCCTGAGAGCAGGCAGGGAGCAGCAGGACTGAGCACCAGGCTCTTGGCTCCTGCCTGCACTGACTCTGACATTGGCAATCACAAAACAACCAGAGTAGGGGCCAGGTTGACAAATATCCACTTTAGATGGTATCTGACACATCAGGGATTCCTGGGAGGCAACTAAATTACTGAAATCAGGAAATTCCAGCCTGGCAGCAGCCTCAGTGCCAGGTCCAAGCAGCTGAGAGCTGGTGTACACACAGTGCAGGTGTGTATGGGATGCCCAGATCTTCTGTCTGGCTTTTGAAAACTCAAGCAAGTGGAAAGCAGTTCCAGCTTCCTGGGGAATTACTGCTATCTTTCAACATCTGTCTCCTGAAAGCTCTGAAATCCTGTTCTCTTGCCCCCACTCAGAAATGCATGGATAAGCAAGCATACACCAGTGCCACAGCCAGAGCAGATGGGCTCTGCCAGACTGCTGGGTATTAGGAACTTTCCTCACAAATTCAGGAGTGACCACAGCTTCCCCTGCCTGAAGTTTTGCTTCCCTGTTCCAGTTGCAGAGCCTATTCCATCTGTCTGTCTGGATGCCCTGCAGCAGGATGCCTGGGGGCTCCCAAAGCCCCTGGGCTCAGCACAGGTGGCTCCCAGTAATAGGAACAAGCCTTCCTAGCAGCTGCCTTCCAGGGAAGAGGATTCTCTCCCCACCAGAGTCCTGCCATGGCTGCAGTGAAAGCACAGTTACCATGAGGAAGTGGCACCAGCCCCTGTGTAAGTGTCTGGAGCAGGGCAGGCTTAGCCCAGCAAACCTTTTCACCTCAGCAATTGCATATCCTGCTGCGCAGAGCCTGGAATTACAGGACACCTGAAGGGAAGGGCATCCTCTGCAATCACCCCCTGCAATATCAGGTGCTGTGACTCTGTTAGCAGCCTCACACACCAGAAGAGAGAGATCTACACCAAAACCAGAGCAAGAGAGTCCTCCAAGGGTGAATCCTAATTTAAACAGTGCAGCAACTGTGGGCTGAGGCCAGGAAGGAGAATGAAAACAAACCACCACCCTCGTGACTGAGGCCCTGAGCAGCAACCCCAAACCCAGAGCAGCGAAAGCATTTGTGGAGCAGCAGTTCCTGTGTCTGTGAGGTCAAACTCCTGGGCTGTCTGTGCCATTAATGCCCTGTCTTATACAGCCAGGAACTTTTCTTGTTTCCATTTCCTCAGAGAGCCTCCAAGCCCCAAGGCCACAGAAGTGCAGGGAAGCAGAGCTGTGGGCACAGCACTCCTGATGCCACCTCCTCACGTCTCAGAGGAGATGGCTGTGCCAGCAGCACGTCCTGAGATAGAAAAGCAGGTGCTGCCATGGAAAGGTAGCTGCAAACCCAACCAAGGGTTCCACTGTCTCCAGCAAGGTGGTGTGCAGAGGTGGTGGTGGCAGCACTGGGATGGTGCCATCCCTGCTCCTCAGCAGCAGCAATGGGGCTGGAGCCACTCCAGGAGTTCTCTCCCACCTCTCACCACCAGCAAGCAGCACTCATAAGGTGATTCAGCTGTCCCCACCCTGTGGAGAGGCCAGCAGGGAAGACAGCCACACTGCAGGCCAGAACTGGGACCAACCTCTCCCGCTCTCCATCTGGGAGGCTGCTCACCTGTGCCAGGTGTAGCCATGATATTTTCTGAAACATCCTTTCCTTAAGATTTCTCCTTCTGAGAAGCTGAAAGGCCTCAGGAACAAAATGTAAACATTTATTATCTACTGCTGTGGAATGCAACAGGTCCATCTGTGATTGGACTCATGTGGTTGTTTCTAATTAATGGCCAATCACAGTCCAGCTGTCTCAGACTCTCTGTCCAAGACACAAGCCTTTGTTATCATTCCTTCTTTCTCTATTCTTAGCTAGCCTTCTGATGAAATATTTTCTTCTATTCTTTTAGTACAGTTTTAATATAACATATATCATAAAATAGTAAATCAAGCCTTCTGAAACATGGAGTCAGATCCTCGTCACTTCCCTCATCCTCAGACCCCTGTGAACAGGGTCACAGCCAGGAGCTGTGGGAAGCACAGGGCAAGGGAACCACCAGAGCCTGGTGCTACCATGGCCAGGCATGGCAGAGCCCATGGGCAGGGGGATGTGCCTCTGGATGCAGCAGCCTGGGAGCACGTGGCTCCTGGCCTGTCCCCAGGGGAGGTGACATTGCTGTGGGAGGCTGTGGTGCCCGTGCACGTGGCCACAAGAGCCCATGGAGGAGGCCATGAGCTGTGTGTGGCTGTGGTGCCCACACACATGGCCACAGCCTGCAGCCACAGGGAGACCACAAACCACCAGGCTGCAGCTCTGTCACCAGCTTGTGGGCAGCTCCCTGGTGGGTTCTGAGGAAGAGAAGATATGGCGGGTTCTGAGGAAGAGGGGTGATCTCTGCTCAAGGAAATACTGGTGAAGAGAAAGGAAGAGCCTGGGAGAGCAGGGGAGCTCCTTCTGCAGCAGGAGCTGGGGAGCCAGACAGGAACAACTCTGGGAGTGCCTCCTCCTCTGGCAGCACCCAGGCAGGCAGGGGCACACTGGGGACAGGGAGCACTGAGCCCTTTCTGGGGATTGCAGGGACTGGGGACATGGAGCACTGAGCTCTTCCTGGGGATTGAAGGGACCGGGGACATGAAGCATTGAGCTCTTTCGGGGGATTAAAGGGACTGGGAATGATGTCCAGGATGGATCCATGTGTGACAGGACCACATTGCAGTGTGGCATTTTGGGCCACTGAGAGGGAGCTGGCCAATCATTCCCACTCTGGTAATTAGCATGTAACTGAACAGAAGGATGACCTACAAATCCTTCTGAGCTGGCTGCTGACCAGAGCAAGCCAAGACAGAAAAAAAAACAACACAAAAAAATCACCCAGACTGAAGCACAATCTGGAAACACGAGCACAAATTAATTCCTCATGAATATTCATCAAAGGGCAGCACCACGTTTTCACTGAGGTTTGCCAAAAGGCACCACCCACCTTCCCTTTGTTGCTCACTGGGAGAAACCGAGCAGATCCCACTGAGGGCAGGCAGGAGGGGGCTCTGAAACCCCCTGTGCTGGGAGTTCTGGCAGGCACTGCTGTGCCCAGGAATGGCACAGCCCATGCTGGGAGCTCTGGCAGGCACTGCTGTGCCCAGGAATGGCACAGCCCATGGGGCAGCAGCGCCTGCCTGCTGAGGCTCTGGCTGCTCTGTGTGTGCCAGGTCCTGCTTGCACCCTGACTGCCACCAGCACTGGGGTGACACCAGAGCCCCTCAGCAGCTTCAGGTCCTGCTCATCAGGGGGAAAAGAGCAAATAGACTTGGCAAAACTCCTCTTTAACCATTAGTTGCTAATTAGGATCCTCTGAAATCCCCATTTTCAGGGAGGTGGAGTGAGTGGCAGGTGAGAAGCCCAGCCCACAGGCCACTTCTCCTCTCCATAAGGAAAATCAAACACACTTTTCCTGCTGGGAGCCCCCACCTCCATGCACACCTGAGGGGTCTGGGTGCAAAAGTGGTGGATGCAGGATCATCACAGTTCATTTTTAAGAGGCATCTGCAGTTAATTTAAAAACAGACTTCTAAAAAGTCAAAGGGTGTAGAAAGAGCAGTTCTGTCAAAGCACACTCAGTTCATCCTGGCATTTTACCCTCACCCACTGCTTTCTCTCAAATGCTCCTTAGGCCCTGCTCCCCCAAAGATGAAAGCAAGCAGAAGTTATTAACCTCCCTTTCTTTTAAAATTATAATTAATGAAATTAATAACAGAATTATCTAAGACCTTGTAGGAATATGTTATCTCCTATGGAAAAAATTTTGACAAACACTGCAGCTATTCAGCATTCCTCTTGCTCTTACAGTACATCCCAACAAAATTCTCCCCCTGATTTTTTTGGTTGGCTTTGTGGTTTTTTTTAAAAAGCTGTCTCCTTCCAAGTGAAACCGGAATTAAACTTTTCTATTCAAATCCTCCTCAGCTCAGTAAGTTTGGCCAGCTTCTTCCCCAAGGGTCCCAGCCCCACAGTGTGGAGCTGAGCCCCAGGGCTTGGAGAGAGAGGGATGGGACCTCCATGTGCACCAGCTCCTTCCCAAACTCACCCTGAGCCATGAGTGCCAGAGCTGGGCAATGGGTCAGCTCAGGGGGTCCCTTTTACCTGTGCAGTGTCACTCACAGTGACAGCAGGTCTCAGGAGAAGCAGTGACCGTGGGGCTGTGCGGGAGGGAGCGGCTGGAGGGGCTGCCCCGTGTGGAGCACAGAGGAGACTCCCCTGCTCCCGGCTGAATGCAGACTCAGATGTGCTGCTCAGACTGGCTGTGCTCCAGCCAGAGCCATCACAAAGCCTCGATTCAAGGGCTCTTCCTATTTGGCCGCAGCAGCTCGCACAGGGAACAGAAAACATCTCACAGAAGGCGACGCTGCCAAAATACGGAAACCGAGCAGAGGGCACAAATTCCCTGTGTCATGTCTCCAGGCTGCTCCACAGCCTGCCCTGGGCTTCTGCCCCTGGTGCAGATCAGAAAGGGTCCATGGGGTGATGGAAGGCCCAGCAGCGATGGGAGGAACCCACACTGACAGAGCACAAATGAGGAGCCTCGTTTGTACTTCCCCCCTCCTGCTGCTGGCTGGGGATGGCCCAGAGATGCTCTGCAGGCTGGCAGGTGAAGGAAGGCTCTGTGCCCAGGGTGACACCTCAGGGTGCAGTGTGGCATAGGCTGCTGTCAGAGAAGCATCAGAGCTGAGGACATGGGGCTGGAGTGGCTGGGGCTCACTCCGAAACTCACACCCTCGCAAGGCTTTGGGGTGGCACTGGGGACAGGGGTACCTCCCTGTGCATCCCTGTCAGCATGGCACAGCTGGATCCTGGCACAGTACAAGGTGCTGTCCTGTGAGCTCCTGCATGGAGCTACAGCACAGCTCTCTTCCCACCACAGTGCCCTGGCACCTCTGCAGCTCATGCTCCTCACAAGAAACAAAACCCCAAACCAAACCACAACGGCTGAGCCACCTGCAACACCCCCTGCCCTCTGCCACCTCTCCAGCTGCTCTGAGCAGTGCCCTGCCACTGTCACCACCCTGTGCTTCCACCTGAAGCACTCTGCCCATGCACAGGGACTGAGGAAGGGCTGCAGGCGGCCAGGTGAATCCGTGCCAGTGCTGGGGCAGCGGCACCAGCCCTGCTGAGACCCGTGCCTGCCATCAGGGAAGGGAGCAGGACATGGGCACAGGCCTGTGGGTGCAGCCAGCTCAGCTCTCAGGGCACAGCAGGCTCTGGGCTGGGGGCAGAGCAGCCCTTACACACCTTAAGGGCTCTCTGGGACAAAACCAGCCTGAAGGACACGAGGGCAGGGGCCGTGGGCAGCACCTGTGCCATGCTTGTGGCTGCAGCTCTTCAGAGGGCTCCTCACACCAGCCCTCAGGGCATGGCAGAGGGCAGGAGGGCCATCAAGTATCTCTCCTCAAACCCTGTATTTATTAAAAGTCAAAGCCTCCAGATGGGCTGGGCTGAATCCAAGCCTCAAGTGTTCTCCAAAACATCTCCATTTCAGAGCTGGGCCAGAGCCAGCCCCATTTTAAGCTGCCGCTGAGTAACATGGAACCTGGATTTCTTGATAGTAGACAAGGGAAAAATGATCTTTTGTGCTCCACATGTGGAGAATTTGCTTTTTATAGCTTGTTTCTTTAAAAGTTTGGTCCATCTGAAAGACTCATTAGATGCTTTATGTAAATATTTCATAACAAAAGCCCTATGACTATAATCAGGTTCTGCCTGCTGGCCTCTCCTGCTTTCCCTCCTTCCCTTCCTCCCTCCCACTCCACCACACACTTCTCTGCAGAAAGTATTTTATTCTCAATAGCACTGACTGAACAAAGGAGAGAGGGGGTGAAGCAGCAAGGAGGTTCTCCTGGCTGAAACAAGCACTCCTTGCTCAGGACTGAGGCAGTGCTGGAATCAGGCCAGGAGAGAACCCAGAGAATTTGGGAAAAGATTTTGGAGACACTTCAGATTGAAAAATCAGACTAAAAGTCACAGCACGAACCCTCAGCCAGCAGCTGAAAGCCAGCATTGAGCAGGGAGTTTGTGAGTGCCTGAAGTCAGAATGCAGTGGAGCAACTGCTTGTTAGCAACAACAGGAGAAAAATCTGAATTCAAAGACAGTAACAGAAAACAAATCTGTTTACACTGAAAACAAACAAACAAACCAACCTTACCTTGGTGAACCCTATCTGCTCCTTCCGGAAATTTTCCAAAGGTTTGATCAGCAAATCACTTGCATTCTGCACCTACAGCGCAAAGAAAAAGCATTTTAACTGCAGGGTGCTGATCAATTTTCTCTTAAACAGAGGCTGAACATGGCTAGAAGCCAAGAGCTCTGAGATTTTAATGTTTTTGACTGGAAACTTCTTCTCTGTCCGTAGGTCAATTCACTTAAACCATCTGTACCTGCTCTTCCCCATGGGTGACACACAGCAAACCCCAGCCACATCCCAGGAGGCTTTGGGGACATCCTGTGGGTGACAGGGAGTGTCCCCCACCTCAGATAAAGGATGGGGTTCCCTTGTCTGGAGATTCAGAACAGCCAGGGAAAAGGGAAAGCCTGCCTGTGTCCCTTCCACTCCTGCCTCAAAGATCTCAGAGATCTCTCCTGGATGGTGCTCTGCCCACCTTTGTCATGAATCCACATGAAAGTGAGTTGATCCCAGTTTGTATCACTGGCTGCAGCTCCATTCAGGCACTGGCACCAGCTGCTGTCTGCTCCCAGCCCCACTCCCCTGACAGGCTCTGTCCCAGGCTCCAGAGAAGGGAGAGGGGGACAGAAGGGGACAGGACACCACACAGCACAGCCCCTCAGGGGATTTAAATCTGATGAACACAGTGAGTGTGAAACCTCCTGAGGGAGCTGCTATAACACAGAACTGGTCCTACAAGTAGAGGGAAAAAACCCCAACTTTGAAAGATGGACAGTGCCCATAATCCCTGAAACACCTTCCACTGCTGCCCCCACTGCCAAAGGAGCCACTCTACCTGGGATGTAATTAATAATAAAGAAATATCTCAGTGCTTTCCTGGTTTCCTGCAGTTCCTTGCCTGCCCATGGCCCCTCTGGCCCAGCCTGGCAGGAGCTCCTGCTGCTGCACGAGGCAGGGGAAGGCAGAGCCAAGCAGCACATTCCTGGCACGCTGCACGCTCTCCACCGAGCCTAACCTTCATGTTTTTCCTGGAATTAGGAGTGGAATGGGAAGCCAGCACTGGCTCTGGAGGAGCCTGGAGAGGCTGAGGGCACATGGCAGCAGGAAGGTGATGGCAGTGCATTGTACTGCAGGAGCTGGACCAGCACTGATGGCCTCAGGGACACCTGCCTTCCTGCACCCAGCAAAACTGAGCAAAAACACTTCTGATTCTTTAACCCTTGGTTTCCCCACAGTGAGCAGCCCCTCCAGCTGCAGGGCCTGGGTCTCTGTGCCTGCCTGAGCTGCCTGGGAGAGCCACAGCCCCCCACACCCATTGCTGTGCCTGCCCATGCTCAGGGCCCATGGACAGATGAGTACAGAGCACATTCCCAGTGCTCCCAGCTTCCCTCTGATGAGAAGCCTGACACAGAGGCACATGGTGCTGTGGCTGTGATTTGGCATTCAGGAATGACAGAGCCCAGTTCCCATCTCCTTACCATCATGGACCTCTCCAGCTCCACTTCTTGCAGCAGCTCTGCAAACTCCTTAAAGGACTCGGCTGTAAGAAAAGA
Source organism: Ammospiza nelsoni (assembly GCF_027579445.1). Classification (NCBI taxonomy): domain Eukaryota; kingdom Metazoa; phylum Chordata; class Aves; order Passeriformes; family Passerellidae; genus Ammospiza; species Ammospiza nelsoni. The sequence goes on along the minus strand of NC_080647.1, from coordinate 6,114,306 downwards.
AGAGGCTGGTCAGGGGAGCTGGGACATGGCACTGGATGTGGCACTGGATGTGGCACTGGAGTGTGTGACACATATCAGGACACCCCAATGTGGCTGCACCCCCAGCATGGCCATCTAAAGGCTGACAAAAAACCAAGAAGAGGTGGCTTCTTTTGGCAGAAACTGAGTGAGGCAATGCCAGGGGCAGCATGGCCTTGAGGGGTATTTATGTATGCAAGGGACAGGAGGGTCTCACACCCAGGCAATGAAGGAGTGAAGGCCCTGGGAAGGTGAGAGGATGTTAATGAGGTTTTATTAGGAATTGTGTTATAGAGATGGCAATATAGGTAGCAGAGAAGGGACAAATGCAGGGAAAGCCAAACAGGGGGAAGGGGAGCTGGCATCCCCAGGGCCTGCAGCAGGGCATTTTGGGCAGGACAGGGGTGCCTGGCCTGGCACCACCACAATGGACCTGGCACCTCTGTCCCAGGAAGAGCTGCAGGGGCTTGCCAGGACCAGGACAAATGTGTCAAATGAAAATGGCCTGAAATGACAAAGATCACATGCAGCACCAGGAGGCACAAAGTCCGTGTACAGGAGGAAAGGCAGCAGGTGTAGACATGGTCACAGACACAGACACCACTCCCTAAAATCTCAGCAGTGAAACAAAAAGATCTCATTGATAAGCAGTTGGAGTCCAACTACAATAAAAATAGCACGAAACTTTTCCTTTAACAAACTGAAATAACAATAATTCAGCCTGGGGAGATAAAGAACTAAGTGGGAGCAGCTGACCCCACACCAAGGGGGGAGCATGCAGCCCCTCTCCCTGCCCATCAAAGGAGAACTTGGGAAGGGGCTGAATTTGTCCCAGGGGAAGAAACCCCTCAGCAGGAGAGCACTGACAGTGCCAAGCCAAACTCCCCTCTCTCTGGGCTGCAGGCAAGGCTGGGCAAACTCCTGCCCATGCAGGTACTGTGGCTGTGTGCTGGCTGCCTGGGGGAACACCCTGATCACCCCCGTGTATCTGGGAACTACCTGGGAATTAGCTGGGAAAGTTTCTCACAGCTCCAGCCTGCTCAGCACAGAGTGGGACAGGTCTGGTGGGTCCCAGGCTCCCCCTGGCCCTGGTAGGAACATCCCAGAGTGGCTCTGTGAGACCCCAGAGCTCTGCAGTTCAGACCCTCCCTCCCTGCTGGGCTGGGTAGGGCAGGGCAGGGCAGGGCAGCACATGAGGGGCACAGCAGCTGTACAGCAGTGCAGGCACAGGATTAGCTTGTCCCTCAGGTCAGGGAGAAGGTGCTCCTGTGCTCCCTGTGCAAGCTGAGAGTCCTCTCCCCTCAATCACAGCAGCACCTTGGGAGAGGTACCTGTCCTAAAATCCAGTGTGAGGATTCATTCTGCAGCTGCTGAGACACACAGAAGGGAACAAACAGCCTGGTGACACGGGCACTCAGCTGGCAGTGGCACAACAGACCTTCCTGATGAGTCAGGAGCTTCTGAGCTCTCCTCCAATTGCTCCAGCACCCAGCAATGCAATGGCCCTACAGCTCATGGTGCTCACACCCAGGGCCACACGTGGCTGTCACTGTGGCTCCCCAGGATGGTGGAGTGCACAGACACCAGGGGCCTGAGCCAGGAAAAGAATTATCACAGGGAGAAAGAACCCAGCCCCAAACTTACAGGGAAATATGTCAGTGCATAAAATGTTCCCTCACCATTTTTTCCCTTTGCTCTACAGGAAGAGCCCAGGAACATGTTTCCTGGCTCCAGTCACAGAACAGCCCACTGAGTTTGACCTGCACCACACACAAGGCTCAGATCCTGCTGCCAGCCCAGCAGTGCCTGGGGTGGATCTGTGCTCCTGGCCTGGGTCAGACTTTGCCAGCCCATGCAGGGCAGTGTGGAGCAGGGGGGCCACCAGCAGCCACAGCCTGCCCAGCCACACCTGGGCAATGACACCTGGAAATGCCAGAGTGACTCTGCTGGGCAGCCAGAACCATTCCAGGAAGGTCCTTACAGGATTCCATGTTTCCATGCCTGGAAGGGAAGAACGTTCCCCCCCATCTCACTGCCCCTCCATCTCTGCAGGAGCTGCTGATTTGTGTCCTGTGAGGTGACAGTGGAGGAGCTGCAGCTGAGGGGTAACACAGGTGCATCCATGACCTCTCACATGCCCAGGGGAAAGTGCTGCTCACCACAGACAACATCAGCCCAGTGTCCTGACTGCCACCTGCAGTGTCCCCGCTGCCACCCGCGCGGGTGCCAGGCTGCTCTGTGCCCACACAAGGAGAGAGCAGTGTGACTTTAGCTCTATTTACAACCCAAACACGTTCTCTTGCAGAGCATAAGAAGTGCCTGGAAGTGTTGTGCTTCCCTCCCATGCCCTGCACATGAAATGAGCTCTGCACTCCCACGCAGCCCCCTGGCACCCTGGCAGATGGAAGCTGCTGTGTCAGGAATAAGGAAGCCTCAACCCCTGCAGGCACACCAGGGCCTGGGTGGGAGGAGAACACAGCCCAGGCTTCTTCACAGGGAAGCTGGGGACCTCTTCTTGAAAAATCAAAACAAATCCTCCCCAGCAAAACTGAAGGGAAACACGCTCCTTTCACCACGGAGAGTTTTACATCTGCTCTCTTGCTCTCCCCCATCCCACACTCCCTTTATTCAACCTCTGTCATTCCCAGCAGCCTTGCCTGGTTGTTGGAGCTTTGTTCCTTCCAGCCAAGAGGAGGGACACTCCTTTCCTTGCATGGCTGTTTGCCTCAGACCCCTCAGCTCCCAGGAGGGGCATTTCCATGGCAGAGTTCCCCCCTCCCTGACCCGTGTGTGTTTGGAAGCTCAGACCTCTGCTGCCATTACATTTGGAGGCTGATTCATTTCCAGTGGGTTTCACCCAGAGACTTTCCATAAAGGAAACAAGCTTTGGAGGGGCAGGCTGCAGTCTGCTTCACGTGGCTTTAAATACAACAGCCCAAGGAACAGGCTCTACTTCCTTCCCCTTCTGACAGCAGCTGAGAGATCTGACACCAGCAATGTCACACTGCTGCCACTCTGCAACCACTGCCTGACAAAAGCTGGTTTCCCTTTTTACCCCTCTGTGCAGCCCTTGGGAGCAGCCTGGAAAAGACCCTGTGCCTTGTGCCGCACCCCATGAATGCCCTGTGAATTCTCCAGCCTGGTGAATGCCCTGTGAGACTGTGGGCAGCCCCAGCTCCTCAGCCCAGGCAGGAGGAACAAGTGTTTTGTGTGATGGGGCAGGGTGACAACCTTGGGGGCTGAGGATGCTCTGCTGTCCCTCCTGCAGCCCCCTGTCACCCCTGCAGAGTGTACTCACCTCACTAAACCAAGAGCAGATTCATGTGAAACGTGCAGGGTTTGGGGCATTAAGGCCCCCAGGCTGTGGATGCTGAGTGACTCCCAGAGCTGAGCTGGGGGAGGGCAGGGATGTAATACAGCTCCAGGATCACTAATCCCCAAGCAGATGTGCAGGCAGCAGCCCTGCAAGGCTGCCCAGGGCACAGATGGCCATTGTTTTCCGTTTGAGACACATCCAGCAGCCCTTTTCCCCAGCAGTTTGCGGCCTGGTGCCCTTGCAGGGCAGCGTGGGGCAGTTTGTTCCAGCACAGCAAAGGCAGCTCTGGGAGCAGCACCCAGAGCTGGGCTCACTGCAGCTCTGGGAAGAGGGGCTGGCTGGGAGGTCAGTACCACACTGCCTCCTCCCCAGCACCTGGCAGCACAGAGCAGGCCTGGAGCCATGGAAAACTTCTGCAAATTATCCGCTGAATTGGGAATGTGAAACTCGACCCGTGACTGCTCAACTTCAGAAAATAAGCTGTGGAAGAGCTGCCTGGAACCCAGCTCCTGAGGCTGCTTAAAAACCATCAGGCAGGCTAATTCCTAGAGAGGGAGACTGTTCCAATTGCTGGAAATCAGCTTCAAAAAGCAGAGAACTCACCAATATTGATCTCATCATCTGTTAGTGTGTCACCGATGAAGTCGAACTGGAAGGACTGCAGAGTCTGGGAGAACTTCTGCACTGCTGAGGAGTACCCTGGAAAAGGACAGAGCAATCAGCTGTGGGTTTCTGCAATTGTTCTACAGAGGCTGCATGTCCTAGGAATTTATCCTGATGGAACAAGACCAGAGGAGAGTGGTTATGAAAATCCACAGGCATTGGGAATTTCAGCGCTGCAGAAAATGCTGCAGCATTAATAACCCTCAGAGGCTGCAGAGAGAATTGGATTTGGGTTTTTTCTCTCTCTGAAAAAGCTTCTGCAGCACTAATGGATGCACCACACGGTACAACAACTGATCAATGGCCTTGTGTCCAGCCACAGACAGGAAGGGACACTTCCCTGCAGGAAAACATTGAGGAGATACTCCAGGGCTCTGTGCACCAGCATAGCTCCTTGGAGCACAGGGGCTGTTGAACAGGCTGGCCACTGTTCACAGAAATTGTTTCATAATATAGGAGAAAAATCTGTAGAGTCAGAAAATAAATGTGAGGGAAAAGGCAGGACTAAAAATAACTGTTCCTCTGTGGGGTCATGGACACAGGCAGGCCCTGAGGGAAGGACAGTGCCACAGAGCACACAGCTGAGCCAGGAGCACCCACAGATGGCCCTGGGACCTGCTGCTCCTGCTGGTGAGGAACAGTCTGGGCTGGAAGCAGAGAAATGGCCTGATGTTTCCTGTGGCTCAGTCCAAATTATTTTTGGACCTTGCAGAGAAGTTTCTGGCCCAAAGGATGCTTTGTGTCTTTGCACCCTGTGTGGCTGCAGGACGTGTCTGGATGGCGTCTGCTGGCATTGGCAGAGGGGCCCTGGGACGTGACAGTGACACCAGCACAGAGCCTGACCCAGGGCCAGCAGGGACAGCACACTCACTGCACTGACCACATCACCCTGCACAAAGATACAGCAATTCCTGAGATACAAACAGAAAGTGAGGCTGCACTTGCCTGACCTCAGAGAGGAGCATGCAGGCCACAAAAAGAAAAGCAAGGGAATAATGTAAGACTCTGATTTGCATTGCTACTTCTAATTTGGGACTCCAGCTGTGGGCACAGTCCCAGGCTGGACTCCTTTGTGGCAGGGCACAGAGACGGGACTTTGAGAAATTCATGAAATTACAAGTGGGGAAGATGTGACAGCACAGACCTTATGGGCAACCAGCTCCCACCACTGCTTTGCCAAGCCAGCACCATGACTGCTGTATAGAGGAACTTGGTGTACATGGATGGGTTTTTTTGATTTGAAAATAAAACTTACTACTGTGGTGGCAATCATGGGATGCTCTGAAATGCTGCTATGAAGGAGAGAGAAAAATTGGACAACATTGAAATAAATGAATGTTGGGGAAAAGAAATCAAATGGCCTGTGTGGGACACTGGCAGGCCCCCAGACCGCCCTGCTTCCCCTGTCCCCAGGTCAGGAGCTCCTGCCCTCCCCAAGGTCCCTGGGCAGGCAGGGGTGGGGGCACTGCCAGGTCCCCAGTGCAGGCTCAGAGTGCAGTCCCTGCTTCTCCCTCAAAAGCCTCGTTCAGCAGCTCCCTGATGGGTCAAACCTTGGCTCCTGAATGGGCAGATTCAGGCCTGAATGTCGCTATTTAGCCCCAGCTGCCAGGGGCTGGAGCACGTAAATGGGTGAACTCTCACAGAACGATGTCATTGACTTGATGGAAAACCTCAGCAAATAATTCCCCCTCAGTGCCCCAGAGCTCACTCAGGCCAGGCTGGAGGCTCATTCAGCCCTTGCTCAGGGGAATCTTTGTTCATCCCCTGCAAATCCCCATCACCATCACCATCCCTGACGCTGCTGTGGCCCCAGCCAGCCTCTCCCCTGCTGCTGGTCACAGGTGATCTTCAATCCTTCCCTCCCAACACTCCTCCCAGCCCCGTGCGTGTCTTTGAGCCCCTCTGAAAGCAGCAGCACCCCCATCTGTCTGTCTGTCCGTCTGTCCCCTCCATGGGTGCTGGCTGGGGGCAGGTGACAAAGCACACAGCTCCAGTGTACCCGTGAGCACGGCAGCACACACAGGTCCCAGGGGTGGCACCTGGCAGGGACAGAGGGTCTCCATGTGCTGTGTGTCCCTGTCAGCCAAGAAGGGAAGGAGGGAGAGAGGGAGGGGGGTGTGAGCCCGTACCCTGCGTGCTTGGCAGGCTCTGGAGGAGCTCCTAATGGAAACCAGGCTTCTCCAGAGCAACACAACTCCACTCCCACACGTAGAGAGCCTTGGCTGAACATTGGCTCCTGACAGAGCTCCTGTGTGCATGCACAGGGCAGCATCGCTGCTGCTGCAGCACTGCCACAGCCCTGGGGTGTGAGTGGGACACAGCACAGGGATCAGTGACTGCTGGCACTGCCACAGCCCTGGGGTGTGAGTGGGACACAGCACAGGGATCAGTGACTGCTGGCACTGCCACAGCCCTGGGGTGTGAGAGGGACACAGCACAGGGATCAGTGACTGCTGGCACTGTGGGACAGCCCTGGGGTGTGAGAGGGACACAGCACAGGGATCAGTGACTGCTGGCACTGTGGGACAGCCCTGGGGTGTGAGAGGGACACAGCACAGGGATCAGTGACTGCTGGCACCATGGGAACAGAGGATGTCCCCACTCGGGGTCTGTGTCCCTGCAGGGCCCAGCACCAGGCCCTGAGGCAGAGAACCAGTGTCAGTGCTCAAACACACTCGGTGGGATGTTGCCCCTTCCCTCAGTGGCACCCGAATGGCAGTGGGGACTGGTAACACCCCATCAGGCAGGACAGGGGTGCTGGGGAGAAAGGAATAAGCCATGGCCACAGGAAAGAGTCTTGACCACAGGAAGGAGCCAGCAGGAAAAGATTTGCTGTGGAAAAGCAGGGCTCCATCCCACGCTAGGAGAGATAACTCTGTGTTCTCCCTTGTTTCAACTGTTGGAAATGTTTCCCCACCAATACAAACACTCATTTGCCAAAGGCTGCTGCTCTGCACCCCCAGAGCCTGGCAGGAGGCAGAGGCAGCTGCAGGGCCTGTCCTGCTCCCCCAGCACCAGAACCAAGGACCAAGGAACAGTGCCATGCTCCAAGCTGGAATATCCCTGTGAACAGCACTGCCCCACAGACCCTGCCTGCTCAGCCTGTTTCCATGGAAACACACCAAAATTAATTTCATCAGGAGTCCTCAAGGACCCCTCTCCCTTCCAGCCTCAGGAAGCAATGCCAAATATCACCATTTGTGGTTACAATAATTTACTCTCCTAGTCAAAGTGAAGTTCCATCCCTGCACAGAGTGGTCCCAGCCAGGCTGTAGGGCAGGAGTGGGGGGCAGCAGTGCCAGCCATGCCAGCCTCAGGAGGCACACACAGAGCTCAGGGCTGTATTTATGTGTGGATAAACACATCTCCAGAGCCAGCAGCTCTGGAAGGATGTGCCTCACAGCTTGCTCAGTAAGGACCTATGATTCTCACTTCAAACTTTGACAGCAACCACAGGTAACCAAAAACCACAAACCAAAAAGTGCTGCTACCGCTGCAAAAGCCACAGGTCTTTGACAAAACACAATCAGAGCCCCAAACCAGGCTGTGCTGCTGCTTTTTCCTCCAATGCTTACAATTTAAACCAGAAGGAAACCATCACCACAGAAAAGAACCCTGGGGGAACAGGGTGAGCAGACACAGGCAGAGAATGGGGCACCGAGGTGCTGCTGAGGGTCTGCAGTGCTCGAGGTGCCACAGGTGCACAGCCTTAATTAGTTTTACTAATTGCAACCCAGGTCACGGTCTGTGTGACTGCCATGGTCCTCTGTTCCCAAGAGAGGAAACCATGCCCCTGAGCACACAGAAATGGAAGTGGCTGTGACAACCAAGCAGTGACAGCTACGGGGACCAGGAGGATCCTGAGCCAGGACAGGAGGGCCCTGCCTGGGCTGCCTCACTGAACACCACAGGGACACAATTGGACATTGGGTGTGACACAGGGGCAAAAACCAGCCTGATTTCTAGAAATAAACACTTGGAAAACCAACAGAACATCTCCAACTGTGCAGGGGAGTGGGTGTGGAGGGTACACATCACATTGGCCAGGGCCAGGCTGCCAGCACCCTCACCCCTGTTATCCACACCCCAATAGCCCTTGTTTAAATGACACTGTGCAGCAGCTGGAATACAGCACCACTCTGCTTCCTAGGAAACAGCCAGGTGGGAACTGCTGCTCCTCCAGAAGCTCAGGGCCAGAGCAAGCAGTGGGTTCAGCAGCCCTTTGGCTAATCCTCATCACATGCTGCTCCCAGGGAGCAAATTAAGGAGGAAAAAACAAAATAAAAATACCACCCCTCTACTCATCATCTTTGCAATCATTGGCCATGACACTTTCAGTGCAAAGGCAGTCCTGAGTTTAATCTGATCCAGCTGAGCAGTGATGGGGCTGCAGCATCCCTGCCCCGCTCCTAGGAAAGGACAGGATGTCCCAGCCCACACTGGAAGGTGGGAAGTGACTTTCACTGCTCTCCCTGCCTGCACCTACACATGGACAGCTCAGGGAAGAGCAGCCAACAGGGATTTCCATGGGGAAAAAGGCAATTCCTGAGGTTCTGCATGTGCCCAACCCACAGAGTGCAGTGCCAGAGTAATTCAGTCACAGCTTCAGCTCTGAATAAAACCCATAAGGAATCAACAGGGAAAACACAACCTGGGTTTGATTGTGGCAGTGCAAATAACCTGAGCAAAGCTAAGCAGGAGCTCCATCTTGCATTTTGCTTTCTTATTCTCCAGCTTGAAAACAGAACTATCAAAGCTGGCCACACACACTCTCCTTTCAAATAAGCAAACAAAAGAATATAAAATTCACTCTGCCCTTAAACAAGGGCATTTTAAGACATGAAAATTTTCAGATTGGGATCTCACCCCTGGAAATCCATTTTTGTCAGGGAAAGGTTGCAAGACCCTGACACACAGCAGCTGAGGACACACCTACATCTCCTACCAATGGTCTCTATGGGTGATTTTCTCCTCCCTGGTGGAGAGCTGTGCACAGCATACATACAGCCTGAGAAATTCCACTTTTCCCAGCATGCAGAGAGATGGCTGTGATTCCTAAGGAGACAATAATGTGCCCATTGTTACCAACTCCTGCCAAAGAATTCCCCATGGGGAGTTGCATCACTAAGGAGAGGGAACTGATCACCATCACCACCCTGGGGAGGAGGTTCTGGACACAATACCCAACCCACTGCTCCTGGGGAATTCTCTGTCCTTGCAGCAGAGTTTTAGGAGCCAGCACACAAAGAAAGTGGCCAAGGGGCCAGACTCTGCTCCAAGGTGTTGGATTTACACTGCATGAAGCCCCCAGTCTCTGTCCCACAAAAACACCTCAGCCTGGAAAGCCATGAGCTACCCCCCAAGCCCAGATGTGCCATCAGGAGCAATGAGCCCTGACTCATGGAACACTCCCAAATACTCCACAGCTGCTCAAACACAGAAACGTTAATTTGCTCAGATGAGAATACAAATATAACCTTCCAGTTAGCCTCTAGGTAGTCCCAAATCCACAGGATCCTGCAAGGACTGCAGCCCAGAGGGGAGATGCTCACCACCAGGGATCACAGAGTGGCCCAGGACAGGCAGTGCCTGGCACTGACCCAGGCCAAGCCGTCCCCTGAAGGCTCTGTGGGGACTCAGAAATCCTGACACATTGGACAAAGGCCATTTTTCCCACACTGACACGGGTTTTCCACTTGCCAGGAGTAAGTGGCTAGCGTGAAGTGCTAAAAATAACTTGCTATATTTAGCTGTGCTTTACAAATCTCTTGTGAAGGAATTGAGTGGATGTCTCACACTGTCACACATTTACCTCTCCTAATCAGCTCCTCATTGACTGAGTTGTTCATAAACTGCTGCTTCCCTTTCACAGCCAGTCCAGCCCAGGCTCCAGGCATTAGAGCAGGGCTGTGCTCCCAGTTAAAGGACATTTCTCAGTATCTCTCCCTGACCAGTGACCTTTTGCTCTGCTAGTTGGCTACCTGCCCTCTGGACCATCACCTCCACTCACACATCCCCCTCCCACCCTCCACAATTTCTGTTTCCTATCCTAAACTTCAATCTTTTATTATGAATTATTCTCCTTGCCCAGCCAGCCTTGTGGGAAGTGCCCAAACGAGCTTGACAGGCTTATTTTCTTATTTACTGTTAAATTAAATACCCAAGGAGCCAGACAGCAAGGGTTCACACTCATCACACAATTCTCACGCCTGCTTTATCTCCCTCATTGCCTGAAGAAAACCGGCTCTGCAGAACCTGCCATGCTCCAGATGAGCTGGCAAAAGTTATGAGGCTGCACCTCAAAGCTCAAGGCAGTTAAACACACACAGGGGCTCTCCTGCATGCCTGGAGCACAAGAAGATCATGGGTCTTCTCACCAACAGCTTGGAAGTTTGGCAACATATCAGCCCAAAATCCCAATCAAACAAAAAGCAACCAAGCAAGACTGGAAGGACAACAAAGTTTTGGGGTATATTGGTCTGTTTTGGGGAAAATTGGGAGGGAGTGATGTGAGATGCAGCTTCTAGGAGAAGGATGCACTCTCACCCTCCCTGGGGTTAAATTATTCAGCATCTTCTTCCCAAGACCTCCACAGTGACAGATCCATTGATCAGGAAGAGAATCATGCAGCAGAGCCACATTTCAAAGCAAAGACGTGGAGCACAGCATTCTCCCAGTGACACTCACTGGCTTGTACTGCTTTCCTAGAGAGCACCACTTCAGCCTGTACATTTAATATTTTTATAAGAGACAGTGTGCTGCATGATTTGTTTTCATGATTTTTGCTTCTGCAACACAAGGGCAGCACAGGATGCTGCAGCACAGCCTCCTGCCTGGCCCAGCTCAGCCAGGGCACCCCTGCTCTCCCCACAGCAGCAAAATTCCTACTGGCATCAGCACTTCCCTTAGTGCTCCTCAGGATGAGCCATGGGTAAAGCTGCACTTTGGAAGCCTGAACTTCTCAGAGATTAGTTTTTTCCCCTTTGTCATTTTGCTGGCCTTTCAAATCAACCTTACAGCCCTGCAAAGCTGGAGGAGTTGCTTCAGCAAAACTGGGAAGAGACACAAGGCAGCCAGCCCAGAACACGTGGCCAACTGAAACGGGAGTTAAGAAAAGATGAGCTGCCTTAGAAATCAGCAAAAGTGGTGAAATGCACAGTAAGAAATAATGCAACTCCTGGGGTTGCAGAGGCAGAGAAGAGTCACAAAACGCTGTCACAGTTCTTGGTTCACCACAGACCAAGCCCAACCAGGGTTGCTGCCACACCTGCAGGAATTTCAGACCAGCTGGTGTCCCAATCCAGTCTCAGCACAGCAGGGATTGCTCAGCACTGCCCTGGGGCACAATGAACCTGGGTGCAGGAGGGACAGCCCAGCTGGGGGACAGTGCCCGGCTCTGTGGGCACCAGAGCTGCTGCTGGAAGTGGTGGCAGCTCCTGAGCTGGGCAGTCAGCAGCTCCCAAACCCTGCACAGGAGGCTCCAAGGGTGGCAGCACCCTCAGCTTTCTGAGAACTCCCAGCACAGAGGCGGCTGGGTGCAGCAGGGATGGCCAGGTGAGCGCTGGGTGGGGATGGTGCTGCCAGGAGACCCCTGGGGATGGCAGTGCCAGGTGAGCTGTGGCTGAGGGTGACACTTTGGGGCTGGAAGCCAAGCAGGCAGCCAGCTGGAAGCAGGGTGAGGCTGGCAGGTGGCTCTGGCTGCTGCACCTATTTATACACCTGATGTGGGACATCACTGTCCCACAGAAGGCAGTCACCACCTTCAGAGTGCCAGCCTGGGGACAGTCCTCAGGCTGGGGAACGAAGAACAGGCTCTTTGAAAAATAAAACCAAAAATACACGAAGCTGAGCCATGGAAAACAAATGGATTTTGCCCTCCCTTGGGAGGAGTGAGCTGTCAGGGAGGGGCAGCAGCTGCTTTCCCGGGGGCATCAGGAGAGCAGCAGGGATCCCTGCAGTTCTCCAGGCTGTCACTATGATATTTTCTGAAAAATCCCTTTGCTAGGATTTTTCTCTTGAGAAGCTTCAGAAGAAAAGAAAAACAATATTTATCTGCTTCTATGGAATGCAACAGGTGAATCTTTGATTGGTTAATGTTGGTTGTTTCTAATTAATGGCTGATCACAGTTAGCTGGCTTGGGCTCTCTGAGAGCCACAAGCTTTTGTTATTAATTGTATTCTATTCTTTGCTAGGTTTCTAGTGAAAACTTTAATTCTATTCTTTTAGTATAGTTTTAATATATAATTTTAATATATATATAATTGAATATCTATATAATTTTAATATAGTTTTAATATATCATTTTCTTAATGCAAATATTAATATATCGATATATTAATATATTCATATATATAATAAAATAATAAATCAGCCTTCTGAAACATGGAGTCGAGATTCTCGTCTCTTCCCTCGTCCTGGGACCCCTGTGAACACAGCCACACCACCCAGAGCTCCCCGAGCAGGCTCCTGGCACGGAGCTCTGGCTGAGCTGCACACAGGGTGTGCTCCAAATCCGCGGCTCCCGCTGCTTCACAGGACGGACACGGGGAAAACAAACATGAAAACAACGGACTGTTATCCGGGGCAGAGCAGAGCGATCCCCACGGAGCCGTCTCATGATCCGCATGTCCCTGCAGCCCCCCTTCGCGGGCAGGGCAGGCTCCGGCGGGCGCTCGCTCCAAGCTCCGATGATTTCAGAGTTTCCCTCGATACGGGCGCAGCGGGGCTGGGCAGGGGCCCGCTGAGTCACACAGCACAGCACAGCCAGGGAGGGAGAGACCCCTGAGCCACCAGGGCGGCTCAGCAGCGATTCGGGGCGGGGAGGGACCGCATCCCTCCAGATCCAGCTGGGAATGTGCATCCCTCCGGATCAGGCTGGGAATGCGCATCCCTCCGGATCAGGATGGGAATGTGCATCCCTCTGGATCCAGGCTGGGAATGCGCATCCCTCCGGATCAGGCTGGGAATGTGCATCCCTCCGGATCAGGATGGGAATGTGCATCCCTCTGGATCCAGGCTGGGAATGCGCATCCCTCCGGATCAGGATGGGAATGTGCATCCCTCCGGATCAGGATGGGAATGTGCATCCCTCTGGATCCAGGCTGGGAATGTGCATCCCTCCGGATCCAGCTGGGAATGTGCATCCCCTCAGATCCAGCTGGGAATGCGCATCCCTCCAGATCAGGATGGGAATGTGCATCCCTCCAGATCAGGCTGGGAATGTGCATCCCTCCAGATCAGGCTGGGAATGTGCATCCCTCTGGATCCAGGCTGGGAATGTGCATCCCTCCGAATCCAGGATGGGAATGTGCATCCCTCCGGATCCAGGATGTGAATGTGCATCCCTCCGGATCCAGTAGTACAGGAATGCACATCCCTCCTGATCCAGCTGGGAATGTGCATCCCCCTGGATCCAGGTGGGAGTGTGCATCCCTTCTGATCCAGGCTGGGAATGCGCATCCCTCTGGATCCCCGTACAGGAATGTGCTTCCCTCCAGATCCAGGCTAGGACATGATGCCAGCCTGTCCTGCACCAGCTGGCACCTCCTGGGGGGCTCCTTGACACCATCAACCTGACCTGCACACTTAGGGGGGCTTTGCCAAGAGCTACCCCCACTCTGGGCACCTCTGCAAGGACTTGGGGGTTTGGATTTGTGTTTCCACATCAAAGGGTCCCCCAATGCTCTGCAAGTCACCACTTCATCCTTGAAGTGTCCACAAGTGTCCCTTGTTCTCCATTCTCACAGCTACAAGGTTTAGTAACATTAATATATCTATTTTTGTTTTAAACATCTCCAGGCTCTTCAAAATCAGGCTTGGCTGGGGGAACAGGCTAAAAAGGAGCAAGAGCAGACTGAGAGAGCAACTGACTTGTGGGCTGTACTTGTATTTATAGACTTTATCTCAGGCTATTCTGCTGCTCTTATCATCACTTGAACAACTCATGACCGTACGTTCACCTGCACGGAGAATTGGGTGACAGGAAAGGACAAGGGGCACAGAGACCATGTCTGAATGTGCCCCAGGAGAAAACAGCCTGGCCTGGGATCACTGCTGCCATGCAGCAGCTGTGAGACACAACACAGGCCAGCATGGACAATGCACAGAACAGAAACAACAAGGTTCCAGAAGCTTTCTCATTCACACGTGTCAGATCCTCAGACAGAAGCTTTATGTGTTTGGAAGACTCATTTAATGCTGAGTAAGGAAAAATAACTGCTGCCTCCTGAACTTCTCCAGCAGTTCCAAAGCTGCTGCATTTTGGTGCTCAGTATCTGTAAATAGTGCTGACTGCTCAGAGTTTTTTTCCATGAACTCACAGTTCTCCAAACCTGTGTTCCTGCCAGGCAGAGCCTCACAGCCCTCACAGCAGCACCTGCCCCTCTGTCCCTGGAGAATGGCCCAAGCTGGCACTGCAGGCTCTCCCTGCAGCCCAGATCCATGGCTGGGCAGCGAGGGATCAGTGCCAGAGCCAGGATGCAGCATGGCCAGGGCGTGCCACAGGTGTCTGGCAGAACACAGCTGACACAGCACTGTCACCCCACAGAGCCAGGCTGGCACCCAGCAGGACAGAAAAGCCTGGGGGCAAGCATGGGATGCCACATCTGTAGTTATCAATGTGCCATCAACAGCATTAGGAATAAAATATTCCAACAATACCTCAAGGAAAAAGCCAGAAAAGCTGAGTCCTCAAACAGTGACTCAAGAGGAAACTCTTAGGTCAGCAGCAGTGCTGCTGTGAGCCGTGGGCTGTGAGACACACAGAACATGGATAACACCCACATCCTCCCAGGGAAGGAGCCAGAAAAGCCAGTAGAAGATGGATGAAAAGCTCCCTGCATGCCTCATGTGCAGCACAAGGAAAAATGCCCTTAAACACATGAAAATGATTTTGCCTTTTGTCCTGGCCCCTGTGCTGCTGCAGGCAGGCGAGTCCTCGGGAAGCATATCTGGGCTGGAAAAAACCATCACAAAATATTGCACATTGGTTTGTTTAAGCTGGAATAAAGCTGGCCCAGAGCCCTCCCACCAGCCCCTGAGCTGGCAGGGACAGGGCAGGCTTGGTGCTGCTGCCAGCCACCCCTGCCCTGGGCTTCCCAAAACAAACCCAGCCCTGGGCATATTTGGGCATGGATGGAGCAGCTGGAATCAACAGGAGCCAGGAGGGAGGCTCAGGAGCTCAGGACTGCAGCAGGGAGGGAGCAAGGGACAAGGAGCCAGGCCTGGGGACATCATGGCACAGCCAAACCATCCTCAGCCACGGGCAAAGCAAACCCAACAGGGACAACCTGCCCAGCCAGGGAGCTGCTCCAGAAGAAGCAAAACCCAGCAAACACCTCCCTGAGCCCCAGAACACAGGGTGGGATCTGCCTCCCAGCTGGATCTGGTAGAGCCTGTGCTGGGCCCTCACTGCTCTTGCCTGCACTGAGGATCAGCTCTGGCGCTGGGGGTGAGTTGGCTTTTGGGAGGGTTTTTGTTCTTTTTTCTGCTATTGTGTTTTAGTGTCTGGTTAAAGCCTGTCTGGTTTAGATTTGCACCAACTGAGGCCCCAGTGCTGTGCTCAGAGCTGGGAGCCCAGGAGCAGGAGCTGCTCCATCAGCAGCTGCAGAGATGCCCTGTGCCCAGCTGAGCTGAGGGTGCTGCAGAGATGCCCTGTGCCCAGCTGAGCTGAGGGTGCTGCAGAGATGCCCTGTGCCCAGCTGAGCTGAGGGTGCTGCAGGGTGCAGAGGCTCCAGGGAGAGCTGGGCTCTGGCTATGGGTGTGATTTAACACAGAGCTGGGAAGTCAGGAGACAATTGTACAAGTTACCAGCTGTAACTGGTGCCCTTACTGGCTGAAATCCCCACTGGGGATGGGGAAGACCAGCAAGGAGCCAAGAAGGGATCACATTATTGCTGGAGGAGAGTGATGTGTTTTCCAGCAGGTCATTTCCCCCTGCTCCTCACTGTCTCATGGCTCAGCTGTCTTTGTGGGACAGGACATTGTCACTGCAGCTGTGCCTCCCAGCAAAGCTGATGCTTGCCTGGAGAGCTGCAGCCTGTCCTGTGTGGGATAGGCTCCTTCCTCTTCCCCATTTTCGAGAAGAGCTTTAGGGTTGTTTGGACAGTCCCCAGGATCTGGCTGTGATGTGCTGCAGGAACAGATTCCATTGCCCCACAGCCTTCCCATGAACCAGGACATGGGGCTCTGGGCAGACAGGCCACTCTGGGTGCCTTCAATCCCATTAAAATAACCTGTTCCAATGCTTCAGTCCCATTAAAATAACCTGTTCCAATGCTTCAGTCCCATTAAAATAACCTGTTCCAATGCTTCAGTCCCATTAAAATAACCTGTTCCAATGCTTCAATCCCATTAAAATAACCTGTTCCAATGCTTCAGTATGGAATTTAAATTAAAATTAAATTAACCTGTTCCAATGCCATGCTGCTTCCCACATACCACAGCATCAAACCCCCAGGCACCACATCCAACAAGAGCACAGAAACCTGTCCAGAACAGGTCTGCCATGCTGGGGGACACCAGAGTTCCCTGAGGGGACAGGCCAGTTCCCACATACAGCACTGAAGATCTGCAGGGGTGATGATGATGATGATGATGATGATGATTATGATTATGATGATGGAGGGACCTTTCCTGGGTGTCCAAGGAACCCCATTTCTGGAGAAAAGCTCACACAGTCCCTACACATTCTTTGTCACTCCATCCTTCAGGATGAAGTGCTCAGACTACCTGGGGAGGCTGGGAAGTGCCAGCACAGTCCCAGGCACTCTGCAGAGCTCCAGGCTGGACAGAAATCAAGTGCAAAACCACAAACACAACATTTGCATGAGAGCTCACAGCTCTTCAAGCTTCAAAGGACAATTTTCACCATCACAGCACTCACAGGTACTGATGAGAAAAGCCTCCATCTGACATTTCTCCAGCTCCATTTGATATTTAATTGGGAGAGAAGATCAAAGACCAGGGGAAATAGGTGGTTTTGCATTATCATACACACAGCTGAGCACAGTGAGCAGGAGAGATTAAAGCACAGAAATAAACTGCAGTAAAGCAGCCATTCTTACAGCCACGGTGATGCCATGGAGCCACAACTTCTGACAAGCCAGTGCCCTGGAGCACGTGCCCTGAGCAAGCTCCTATGTCCCACCATGGCCATGGGGAGCTCTGGGCAGGGACAAGCTGCTGCTGGAGCCGAATCCCCAGGGCCCACAGCAGGTCCTGATCCTGGCCAGCACAAGGGGATGGGACAGACACCTCCCAGAACCTCTCCCTGCCTGACCAGGGGCAGGCCACAGTGGTCTCAGCACTGCCAGTACAACGTGTGGGACCAGCATTGTCACTTGGCACTGCCACTGACTCGCCACACTGCTGGCACAGAAAACAAGGGATGCAGCCAACTTTACAGCAAAAATAATTTCCATTTCTGACTAAAAGCATTATTTTCTATTATTGGCTTTCACACCCAAGAATGCTACAAATGAACAATATTATCCTCTGCTTTAGTAATTTAATTCCCCACTTGGCAATACTGAATACTTTGTCCCCTTGTGGTGTCCTGTGTATTTGTGACAACTCAGCTGCTGGGGGGTGTCAGTACCACACTCAAAGGCAGCACTGGTGGGGCTGTGGCTGCAGGATGACCCTCCCCAGGACATGGCGGGCTGCAGGCCCCTGGAAGAACTTCACCCCTGGAATTTTATTTGCTCCAGCTGGTGACACAGTTAGGTGGAGGGAATGGAACCAGTTTCCCTTAATCCATGAAAGATCAAATGAATTTAAAGCCCCCTAAAGAGCCCCCCTCATTCAGGTAACCTGGTCTTGAACACTTCCAGGGATGGGGCAGCCACAGCTTCTCTGGGCAACCTCTGCCAGGGCTCACAGGGAAGAATTTCTCCCCATTATCCCACTAACTCTGCTCTCTTTCAGTGTGAAGCCATTCCCTGCTGTCCTGTCACTCCATCCCTTGTCCAAAGTCCCTCCCCACCTTTGTTGCAGGCCCCTTCAGGTACTTCACCCTCTCTCCACATTGGATCTCACTCTCCTGATGGCAGCACCACCACTTTAGCATCCCAACAGCTGAGGGCACCTCGTTCCCACCCTGTCAGGGGGCACAGAGGGGCTGTCAGCCGTGGCTGTGTCCCAGTGGACACTGGGATCTGCCAGCTGGCCGTGGTGAGGCCATGCCCAGTGAGTACCCCACATACCCACAGCTCCACATGGGTAGGATTCAGAGATATATCAATTTTTTAAAGTTATCTGTTAACTAAACACAGGGAGCTGATGGAAGCCCAGGCAAGACTGGCCATAGCACCTCCCTGGCAGCTTGCTGGATCAGCTACAAAAACACCCCACAGCATTTCAGGCAAGAAATCCTCATCCCTGGGGGTTCTCAGTGCTGTCTGGGTGTGCTCTGCTCTCTTCTGCTTCTGCCCTTCCTCCCTGGCCAGTCTCCCTGGGCCGGTTCTGCTGACCCAGCGAAATCCCTCACATCCCTGTGCACTACAAACACTGAAAAGGGAAATGGTTTTGAACAAAGTGATGAAGAAAAGCATTTCCATTAGCAAGCGTGTTTGTTTTAATCCCTCTGATTTCCATTTTGCTGGGGGTTTTTCTTTGCCCTGGACTGTGCAGAGATTTGAGTTTTGGTACCCACGTTAGGTCTCACAGCCCCGTGACGTGGGCAGTTTCAGTCACACCAGCTTTTGTCTCTGCTGCTTCCAGATGGGCAAACACGGGCTATTCCAGCCACAGCCTCGATAACAAGGAAGCTCTGAATTATTCTGAACAAAAGGGCAGCAGCTAAACCTATTAACACCAACTGAAACCAACCAGCTGGCAGGAAAACCGCGTGTGACCAGCGTGGATTGTCTGCGTCCCTGCACTGCCCCCATGGATGCTCTGCTGGCCTGGATAACAGCATGGACAACAGCAGAGAATCATGGAATCATCTGGATTGGAAAATTTAAGATCATGGAGGCCAGGGAGACGACACGGGGAAGGTGTGTATGAAGGTGGATCCAGCTGTGGGGAAGGAAAACAAACCTAAGCAGTCAGGACAGTGTCAAACACGTGGGACTCGGCGGTTTCAGGTGACACAACCTGGCCCAGGTGCTCTGCTGATCTGTCAGCACTTCTGAACAGGCGACTCCCGCAAAGTCAACACTGAGATCGGCATTCATTGGGAAAAATGCTCACCGCGGTTTGCAGGATGACAGAACGCCGACAACAATGGGAGGATTTCCAGCAGGGCCCCTCTCATTCACGGGGGTCCCGCAGGGTGTCGGGATGGCCGGGACGGACCCGCCCCGCTCCCCCCGCTCCGGGGATGCGGGATAACGGAGCAGCTTCCCCGAGCGGGGATCACCGGCCCTAAACCAGCCCATCCACGGCAAGGCTCGGCCGGGGTCAGCCCAGCGGCACGGGGGATCCGGCCCGGCCCGGCCCTGCCTGGGGACGGCGGCGGTGGCCCCGGAGGTGGCACTGCGGGGACAGGGACACGCCGGGGGTGGGAAGGGAAGGGCAGCCCTGCCCGGAGCGCTGCAGGGCACGGCCCAAAGGAACTCCAGCCGGAGCCGCGGGCAATGCCCAGGGAACGGGACACCCCGAGCCCTGCCCCGACCCCCGCCCGTCCCGCTCACCGCGGATGGCGGCGATGAGCGCGTTGCCGTCCTTGATCACCTCCTTGATGAACTTGTTGGTGCGCTCCAGCTCCTGCTCGTAGCACTTGAGGCGCTCTCGGAAGTCGGGGCTGTCCAGGTAGCAGTCGCTGAACTCCAGCGGCGGGTGCCCCATGGCCGCGCCTCGGCCCGGCTCCGCCGCGCTGCGCCTACCGAGCGCCGCCGCTGCCGCCGCCCCGGGCGCCCCGCGCCGCCGGCATCCCGCGGGCCCGCCCCGCCCGCCGGCCCCGCCCTCCGCTCCCCGCCCGCTCCCGCTGCCGCGCCTCGCCCGAGCGACCCCCGCCCGCCCGCCGAGCTTCCGGCCGCGCCGCTGCCGCCGGGAGGTGTAGTCCGGGATGAGCGGCCGCCCACCCTCCTAGCCTGGCCCGGCCCGGCACGGTTCGGTTCGGTTCGGGCGCTCCGGGCCGGGCGCTGCCGCCGCCCCCCGGCCGCTCCCAGCGCGCCCCCTGCCGGCGGGGCGGGGCCGGTGCCGCCCGCACGCGTTGCCATGGACGCCCCGGCGGCGGCGCGTGACGCGGCGGCGCGCGGTGATGACGTCAAAGTGGCCTCCACGTCGGCCGGGCGGCCAAGATGGCGGCGGCGGAGGGGAGCGGGGCCGGGGGGCCCCTGGTGAGGGCGGCCGGGGGAGCCGGGGGGAGCCGCGGGAGGGGAACCGGGGAGGCCGGACTGAGGACGGGCCGGGGGCGTTCGGGCTCCCCTCTGTCCCTGAGCAGGGCCGGGCAGCCGGTCAGGTGCCGAGCAAAGGCGCAGCGGGGTCTGGAGGCCCGGGCGGGCGGCGGCTCGTCCGGAGGGCGGGGATGGGGACGAGGAAGGCGACAGGGGAAGAAGACAGGCAAGGGGACAGGGTCGGTGCAGGGCCGGGGACTGCCGGTCTCCGCCGTGCCCTCCGTGGCCCGCCTGGCCAGCGCCTCCCGCCGAACCGGTCGGGCCGTGCCCTGTTTGCCTTCGCCTCCGGGTACCCCGGAGCTTTGTTCGCCCGCGGGCGGGGAGGGCTTCAGCCCGGTTAAACGGGTCCCTGAGCAGCCTCGGTGTGTGCCCTGGCCGGGGGTGTCCGTGTTAATGTTAAATGTTTAATGTTAATTTTAAATGTGGGTACTCGGGGGTGGTGCGGCTGTGCAGCCCTCAGGCATCACCTCCCTTCAAACACGGCTTTTTATTTATTTATTTCAGTTACTGCCGGAGCACAGCACAGAGGGTGGGCTCTGGGGGTGGCAGGGGACAGGCTCACACACACGTGCTCAGCTCTTCTGTCACTGCACACATCGGGCAGGGATAGCAGAACTATCTTTGTTGTATCTCTGAATTCTGAGCAGCTCTGTCCATCCCCAGCCCATCTGAAGTGCACATGAAGATCACGTTTGTGTTTGTTCCTAAAGGTTTGTGCCCATTCAGTTCCCAGGTCTGGCAGATGTGTCCATATCCCAGGACATTCCAGTGGAAGGGGAGATCACTGTCCCTGTGGGATCTCACTCTCCTGATGAGGATTACTCCACGCTGGATGAGCCAGTCAAGGACACAATTGTGAGTCTGAGCCCGTGGCTGGGGTACTCAGAAAACTCAGGTTTTCTGGTGGTTTTGGCAGCTGTTGTGCAAAATCTGTGTTTTTGCACAGCTCTGTACTTCAGCAGGAATTGTTTTAGAACTCATCACATAAAACAAATTCCTGTGGGTCAAAAAGTGTCTGAATTGTGGCCCAAAGTTTCTCTGTGATGCTGAAATCAGTGTGGGCAGAGACCTCAGTGGGAGCTTGTGAGAAACTCTACTATTGAAAGTGTTTTTCATTTATTCTCTTTTCCTAGAGGAGCAAACAAATTGTTGGTTATATTCTGGTGTTATTAAAAGCTACAGTGTTGTGGTTGTTAAAGAAAAGGATGTGATGCTGTGGTTGCTAAGGAGTGCAGGAAAAGCAGTCATTGTTTGTTGCAGAGGATGCTACAGAACTTGTTGGGTTGGATCCTCTCCTGATTTGAACATGGACATCCATGTTCCTTTACTTGTGTCTCTTTGCTTTAGCTGAGAGCTGTAATTTTTATGAGGGGCTAAATGAAAGTGTTTTGTGTTTGTTTCAGATGAGGGACCTGAAGGCTGTTGGGAAGAAGTTTGTCCATGTCATGTATCCCCGGAAGAGCAGTGCCCTCCTCAGGGACTGTACGTGCAGGGGAGGGGGGTTCAGGGGGGCTGAGCACCCTGAGCAGCAGAGCTGGCACCTGGGGTGTCCCCAGGGCTCTGGGGCAGGGTGGGTGCAACTGGCAGCTGCAGCAGCTGCTGGGTCTTGAGTGGATTTTGTTATAGATCATGGGGTAAGATGCTGGATAAGAGAATTGTGAAGCAGTGAGATGTGGCATATGGCACCTTGGGAGTTGGGCAAGGGGCTCTGTCACTCCCAGGAGAGTGTAACTGAGGTGGTTCTGTGCCTTTTGTGATGTGTTTTCCCTCTCCCTGCAGGGGATCTGTGGGGCCCATTGGTGCTGTGTGTCTCCCTGGCTCTGTGAGTATTCCAGGGGAATTTGGGGTTTTGTAACCCAGTGCATGAGGGAAATGAGATGTTAAAAATTACTCATTAATATGTTAAGATCAATTTCATCTGGTCCCTCTCTGTCTTGTGCAAGCACTGCTTGGTTGGGTTCTCTGATAAAAAGTGTTTGTGAGACTTCAAGCCCATTAGCACCTCCTGTCCCTAAATTTAGGATTTAGGGATGAACTCTTCCTGGTCCCCTGGCCTAGGAATGGTTTTACTGAAGGTGTCTCAAGTTATCCTTATCAGCTGTAGTCCTGCATCCTGTAGTTATTCCAGGGTTTCTCTGAGGCTGGTTTGTTCAATCACACACCACTCTGCTGCTTTGAGAGGTACCAAAACTTTGGTACTTTAATTTCCATCTCAGAAGGGAATCAAGCCTGTTGTCCATGGCGTGGTTCCCTTCTGAGTGCTTTCACAGCCCTCAAAATAGGGAAACAAATGGACTGAAATCAGTTCAGTTGAGCCACAACCATTTTTTTCCTGTGCAAAACTGAGGATATGATGAAAATATAAAATGGAGGAAAAACTGTGTGCCTGCTCCAGTCTGGGAAAACTCCATCTGTGTGTTCTCCAGTGCAGCTGTTTCTCCCTGTTCCCCACTCCAGGATGCTGCAGGGTGGCTCTGCAGACAGCAAGGATGATGGAGGGCCCCAGTTTGCCGAGGTCTTTGTCATCATCTGGTTCGGGGCCGTCGTCATCACGCTCAACTCGAAGCTCCTGGGAGGCACCATGTGAGTGTGGGTTTGTTCTGTAGAGCTTCACTTCAAGCTCTGCCCTGCCTGGCCTCACTGCTGTCTCCCTGATGCTGTCTCCCTGTGCAGCTCCTTCTTCCAGAGCCTGTGTGTGCTGGGGTACTGTGTGATGCCTCTGACCGTGGCCATGCTGGTGTGCAGGCTGGTGCTGCTGGCGGGCGCGGGCACCGTCAGCTTCATCATCCGCCTCATCGTGGTGGGGGCCATGTTCGCCTGGTCCACCCTGGGTGAGTCCTCCCTGAGCCTGGGCAGCTTGATCTGGGCATTTCCTGAGGCAGAACCAAGGGGTGATCTAGTCTGAGGTGGCCCTGGGCTGCTGAAGGGCTGTGAAAATAGTTCTTCCAATCTGAAGCTGAAGGGCTTTAGAAATAGTTCTTCCAATCCTTGAGCTGGCAGAGGTTCAGCCTCTGCTTCTACTCCTGGTGATATCCATGGTCATATGCAAATCACCTTGGGCAGCAGGATGGTGATTTAGTATTAAACTCTGTGAGACTGTTGGGTGGTTTATTCTATGATTATGTTATAAATACTCTTAGAAAATGCTGATTTTATAAAGATGCATTTGCATGATTACACCTGCAAGTCTGGCTCTCATTGTACAGTGTTAATCAGTATTTATGGCCAGGCTGGTTGGGGCTTGGAGTAGCCTGGGCTAGTGGAAGATGTCCCCTGGAAGGTGTGGCAGGGGGTGGAACTGGATATCCGTTCCAAGCCAAACCATGCTGTGATTCCATGATTCTATGACTTGTCATTCTGTACAATAGAGAAGTTGCACTTGGTGATTACAGCCCATTGCTTTGAGCAGTGGTTTGATTTTCAGCACAAGTGCAGTGCAGATCCTGGCTGTGAGGGGGCTGTGAGGGTTGTGCTGCTCGTGCTTCACAGGTTTTGTGTCTCTGCAGCATCCACGGCGTTCCTGGCAGACAGCCAGCCCCCCAACCGCAAGGCCCTGGTCGTGTACCCCATCTTCCTCTTCTACTTCGTCATCAGCTGGATGATCCTGACCTTCACCCCGCAGTGAGCACCATCCCAAGGGGCTGCTACACTGACTGGACTTTCTCATGGACACTGCAGTGAATCCTTGGCTTTATCTCCTTCTAATTTATATATAGGGATACTGTAAAAAGGCAGGTTGTGGGATAAAGCCAGAGGGCTGCAAAAAGTGCTCATTTGTGTGTCACTCTTTGTGAAAGATGCTGAGGTCCAGCTGCTGAGGTCCAGCTGCTGAGGGGTTTATTTAGCCCTGTTCTGTACTGGTGTTAAATAAACAATGCCCACTGGGACAGGGATTGTTCCATCTGAGGAGAAAGTGGGAAATCCTGGATTTTCAAGCTGCTGGGAGATGAAGATTTTGCACGACTTGGCAGATTTCCTGCCCGTGCTTGGATTCTCACTGAAGATAAAAATGCCTTATCAAACCATAGAACTTCACTGCAATGATGTGTGGAGAGGAAAGAGATGTGTCTGACTCCTTTTCATTCCCTTCTAGAGTGGTGGGATGTCCACCCAGGCATTGTGGGACTGGGGCTTTCCCAGGAAAGGAGAGTTCAGTCAAAACTCAGTTTTGCAGGGAATTTGAGCTGGTGGCAGGGAGTTGCTTTTGCCCATATCCAAATGTTGTGTGTGTCCATCCCTTCATGTGGCAGGAAAGAAGGTTCCAGCTTGGTGCCTTCAGCACTGCCTCTGTGAGGGGACTGTGGGCTCACTGCAAGCTGCAGACCTGTGACCAGAGGGAACAAAGCTCAGAGTCCTGCAGAAATGCTGAGACTGTAACAAAGTCTGGGCTCTCACCCTGCATTTGAGAAGTGAAAATTCCTTGGGAAGTACCATGAATGTGTATCTATGATAAAAACAAAAAGTTCTGTGCACAAAGTGGAGGTTTTGGGTCTGTAAAACCCTACCAGGGCTTGGGCCCCAAAGTGTTAAAACAGCTTGAAGGAAGGGAAATAAATGGTACTAGAGGTGTTGGTGCTCTGAAGCAGGATGTGAATTCTGCTCTCACCTGCCTCTCTGTGACTGTTCCTTTGGTTGTTCATGGGAACAGCAAAGAAATGTGTGCAAATGTGCATTTTGTTCCCTTGTACTTCCCAGGAGATGTCAGACACTGTTCTGTGGGGTTTTAATTTTGCTTAATACTTTAATAAAAGGGAGGGGGCTCCACCAGTCACTGCTGGTTCATTGTGTACCTCTCCTGGGTACAGGTATGGAAGAGTCAGGTGCATTTTGGCACAGACACTGGGAGCTGGGATTTACTTTGGAACGACAGAAATGATTCCTGTTGTCTGTTGTTCTCATTCAGCAATCCATGAAATATCTGGGGTGAAAAAGCTGCTGTAAAATGTCCTTTTTCCTACATTTGTGCAGACAAACTGAAACTGAGGTCTGTGGGCTCTGCTGAGGTGTGAATGTGCCTAATTTCTACTTCTATGTGCAAGAGCAGTCTGTGCTGTAAACACTGGTAGTGGGTGGGAGCTGGGATGGAAATTGCTGAATTTCAGATTAAAAGTGCATTTTTGCATTAGTGGATAATGAGCTGCTGTGTGTGGCAGGGCCTGCCTGTGTCACCAAGGGGCTGGAGGGGAGCTGTGGTGGTTGGCAGACATGGGAACCATGGAAAGGGGAATTTTTAAGTTTCCATTAAATTATTGCTGGTATGGAATGTGTTTTTTCTTTTAAAGTGTGCAGTTTTTCGTTCAATTAAATGTTAGTTCAGCATTTGAAGCTGAAAAGAAATATTCAAGGGAAATGGATGGTAATGCTATTGATGGCTATGGTGGGATTCCTTGAGCCAAATCTTTCTATCCTACAAGAATTTAACCACACTTTGAAAGAAATCCTTGGATTCTCTCTGGGTCTTGTGACTTGAGCTGCTCTTCTATCTCAAGGATAATTGGAGTAGCAGTTAATTGATCCAGTAATATTTTGATTTTTTTTACATTTCTTCAGAAAGTCAAAAAGCCCAAACTGGGATTTGTTCCTCAGCCACCCTGGAGCTCCTGCAGGGCCCCTGCTATGACAGAACCACATGGGCACATTAAACACAACCAAACCATTTTGGTTCAGGGAAACAAAACACCTCAAGCTTGTTTGATATTTGCAGATGCTGGAATTAATGCAGCTGATTGATTAATGCAGCACTTTAAATAGCTGGTGTCACCTGTGAGTGCTCCCTGAATGTCCCTCATCCTGTGCAGCCAGGTGTGCAGCACATCCCTCCCAAGGGCCCTGCAGGGGACTGATCCCTGTCACCAACAGAGGTTTAATTTGTGCTGGAAATGTCTGTGGTGAGAACTGTTGTGCTTTCCAAGGAGAAGGGCTTTTCCTTCTTGTTTAAAGCTGCTGGGGATGGGTGACAAGGAAAAGCAGCTGTGTTGCCTATAATGGAGTGTTTGAACTGCTCTGCACAGAAATGGCTGATTTCCAATGCACAAATCAGGCTTTCTTTCCTACTAGGATTTTTTTAATATTGTTTATCAGCAGAAGTTGTTATATATGTTTAATTTTCAATTTTAATACCAATAAAAAGGAAAATAATTTATGTGCTTTAACTTGAAAAATTCAAACAGGCTGAAAGTCACATGGGCAACGCGAGGTGTGGATGGATGGAAGCTCTGTGCTCTCTGTGGCACCTGGCCTGACTGGGGCAGGAGGGGGAAGCTCCTCAGTCCCTACCCTCGTGTCCCCTGTCCCCACACAGAGAGCAGGACACGTGTGCCACTCGTGCCGGAGCCACTGAGGCTGAGCCAGGACATGGCCCTGGCCGGGCTGGGATCCTGCTGGTGCTCACACCCTGCTCAGGGGAGGAGCAGTGGTGCTGCTGTACCCCAAAATCGAGGTTCCAGTGGCTTCAGGGCTGGGAGGTGTCGGGAGCCACCCAGGGGACCTGTGTTTGCCTCAGTGGTGCTGGCGAGGGACCACGGGGGCAATGGGGGAGCAGAAACCTGGTGATCTGATGGGGTCAACGGGTATTAAAGTCCATCCCTGCCCGGCTAATGAACCAATGGCAATTAAACCCATCCCTGAGCCACAGCAGGGCTTGAGGCAGTGGCCAGGGGTTTGTCCATGCTCTCGCTGACAATGAGGACATCCATGACACCACTCTGGCCAGGGAGCCTTGGCCCGGAGCTGGTGGCAGCAGGGACACGCTGCCCCTGTGCCGAGCATGGGCTGCGGGGCTGGGGACAGCCACCGTGGGCCAGCGGTCACCAGAGGGCGGCAGGACCGCGCTGTCCCTGGCAGCTTTCTCCGCGTGGTTCCCGGGAGCTCCGGGGAGCACAGCCCGGGGCTCGGTGCCGCAGCCAGGACCGGGCTGGCCGGCAGCCCCGGCAGGTGAGCTGGGAGCTGTGAGCTCGGAGCTGCCAGCCTCAGCTGCCACCACCTGCCACCAGCTCGGGGTGCCACACCTGGCCCTGCTGCGGGGTTTCTGCCTGCTCAGTGATGAGCAAGAAGACACTTTCATTCAACAAGCCATATTTTTTTGGCTTTTTTTTTTTTTTTTTTTAAGAAAATTTACCAGTCCTGGAAATGTCCCTGTTCCGCTGAAAAGGGGTGTTCCCAAGTGTAGCTCTGGGCTTTGTAGTCACACTTTGTTTGAAAAAGCTCGAATTTAGCATCTTCTCTAAGTGAATGTTTTAAGGCAAATATTCTGCACGCTGAATTGTACCCTAGGGCAAACAAATGGGGCAGGTGCCAGTGGAAGGACAGATTTTCACAGTAAAATCAGGAAGTGTTACCCACAGATTGCTGCTGTTGACAGCTGGGACTGTGAACTCCCGACCTTTGGCTCTCTTGGCAGGGCAAGCAGGTGACATGGCTGCACGAGCTGGAAGGCAGGCTGGAGGCTGCTGAATCTCCACACTGCAGGTACTGAATGCAAGGGCAGTGCCGGGGGGGATGGGACAGGCTGTGTCCAGCACAGAGGGCTCCTCATTGGAAGTGTCAGGGGAGCGTCACCGAGGGCAGATGTGACAGCCCAGCATGGGGGCAGCTGCTGGGACAGACACAAGGGTCACTGCATTGCTCTGCTGTCACCTTGTGTGGGGCAATGCCTGTGTTGGGGGGCTCAGGGTCTCTGGGAGACAAGAGTGAAGGTTTGCTTTATTCATTCTGAGTCCTAGTTGGAATAAACACCAATAATAAGTACACTTCCTGATGCAGGAAGGACGAGTTTGGTGTTTCTGCCCCAGTTACACTCTCTGAACCTTGTCCCCTCAGCCCACGTTTCAGGGAGGGGAAGAGGGCAAGTTTTCTGGAGTGCCACAGCTTCCCTGATACCTTGTCATGTCTGTGCTCTGAGCCCTCTGTGTGTGAGCAGCTGCTGCTCATGCTGTTGAAGGAAGCAAGGGAGCATTGTCAGAGCCTTGGGGACAGTGGGCACGTGGGCAGGCAGGGTCCTCCCACCTGGGAACTCTGTTCTTCCCAGCTATGCACAGGTGGGAGGAGATGGAGTGATTCTCTGCCTCAGCCAAACTTCCCCTGCCTGTGCAGCTCTTTCCAGGAGCCTGAAACACACCTCAGACAGCCTGAAATCCACCCCAACGAGCCCCCTCCAAACCCCCTCTCTTCCCCCAGTGCTGCATTGCCAGCAGAAGAGAAAAGGGCATGATGGGAAGCACACCCTCCTCTGAAAGAGTAGGGGGAATTTGGTATTTTAAGAGAGAAATGTAGAGTACAAACCCAGCAGGTCGAGTTGTAATGGTGGGTCTGCCTGCTCTGGTGAGGAGAGCATGGAGGCTACTGTAGTGAGGGCCATAACACCCCTTTCTAATCGAATGGAATGGAAAGGAAAATGAGGAAAAGCAAAATAAATGTAGCCTCCTGCGTGGTTCTTCTAATGAGTTTTGGTTTTGCATTGCCAGCTCTGCCAGTGGTGGGGAGGGTTCCACCCACGGACGATGGAGCCGAGGAGCTCTGGGCACCAAGCAAAGCCACCAGTGTCCCCAGGCCGGCAGGATGAGCCCCTGACCCCGTGCTCTTCCTTATCGGCTGAAGATGAGGAAGGTGTCTATGGCTTCCTCTGTCCAAGGAGCAGCAAGTGCAGTGCTGAGGATGAGCCTGGTTATGAGCTGATCCATGACAAATCCTTGCAGTTCCTCTGTGGATCTTTTCCCAGGAGAAGGAGGAGACACCAAACAGGATTTATCAGCCCCACACAGGGACCTGCCGGGCACAGCAGGGATGCTACAGGCCACAATAAATTCTTCAGCAGCAGTGAAGTGTTGGCCTTTGGTGAACATTCCCAGACAAAGCCTGGGCACATGTTTAGGCACAACGAAACAGAGCAGGTGGGGCTGCTCAGGGCAGACCTGGGGAGAGCCCACAATGCCCTGGATTGCAAGGTAGATGAGGTTAATGCCTTCCCTGTGTCTCCTGGGGAAGTGAAGACATGTCCTGGACATCTGGTAAGTGTTCTACATGGTGGCTGTGGGTGCCTGCTCCCTGTGCCCCATTCCCTGCTCCCTAGAGGTGCCCAGCTGCTCCTGAGGTTGGGATGCTCTGGCAGACATGGATGCTTTGTCTTCTCTTTTCCTCTAAACTCCTGCTTTAAGCTGGTGATGTGCAGTTTAAATCCAGTGTGTTAAGTTGCCTTAGTATCCTTTAACAGTTGGTCTTACTACCCTGAGGGGTTTCTGCCCAAATAGGAGCTGGATTTGTGTTCATCCCCAGCAGAGCAGGGAGTGTGCCAGGGGTTCAGGGCAGATGTGTTCCCCCAAGGCCCTGCAGAGAGAAGAATCCTCCCTGGCCAGGGGAACTGGCACTGGCTGTTTTCTGTTTTCCTCTATGTTTTGTCTGGGCACTGTGGGCTTTTCTCTCAGCTCCTCCTGTGCCTGTGGGCCCAGAGGCTCCTGGCTGGGCTCCCTCACTGCAGTCTGTGCTCCTTGGGCAGCCTGTTCGTCTGTCAGCTCCCAGTGACACCTCTGCATCCCTCTGAGTGCCTGTGCTTACTCATGTGAGCATACTGCCCCTCAAGTCATCTGGTCCTGGTTATTTGGGCTGCAGAGAGCTCCAGGCTCCAGAGCCCTGGAGCAGAGCAGCTGTGGGGCCAGTGGAGCCATTGGAGCAGCCTTGTCCCCATGGCTGTTCTCCTTCCCCATCCCTATCTCTGTTCTTGTGCTTCCCACAGCTGCTGCAAGGCAGGAGCCTGATAAGCTCATTGATATCTATGAGAGAAAGGCAAAGGGTGAATTTCAGAGCTAAGCAAGAACTGCTGGAATTCACCAGGATTGTTTTCTGGTTCTTTTCAAGTCTTTTTCAGTGTTTTGTGTCACTGTCTCAGGATCATAAACAGAACATGCAATTATTTATCCTGGGCACTGATTTAAATCCTTCCTCTCCCCATAACTCAGCCCTCCCTTAGCAAAACCCGCGGGGCTGAGGTCTGGGCTGGGGCTGCTGCCTCTTCTTTCTCAGGGCTTTGGAATTCTTCCCAGCAGCAGGAACAGAAGCCTGAGCACAGGGTATGGGGACAGCCTGCTCTGCACCCTGCCTGCAGCCAGGATCTGTCCCCAAAAAAACCTCTTCTACCTCTTGGTTCCATTTGGGGTGGCAGCAGCTCAGCCCTGTGGCAAGGGCTGGGACAGGATCCCTCTCCAGGACCAGCCTGGCAGCCCCCGCGGCCACAGGGGGCGAAAGGAATTCGCTGTCACATAATGGGGCTTTGTGTGTGTGAGGGTTGGCATAAAGGGTTTTCTGAAGCTGCCTCAGAGCCTTTCCTGGCGTCCCCAAAGAAGGCTGGCAGTGGCACGTGGCTCCTGTCCAGCCTGGAAATATCCTGGGGCGTGGTGCCCAGGGGCACGGGATGGGCACTTGGTGTCCCTGAGCATGGAATGTCTCTCCTTGTCCATGCCTGAAGGAAAGCTCATCTTTGGGCAGTGGTTTTGACTGGACAGTGTCAAGGAAGATGTGCCTGATGCTGTTTGCTGTAAATCCTGCTCTGATGCTCCTTTCAGGGAGGAGCACCGTGTCCCTGCCAGTCCCCACTGCCTGCCTGTGCCCTGCGCCCCCTCAGCTCTGCTCTCAGGGTGCCCACAGGACCAGCCTGACTCTGGTGGGGTTTGACAGCAACCCCAGGCTCTGAGGGCACCTGGGCTCTGCACTGTGATGGATCCAGGCAGTGGGTCATGGTGGCAATCCTCTGGACACCCCAGAGTGCTGCAGTGTGACAAACTGGGCACTGGTGGGATTGCGAAAACCCCTGGGTCTGTCACCTCCCATCTGCTCTCGGCTGCATGCTTGGAGATCAGGGGATTTGATTTTGATTGTTGGCACCCAGGAGCTGTGGAGTCCCCCATCCTGTGTCCCAGTCCTGATGCCATGTCCCCAGCTCTGTCCAAGAAGCTGCACTGGACAGGGTTTACCTCTGGATTTGGGTGTGGGAAAATTGGAACACGAATGGCCCAACCCTGCACAAGTGAAGGGAGGCTGGTGTGAATTCATGCCACAGATTCAGCTTGCAGACACCTGCCCTTGAGGGAGCCAGCACTGCACCTGACAAGATTCCTCTGTCCTGGGAGTTAATCCCAACCCTTGGCCAGAATTAGGGCTGGGATCCTCCCCAGACAGCAGCTGTCACCAGAACTATGTGCAAAAATACCCAAGGAGCTCAGATGCAGTTTATTAAATGGCATTTCATGGTGCCAGCCAGAGGAGGGGTGTCCCTGTCACCTGTGGTTGTTTTTTAGCTGCTGAGTGTGCTGTGAGTGGCAGGTACCAGGGCTGAGGGTGAGTGTGAGTGTGAGTGCACACATGTGCTGCCAGCCCTCCCTGTGCCACCACAGGAGCCTCCCTGCTCCAGCTAATAATAAGAGCTGCTGCAATTCCTTGGGCTGCTCTGGTGCCTGCCTTGAAGGCAGAGGATTAATGTCCCAGGATTAATGTCCCAGCCAGGCTCCAGCAGCTCAGTGCTATTCCCAGGGGTAGGAAAAACTGCCTGGTGAGCATTCTGCTTATGTGCCCTTTTGTACTTCAAAATGCAGCCTGATT
The DNA here is from genome assembly GCF_027579445.1 of Ammospiza nelsoni. Lineage (NCBI taxonomy): Eukaryota > Metazoa > Chordata > Aves > Passeriformes > Passerellidae > Ammospiza > Ammospiza nelsoni. The sequence continues at coordinate 6,082,379 of NC_080647.1, read as the reverse complement.
TATATTTCTTGCTTTCACAAAGGCATCTTGAAGGGAACTAGAGAGCAGTAGCAGCAGCTTTTTGTTGGAATTCTGTCCTGCATGGGAGTCTCTGTAAACACCCCCAGACAGTAACTCTTGGGTGCTTGAATACAAATGGAGTTAAAATTGAATGGGAATATGGCTCTCAAAAAAATCTGTTTCCTTCTATATCACTTGTGTTTATTAGTAATTTGTGTATCTTGTCTACAGTATCTCAGAAATGTCACCATTTCAGTTACGCTCTTTTATGTGCATTTAAATAGCCCCATGCTGAGCACAGTCCCAGGCCCCTGTTGAGCTCCCCAATCTTTCTGGCTCTGGGAACTGGGGCAGGAACACCCCCCAGCTGGTGCAGCAGAAATTCCCCAGAACTATCATGGACTGGTTTTTTTTTTTTTTTTTCAGTGAAACTGGGAGGTTCTGCCAGTCTGTGAGGATTAGTCAGCTGCAAAGTTTGTTTGGTTTTGTGTGTGCTAAATCAGTCGGTGTTTGTGAATTCTCTCACTGGTGTTTGCAAACTGGAGCATCCTGTGTGGGGAAATGTACAGAGCTGTCTGTGCCAGGACCCCTCAGGGGACAGGGAGTGCAGGAGGCTTCCTGGGAGTCCAGTGCACATCTGGGCTAAACAAAAGTGTCACTGGCTTTGGAAGGTGATGCTTCAGCAGGACACCAGTGCTGGGAGAGGGGACATCCCCCTGTGCTGCCCCAGCTCTTGGAAGGGGCATTCTGAGGGGATGCCATGGGCCTGGCTGGCTGCTCCATCCCTGTGGGATAGGGGATCGATGCCTTTGGCCCGGGAGGCTCTCCAGGGTACTGCCCTGCTCACCGGAGCGCTTCCTTCTGCCACAGGAGCTGCACGTGGGGATTAAGTAATTGCCTAATTGCCCGTCCCAGAGAGAAGCTTTCCCTCAGGGCTGGAGCTCCGGTGATGCAGCCTGTGGTTTGTGTGGCAATCATCGTGTGTCCTGAGCCCCCCCAGGGTGTCTGTGCCCGGCACATCCCACCCCTGAGCCACTGGAGACCGGAGCACATCGGGATTATTTTAAATGAGGAGCTTTTTAATGGAGAAACAGTGATGGCAAGTGGGCAGGGGGCTCACAGGTGGCCTGTGGGACCTCGGTATTGTCTTCTGCTGCCCTTGGCCATCTCTCAGTTGCCTTCTTGTGCTCTGCTCGTGGTGGTGCCTCTTTGGTGGCATCAGAGACATTTGTCCCATTGGGCTGGAGCTGGGCACGGAGCTCTGAGCAGGGCTGGCCCCACAGTGCAGCCCCAGCCCTGGGGAGCTATGGGGTGCCATGGGGTTCTGTGTGCTGGTACTTTCTGGGCACAGCCCTTGCTCGGGGGCACACAGAGGGGTTCAGCCCTGTCCTTGCCCTCTGTGCCTCCCCACTGCGGCAGTTTCCCCGTGTTCTCCCTCCCCCGTCCCTGTCTCACCGCCCTCATGGTGTCACAGCCCCAGCACCGCCAGCGCCCGCCCCGTGTCCGGCCTCGGGAGAAGAAAAGGGTCCCTGTTGCCGCTGTGCTGATGGGGAAACGCCAGCTCGGCGGGAGCTGCGCCCTTGCCAGCCTCGGGAAATGCTTGTGCCCGGCGGAAAGTGGAAAATCCCCGAAAATCCTCGTGTGCCGCGGGCTCGGGACTGGGCCGGCCCAGGGGAGGCCCCGCTCACAGCCCGCGGTGCCAGCGCGGCCTCTGCGGGGACCCGGCCCGGGCTGGCACTGATCCAGGTGACAGCCGCCACAGCAACAGCTCAGCGGCACTCAGAAATAGCCCTGGGCACGGGATCCTCCTTCCAGGGAATGATCTGCTGTGGGAAGAGGCTGTACCTGCCCTCCGAAATTCCGGCCCTGTCCTGTGACTTTCGGAGAAGGAGGGATGTGTGTGGCCGTGCTGGGGCTGGTTGGTGACATCCTGGTGTCCTGGGCACTGTGGGCAGCTCTTAGTGAATGTCTACAGGGTAACATTCTCCATAGAATCAGCTTCTTAAAATTAACTCAGGTTTAAAATGGGTTCTCATGTGGGTCTGAGGAGGATAGTGACACACACACATGCACACACACATATTTATTTATAGAATGAATGGATATTGCATTTGCTTGTCCTGTAAGCTCATCTGCAGAGTGGGTACATTAGGAATTTTGGGACGAGCCAAATGCAGCAGTAGGGTCAGTCCCCTGTCCACTCAGCAGAAATACCCATTTGGTGTGCACAGCTCCTGCCACCTCCCCATGGATCCAGTCCCCAGGAGCTATTCCTGCCAAGGACAGTGTCCTGGCACGCTGAGGAAGGATCCAAGATGTAGCATTACTGGAATGCTTTTGGGATGACCGGGTAGGAAGAAGCTACACAAGTATGCAGAAACCGCTGTGGTTTGTCTCCCAGGCCTGGGAAGGAGACAGCCTGCTTCTATTTGTGCTAGCTCGGCTTTTTTAGCTTCTGGAGGAAGTGGGAGAAGGACCCGATGCTGCTGGAGCCAGCAGGGGCAATTCTCTGGGTCCTGGCAGGGTTGTGGCTGAAGCAGCAGGACCTGTCCTGCTCCAGAACGCAGGGTGCTGAAGGCTGAGCCCCTGATGGGAACAGGAGCCCAGTGCCACCAAGCCTGGCAGTGCCTGCCTCTCTGAAGGGACAGTCCCTCCTGTGACAGCTGCCTTCAGCCTCACCCAGGCCCAGATGTCCCAGAGCCTGTGGAATCATTGAAGAGTCTCCTTGGACTCCCTGGAATGATGGTGCCAGAGCCTTTCACAGGACCCTGTGCTGGCAGTGCCCCTCCATGTCCTGGTCACGGTGGTGGTGCCCTGGCAGCCTGAGCCCCAGGACAGCAGTGCCCAGTGAGCTGAATGGGGATGGCTGGCAGTGAGCAGTGCCCCAGCTGCCTTCATCCCTGAAGGGGAGTATTTGCAAGTCCTTGGGGTAAAACTGCAGCTCTTGAGGCAGTGGTGGGTGAGTTAGGGTGGGCAGCAGCATTGGGCTTTACATCCTGTGGGGAAAATCCCTGCTAGGAGACGTGACCCTGGTGGGACACGTGCCACAGAGCCTGGGATTTTGAGGGAGGAGAAAAGAGATTGGTGTACAAAGCTTGTGCTGCCTTGGTGTCCCCAGCCCTGCTGGGGACATTAGTGGCCCAGTTACACCAGCAATGCAGGGGACAGGGCGAGGAGCTGCAGCTGGTGCCAAGGCTGGGAGCGGTGCCAGAGCCCGCTGAGGAATGAGTGAGGGAGAGATGGAAGGAGGCAGCTGGAGCCGGCGCCGGGACTGCTGCTGCTCCTGTGAACTCCATGGCTGCTGGGGCCATGGCAGGGCTGTGCCAGTGCCACCAGGGCACTGCTGCCACTCCAGGGCCCTGGTGCTGCTCAGGTCTGCTGGATCCTGGCAGTGCCTCATTCCATCCTCCCCAGGCAGGTACACCTGACATGGTTATGCCGTGGCCTTCCTGCTGTTTGTGCTTGCCTTGTCTCCCTTATCCTCAGGCTTTGGGGCCCCACACCCGGCCCTGGCCTGCCCTGACACGTGGCACTGGACACAGCTGCCACAGACACCAGCTGCTGGGGGTTGGGTACAGACGTGTCACATCCTGAGCAGAATCATTGTGCTCTGGCTCGTGTTTCTCCTGCAGGTCCTGTCAGACTGGAGCTGACACCAGCCCGAGATGGGCAGTGGGCAGGAGCGATGCCACTGGAGAGCCTGATGCCAGTCCAGGGTGGGTGACAGCCACCAAGGGTCCTTGGGAGCAGGGCCGAGCCCATACATCACTGTGGATCTGCTCGTTCTTGCTCCCTCCGAACTGCTGACACAAATCAGCAGTTTGTGGGGTGTTCTTGTGTGCCTGCAGGAAGAATCCTGGCCCAAGGGGCTGCGAGTTAGGGGCTGACACAAATGTTTGTGACTTGACCTTTTATTGTGGCGCTTGTGAACAAATGATGTTTGCAGAAGGCAGATAAGGAGCTGTGAATAGCTGGAGTGAAGGGCTCAGATATATATCTTGGCTGGGGGGGTTCCCCTGTGTTGTTTGCCCCCAGCAGGCTGGCCCTGGGTGACGCTGCTCTGCTGTGCCCGTGGCTCAGCAGCACCTGAGCATCCAGGGATGGCACCACGGCTGGGTACACCTTGTGCCGGCAGAGGAGAGCGCCAGGAGCTGCCAGCCAGCTCGGGCAGGACCCGAGTGACAATCTGAACCGTCCAGGGTTTGGGTTTCTAATGTCCTACATGTGCCTTTGACAGCCCAAACCCCCCTTCTCCCGCTCTGGCGTGCCGGTCACCCCTCGCCCCTTCCCACTGCCTGCGAATGGGAGCAGCTCGGGTGCGTTCCACGCAGGAAGGAAAGCCTGGAGCTGTTTAAAACTCGCAATCTTCAGGGAATTTCAATCGCGTCCAAGCCCGTTCCCAACCAACTGAATAACGGTGCAGGGTTTGAATGCTGGCCCGCCTCCGCCGCCGGCCGCTCCTCCCTCCGCGCCGCCCGCACCGGGCTCCGCAGGCTCCGCCGCCGCCGCGCTGCCATGGGGGTGCCGCGGGGGGCTCTCCCCGCGCTCTAGGGGGGTCTGCCGGGCCCCCCGGCACATCATGCCATTGCTGGACTTCTTCTGGGCTTGCTTCAAAAGAGCCAAGGTAGGGGAGCGCTGTGTCCGTCGCTGACACGCTCCGCTTTGCGAAGCCTCGGCAAGGGGCGCTGGGGACGCGTCCCCGGCGGTGTCGGCGGCTGCTCCGGGGGTGTCGTGCATGTGAGAGGGTTTAATTTTGGCTGGGCCATGTGTAGGTGCGCTGGTCCCTGTGCCCTGAGCTCGCCCGCTGCCCTGTCCTGGGTCACCGTGCCCCGGCAGCCCTGGGTGGGCAGGGGGCTGTGTGTGTCTGTCTGTCTCTGTGTCTGTCTGTCTGTGTTTTTGTGTGTGTGTGCCCACCCTCAGTCCCCCAAGGTGGTCAGCCCATGCCAGGAGCCTGCCTGTATGCCTGTATGGTGTGGTCAGGCTGGGACATCCTTCCCAGCCCAGAGGCTCAGGTCACCCGTGGCGTGGCTGTGGGACCGTGGCCAGCCTGGAGGGTCAGGGCAGCTCTGAGCAGGATGACAAAGGAGCAGCAAGGCCAAGGGCTCCCAGCTTTTCATTTCCTGCAGCAGCAGTTCTTATGGCGTGACATCTGAGGTTTTTCTTTAGGGTTTAATTCTTCATCTGTCCCATTAATAAACAACTCTCCCTGCCTCCTCCTGATCACTGTTGGTTTATTGTGTCCCAGCCTATGCAGTGTGGTGGGAGGTGAGCTGGGGAGATTGTGGAGTTATAGTTAGTGTGAATTTTGGGAGTTTCATATGGGAAAAGTGTTAAAATCCCTTTTCAGACAGTGCTGTACACCGGGCTGTGCTGGGTGAGTGGATCTGCTGTGGTGAAATGGATGTGGAATGCACGCTGTCCCCCCGGGCTTTCAGTGTGCAATGCTTAAAATAGTTGAGTCTAAAAATGACATTTGTGAAATTCATTGGTAATATTAGTGGCTGTCTTGTCCCTGCTGTCTCATCCCCGCTGTCTCTGGAGAGTTTAGCTGTCCTCATTAACCCTGTTTGTCCCTGTGTGCTGCCTGTTGGCATTGCCATCGTACTGGTGATGGCAGGGACAGTGACACTAGGTCCTGCATGGCCACAGGCACGGCTGCAGCTTGGGATGGCTCCAGCCTGGCCTGCACAGATTCTGGTACCCAGGGGTTTCAGCCTCCTTGGAAGCACCCAGCAGCCCCCTGCCTTCAGCCTGTGTCTTTGGCCCAATGTAGGGTCTGGTGGCCCAGCTGGCCAAGGCACCACCCTCCTTGCTGCTTTCAGTGGGCTCCTGTAGGGCTGAGCCTTCTGCCTCAGCCTGGACTCCTCTCCTCCCCATGCCAGCGCTGCTCAGCTGCTCACCACCAGCAGGCGAGGAATTCTCACCTTCCTTGCTGAGGAATTTCTTGAACAGGGAGAAACGTGCTGGGCTCTGTCTGTGGGATTAAAGCTTTCCAGGCTAAAAGAGGTGGATCTGTGGCTGCTGGAAGGTTTCATGGGAAAAGGAAGGTGTGGGAACAGATTGGGCAATGCCAAAGGATCCAGAGGAGCTGGGTGACCTCCCCTGTGGACAGGGGCACGCTGTGAGGTCCAGTCCTGGTGATGGCACCCCTTGGGGCAGGCAGGGCTGGGGAAGCACAGCAGCAGGGACATGGTTAAGCCTGGCTTCCCTGGGCCAGCTCAGCCCTGCTGCCCCGGCAGGAAGACGGGTCCTGGGTCCGTGGGAAAGCTGGGCTCATCCCGCAGCACATTCCTGCGGTGATCCCGCGGGGCAGCAGCACTGGAGGGGCTCAGTCTGCACCCAGACAGGGACAGGGGACCCTCCCGGGCTCTGGGTCACCTTGGGACCAGGAATGGGGACCTTCTGTCACTCCTCCACCTCTGCAAAGTGCTGCTGTGTCCCCAGTGCTGCCCTGCTGCTCTGAATCCCGTTTCTCGTGCTTCCCTCGGGAGCTGCGCTGGTGGGTGCCAGCTGGGCACAGCATCTTTGCCCAGTGCTCAGGGCCTTGGGAGTGGCAGTGGTGTTTTACAACCAGTGGGGTGATGCCCTTGGGAGAAGCCTTTGTCAGGCCCCAAGCATCATTGCTTGTTCCAGCTCTGGGTCAGCACTGCTGGTCTCAGGTCACTTCTGGGCACAGGGGAGGCTGGAGCAGGGGCCAAGCCCAGATGTGAGGGGCAGCATTTCACAAATGTGAGAATTAAAATGATTTTTAAAAATTATTTTTGTTTGTTTTCTTTCTTTCTTTTCACAGAAATTCACCTTGTTAGAAGATAAAAAAGATGCAGGTAAGCTGCAGCAATAATCTTTGGGGCAGGAGTGCCCTTGCTGTTAAACAAGGGCAGGTAGGCAGGGATCATGGGAAGAGGAATGTCCCTTTTGTGGGTTCTTCTGCCAGCAGTGTGATTTTCCCCCCAAAATATTATTTTCAAGAGAATATATTTGCAAAGGAACGTTGGTTCCTTTTCAAGTCCTCTTGTCTTTGTGGTGAGCAGCTTTGTGCTCAGCAGATAATGCCATGGAGAGCTCCAGAGCCTTGGCACTGCAGTGCCATGGGCAGGAAGGGCACCCCTGGCTCGGAGACCCCAGCTTTGTGTGCCTGGGGTGTCTCAGCCATGACTGTGGGGCAGGAGGGACTGGCAGTGCAGCTCAGGCTGATCCTGGGGGTTGTGCACGGCTGCTGCTGCCCTGATCAGACCCCTGCCAAGGTGGGGGCATGGGGTGGGGATGGGGCTGCCCTGCCATGAGGGGTTTGTGGGGGCTGGGGAGGCTGGAGGGGGTCTCTGGGAGCAAGAGGAGGAGGAGGAGGGGGAGGAAGGTGTGTGTGCCAGCAGGACCAGGAAGCAGGGATGGGGCTGTGGCAGGGGGGCAGAGGAGCCTTTCCTCATCCCACTGTTGGTGCCTTGGCGGTCTTTGTGCAGTGACACCCCCAGAGTCACACCTGTCTCATCCTACACAGGATGTCCCATGCCTCTGGTGGCCCTGGAAGTGGTGGCTCTGCTTCTTTGGGCACAGGGCTCAGGACATGCCCTGTGGATGACAGCTCTGGTGTTGGAGGTGGGTGCAGTGGGGCTGCCCACACTGCTGGCTGGAGCCCTGGCACCATGGAGAGGGAACATCCCTTCTCCCATCCCATGCAGGGAGCCCATGGGATGTGCCTGGGGATCTCCAGGCAGTTCCCTGCCCAAAGGGTGGTGCACTGAGGGCCTCTTGTTTTCATGCACGTAAGGGTGAAGTGAGCTCTGCGTCTGGCTGGTGAGAGCCCAGAGCACAGGAGAGCTCTGGGTAACAAAAGGTGCTTTGTGAGAGAGCCCCAGAGGTATCTTGGGTGGTCTCTGGCCCTTGCACGGGAGAGATTAAGAGCATAAAAGTCAAGAGTTAAAGAGCCCTATGGAAGGGAAGGGGCAGGGAAGGCTCCTATGGATCACACTGTGACTGGGATTTTGGGACAAAGAATGTTTTTAGGTTTTTTCCCCCTTGGTTAAAACTGCCTGTAGAATCCAGGTCTCTCCTGATGAAGGCTCAGTGGCACTCACATGACCCCTGCTGACACCTGCCTGTCACATGTCCCTGTCCCAGCTCTGGCTGCTGGAGGGATGGCTGGGCGGCCATGGGCTCTGGGGGCAGGAGGAGCAGGAGCCTTGTGTCCTAAGCAGCTGCAGAGTTTCTCACTGTGGGATTTGTCACCTGTGACTTGATGTGATGATGGAGCCATAGCAGCTCCTGGTGTCACTGTGACCTGCAGCAGCACAGTGCCTGGGGCAGGCTGGAGTTCTCCTTTTCCCATGAGCCAGCCTGCAGGGGGGTTGTGCCCTCCACTGGGAAGGGGCCAGGGCAGGTCCTGCTGTCCTCTTCACTCATTGTCCCCAGAAGATGCTCAGACAAAGGGAGCATTCAGGCCATGGGCTTGGGGACACCATTCCCTTATGATGATTTTCAGTCACTTTGGATGGGTGGCACGAGGACTTCAGCTCCTGACACAGTGGCATGGGGCAGGGTGGAGATGGTTCTGCTTTATCCCAGCAGCTCTTGGTGAAGTGTCTTGTCCATCAATTCCCAGAGCTTGCCTCTGACTTTTCCCCTTCAGCACTGCTGCTCTCCCAACACACCTGGCAAACTCCCTGAGCTGCTTTCCAGGCATGGACAGACCCACTCCCTGCCCCCTGTTTGGAGCTGTGGTTGTGCTGCCACAGCCCCTTCCCTGACCACTGGCTGGATGAAGTCATTAAAACACCGGGGTATGCCATGGCAGCTCCTGCAGTGATGGTGGAAAACAACTTGGATTTCATCTGCCTTCTTGGAGGTGACGTTCCAGCCATGGAGCACATGGGGACTTCTGTGTCCCTGCTCTCCCTCCTGCTGCCCTGCCCAACATCAAAGCCCTCCCTGGCCCACCCTGCAGCCCCCTTGGCTGCATGGGACACAGAGCCCCTGCACAGCCCCAGACTGAACCACTGGAACAATCCCAGCTGGGTCAGGTTTCCATGGGTTTCCTAACCCTCTGTTTCCTCTCCCCAGCATTCACTTCCCATGTATTGTTCTGGACTGAGCAGAAAGGAAAAGCTTGAAGAAAGGAAAGGCTCACAGCCTGGCCATGCACCTGAAAACTGCATCCTCAGACTAAATTTCTACCAACAGCAGCAGCAGGCCCCTCCAGAAGGGTTTGGGAGCTGCTCTGCCCATGTCATGGAGCAGTGGCTCCTCTTGCTGCTCAAGGACAGGGACAGAGCTGGTGGCTCCTGCCAGCACAGCCAGACAGTGGTGTCACAGTGGTGACATTGCAGCATTTCAGGGTGGGCTCCTGTGGCTGGATGTGCTGAACTAACAGGGAAAAGCAGCACAAGGGACTCGGCTGAACTTTTGCCCCTGCATGAAATAATAAGGTTGTATTTACTCAGCATCTGGATCACCGAAAATAACCTGCTAAATTTAGCTGTTGTTGATGTGTTGTCACAGCTGAGCTGTTCTTCTCTCCTTACACAAAAATCTCCTGCCCTGGCTTGGTGGGTTTGTGGCCTGAGCACGAGGCCCCCGTTCCTCACCTGACCTGAGCCCATGACTGTGGTTCCCTTGGTTTGGAGGCAGAAGCAGAGACTGGGATCTGATTTTGTCAGTCTGAATGTGTTGGAAGGGAGAGGGGCTGGGGCTGGCAGGCCCTGGGGTCTGTGGGTGTGCAGGGGCTGCTGCTGTTGGCACTGGGGCCATGCTCTGGCTGTGGCATCAGAGGGGACCCATGGAGTGAGTGGGATGCTGGATGTGGCAGCAGGGACCCGTTCTGGAACTCCTTGAGAAACTTGCTCTTACATGGTGGAAAAGGCAGTCATGGGGCTGGGCATGGGTCAGAGCGCTGGGAAGTAGAAAAGCTGAACCAAATGTGATTATTTGTGGGTTTGGTGGGACATGTGATGAGGGGATTCTGTGCTGCTCCTTCCTCTTCCTCTTCCCTGCCCTCCTGGGTTCAGGCTTGGCTGGTGAATCACCAGTTCTCATTCTTGTGTCCCTCTGCCTGTAAAATTGTGTAGCTCTGACCCCCTGATGACTGCTGCAGTGATAGAGACCCCTCCCCCAGCCCAGCTCCTTCCTTCTGGGCTTTAATTCCAGGGCTGGAAGTTTTCCCATTTCCTGTAGCTAACAAAATACAGATTCCCCCCTCTGGACAGCAGGATCTGCTCACAGGTTGGGGAATTTTCTTTGAAGGCCAGAAAGGAAGAGCCTGGGTCAGAGAGAAGGTTTTTCTGTGTTGGTGAGTTTCAGAGCACGTGGGAAGTGCAGGGAACGCGCTGGGAAAAGGCTCCTTTAGCCACTTCGTGCCCGGAGTGTCGCCAAATTTTTCCCATGGCAGCAAGGAGCGACTGAGACTGAACGGAAAGTAACTGCAGGCAGGAAAGTACATTTCTATCTGAATCCTCGGGTGGTTTGCATGAGACTGAAAGGAGCGAGAGGGAAGTTCCGAGTGCGGTCATTTCCCTGAAATTACCATGAGAAAATGCACTGAAAACTGGCGGAAAGGTTTGGTTTGGCAGTGGTTTTTCTTTGGTCAGATCTTGGACATGCAAACTGCCTTAACATGCACAGGAAGGTAATCCTTGTGCCTGAAGCAGCCCCTCAGTCCTTCTGGGCAAAGCTGGTGCACAGGGAGCAGGCATGGGGCTGTGGGAGCCTCCTGGGGCTGTGTGATGCTCACGGGAGTTTGTTTTCAAAGCCCGAGAGGTCAGATGGGGAAAAAGCAGTGTGAGGTGTTGGCAGGCCAGTCTGATCACGTTAATTCCTTCCCTTCTTAAGAAGAACCCCTGAGCCCTGCCCGGGAAACATCTGCCCGCCCCCGGGAGCGGAGGCGGCAGCGGAGCGAGGGTGACTCAGTTTTGGGGGGTGCAGGTGGAACACGTGGCTCAGCATCACCTTCACCTCGGGCCCTGGTGATGCCCGAGCCTGGGGGACGGGGCTGAGCGGGATCCCAGGTCCCGGGGATGCTGCGGGACCCCCGGGGCGAGCGGTTTCCTCGGCCGGAGGCGCGGCCGGGGGGGCTCCGCCGGGGCTGCGAGGAACGGGCGGAAGGGGAGCGGGCGTTCCCCAGAGCGGCCCCGGTCCCGTGCCCGCATCCCTGTGGGGGAGGAGCTGCAGCTGGGTCGGAGAGCGATGGGTCACCGGGACGGGGCCGGGGTCGCAGCTCCGCGCCGGGGCTCCGGGCGCTCCCTGGGGCTGCGGCTCCGCCGCGCCGCGGCCGCGGCTCCGTGCGGCAGAAGGCGGCGCGGGCGGGCAGGTGAGTGCGGGGCCGGGGCTGCGGGGCCAGCCCGGTGCGGGAGCTGCGATCAGCCCGGTGCGGGAGCTGCGATCAGCCCGGTGCGGGAGCTGCGATCAGCCCGGTGCGGGAGCTGCGATCAGCCCGGTGCGGGAGCTGCGATCAGCCCGGTGCGGGGGCTGCGATCAGCCCGGTGCGGGAGCTGCGATCAGCCCGGTGCGGGGGCTGCGATCAGCGCGGTGCGGGAGCTGCGATCAGCCCGGTGCGGGGCTGCGATCAGCCCGGTGCGGGAGCTGCGATCAGCCCGGTGTGGGCAGCGCTGGCAGCGGGGCCGGCGCGTTCCGTGCGCGGCGGGCGAGGGACGCGGCTGGCGCAGGGTGAGCTCCGTGCGGGTCAGTGCGGTGGATGCAGAGGGCAGAGCACAGACAGGGGATGCGGCTGACTGAGGAGCGCGGGCTCTGCTTTCCGTCCAAACCCGATTTTGGTGGTGTTCTGGGCCGTGCCCGGCTGTCTGTCGTGTCTGTGTGAAGCCGGTCACAAAGCCGAGGCGGGGACTGTTCTGAGCCGACTGGTAAAGCAAATGATCCACCCAAGAGTCGGTCAGATGACAAGGACTTCCACATTTCATCAAAGAAAAAGCATTATTTTGTATTTGATAACGTTTTAATGATGCTTGTATCAGTCATCTTGTCCAGGCTGTGAAAATGCTTAAGGAGTTTTTGTTCATTTGGAACTTGGGTGCTAAAACTGGTTTGATGTGGCTTGTAAAGATGCCTGTGATAACAGGGTGTGGGTAATGATCTTGAAAGCCATTTATTTTGGGATCTATGAAGGAGGAACTGCTGCTGCCTGGTTTCTCCATCGGCTGTGATGCTTAGTGAACAATTTCACCTCACACCTGGAGACTCATTCTTTCTGCTGATAAATGATCTCTTCAGGAATGGCCCAAATCACGCTGGATGGACGGGGGCAATTCCTCAGGGGTGAGAAGATAAACTTAATTTATTGTAGGCAAGGGGGAAGTCGAGTTCTCTAAAGATCTCCCACTGCCAGACCCCGTGCCAGTGACATTGCCTGTCTCAGAGCTGGCACATGTGGCAAGTTGCAGCCAGAAGCTGTTTGCCCCATGGGTCAGGGGGGACAGGATCTCTTGTAGGGGACAGGAGATTGTTCTGAGATCATCCACATGAGAGCAGGGAGCACAGATCCTCTCTGGGGTCTCCTGGAGGGTCTGTGGTTGCTCCCAGGAGCCAGCCCTGCCAGGAAGATTTTCACAGGTTTGCTCAGCATCGTCTCCCTTTTCACACGTGCTGGTAACCCTGTGCATGCTTCCAAGGATGGACCAGAATGGAAAACCACATTCTTAGGCTTGCAAAGCACTGCCTTTATCTTTGGGAGCACAGCACACTTGCTTTGCCATGTGTCCCCCAGGCAGCCCTGCAGCCCCCTGTGCCCCTTGGTGGGCCTGTCTGGAGGCAGCAGCAGCAGCAGCAATCCCCCCACTCCTGATGTTAGGAGAGGAAACTCTGACTCAGGTGGGTGAAGCAGGAACAGTTGGATAATGGAGCTGGTTGCTCATCACTTGCCAGGGTTTTGCCTTCCAGGAGCTGGGGGCTTTCTGCTCTGTTCCAGCAGTGGCCACATAATCCGGATTCCTGGGATAAATTCCTGCTGTTTCTCCCAGATCTGCGGCTGCTGTTTTAATTGCCCGGAGCTCCAAGGCAGACACAGGAGCCTTGTTGCACAAACCCAGCTCCATGAATGATGCTGTTGTGTGTGTCTCTGAGCTTCTCTTTTCCTTCCTCTCGCCCTCCTCCTTTGGAAGCTGGGGAATTCGGCACTGCTGAGCTCCTGCCTGCTGTGTTCATGCAGCTGGCAAGCACAGCTCCAGCTGCCATTTCGGGTGTGCCAGGCGACCTCTTTCCCCTCATTTCCCTCTCATGAAGGACATTGAAGCCATCCTCCTCCTCTTGGCTGGTTTGCTCCCTTCCTGCTGGTGTGAGGCCAGTGCTGGAATATCCCTGTGGTCCCGGAAGCTCCAGGTGGATGGGCAAAGGTGGTTTATGGCCTCTGTGTGCTGCAGATTCACTGTTTTCAGTGGTGTTAGTGATGCCTGTGAGCCTGTGGATCCTTGTGGGATTTGTTGGGTACCCTGTGGTTGGAAGGGCTGCAGTGGCAGCGCCTGGGTGATGCTTTTAGGGCTGGGAATTGGGAAAAGCCAACAGGTGTTCTGCACTAGGACAGAGAAAAAAGGGGCCTCCAAAGGTGGGCAAGGGTGCCAGTACAGGCTGGGCCAGCTCTGCCAGGGGGTGGCAGCCTTCATGAGAAAATAACACGAGTTTCTCCATTCTCCATCTACAGCAGTGGAAAAACAGAGCCATGGATAATGCATTAGCAGAGCAGGAGTCCCCTGGCAGCTGGGTGTTACACACATGCCCCAGACCCCATCACTATGGGGCTCTGTTTGTATTTATATGCCTGAAAGAAAACTGTAAGCTTTCCCCCCCCCATTTATTCGGGTTGTTGGAAAAAGCAGCAGTGAAAAGGCTGTGATGTGCTGGAGCAGGCTGTGTGCGGGGGCGCCTGGGTTCCCCTTCTGCTGGGGGTTCCCGGCTGGAACAAATGTGTTTTTCCCGTGGATTAGGAGCCGTATTTTGTTCCTTTCCGCCGTTTCCTTGCTGTGACCCTTCCGGGGGTTTCACGATCCGGGGGCAGCAGAGGGATCCGTGTCCCGCAGGGTGTGGGGGGGTCGCGCTTTGGGGATCCCCGAGCCCCGCCTGGGAGCGGCCGCCCCGCTCTGCCCCCTCCGCCGCTTTCCAGCTCAGCGTCCCCGCGAGATTTCCTGCTCTTGCCTCCACACCCTCCCTTGTTCCTGCTTCACGCAAGGAACCAGCGGAAAAATGCCCGAAACCTCCGAGCCCGGCGCTTTTCCAGTGGCCGTCAGCGTGATGGGACCACCCGGGTGAAAAAACCATCCCTGTCCCGGGATGCTGGCTTTGGGGGTCAGCCAGCACCCGAAGTGTTTCCAGAGCCTCTGCTCACCCTCTGTCCCTTTTTGTCCCCTCCCCATGAGCCGGGGAGCCTGACTTGTGGGGGTCAAGGCTCGGCTGGGTCCTGATACCCGGATCCCCCTGACCCCTCCTCTGCCCGCGGGTGCTCACAGCCTAAATGACCTCCCAGTGATCTCCCCCGATCAGCAAGCTTGTCCCTGCGCTGGGGCTGACCCCGGGGGGCACTGGCTGCCTGCTGTCACCCCCTGCCACCCCCTGGCCGCCCCTCGGGTCCAGCTGTCAGGGGCTCTCACGCACAAAGCTGCGGGAGGGGTTTGCAGCCAACAAGAGGCGCATTGAGCAGCCTCTGCTGGGTCCCTTCCCTCCGCGGGGACAGCCAGGGCAGGGGGGGCAGAGGTTGGTGGGAGGAGAGTCAAGAGCTTGGGAAGGAAGGAAGGAGATGTGCCTCTCAGACTATGAAAACAATGGGGAAAAATCCTGTTTTTTAACTTGATTCTCCCGTGTTTGAAGCTTGGGCATCTCTCCAAGCAGTGATTTCCAGAGGAAAGGTGGTTTCTGGAATCTCTGCAATGTACCTGGTCTCTCTCCTGTTTTTCTGGTCATCCCACCCCAGATCACTGCCTGCCTCCATCTCACCCTCTGCCCCCTCTGCCTCTCCCTCCATGCTCAGGCTGGTGCCTCCTGGCCTCCAGCCCTTTCACCTCTCATTACTCACAAAAATTGCATCCTTCAAGTCCATTGTAAGCACTGTTTTTCCCTCTTTCAAATCACCTGTGGCTGTGCCCCTCTGGTGTGACAGGAGGTGTGGTCCAGAGCCAGGTTGTGAGGTGTGTGTGCCATGAAGAAGGTCCTCCTCACTCTGTGCTGTTGGAATGGCAACTGCAGAGCAGTGCTAGGGGATTTTGGGGGACAGTAATAACTACAGAGCAGTGCTAGGGGATTTTGGGGGACAGTAGTAACTACAGAGCAGCCCCACTGCTCCTCTCAATGCCTCGTGGTGGCTTGCACCCCAACTGTTCCATTTGCTGGGTCTGACCACAGGGAGAGCTGGGGACAGCCAGGTGTGTCTTGGGGCTCCTGTTTGTGGGGGGAACAGCCTGAGGGATCCCTGTGTGTGCTGAGTCCTGCAGGGAGGTGGCAGCTGTTGGTGTCCCCATCCTGCAGCCCCACGGGCCAGGCCAGGCCCTGCAGTTGCTGCTGCCAGTCTGGGAGTGGAGGGACAGGGATGGATGAGCTGGGGGGGCACGGGGGCCTGGGGCACTGTGGGACATGCACGGGGCTTGGGGTTCCAGTGGGGTCCACGTGTGGCACAGAATCACAGAATGGTTTGGGTAGGAAGGGACCTTAAAGTTCATTTAATTCCCTCCTCCACCATGGAGGGGCACTTTCCATTATCCCATTGCTCCAAGCCCTGTCCAGCCTGGCCTTGGACACTTCCAGGGATGGAGCAGCCGCAGCTTCTTCTGAGGGCCTCCCCACCCTCACAGGAAAGAATTTCACCCCACCTAACCCTTCTCTTTTTCAGTGAGAAGCCATTCCCCCTTGTTCTGTCCCTCGATCCCTTGTCCCAAGCTCTCCTGGAGCCCCTTAAGCAGTGGAATGGTCTCTAAGGTCTCCCTGGAGCCTCCTCCAGATGAACACTGCCAGCTCTCCCTGCCTGGCTCCCTGGCAGAGGGGTTCCAGGTTCCATCTCCATTTCCGCCTTCCCCGATGCGGCACCGAGGAGCCCCCGCCGCTCCAGCCCGGGGCCGGGGCTGCGGGCACGGGGCGGTCCCGGGGCGGGCGGTGCAGGGGATGGGGGCCGGATCCCGGGGATGGGGAGGCGGATCCCGGGGATGTGGAGGCGGATCCCGGGCTGTCCCGTGGCACAGCCCCGCACCTGCCGCTCACACCGACAACAGCCGGAGCGCCGGCTGGCACTGCCGGGCCCGGTCACCGGGTCCCCCCTGCGCCCCCCATCTCCCCCAGAGCCCTCCGTCCTCCCCATCCCTCGACAGGTCCCCCGAGAGCGCCGGACGGGGCACAGCCGCAAGGTAAATGGGGAACGTGGGGATGGGGGTCAGTGCAGAGGAGGAGGAGGAGGAGGTGGATTCTGGGGGAAAGCACCCAGCAATCTGCTGTCTTTGGGCTGTGCTCCGATTGTTGCACAAGCGTGGCAGAATCCCTTCCTGAAATCACTTCCAGCTCTGTGTGTAGTGGAGTGAGTCGACAGGCGGTGACGTTGAGATACAGTGGCCTCAAGTTGTGCCACGGAAAGTTTGGTTGGATATTAGGAACAATTTTTTCTCTGAAAGGACTGTCCAGCCGTGGCACAGGCTGCCCGAGGCAGTGGTGGAGTCACTGTCCCTGGAGGGGTTTAACAACTGTGTGGCTGTGGCACTTGGGGACGTGGGTTAGTGGTGGCTTGGCAGTGCTGGGCTCGGTAGTCACAGTGGGTTTTCTAACCCAGATGAGATTCTGTGGTTCACCTGTGGCTCCAGCAGCACCGGGATGCCCCCGGCGGGATGGGCACGCTCTGGTACCGGTGTCCGTGCTGGGCCGGACTCGGTTCCTGGAGGAGGTGGCTGTGCTGCAGGCGGGGAGGATGAGGAGCTTGGAGCTGGCATGCAGCTCCTGATGGCCTCGTGCAGAAACTGGATCCCCCTCTGTCCTCTGGGCTGAGTCACGGCCATGTGTGGGGCAAGAATCTGGGTGAGAATCTGCCTCTGGGTCGGCCGGTTTGGGTTCGGCACATTCAATTCGGCTCAGCCGTGCTGACCCGCACACGGCTGGCAGGGCTCAGCAGGGATGGGGGTTTGGCCACCTGCCTTTCCCCAGGGCTCCTCCTCACCTCCCCTAGCTGGGATTAGTGCAGGTAGCCTGGTGGCTGGGAAAGCACGGATTTGCCATCTGTCAGGGGACTCCAGATCAGCCCCTCTCCCTGCAGTGGGGGAGGCTGGGCTCTATGTCCTGGCCTTCAGTGCCCTGGGCACGTTTGCAGCAGGTTCCCTACCCTTTGTCATTGGTAGGGAGGGGTGGATTTGCTGTGCCTGTGTCATTTGTCACACTGTGACCCAGCAGTGCTCTGGGGAAGAGTGCTGCCAAGGTGAGAGGCTGCTTCCTCAGGGGCTCTTTGATGTGCCGAGCTCAAACACCGGCTCTTTGTGTGTTTGGATTTGTGGTTTGTGTTCTGAAGTGCTCTGTGTGCCGAGGGCAGCAGAGCCTCTTATACTTAAAGACCTTTGTACAGTCCCTGGGTGTTGGAGTGCATATCGTGAATTTTTGGCAGAAATCCACACTCTTTTCCAGTTGCATACGTGAACTGTTATCAATGGCTGTGCCTTTTTCTGTTTGCACTCTCACCAAAGCCCAGCTGAGGAGGTGCTGTGCAGCCACCCCTTGCTGCTCAACAGGAGCAGGGGCCACAGATCAGCTCACATCCCATCAGTCTCCCTCCATTCTTGCAGGGGGAAAATCAGCTCCCACCCTTATCCTGACAGCTTGTCAGTATTTTCTGTGTGTGGCAAAACACAAAGTTCCAGCACAGAGCAGGTATCCAAGCTCCTTCTGAGGAGCAGCTCACGTTCCTGCCATGTGCTCGCACTTCCTCCAAGAAATATTTTTCTGATAAAAGACTGAGAGCATAAATCCAGCCGTGCTTCCGTTGAGAATTCCTCGTCTGAATCGCCTGCAGTGCCCAAACCCCAGTGTGTGCTCAGGACAGGCTGCCAGCGCTTCAGTTTCGTAAGAGAACAAAATGTGGTTGTGCCCAAGGGCACGTCAGTACTTCCCTTTGGTTTTGTACTAATTTCAAAAAGATTTGAAGGTTCTCAAAGTCAATTGAAGTGAGTGGGAGAATGAAAGGTCACCCTTTCCCCGAGGGCATGCTGAGGCTGCTGCGTGACTTTGGGCAGGAGGACCAAGCCTGGAAGTTGGCTGGCACTGAAGGGTGCAGGCAGTGCTGAGGGTAAATCACTGCCAGTAGAGAGAAGAACAAAGTCTCCTTCCTTTAAGTGATCACCCCATGTAAAGACTGAGATAGTTTGCCTATTGCAGGGGTTTGGGATTTTCCCTCAGTGTGGCTTTGGAAAGGCTTCTGCATTTGGTGTCTGTGGGAGTTTAATCCCCAAATTCAGGCAGGGTCTGTGGGGAAGGGAATGCCTCAGGAGTGGTCACTGTGGCCCTGATTCATGGGTAGCTGGGGGTCCTGTGGTGTGGTGGGACCAGGGGTCAGAGCATCCCTTAACACAGGGGTCTCCTTTCCTCCCCCCAGCCCCATAGCAGAGATGTTACTCCATCCCTTCTGCCCTTTGGATTTGGTGACAAGGATTACCAGAGCCCAGGCATGAAAGCTGAGCTGGTTTTGTGCATGTAAAAAGCTTTAGAAGCGGCATGGGGGCTGTAAAAACTGAGATGCTGTTGCTCTGCCACTCTTCCCATCCCATGCTGTGCCCATGCTGGTCCCGCTGCAGCAGCAATGGTACTCCAAGGCAAGAGGAGCCACAGGGAGTTACAGTTCCCAAAACCATGTCACAAGTTTGCTTAGCATGGGAACATCTCCCCAGAACTTGGGATTTCTTATTTCTCAACTTCCCTTCTTGCACGTGGTGTTCTAGCCCTGCTGGGACGTGTGACAGAGGTGTCTGGGGGGTTAGCCCTGGAGGAAAGCTGTGCTGGAAAGTGGCTGGAGCCTCCAGGGCTGGTGGCCAGGGCAGAGGAGCTGCTGTGAACTTGGAGCAGAGCTCTGGAGGGGACTGGCACATTCCAGCGAGGCCGGGGGTCTCAGCAGGTTAATGATTGAGCTGCTCTGGCCCTTTGGCTCCTGCCATTTGCAGAGGCACCTCGGCAACATGGGAACCTTTCCAGGCTGCTGGGGATTTAAAGAGACAGGGCCTGTCCCTACATTTCCAGTAAGAGGATGCTTTTTTGGTGCTTTTTTGGTGCTCTTCTGGATTTTTGTTATCTGTTTGCCTTCTGTTCATTGGGTGTGTTACCTGCATGTCCTGCAGGAGGAGCATTGTTGGTGTGGAGCTGTGCTGCCCATTCCAGGCTCGTCATCCTCTCCCTGATGATGCAGATGTGACCCTGATCCCACAGGATGTGGCTTTCAGTGGGTCCCCATGCCTCTGGGTGCTGTGACACCCATGGGTGGCCGTGTCCCCAGCCTGCTGCTGCCCCCTGCAGCTGCTGGGTTAATCATTGACAGGTCCCTGTGCCACGTGGGCACTGGCATGGCTGTTTGCAGAACCCTTATCAGCACGGGGCACTTGTCACCCGTGCCAGTTCCCGGCAGAGCAAACGTTAACGGCAGGGCTGGAACAGCTTCAGCAGCTCGGGGACCCTCCCCAGGGCTCAGCCACTTCCTATCCCACTGTACTCGAGGCATGTTCAATCCCAGCAGGGCTGCAGTGTCAAATCCTGGGGGTCTGCAGGGCAGACAGGCTGGTGGGGTGGTCAGGATGAGCCCTGGAACATCTGGCGTGGTCCTGGGATGAACATCTGGATTTCCATGGGTGCTGCAGCCAAGGCTTGGTCCCATTGCTTAAGTGAGAGCAGGAGCTGGTGGCTTGTGCTGAACCTGAGGGGTCCTGTGTGCCCAGTCTGGGTGAGCTGGGGGATCTCCTGCCCTGCAGGTGCAGGGGGAGAGCACAAGAAAGCTGGCATTTAAAGGGAAAAGGAAGAAAAAAGGAAAAGGAGTGGAGAGGACGAGGCTCTGCTGGCAGTGCTGAAGGCTGGGCTGGAGCAGGGCTGGCTCTGAGGCTGCAGGTGGGGTTTGCTCTGTGGGGTTTCAGAGGGTTGGCTGCTGGCCCTGCTGCTCCTGCTGAAACTGGAACTGCCTCTGGCCAGGGGGGCCACAAGGCTGCAGGACAGTGCCCACAGCAGTGACGCAGAGGGCACCTGACCTCGTTTCATCACTGTCATTGGGCAAGAGCAGGATGTCTGAGCCAGGGCTGGTGCTCCAGCTTTGCTTTTCCAGACAGAGGGTTGCCCCATGGCCTCCAGACACCTTCCTGAGCAAATCCCAGGATGGCTTTGCATGGAGAGAGCCACTGGCACGATCCTCCTGGGGACAGACACACTGGGGGCACACAGGGACTGTGGCTGGGTGAGTTCTCCTGCTGTGAAGTCCTGGGAGCCGTGGTGCTGCTGGCTTGGGAGCAGCAAGGATGTCGGATGTTCTCCCACAGATAAAAATAATGGACATACACAAAGTGCTAAATCAGGTACAAGGCAGAGATTGCCTCTCTTTTCCACTCAGGTGATCTCTCTCCTGCTGAACCCTGAGCCCTGGCTGCTCTCTGGACAGAAATTTGTTTCCCAGCCAAGTGGCAGCTGACCCCACGCTTCCCTTTCCCATCCCCATGCCTGGCCTCACACCTCCACAGCTCTTCCAGCTCTGCTGAGAAATTCCCAACCCCAGCAGGCATGGAGGCGTTCTGCAGCAGCAGCTGAGCTGGATCAAACCACTCTGGGGCTGAAAGCACCAAGTGCCTGCTTATTAAGAGGATATTCAGGGGGCTGGGGACACAGGGAGTGCTGTGCCCTTGGCCTTGCTTTGGTGTCCTCTGCTGTACAGAGAGAATGGGATCACCCTCTCTGTGGCTGTGACCTGTGAGTGCACGGGAACACTGCCAGATCCTGGCACTGAGCTTATTTATTGTTTTATTTATTGTGCTGTCCCGTGCTGGAGGGTCCAGGAGAGCGAGCTCTCTGCTCTCTGCTCTTGGCTTTGCTCTGTCCTTGACTGACTGCTGGAGGCAGCTGCTTCTCCACCTCCTGCATTTCCTGCATTTCTTCTCTTTCTGCTTTCTTGTGCCTTATGTCAGGAGGTTGGTGTGAAGGCAGCATTTGTGCTTCCTAAGCCCCCACGTGTGTCCCTGCTGGGCTGCAGCAGCTGCAGGGCTGGCAGGGGGCTGGGGGGGCTGCAGGGGCCCGGGTACCCCATCCCTGCCCTCCACAGCAGGCTCAGGAGCCACGGTTCCATCTGCTGGAGATCCCAGCACAGCCCCTGAGGGACCCTCACACAGCCCACTCAGGGCCCCTGTGGAAAGGGTCTGGCTGGGGAGGGGGGCACAGCTGCAGCCCCTGGTGCAGTGCAGGGCCTCCAGCAATGCCAACAGCTGGATGAGTTCTGCCCAGTGCCTCTGGGAATGGGGCCAGAGCTTTTGTGAACTCAAGAGTGGGTCCCCAGCTATGAGCCCTTTTGGGGATCTCATACTTTCCTTGCCAGGCAGAGTTTATGTTTGGATTTTGGGTTTTGTGCCATTTTTTTCAGGATCTGGCAATGCCACAGATAGGCTCTTCTCACATCACCAATGCAAACTCCAGACACCTTGAGATTCCCTGAGGCACACAGGGAACATTTGCAGCAGGGACTGAAGGGGTTAATAAAGCTGCTTTGCAATGTGATTAAAAAAAAAAAAAAAAAAAGCCATTTCCTTCTTGTCCAGAGACAGTTTATTTTCTGGGCATTCTTCGGGATGCAGGGAGGTGCCTTTTCTTTAAGGCATTTCCTGTAAGCAAATTTATATTTGGCCTGGGGAGGGTGGGGAGAGGAGGTGGGTGCTGGGGAGGGTCTGCAGCCGAGCTGGGTGACCTCAGCTTTGGCTCCTTGTCCCCAATTGTGGAGGTGGCAGCTGCGGGAGGCGCTGGCTGGGCTGGCTGTCACAGCAGGGTCCTGCAGGGTCCCTCCTGTCACTGCAGGGTGAGAGCAGGGTCCTGCAGGGTCCCTCCTGTCACTGCAGGGTGAGAGCAGGGTCCTGCAGGGTCCCTCCTGTCACTGCAGGGTGAGAGCAGGGTCCTGCAGGGTCCCCTGTGCCCTGGCAGTGCTGCTGCCACTGTGCTGAGCCTGAGCTGGCACCCTTGAGGCTGCTTTCATGCCATCCCTTCCATTATCTTTAAGATGATGAAGATAAGAGCTGCTGAACCCCGTTATCCTGTCATTGGTGTCTTCCCTCCCCCAGGATGGCTTTGATTGCCACTGAAAAGTCCAAGAAGCCAAGGTGGAAATGCAGCAGATCATGAGCATTCCCTGTGCCCCTGGGGTGGGTAGTGCAGATTTAACTCTTTCCCTGAGGATATTTGGTCAGATCCTGGGCCAGGGGCTGCAGCCGGACCCCGATGCCCCAGGCTGGGCTCCCCCAGGCTTGAGCTGCCCCCCAGTGTTCCCCGTGCCAATTTTCTTCTCCCCCATTTTGTTTTCCTTTTATTACCGTGATTTCCTAACATCGGAAGAGGCGAGTTATGAAACTGGAGTTATCCAAACACGTCTTGTTTGAAGATAGCGTTTCATGCAGCAGATGCAGCTTCCTGCCCTGTAAATGGCTCCCATTGTTTTGCCTTGGCTCCCGGCCCCACAGCGCTGGGGTGTCGCTCTGCTCCAGCAGCCACAGGAGTGGTGGTCCCAGGGCTGGGCTGGGAGCACTGGTGCTCTGAAAGCACCTGGGGCTGCCTCAGGTTAAAGGCAGGGAGCTGGCAGGGTGCTGGTTTGGTTGGCTGCAAACATCACCTGCAAGCTGGGGTCCTTGTGTGCTGGGCCAGGCACAGGGGTGGCACGGATGGATGGTGTGTGCATGGCAGGAGGCAGGGAAGAGGGAGTAAATAAAAGAGGTAGTGCTGGTTGGTGTGGTGAGGACAATTCCCAGCACAAAAGAAGGAGCACACATTTTTAATTTAATTTTTTGATTATTTTTTTAGTGTTTAAATGCAAAGAGAGGGTTCAGAGGTGACCCTCAGGTGCTGCTGAGGCACTGGGAAGAAATTCTTTCCTGTGAGAGTACTGAGGCCCTGGCAGCACAGGTTGCCCAGAGAAGATGTGGCTGCCCCATCCCTGGAAGTGTCCAAGGCCAGGCTGGATGAAGTTTGGAGCAACCTGGTCTGGTGGAAGGTGGCCCTGCCTGTGGCAGGGGTTGGAACTGGATGAGCTGAAAGGTCCCTTCCAAACTAAACCATCCTTTAGTCAATGATTCTGTGATCCCTGTGGTTCTCTGTGACTGAAGCAGTGCTCACAGTCAGATTTGCTGGTGAGCTGCAGTTTTGTGCCCATATTCCCCCTGGGCACTGCCAGCCTGACCTTGGGTGCGTGTCCTGCAGCTCCAGCCAGCTCTGGCTACCGCAGGATCCCGGGCACAGGGAGGTGCAGCAGGAACAGGCTGGGACCTGGTGAGTTTTGGGTGGATGTCCTTCCCCACTGGCAGAGCTGCTTTGAGAGGAGCTGGGTGTGCCCAAAGCTCTTCCTCTGACTGAGGAAGGCCGGCGGGGATCACGCTGTCCCTGGAGCTCGGGCACGGCTGCCGTGCTGCAGCCACGCTTGTGAGGCTGCCTCTCTTCTCCTGCTCTCACAGCCTTCCCACCTGCTCGAGCAGCAGGGATTGTTTTTTAATTAATTTTTTGTTTCTGTGAACACTGTTAGGGGCTGGGGAGCTGCAGCTGTTGGCTCATTAATGAGGTTCTCTGCAGAACCGTGGCAGGAAGCAGTGCTGGACCCTTGGCTGAGCTCGCAGGTTGACGCTTTTCCTTCCTGCCCTTCTCAGCAAAGCAAAGTCACTTTGTGGCCTCCCCCACCTCAGCCCCTGCTCCCTCCCTGCTTTGGGTGTCAGTTTTTGCTCTGAGGGTTGGGCTGGGGTCCCCCAGGCAGGGTCCTGAGTCTTGTGTCTCTGTTCCTTTGGCCATAGCAGTTGGAGACGACAGAGATAGCAAGGTCTGCAGTCTCAATGACTGGCGTTTGATAAGGTTCACTGATATTTTATCAGTGGTCTCTAAGGACAGAAGGAAACTTTGTGAGTTAAGAACATCTGTCTTGGCAGGGCCACATCCCCCTGAGTGCTCAGTGCTGGCTTGAGATGGAACTCAAATCCTCAGAGATCCCATTCTGTCCTTGCTGCCAGCACCCACAGATGTCTTGGCGGCTCCTGGGCTGTTCTCTGGCTGTGCTGGCAGAGCCACTCACCTGCCCAGCTGCTTCACCTGGGATTCACCTGCTCTCATGGTGCTCCTTGAGCAGGGACTGAGCTATGAGGGGCTCCTGGCAGCATGTGAAGGACTGGGTTCCATGGATTATTGAGCATTTGTGTTTCTTGGCCAGGCTTCTCAGCCCATTGTGGCACGGAGTGATGCACTGGTGGCTTTGCCAGTGCTTTCCCTGTTGTTCCAGCACTGCTCCCCTTCAGCTCATCCCCAGCTCTGCCGAGCTCCTGGGTGGGGATGGTGTTCTGCAGTGGAAGGGGGAGGAGATGCCATATCCCACTCTCTCTGTGGGAATGCTCTGGAGACCCAGGAGAGCCAAGACCAGCTCCTGCAGCCCTGCTGGTGCTCTCAGGCTGCAGGGACCCTGTGCCACCCCACAGTGCGTGGGCAGGTGGGAATGAAGCACTGGGTGAGCAGCCGGCGGGAAGAGCGGCGCGTCCTTGCGAGCGGCGGTCACGGCCCGGTGTCACCTGTCACATGCCAGGCAGGGCACTGAAGCGTGGCTGGCCTTGTGTGCATGGCCGTGGCTCAGAGAGGCACTGCTGGGTGAGCAGCCACACGTCCGGGCTCTGGGACTGGGATTTTGGGCAAATCAAGGCACAAGGTGTCCTGGATGGGGCTGGGGGCAGGTGCTGCTCGTCCTCAGAGATGCTGAGGTGTGCTGGGGATTTGGGCCCCTTCTGAAAACTCGCATTTGAGTCAAAAATTAGTCATAAAATTA
This sequence comes from Ammospiza nelsoni, assembly GCF_027579445.1. Taxonomy (NCBI): domain Eukaryota; kingdom Metazoa; phylum Chordata; class Aves; order Passeriformes; family Passerellidae; genus Ammospiza; species Ammospiza nelsoni. Next base: position 6,057,427 of record NC_080647.1, on the reverse strand, counting down.
GATGGATAAAGTTCTAGAAGGGTTTTGAGCTGATTGATTGACCACAAACACATCAGCCAGCAGCACTGGGGGAGAGCTTCGCTGAGGCAAAGCCTTCCTCAGAAACACCAGTGGGGCAACTGCTGCACACTGCTGGGAGTGGAAAGGAATGCTGGCTTGGGGAAAGATGAGCATTTTAGAGTGTTCTGAAGGACACAGCCCTGCCTGCTGGGGATGGCTCCCCTGCCATGCACAGCTGCTGTGGTGGGGGTTTGGCTGGGGAGGTTCCTCCCTATGTGAAAGCAGTGGCTATTCCAGAATGACTGTCTTGAGGCCAAAGTGCTCTTAGTATCACCCCTGGGAAGCTGTGAACAGGCTGGAGCCTTTGCCAGCCCTGGCATCAGCCCACCATCAGGAGGGGATCTGTGCCCCACGAGCAGCCCCATCCTCACCATGCCCAGCTGTGAGCACCAGCGAGGCCGTTGTGCAGTCAGGCCCAGACAAAAAACCCCAAGTGGGCCTTGCTGTGACAAATCTTTTCCTTACAGAGGGGCTTTCACATGGAAGGGAAGCTGGAACAAACATGCCCGTTCCTGCCAAAGGCGCTGCTCTGCCAGTAACTGGCCTCTACTTCTTACTGCAAGTGGTTGATGTGTGGAATTGGGGCTTCCTGCTGCCTGCTGACCCCTGGGCTTCTCCTTCTCCTGACCCCAGGAGCTGTTCCTCTGCTCCTGACCCTGCTGCTGGCAGCCACCACTGTGGCTCCGGTGTGCTCGGCGTCATAACTTCCCATGAGCCGGAATGGCTGTGCCAGGGTGTGAGCTCCTGTGCCTGGAAATCCCTCAGAAGGATGGGAACTGCTTGATTAATTAACCAAAATGAAGAGGAGCTGTTTGAACCATGTCTGGGAAGTGTTCCTCCTGACTTACAGCAAAGATCTTGGATTTGGGGTTGTTTTTAGCCACAGAGCAGCCCAGATCCCTTTGTGCATCCTGGGATCCCTCCTGATCCATGGCTCTCCTCTGTGTCCCACAAGGCTTTGCTTGCCTTGGCTCCTCAGAAATGCTGTTTTTTACATAAAGGACCCCATTTTGGTCTATGCTCAGGTGCAGGGTGGGCTTGGGCAGGGTGGGAAGGGGCACAGGCAGACCTGGCTGTGCTGAATTCTCTGGTGGGAGGCAGATGGATGGGACCATGTGAGCTGACTCTGCCATTCCTATGAATTATCCTCAAGACCAGCGTAAGAGTCTAATATTGCTTGAGGCCAGGTTTTTCATCCTGTTTTATAATATTCCCTGACATTCCCCACATTCCTGGCAAGGAGAGTTCTGTATTTTTTTGAAATTTTCCTTCATCTCTTTGGAAAACTGTGACATCCTTTAAGACTTCTTCAAAATGCTTTTGTCCTGCTGTTCTGGCACCTCCTGCTAGCTCCATAAAGAACGGGAAGCCTTTACCTTCAACTCCAGCCCCAACATCATCTCCTTCCAGTTGGGAGATGAAGAAAGAGATCAGGTGCTCCTGTTTGACTGAGTGAGCCCCCTAAACCTGATGTCCCTGGTGTGTTTCCACCCCTCTCTGCAGGTTTCTCTGCCCCCATGTTTTTGGGATGAATTGGGCCTGTCACCTGAGCTTCCATCATTGTCACAGCCTGTGAGGATGGCAAGGTCTGGGTCTGCAGGGTCTGACCTGCCAGGTGTGAGCTGAGGGCGGGTGGGATGCTTCCCACTGCTGTATCCCTGTGTAGGGATGAGAGACCTATGGTGTTTCTCACCAGGAATCAGAAGCAAGGTGAGCTGATGCTCAGCTCATTCTGGGAATGATTTTATGCCAAAGCTCTGGTTTGGGAAGTGCAGGCACAGGGAATGTGGTTTTCACTACAGAGACTAATCCTGTGTCAGCCACAGCTTGTTGTTTGGACCGTGCTGACCCCTCTTCTTTGGGCTGAGAGGTGAGCAGATTCCTGCTGCGTGGACAAGAAACATTCCCAGGGCAGGTGGAGCACACTGGGCTCAGCACAAACTGGAATTTTGTACGGAATTGGGTGATTTAATCTGGCTATCTCACATTGCAAAGAACTCAAGAACTGCTATTCTTGTCCTTGAACCATCTTTTTGAGCTTTTTGTCATCTTTGATACCTTGAGGGACTGGGAAATTTATGATGATGAAATTTATGAAGACCCAGCCTTGGCTGTCAGTTTTCTCATCCCTGGCACACAGAACCTGCTGAGAGGAGCCTCAGCTGTGGCTCATGGCTCTGGTTTGGTGATGATGAGGGTGGCCAGTCTGATGATAAGAGGGAGTTTTGGGGTGTCCAGACAGGACAGAATCTGCACCAGCCCCTCTCCCAGCGCCTGCAGCCGGCACCGTGCGGGACGCTTTGCCCTTAACCCTTTATTTCTCGGCTTGGCACGGGAAGCTGCGGCTCAGCTGGCGGCCCCGGGGTGCCGAGCTGTGCCGGACGGTGCCGTGCCGGGCCGGGCAGGACGGCGGGGCTGGGAGCGGGACCGGATGGAGCCCTCCCGGCGCTCCCGCCCCCGCCGTGGCGCTGAGCCCTGCGGGGCCGGGATGTCCTGTCTGCCGGGGACACGGCTCGGCTCGGCTCGGCTCGGCTCGGCACAGCAGCTCTGCCATGGAATCAGAGACCTTCCAGCCGCCGCTGGACAGCGCTGGGTGGCCGAGGAGGGCGTGAAGGAGGCTGGGGGAGGGGGGGGGGGGGGGGTCATGCTGATATTTTTTTCTGCGTTTTATCCACGGGTTCCAATGAACAAAGCCGGGATTAACAGCTCCTGCCATGGTGAGTCCCGGCTCTGTATTTGGATTGGGAGGCTCCAGGCAGCGAACGCTCTCGGGGGAGGTGGGAAAGGCTCTAAAATGACCTTTTTTTCTTGTTAGAGATTTCTTGGAAGCAGCGTTTCCTGTGCAGCAGGGCGGTTTGCTCCGGCTTTTACACAGCGGGGGCGAGCGCGGGGTTCAGAGGTGTCGCTTGTGTTGTTGTTAAAATGGTTGGGGAGGTTTTTATTTTTTTAATCTTTTCTCGAAAACCAGAATTTCCTTCACCTTTTTTGCCGTGCCCGGAGCGGGGACGTGCAGGAGCCCTGTACCCTGCTGGGATCGGGGATGCGAGCGGCGGTGGCGGTGACAGAGCAGGGCTGGCATCTGTCACACCGCGAGCAGCTTCTCCTCACCGGCTCTGCTCCTCACTGGAGCTGCAGCCCCGGGAATATTTGGGTTTATTTCTGCCAGAGCCAGCCAAGCCGGTGGGAGCGCTGCGTGCCAGCTCCTCCTGATCTCCGGTGGTTTCCTGAGCCAAAATCCTTTGGTGTGAGCCTGAACCCCCCCGGCCCTGGCAGGCATGGCCAGGGGTGCGATGGTGCTGGTGCCAGCCATGCTCTGGGGTGTGGCATCACCTGCTGACACCAATTCACTGATTTAAAAGCAGTTTTCAGAAGAAGGAATGATAAAATAACAGGGTTTGGAGCTGTGGGTGGAGGTGGAAATACCCCAAGCGGTGCCTGTGGGTGTGGGGTGCAGCAGAAGGGGGTCCTGATGGGAGAGAGCTGTAGGCTGGTGACAGTCCTTTCACATGGCACACAGACCTGTGAGCTGGTGGCAGTCCTTCCCCTGGGCACACAGACCTGTGTCCCCCTGAGAAATGTCCCTTGGCTGCATTTTTGGAGTTTGGGTTATGCCTTGGTGTGCCTGGAGGGATCCCTGCATGAACAGGGGTTCTGAGCCTGCACCCCATGAGCTGAGGGGGATCTTGTGCTCAGCTGCACATCCAGGACTCCTTGGGGTTAAACTCCTGAATTTTGCAGATATTTCTGGGATTTCAGGAGTTTAGCAAGGAGCACATGCAGGCATCTGTACTTCCCCTGGGCAGCAGGGACCAGTTGATAAACAAAAGCTGAGTCTGGTGGGGAAGGAGGAAGGATCTTGTGCTGAGCTAGGAAATACTTGATTTGGGGTTATTTTTGTATTGCAAAAGAGGAGAAGAGAGCCCTAAAGTAACCATTTATGCCTCTGCTGGGGATTCAGTGCCTGTTCCTTCGTGCAAGGGCTCGTGCCCATGCCAGGGCTGTGGCAGTGGCCACTGGCTGGGTGTGACAGCTGTGGTTTGGGCTCCCTGTCCCTGGGGACAGGTAGGGCTCCCACCAAAGCTGCTGCAGCCTGAGCATTCTTCAGCCATCAACGGGGTGGGTTTGTGATCCTGTACAACATGGAAAAAGCTGCAGCAGGACCACAAGGGAATTCTGCTCCATGGGTTCCTCTGGTAACACATGTGTTTATGCTAAATAAATGCATAAAAGTAGGAGGGCATTACCTCGTGTATTAAGGAAATAACTGTTCTTCAGTGCCTGGATTTAGCAGCAGGAGCTGGAGGTTGTTCCTCGGCGTGGGAAGCAGGAGAGCAGCTGCAGCAGGTCACATCCATGGGAGATAACAATGCTCCAATGGGTGATTGGAGCTCCCTGCAGAGCCAGAGCTGCTGCTGGTTCTGTTTTTTTAGCAGAACTGTTGGTGTTTTCCTTTGGCTTGGCCTTCCTTGGCCTTTGGTGGTGGCTGGGGTTGGGTCTCGTGCAGTACTCGGGACATTGACCTCAGTCCGTGCTGGTTTAACGCTCTTCCAGATGGTGAAAACTGGAAAACTTTTGCTGTTGTCCGTGTAAAGAAAAGTGAGATGTGATGGCTCCTCACTGGGAGGTGCAGCCTGGCTGGTACCTGTGGTGGGTGATGGATGCCAAAGTTCCAGCACCGCTGGCTGCCCTCAGAGCGACGGCGTCCGCTTGTCCAAACAAAGGGCGTGTGAGGTCCCTGGGATGGCCAACAGGAAAACAGAGCAATTTCAGAAAGGGTGGACTACAGGATGGGCAAGACAGATTGATTCCCTTCAGCATCCGAGTAGCTGTTCTCATCTGGCTCCTTGTGGATGTCTCATGACTGTTCTAGGCCAGGTTGGAGGGGGCTTGGAGCAACCTGGAGTTGTAGAAGGTGTCCCTGCCCATGGCAGAGGGCCAGAATGAGATAATCTCCAAGGTTCCTTCCAACCCAAACTATTCTGGGATTATCTTCTGGATTTTTCTTTCTGGCTTCAGCAAACACCAAAGAGAAGGAAGAAACTTCACCCCAAGCCTGGATCCGACAGAGGTGGCTGGTGGCTGTGCTGGCACTGATAGACCTGCACAGGGTGGGCTGGAGACAGAGATTCTCTCTGGTCTGAGCTTGCTTTGCCCTTTCAGAGATGGAACCCCAGGTTCCCTCCATGCTGGGCTTGCTCTCACACATGGGGGCTGCTGCTGTGTGCTCCCAGCACAGTGGGGCAGTCCTGCCCTCTCTGTTGTTCCTCTGGGCTCAGAGCAGCTGCAGAAATGCAGGTGGGGGAGGCAAGGACGGATCAGGGTCCTCACCTTCCTGGCCCTTTGTTTCTGTTCCTCTCTTTTTCCATCCCTTGTAGCCCCCAGACATCTGCTCTGCAGCTGCAGTCTGAGTAGTGGGACGTGCAGCCCTGAGCTGCTGCAGAGCTCCTGCTCCCGAGTGCTCTGGAGCTGCTGGGAGGAGGTGTTCTGCAGGCTCAAGGGGCTGCAAGACTTTGAGAAGCTTCCTGGAGGAGCAGGAGTCTGTAATGTGCTGTAGGACACTCCCGCAGCCATCACAGCAGTGCCAGGGGACACTGACTTGGTCTCTGCCAGCCCACCGTGTCCTGCTGCCAGCGTCCATCAGATGGCACATCCCACAGCACTCAGTCCTTCTGTGCATCCCATGTTCAGCCCTGCCCTGTGGGGTCTGTTTTGGTGTGAAGAAGGGGCTTGGCTTGGCTTAAAGCTTGGCCTTGGCAGTGCTGGACTCAATGATCTGAAAGCTTTCCCATCTTAAACCATTCCATGATTCCATAATCCTACATGTCATTTCTTGTGGCTAACGTCTGCTTCAGTGCTTCCTTCTCATCTCTATTAAGAACAGCACTGGCTGCAAACCTGAATTTAGGTTGTTCTGGGTGTTGTTTGAGGAAGCAGAGGTGTTCTCTGAGCAGGTTGGGCCCCTCTCCCAGGTGCCTCCTTTTGTGTGGACGGGTGCTGCAGCCTCACCTCGGTTTCCTGGTGCCCACATTCCTGCGTGGTGCAGCACAAAGCTCTGCACTCTGTGGGTGTGGAGGGCTGAGTAAACCAGACCTGAGGCTGCTGTTGGGTTCGTTTGAGGGGAGGAAATGAGAGCTGCCACATTCAGCTGATAAGGGTGGTCACACACAGCCCTGGAGCCCAGTGGAGGGATGAGTGGGCAGAGATAAGGTGGGGGAGAGCTCTGGGGGGCTCTGATGGTGCTGCTGGGGGTTCTCTGTGCCCAGCCTGCAGGGATTATGATCCAGATCTGATCCAGACACCCAACAGCCACAGTCTTCCTGCCCTGTGGTGGCTGGAGGGGTTCCTGTGTGGGTTGTACCAGCCGGTACTCACAGACACCATCCAGCAATTCCCATACAGCCTCTAGGATCATTTTTACCCCTGAATGTCCCTCGTGTTCATGTTCCCAGCAGCTGTCTGGGGGTGGCACAGGGCTCTGCTGCCATCCCCCTTGCCAGGTGCCATCCCCAGGCAGCAATGCCCTTGGGGCAGACATTTCAGGGCTGGAGGTGCAGGAGGCATTTGAGCAATTCCCGATTGGTGACATAGCAAGGAGCAGTTCCCAAAGCTTGTGGGACCCATTTACTGTGTGAAGGTTAATTATGGAAACACACCGTGTCTGGGAGGGCATCCAAGAGCATTCCTCATTCCTGCCCATGTGCCCTGTCCATGTCTGTGCTGGCAGCTCCAACATCTCTGCCCTCTGCTGAGTGGAGCTGGAAGCAGGGGGTGCCCGTGGCTGTGTGGAGCTCTGTGAGCCCCCTGCCCCAAGAGCCCAGCTGGGTGGGCACTGAGTTCCAGCTGTGGAACCATGGAGGCTTCCTCCAAACCCCCCTGGGAGGGTCTGGGGTTGGCCCTTGGCATCTGTGGGAGAGATGGCCTGCTCAGGAAGGCAGCTCTGATTTCTCCAGGCAGAGTCAGTCCCTCTCTCCCTGGTGGGATTCACCTTTCCCATGGGACACCTGCTCCAGCTCCTCATGTTCTCAAGCAGTGAAGGCACATCCCCCTGGTTCAGGAGAGGAGTTGGGACTTTCTGTCATTCCTGTAAAAAGCAGGCAAGAAACTTCTGCTTATAGCCAGGAAGGAAAGCCCCTATTGTAGGCAGTTTTACTTTCAGGCGGGATGGAAAGAAATCACACCAACACGAAAGGAAAAAGAGCAATTTTCTCCCCTTGCTGCTGGGGCTGAAGCTTCCCCCGCAGTGCCAGGCAGCTGCTTCCAGCTTTCCATGAGGTCACATGTGAGCAATTTTGTGGTGGGGTTTTCTCCTCACACGCTAATTGGCTGTGTGGGACGTTTCATGGGGATTTGGAACCTTGCTGTGGGAAGCTGAGAGCCTGGCCTGGGACTTCTTGTCAGTTTTGATTGTTAAAGTGAAAGTGCAGAGCTGGGCTTCTGGGAAGTGGCTTTCCTGCCTGTAATTCTGCTGGCCTCCAGTGTTCCAGGTTGCTTGTTTTAGAGCTTTTATAGAATGTCCTGGGCTTTTCCCTTTTTTCCCTGTTCCAGGCCGGAGTGGGGTGGATGGAGCACCAAAAGAACTTGAGATAGAAATATCAGACCCACAGTCGGGAGCCATTCCTGCTGGAGTCACCAGTGGTTACTCCAGGGAAATGCCACAGTGGAATCACTGCAAGAAGGAGATTGGGGAACTTTGTCCTTTTTTCTCCACTTTGCTGTTGGTTTTCATCCTTTTCTTCTGGAACAATGGGAACATCTTCTCTTCCTTCATTTGTGATTTCTACCCCTTCCTGGGAGTGCGGGGGGGGTCAGGCTGGGGGGATTGGACCCACTCAGGGTGTTTCTGATGGACCATGGTAGCACTGGGGTTACAGTCTCTGCCTCTTGCTGTGGAAACCTTTTCCTTGGGAAACACCTTCCAGCCTCAGCAGCTGCTGGACAAGGGCAGGGGCTTTGCTGGGGAAGGATTCTCTGGTGGCCCACAGGATTGTGCACCACTGGGAGCTTTTTCCACTGAAGGTGTTGGTGCTGGTTTCCCCCATGGGATTGTCTATGCATTTCCTGAGGGCTCATCTCTCATGGAGAGCTTCCTCTGGAGCATGAACCATAATGGGGCTGCTGGTCTGCCCTCCCTGCCTGCAGCCAGGAAGCTGGTGGGATTTATCCCCTTTGTTTCTCAGGGATGCTTGGACTGTGCCTGTACCCTCTGCCTGCTCTTCCTGCTATACAGCTGGAGTGGGATGATTTCTGCACCATTTAAACCGCAGATCTCAAAGATATTGTGTTGCTATAAGCTGGAAATTATTTCCTGACCAGTGGAGGCAAGGAGACCCTCTGTGCCCTGCTGAGGGTGGGTGTAGTGCTTGATGAGCCCACATTAGACATCAGGGAATCCTGGCATCTGGGGATGTTTGGGACCCATTTCTGTCACTGCTGCTCGGGGCTCAGGCTGAGCTTGGTGGAGGGTGGAGGGTCTTGAGTCTCTGTGCAGCAATCCCTGGGCTCAGGCTGCATTCCCAGTGGAGGCTGCAGCCAGGGATGCGTGCTGGGCTCAGGTCCCATCATCCTGGCCGACCGTGAGGCTCCTGAGAGGTGGCAGGGAGGGCTGGGAACCGGGCTGGGATGGGTGACCCTGTGCCCAGCATTCCACAGCAGGAGTGTTTGCCTGCCTGGCCTTTCCTGCACTTCCCTGGGAAAGCACGTCCATGGGAAGGGCGGGAAGGGGAGGAAGCTGGCTGCTGGCTCCCTCTGGGACAGGACACTTGGAAACCTTTTCTGTGACAGCACTTCTGTCACAGAAACCCTGTCACAGAAACATCAGGAGGGCTCAGCCTGAGCTGGTCAAACATCCACCTGCTCTAGGGGGATTCTCCATGTTGGAGGGGCTCTGGGGGGAGGCAGGACTTGCCAGAGCAGGCAGAGCCTGGGAGCTGGCTGCTGCACAGGAGAGGAGAGGAGGGGTGGAGGTTTGGGGCCCTGGCCCCCCGCCAGCCCTGCGTGGGGAGGGTGGAGGAGGGAAGGAAATGTCATGCTCTGACTCTGCATTTCCACCACGGTGACGGGAGGTTGAGCCCAGTCCTGCCCAGAGAGAGCATCCTGCTGCAGCCCTGGGCTCTGGCTGGGGTGGCCGTGGTCACACTGGGTATCCCCAGGCTCTGGTGTGGCCCCAGCCATGCTGTGGTACCAGCTAAGCCCTGCTGTGGGCAGGGGTAAGCTCAGCCAGGGCCCTGCTCCTGCTGCCCTGCGCCAGAGCCATCCCTGGGGCAGCATCCATGGCACAGGTGGGACATTGCTGCTTTTGCTCGTGGCTTGGGGCACACGGAGATGCAGTCGCTGGCTGGGATTGGCCCCATGGAATTCCCATTGGGAGCAGAGCTGGGCAGGAGTGGGACCTGGCAGGTGCCTTGGCAGGGTCTGTGGGAAGTCCTGCCTACTGCAGGAGTGTGGGAGGGATCTGCTTCCAGAGCTGGCATGGCCAGGGAGCGTTCCCAGGGACCACCAGGCTTGGTGTCCTCCTGATGGAGAGATGCAGCCATGGGGCGCCCCCCACCCCGTGGGGTGTTGGGTTCTTTGGGAGGGATGTGGTGCTCCACATGGACCTGCTGACCCAGGATAGCTCCGGGGTTGAATTCTCCACTGGGATTACTGGGTCAGAGCCCTGCTGGGGGCAGGAGGGGTCAGCCCTGGGTTTTGGCAGGACTCATGGCACGGTTAATGACAGCTGTGTGGTTTGGAGCCGGATCCAGATGCTCATTCCAAAACTTCTTTCCAAAACTTGCCAAGTATTTGGGTCCAGGGCTTTGGCTTGGTCCTGTCCTGAACTGAGCTGCTTATTTGGAGCTTTTTTTTTTTTTTTTTTTTTGCTTCTGTAAGTTTGGAATTGGGAATGCAAAGTGTAGCCAGGAGCTCTGGGCTGAGGCAGTGGGTGGATGGGGATGGAATCAGGGTATTCCAGTGCTGGGTGGGTCTGGCTCAGCCCACTGTGTGCCTCCAGCAGGGACAGATCAGCCCCTGAGGCTGCCAAGGCATTTTCTACCCCTGAGGTCAGATGTTGTCACCCTCAGCAGCAGAAATGTCATCGGGCCAATGGGTGCTGACTCTTGGCAATGCCTTGCTGTGGCTGCAGGAGCTCTGGGCTGTTTCTCTAAACTGGAGGAATTTGCCAGGAAATGCTGCTGGCTGCTGAATGGGCTCATCTGGGCGAGGGCTGATCCCTGTGTGAGGGGTGGGAACCAGCTGGGCAAGGGGTGAAGAACCCCACCAGGGATTTGGTGCTGACTGGGACAAACACCAGCTTGAAAGGAGAGGTGGGGAAGGCTGGGTGGTGGGAAGGAGGTGGGGAGGAAGGGTTTCTTTGGCAGCTTTGCTCAGGGATGTTTGCAGAAGTGATCAGCACTGAGCTTTGACGAGCTCTGACCTGATGATTACAAAGAAAGATCTTCCTCCTCTGCCTGGCCAAGAACTGTGTTTGGTTTGGAGAGTTCAGAAAAAAAACGTTTCATCAGAAGGTTAAAACTGCATCTTGTGGCCCTGTTGTTCAGGTGGCATCACTGTCACCTCCTGCTCTTTGCCCAGTGCTGGCAGAGAGCTGCAGCTGAGCTGTGTCTGCCCAGGAGCACTGGCTCTGAAGCCACACATCTCTGCTCTGTGCACATGGAGCATGGGCTCGGGGTCAGGGCTCTGGGGTGTGGGCTGTGTTCTCAGGGTGTTGCTGCTGCTGGCAGGGTGCTCAGGCTGGTTCTTTGCTCTCTTACAGAAGCTGAAGCCAAGGAGGCGTGTGACTGGCTGCGGGCAGCAGGGTTCCCCCAGTATGCCCAGCTGTACGAAGGTGAGAGCTGCCCCCTGCCCTGCCCCTGCTCTGTGCCTGCCCAGGGCCTCCATCCCAGCCAGATTCCAAGGGGGGCTGCAGGGACAGCGCCCACAGCTCCAGGGAGAGGAGGGGACAGAGGGGATTGCTCGCTGATTATATGATTGTTTGTTACACTTTGAGCCCTCGGCCACGGCCCGGAGAACCAGCCAGTTGACTTCCCTGCATTCCTGAACTTTTCCCCTTCAGGCAGGGCTCTGAGGAATCCTGGGGCGGCTGCTTTGGCCAAGGGCAGCCAGGCTTTGGAGAGCCATCAGCTGTGAAGTGGTTCAGGGAGTGTTTGCCGTGGGTGGGAGCACAGGGGCAGCCAGTGTAGGTAACGTGGAGAGCGAGCATGTTCTCCCTCCTTCCATCCCTCCCCACTCCCACAACCCCTGCCCAGCTCCAGCCTGTCCTTCCGAGCACCCAGCCCGGAGCAGACCATGTTCCCACTCCCAGCTCCAGGGCGGTAGCAGGGTGGCTGTGGTGGTGCTCGCACAGCTCAGCTGTGTGCTTGGAAGCCCCGGGGGGATGCTGGTCCCGGCGGTGCGAGCAGCGGCTGCAGCCGGCCCCGTCCGGCCGGACAATAGCGGGAAGCGGGGCTGGGGCGGCCGCAGCCGGGGCCATTGTTCGGCCGGGCGCTGCCCCCGCCCCCTGCAGCCATCCCCGCGGGTGGCTCCATGAGCTGCCAGGGCCTATTTCGGGGGGCAGGCCGCACGTGTTCCTGCCGGGATGCCCAGCCCCAGGTGCTGGCCCCAGACTGCTCACAGCTGGGCAGTGGGGAGCACTGCTGGTGCTGCAGTCTGTGGATCAACCAGCCCTTCTCCAGCCTCTGGCCACAGAACTTCCCACATCCTCCAAGTGTTTCCCTCTGTTTCCCTTCCCGTGGGGATCACACTCCGTGGCTTCGTGGACAGATGGATTGAGACCCTTGGGGCTGAAGGTGCAGGTCCCACATGCACGATCCCAGCAGAGCTGTTTGTGCTCAGGGATGAGCAGGGAACTGAATGGAGGCCCTTCATATCACCCTCACCTAACATACCTGGGAAGAGCCATGCCCACGGACACTGGGCATACCCCACCTCTAGGTCATCTCCAGCCACTTCTCCTCCTCTTCCCGTGCCCACTGCTGCCCTTTGTCCTGATGGAGCAGCTGGCTTGGGATCTGCCACTGATGTCACTTCCTTCCCCAGAGTCATTATTCCCTCTTGACATCAGTGCTGTGAAGAAGGACCACAGCTTCCTGGACCAGGATTCCCTCAAATCCCTGTGCAGGTAACACTCCCTTGTCCCCCATCACATGGAATCAGCAGGGGAATGTGGCACAGACAAGGACAGCGACCCAGGCTGATGGGGTGGTGGGCTCAGGGGTGCCTAATGTGGTGGTGGGCTTAGTAGGGTGCCTGCCTTGACCTTGGCTGGGCTCAGAGTCTGCTCCAGTACTGTCACTCCCTCTGCAGTAAGAACTCAGTTGTTAGATCAGGGAACATTGCTGGTGCTGGGTGGTTCCAGGGAAACAGGAGGTTTTTATGCTCCATGTGATGCTGGTGTCCCAGTTCCAGGCAATGCAGCCCAGCCTGGTTTCCCCCTGAGCACGGCGCTGCTGCAGCTGCAGGTTTGGGAGCTGTGCAGGGCTGGAGTGCAGGGAGCAGCATGAGGGCACTCAGAGCAAGCCAGACCTGGCACCCACAACAGGGCACTGACCCATGGTCAGCCTGGATGGCCGTGTGTCACTCGGTGCTGTGACTCAGCCCTGCCTTGGCTCTCAGGACACATCATCACAGCCATGTCCCTGTGCTGGCTCCATGCTGTCCCTCCCACCCAGAGCAGAGAAAAGGCAGGAACAGGCTGTTTCCTATTTGTTTCCCAGCAGAGAGGCTGCTGTGCTGGGCAGGAGGGGATCCTCGTGCCATTGCCTGGGTGCAGTGAGGCAGGAGGTGATGGGAGGTCTCTGCCTGTCCCTCCCTCTCTGAGCTTTCAGGTCCTTTAGTCATTCCCTGTCTGGGGCACAGGAGCTTCTGAGGTGATTTTGCTTTAGTGTCTGGAGCTGACCACCCCTGTCCACTTGCCACAGCAGCTGGCATGGGCATTGTCTGGCTTGGGCTACCATCTGCTGGCATTGTCCCCTTGTTAGTCAGGTGTCCCTCTGACTGTGGACTCAAAGCAGCAGGTGACAGACACAGCCAAGGCTCTAAGGCAGGAAAATCAAAAGAAGCCAAAGCCATCCCTGTGATTGCAGCAGGGTTGGGGCAGGGGCTGGGGCCAGGGTAAAGGCACTCTGTTTCTTGCAGGAGGCTGATGACCCTGAACACCTGTGCCTCCATGAAGCTGGATGTTCACTTTCAGCGTAAACAGGTAAGTCCTGCATGCTCGAGGCAGGTGAGGGGCTGAGGGGTGCAGGGGATCATGTGCTCAATGTGGGGCAGTGTCCTCGTGAGCTCTGGGACTGCCCTAGGCACAGAGTGGCTTCTGAAGGCCAAAGGGGTCCCGAGCTGGCTTAGGGGGAGATCACGCTGCTCTCCTTCCCACCTGGGGCCATGCTGGTGGCCGTGCCCCTCTGAGGTGGGGGGATGTGCTGACCCTCAGTGGCTCCAACCGATTGATCATCCCCTGTTCTCAACCACCCAGAATGAAGACTCTGAGGAGGAAGTTGACTTTGCCATCAGCACCCGGTGGTCCTACCAGAGGGACAGCAAAAGGTGGTCACGGGTGGGGTCTGCCGATGCTGTGTCCCAGGGCTCGGGGGCCCTGAGCTGCACTATGCACCCGGTGTCCAGCCGCGAGAGCGTCCTCACAGACCTCAGCACCAACCCCGAGGCCACGTCCCTGCACAGCACGGGCAGTGTGGGCAGTGTGGGTGGCACGCTGGGCACTGCAGCCGTGCCATCCCAGCCCCTGTCCCCCCTCCGTGCCGCTGCCACGGCCTCCAGCTGCAGCCAGAGCGAGGGCTCTGCCCCGGAGCAGCCCTCGGGCCAGGGAGAGGCCTCCAAGGAGAAGCTGAAGAAGCGACGGTCTCGGAGCTTCCTGAAGCGGATCGAGTCCCTGCGGAGGAAGGACAAGGAGAAAGCCAGCCCAGACGGGAGGGTGGCTCCGCACAGCAGCGCCACTCTCCCGGCAGGATGGGGTTCTCTGACGGGTGATGGGGACCTTGCAGCCACCAGGACCAACTCCTCTAAAAGAGGGACACCTGCCCCTTTCCACAGCAAAAAACACTTCTTCTCGGTATCATACAGGACTAACCGCCTGCTCGGCCCCGGGGGCACCAAGGGCAGCTCTGACCCCAAACGCGGTGGAGTTTATCTGGAGGATTACGACACAGACACAGCCCCTGCCGCCGGCGGTGCCTGGGCTGCTGCCGAGTGCCAGCGCCGGGCTCGCCATGGCGATTGCCTGGTCTACATCCCCTGTGACCACAAGCCCGGCACCTTCCCCAAATCCCTGTCCATCGAGAGCCTGTGTCCCCTGGCCGGCGGCTCCCTGACGCACTGGGGCGCCGGGAGCGCGGCCGTGGGGCTGGGCGGGGGCGGCAGCAGCAGCAGCGTGGAGGGCTCGTCCTCCCCGAGGGGCTTCGCCCGCCGGCGCCGCGGCTCCTGCAGCTCCCTGGGCAGCCGCGTCAGCGTCTACGACAACGTGCCGGACTTCGGCAGCAGCGAGGATTTCTGCAAGGACGGGGAGGTCAGCTTCAAGAACCTCGACGACATCCTGCAGCAGATGGGGATGCTGCAGAAGAAGGTGGAGCTCTGGTGTAAAGCCGTCTCCCCTGGCCTGGATGGAGAGGAAGGGGGCGACGAAGAGGAGGATGAGGAGGAGTCGGACTCGGGAGGGGAACCCTCCAACCTGCATTTCGAAGAACAGTCCATGTCGGATGTTGGCACCTCTGCCAGTGACTTTGATAGCACTGGGAACTCCCTCAACGAGGCTGAAGAGATCGAGACACGGGAGCGCCGGGATTCGGGGGTAGGAGCATCCCTCACCAGACCCTGCAGGTACCACAGAGTCCCGAGGTGGTTTGGGTGGGAAGGGACCATCGAGACCATCTCGTTCCGCCCCTCCACTACGGGCAGGGACACTTTCCACCAGACCGTATTGCTCCAAACCCCGTCCAGCCTGGCCGTGAACACTCCCGGGGTCGGGGCTGCTGCAGCAGGGAGGGTGCACAGCCCGTGGGTCTGGGGAGGGAGCAGCGGCCGATCCCGTCCTCGGGGCTGGATGATCGCCTGTTCCCGGACTGCAGGAGCGGGAGGGAGGGGAGCGCTGCCGGAGCCGCACGGAGCGGGCAGGGCAGCGCTGTGCGGGGCGCGGGTGCGCTCTGGTGGCCGCAGGACACCGCTGCCATCACTGCCACCGCTGCCAGCACTGCCAGCACTTCAGCCTGCACAGACCCGCGATTAAAAGGTTTTTCATTAATTAATAACGAGTGTAAACGCAGCCTCCGCTGTGCCAGTATTCCCCCGGGCTCTCCCCAGCAGAGCTACGGCTGGTGCCGAGCTCTCTGGCTTTCCTCACCCAGTTTGGCTGTGCTGGAGGGTGATGTGGCAGTAACCATGAAGGAGTGGAGAGCGGTGGGCGTTTCCTCAGCTGGGAATGTCCCGTGTGTCCCCAGAAAGCTGCGTTGGCACAGCTTCCAGAACTCGCACCGGCCCAGCCTGAACTCGGCCTCGCTGGAGATCAACCGGCAGTCCTCAGCCCAGCTCAACCTGCTCCAGAAGTGCTCCCTGCTCCGGCTCACGGCCATCATGGAGAAGTACTCCGTGCCCCACAAGCAGGCCTGGACGTGGTGAGCTGAGGAGAGGGGGACCAGGATGGGGCCCACGGGCTGCAGCTCGTGCTGTGTCCCCAGCCTGGGGCAGCTTCAGGGTGTGGAGGGGGAAAAGTTGAACCAAAGGCTGTCTGCTCTGACAAGTGTGAGCCAGAGCTGAGCCCCAGGCTCCTGGAATCGCCCTGGCTTCCAGGGGGGCTCCTGGCATCATCTGCCACTGTGGGGGCTGCAGGTGTTCGTGGAGCATTAAAAATGCTGCAGCAACATACGAGAGTGGGACAGTGGTTTCTTTTCATAGCCAAGTATCAAAATTATTTTAGCTTAATAAAAGGTGCAGCCATTCCTGCTGGGAAGCTGCCTTGCTTGTATTGTAAATACTGCAGAAATGTGTTTATGTGTGTGTATTCCTAGGATCCTGCTCTCTCTGTGAGGGGAGGTGCTGAGAGCACCGATCATTGCACTGATGTCTCTTTGTCCCACTCTGCAGGACTGTCCCCAAGTTCATGAAGCGCAGTAAAGTCCCTGACTACAGGGACAAGATGGTTTTTGGGGTGCCACCCATCGTCAACGTGCAGCGGACGGGGCAGCCCCTGCCCCAGAGCATCCAGCAGGCCATGCGCTACCTGCGCAGCCAGTGCCTGGACCAGGTGAGGCTGTGGCTGCTAGGATTTGGGGGAAAAAACAACTTTGGGGTCCTTTGTTCACCTCTTGTGGTGTGTGCTGAGGCAGGAGGGTGGGATTGTCCGTGGGAACCCAGCAGCATCCCCATGGCCATCCTTCACTCAGTGTCTGCTTGGGTTCAGGGATGATCCCTTTGGGAGGGAGTCTTTGCCTGTCCCAGTGGTGCCCACCCAGGCCGGTGCCCGCTGATCCCCGCTCTGCTCTGCCAGGTTGGCATTTTCCGCAAGTCCGGGGTGAAGTCCCGGATCCAGGCGCTCCGGCACATGAACGAGACCAGCCCTGAGCACGTGGACTACTCGGGGCAGTCGGCGTACGACGTGGCCGACCTGCTGAAGCAATACTTCCGCGACCTGCCCGAGCCCATCTTCACCAGCAAGCTCACCGACACCTTCCTGCAGATCTACCAGTGTAAGGGCCGGCCTGGGGGCGCCTCGGGGGCTTTGGGGAGGAGGGATCCCTCTGTTTGGATGCAGGGGGTGGTGGTGGCCGTGGGGACGCCCTGCTGACGCCGTCTCATGCCCACAGTTGTGTCCAAGGAGCAGCGGCTGCAGGCGGTGCAGGCCGCCATCATCCTCATGCCAGATGAGAACAGGGAGGTGCTGCAGACCCTGCTCTACTTCCTGAGCGACATCGCCTCGGCCGAGGAGAACCAGATGACAGCTGGGAACCTGGCTGTGTGCCTGGCCCCCTCCATCTTCCACCTCAATGTGTCCAAGAAGGAAAGCACATCGCCCAGGTAAGGGCTGGCTGAGCTGCCCAGTGCTCCTTCCCTGCCTGCTGTGGGAGGGGGAGTGGTGACACATGGGGGGGGGCTATTGGCTTTGCTCTGTGACACAAATGAGGGGGTGCCCACTGGTGCCAGCATTACCTGATCCCCCACAGGGCCATACACAAGAGGGGCACCATGGGGAAGCCAGACCAGAAGGACCTCAATGAGAACATGGCTGCCACGCAGGGGCTCTCCCACATGATCATCGACTGCAAAAAGCTCTTCCAGGTGGGTGGCAATGGTGTCCCAGCCCTGCGCTGCCCATGGGACTTGTGACCTTGCTGGCAGGTACTTGTCCTGAAGCACCTCAGTGGGACAGCAGCCACCAGCCATTCACCCTGGAGCCAAGCCCAGCTATGTCCTGGGGCAGGAGGTGGGGCAGGCTGTGTGTCCATCCTTCCCACTCCCTGGGGAATGAGTTTTGGTTCTCTCTCTGTCCAGGACCACTCACAAAGTCCCCACAAGATCTCTCTGCCTCACTGAACATCCATGTGCTTTTGGCTTGCAGGTCTCCCATGACATCTTGCTGCAGCTGAGCAGCTCCTATATGGCTGCAGATGCTTATCCCCATCCCCTGGCTGACTTGGTGTGCCAGGGAGAGAGCAAGGATTTACACTCCTACTTTGAGCAGAGTGTCCAGAACCTGCTCAAAGAGTCGTCAGAGAAATTCAAGGGATGGCTGAGCACTCCAGGGCCTCTGAACACAGAGCTGTCCTGCAAAAAGGTAAATTTTTGTGGAGGGGCTTGAGAACATGCAGGGAAATGTGTATGGCATGACCTCTGCAGCAGCCAGAGCAGGTCCCACCCCATCCGTCATTAGCCAGCAGATGGGACTGTGCTGCTCTATGGCAGTGGGAGCCATCAGTGCAGCTGCTCAGGGGTTAGCACTGGGGGTCCTGTGGGACAGTCTGTGTGACACTCTCCTCATCCCCTCAGGTTGGGGACGGGAACCCTCTGCGCCTGTGGAAAGTCTGCACGGATGTCGAGGCCCCTCCTGCCACAGTGCTGCACCGGGTGCTGCGGGAGCGTCACCTGTGGGATGAGGACCTGCTGCAGAGCAGGGTGGTGGAAGCTCTGGACAAGGACATGGAGGTGTACCACTATGTGACAGACAGCATGGCCCCGCACCCGCGCAGGGACTGCATGGTGCTCCGGTGAGAGGGGCTCGGTGGGGCACATTCCCTCTGTTGTATTGCACTGAATAGTTAATTTAGTTGTTTTGCACTGAGTGGTCCTTATATTGCACCGAATAGTTGATGTTATATCACATGGTTTGTTCTTCCCCCATCACATGGTCTTTCTCTCACCCACCCCAGTACCCCCCAGTGGTCTCTTCCTGGGTCACCCCTTGCCACTCCTGACTGGTATCCCACTGGTTGTGCTCCTCCTCCTCCTCTGCCCCCCATTTCCCCCCGGGTATAAAAGTCTCCTGCCATCAGGCCATGCCCTCTTTCTTACCTGGGGAGTCACCAGAGCCTGAGGTGTCTCCTAGCAAGTCAACAAACAGAGGACATCTGTCCCCTCGTGGAAAAAAGCACTTTCGATCTTTTCCTTTTGTCTCTGTAAGACGGTGTGGGGTAGGGTCAATAGCTCGCCAGAGTGGACACAAAGAACCCATTGAGACACAGTCCTACACTCCTCTGCTCCAGCCCCATCTCCTCCTCCTCCTTTCCTGGGCTCTGTGGGGTGTGATCCCATGGAGGGCAGGCAGTGACGGCCGCTGTGTCGCAGGCGCTGGCGCACGGACCTGCCGCGGGGAGCCTGCCTGCTCAGCTCCCTCTCGGTGGAGCACGACAAGGTGCCGGTGGAGGGAGGTGTCAAGGCCATCGTGCTGACGTCCCAGTACCTCATCGAGCCCGGTGCCATGGGCCGCTCCCGGGTCACCCACATCTGCAGGGCTGACCTCAGGTAACGGGACCCTCTGGGAGGGCGTGGAGCAGCAGCAGCAGGATGTGCTGCTCCATGGTACTGCCAGGGCCTCTCCTGCCCACTCACCCCCTCCTGCCTCTTCTCTTCTCTTCTCCAGGGGTCGGTCTCCCGAGTGGTATAACAAGGTCTTTGGCCACCTCTGTGCCATGGAGCTGGTGAGGATCCGAGACTCCTTCCCAGCCCTGAGTCCCGTTGGCCCCGAGACAAAGATCTGAGGCAGCAGGAAGATACTCTGTCCTTTCAGACGTGGACTTGCCATTGGATCCGGACTGGGGCTCTCAGCAGGAAGCACGGTGTGGTGCAGTGCCCGTGGAGGGAGACAGAGGCACATATTTATAAACATCCTTTCACCCCAGGCTGGGCAGTCCCGTGCCACAGCCCAGGTGCTGCGGGGCAGGGTGGCCACAGAGGGGCAGCCGTGGTGTCCCACAGGAGAAGTGGGGGAGCAGAGGGAAAGAGTGGCCATGGGGTGACCCCTGAATGCAGCCTGTGGCAGGAGCTGGGGCCCCCACACAAGCCAGGAGCAGCAGCAGGGCTGAAGGAGCGTGGAGTGAGGCAGGAGGAGCGAGCAGGGAAAGCGGGGCCGTGTCCGCAGGTCGCAGTGCAGGGGTGGGAAGTGAGGGTGGGCGGTGAGGGGGGACTGTGTGTGCAGTGTCACCCGGTGGGGACAGCCAGGGAGTCACTGTGTGGTACTGGAAGAGGCTGCTGTTCTGGGAGGAGGGGGCTGCCTATAGATACATAGGTGCCAGCCCCTGTGGAGGGGCAGATGGAACCTGTTGAAGGGTTGGTGCTGAATGCATGGAAGAAGCAGCCCTGTACTCCTGTGCCTTGCTCTTCCTTGGCTAAAAGCCCTCTCTCTGCACTGGGTGTCACTGAGAGGAAGGGTGCATGGACCATGTTCCAAGCCAAGGCCATCCTCAACCAGCCAACCCATTATTTGCATGGGGCAGGACACTCTGGAGCCCTGGAGCAGCTGTGCCTAGGTGGGAAGGGGCAATGCCTTGGTGGGGAGACACTCCCCAGAGCAGCTCCCCCTTTGTGCTGCCCTCAGTGTTGAGGGCTGTACCCAGAGAGGGAGGAGGGAAGGCAGGAAGGACAGTTGTTTGGGATTCACCCCTCTTTGGGCAGCTACACATGGCCCATGCCCGCCTACTCCCTGCACAGACATCCATTCCCCTTTCCACCCCTTCCTTCCCTTCATGAAGGAACTGTTCACTGGAGCTGTCAGCACCCAGGACATGACCTGGTTTCTCCATTCAGGCAGGGACCCAAATTCCCAGATGTCGTTCCAACTGGAAGGCAACACGACCCATGAGCTGGGGACCCCCAGTGTCAGTTTGGCCATAGCTGTCTGTCTTTTGGTAAAAAGAAAAGCACAAGTCAGCCTCTAGTCTGTGTTTTTATATATATGTATTTTATATATATATAAAAATATAACTAACATGTGGGGGAGTGAATTTTCTCCTGATATTTTTTTAAAGTGTTTCTTTTTTTTAATCTATAAATACTTGTACAGGTGGAATATTAATATATAACTCTGGTGTCAGAGCTCAGCATCAGGTGATGCTCACTTACAGCTGGTATTTTGTATTTAAGGGACTTCTGTTTTGTATCATATGAAAGCGCAGCAGTTGTTTGACTTGGATTGGGGCTGCTCTTCCCATCCATGCAGTTAATAAAGTACTAACAAGTTCTGCTGGCTGATGAGGAAACCTCCATGTTCAGGGCTTCTCCAGCACTGGAGCAGCCCAGTGCTGAGCAATGTGTGCCCTTGGGGCAGCCCCTGAGTGGGTGAAGAGACTCAAACCCAGCGTTTTCCACATCCAGCTGTGCTCCAGGGCCCTGCCAGGGTTTGGGGCTCTCCTGGCATTGTCACCTACAGCAGGGAGAGCACCTTGAGGAGGAAGATGAGCATCCAGCAGCAGTGCTGCTGATGAAGAAGAGCCACATTGTGCTGTTGAATTCCCTGGAGCAGACACCTCTGGCTGCTGTTTTGGAAGTAGTGATGGGAATGGGGTGGAACATGCTGGAGTAGATGAAGATGATGGTGATGAAGGCTGCAAGATTAAAGCCTGGAGAGGAAGGAATCCTCTCTGAGCTTGGGATTGGCAGCAGCAGGACTGCTCTGACTTTTAGCACTAATGGGCAGAGATACTGGGGCAGCCCTGGCTTATCCCAGATCCACCATGGCCAGGGCTCGAGCACTGGGATGGAGAGGGCACCCTCCCCACCCTGGGATGGAAACCGAGCTGGAATCTCTTCCTCCAGGGTCCCAGCAGGATGGCAGCACCACAGAGCCACCCAGGCACCCACTGCTGGAGGGGAGTGAGCTCTCAGGGACACCCACTCCCACAGGGACCCTGTCCTGCCTCACATCGTCCCCATCCCCAAGTCCCCAGCAGATTGAATGAAGAGTTCCCTACCCCCTGCACCATGCTGCGCTGGGTGCAAACACAAATAATACCCCAAGCCTCTGCAAAGCTGGCTGGAGCCATCCCAGGGCTTTTGGGCTCACCCCAGCCACGCTCCCAAATCCAACTCCCCTCACCACCATCACCTGATCAGTCCAAAACTGTTTTCTTCCAACCCTTGCTTTGCAGACACTAACATGTAAAATCAATTTCTTACTGAAATCCTCCAAGTTTCATTAACAGAGATTTATGTTTTCTCCCTGCACATTATTTCAGATTAATCTTTTCAACCTTATAAAAGCCAATCCCTACAACCTAACAAACCCCTCCATTGGGAAATGATTGCAGAGCAGCAATGCCAGGCTCAGTTTGGCTTAATTAGAGATAAAAGGAGAGGAAATCATTCCTTATTAGACAGTCAGGTAGAAGCTGTACTGTATTTAGAGTGCAAACAGCCCAATTACAGGGAGGAACATGCACGGTTGTCTTTCATTACAGGTACTTGAAAATGTGCATCTGGGGAAAATGACTAATGATTCTGAGAAGCTGCAGCCATCCCAGCTGGCTGTGTGGGCCATCCCCAGCACAGGAGTGATGCTTGTCCAGCCTGACCATTTGCCCATCCTGGCATCCTTGGG
The DNA here is from genome assembly GCF_027579445.1 of Ammospiza nelsoni. Taxonomy (NCBI): domain Eukaryota; kingdom Metazoa; phylum Chordata; class Aves; order Passeriformes; family Passerellidae; genus Ammospiza; species Ammospiza nelsoni. The sequence goes on along the minus strand of NC_080647.1, from coordinate 6,035,337 downwards.
CTGTTACCTCAGCCCTGGCAGGAGAAACAAGTGATGCCCAGTCCAGTCACCCACCCCCTGCTGTCACAGCATCTTTACACTCTGGCTGTATTTCTCAACATGAGCTTTGTTAGTGGTCCAAGAATTTCCCACCCTTTGGCAGCAGTCCTGGTCCAGCTCCTGGGACTGCATCTCCTCCCAAGCCTGGATGATGGAGGGCTGTTGGACACCTCCCACCATGGGTTCAGCCTCTGGGTCGTGCAGCCCAGCAAATATTACAATGCAGACCCTGAGGGGCTTGGGGAAGGCTTGTGCAACCTCATAGATTTATATCCTGGGATTGCAAAGGTGTGACCTCCATGGCAGAGCTCTGCAGTCATGTCCAGGCAGTGCAGCATGGCTGGGCAGGCCCCTTCCCACCAGGATAACTTTGTGTTTGAGCAAACCAAACCAGCTTTTCCTTTTGCTTTGTTTGGCCACTGGGATGAGCCCTCAGTTCTCACTCAGGCCTGGCTTCCCTGGAGCTTTTTCCCCATCTCTGGATGAAGACCACACCACCTGCCTGGCCTGGCAGTCACACAAACAGGCACTCTGATTTCAGCGCTCCTGCAGAACGGACATTGGCTGGTCATGGACAAGATGGGAATTCAGGCATCCTCCCTGCCTAACTCCACTGACAGAGATTTGGGACAAAACCATTCATCTTTACATAAAAGAAAGGGCTATGAACACATGCAGAGTTTGCCCCTGCCAGGCCCCACTCCTGGCCCACACCCAATTTGGAGATGGGCCTGCCCTGTGTCCTGTGGGATGGTGAGTGGTCCCAGCAGGAATCCCAAAGAATCAGCCCGCTCCAGAACACAGATTATCCATCTGCAGCTCCCAGCCCAAGGCACCTCACTGGGCTCTGCATTCCTTTTCTGTCCTCAGGTGCAGAAGATCCTTCAGGCAGAAAAGAGATAGAAGGGGGCAAATGGGAGATAACATTGCTTTAACTGGGACTGTGAAAGCTTAAAAAGGAACACAGGCAGAGTCATGCTGGAAACAGATTGCACAAATCTGACCAGATCCTGAAGGTAAGTGAAGTCAGACAGACCTGGTGGCAAGGGGAACACCCAGGTGCTGAAGGAAGCAGGAGACCAAGTTGTTCTTAGAAGCAGGGATGGTTTAGAGGCACAGCTACAAAAGAGGATGGAAGGATATTTGGGCAAGGTGCTCAGAGGATGCTCCAGCTCTCCTTTCAGTGACAGTCCCTGTGCCAGTCCCATGGTTTTTTAGCTGGAATGATGACACCCTGCACATCCCTCACTGTGGTTGCAGAGGTCAGGAGGGGATCCTATCCTCCCCAGCTGCTCCATCCTCAGTGCTGCTGCAGCTGAAACTGGGGCAGCATCAAGGCACTCCATGGTAACAACAGACTGATCCTGCTCCCAAGTGCTGATCATTCTCATGACATCCTGTTTCTGCTGGGGGCTATGAGAGGCTTTCTAGGGCAGGAGCACATCACATCACCTGCTGCAGTTGTGTGCTGTGGGACAGCTGGCAGGCAAGCAGCTCCTGCTGCCCTGCCCTGCTCTCACTGCTCCCTCAGTGCCTCTAGAAAAGGCAGTTCCACCCTGGGTGTTTTCCCTGCCTCTGCAGCCCTGCCAGGAGCTGGTGGCATTTCATGTTTCTTCCCAAACCATCCAGGATTTGTACTGTCTCTCATCAAACTCCTGTTTGTCACCTGGTGTGAGTTTATCACATTTGTTATTTTATCAAGATAACAAAAACCTCCCCAACCAAACAAACCCCACCCCAACAGCGTCACAACCTGTGGCTCCAACTGAGATATCTCCATAAAGCACAGCCCCTTCCTGGAAAACCTGCTTTTCCCAGAAACTTCCCCAGCATCCCAGCCCCAACTCCAGATGTAGAAGCAACATTTGCAATAATAATCAAATCTTTAGCAAACATCATTAGTGACAGCTTGCCAATGAGCAGAAATAATTACAGGTAATTGCTCTACGGACAGCGAAGCAGGGAGCACCATTTTCTCTATGTTAAACAGGAAAACACAAGTAGGGAAAGGGAAGCACCAAAGGGCAGAAGTTGTTGAGAAGAGACACCTGCTCTGACCCTCCAGGGCCTGAACCACAGCTCCAGGAGCATTCCCGAGGCTGGGATCTGGAGGCACAGCTGGATATTTGCCTTGTCAGCGTGGCCCTGGTGTCGTGCCCCCAACAGGACACCCTGGTGTCCCCCTGTCCCCTGTTGGGACTCTGCCATCCCCACCCGGCTGCTGTGGAACACCTCGGGAATGTCACAACAAACTGGTGGCAGTTCAGGGCACCGCGGGGAGCAGATTATGCAAATGAGGACATCCGCTTTAATGGCATTCCAAGATTTTTAGCCAAATTTAATTACCTTCCTTCTTCCCCCTCCTCTCTGTGCCTGTCCCTGATCAAATTAAAACAAACAACCCCCAGCAGAGTGTTTGTGACAGGAGTTGTGTTGGAGACTAATTAAAACCTGACGATTGTCACCGCGATGAGGCTGGCAGGCCGCACGGGGACAGGGACAGGGCACGGGGACAGGGACAGGGCAGGTGGCACTGGATGCTCCCCATGGCAGCTCATTATCCGCTCCTGTGTCACGGCTCCTGCCCGTGCCACGGCTGGCAGGGAGGGACCTGCAGCAGGAACACGGGGTCTCAATTACTTCTGCGATAATTTAATGGACTAATTAATAAACCCGTGTGGCACCTTCTCTAAGGTCTGTAACGGATCTGCCGTCTGCCATGGAGCTGGGGGGGGACAGCTGGGCTCAGTGCCCTGTCACACACTGTCCCCTTTAGAGGGATGGTCCTGGGCACATGGGGGCTCAGGCTGGTGCTGGCAGCTCCCTCCACGCCAGCCCAGCGTGGGTTCTGTGTTCCTGCCCTGCTCCCCCTTCCTAGCAAAGCTCCAGGTTTCACCTTGGTGTGGAGAAACCCCCACTGTGCTCTCCTCAGGATTTTGCCTTTTTTTCCCCCTGTGTTTTCCAGCGCACGTGTGTGCTCAATCCCACTGAGACTGAGCCAGCTGCTCCAGGTCCCTGTTCCCCTGGGCACACAGGTCCAGCCAGGCTGGGGAGAATGGATGGATGGATGGATGGATGGATGGATGGATGGATGGATGGATGGATGGATGGATGGATAGATGTTTGCAGGCACTACTTGGCTGAGCAATGGGAGGGAACAATCTCCCTGTGATGAACCAGCTGTGACCCAGCCCCTTGCAGCCTCTTGTTATGGCATCGATGAAGTCACTAAATGATCCCTTGTTCATATTCCCGTAAATCAATATGTCCTGGCGCTGTAACACACTGGCTGGTTCCAGTATTTTACTTGGGATAGTCCTCAGGGGGAGCTGGGCTCGTTAATTAAATCCATCTAATCAATCTGGCCTGGAAGGGCACCCGTTATTTATTCATCAGAGGCTGCACCGTGCAGCCCAGGCGATCTGAAAGGCAGTAAATAAACATGGAAATGAAAAGCTGAGGCAGCAAAGTTTGCCTGGGCCTGGGAGACTTCAGAGCCGGGTCAGATAAAATGGGATCACATGTTTAATTTAACAAAATCCAATAAAAAGTGCACCTGGACTGAACGAAATCCCTGGGCTGGGGGAGCCGCAAGGGCTGATGCAGGAGGAGCTCCTGGGGGTTGAGGTGTGCTCAGGCCCTGCCCTCCCTGGAGAGCCCATCTGTGTCCCCACACCCAGGGACACCTTGGGTGAGGGCAGCACCAACTCAGCAGCTTCCCATGGATTGTCCTGCTCAGCTGCCTCTGCTGCCGAGGAACTCACAGCACAGCGGGGCTCACGTGTTCCTGGAAGTTAATTACAAAGAGAGCCTTCCAGGAACTGGGGATGAGGAAAATCTGAGCTGACGGATGAGAAAGTGAAGGAGGGTGGTATGTCACTTTTGAGCTCCTGCTTTGCAGAATTGTTCCCTGCTCTAGTGTGAAATGCTGAGGGAGCTGAGCTGCCAGGAGAGGGTGAGCTCCCCCCTGTCCCTCCCAAGCCTGGTTTTGCCTTTGTTGGAAACCACAGTTGTTTCAATATTGCTGTGATTGCAAAGATCTGCAAATCAGTGCTGATTAAAATATTGCTGCTCTGAGTGGGACACGGCTGAACCCTTGGTCTACTGGGTTTGCTGTCTCTTGCAGCTTGAAGAGCAGAAATATCCCTTCTTCTAGCTTGGTTTTCATGCACAGGAACCTGGATTAACCTCTATGGTGTTGGGATTGCCCAAGAGCATTTCCAGAGCAAAGGCAGAGGGTTCCTGAGGAGTGAGGGCAGGAACCCTCTGTCCTGCAGCCTCTGGGAGTTTTCACCAGCCCTGGAATGATGCTCCTGCTGCAGGCAGTGCCTGAGGGATTCATGGATGGATGGCACAGCTAAATACTGGGGTGGCAGTGGGAATGTGGGTCAGGGACCCACAGGGAGAACAGGAGGAAAATGAGGCCTTATTGTATTTGCAGGGAATGCCCCAATGAAGGGAGAAATGATGAGGAAGACTCCATCTTATCAGAAGGCTAATTAATTACTTTATTATAGTATATCATTCTATGCTATATTACATTATATTACATTTCATCTAAACTGAATCTGCCAAGCACTCCACTGCACAAAATTTTGTGACTGTCAGTCCTGACACACACACACCTGGATCCAATTGGTCAGTGAATCAAAGCACTCACACCAGAATCCAATTATCAATTCCCTTCAGGTAAACAATCATCCACAACGCATTCCACTTGTGAACAACACAGGAGCAGTAAATGAGATAAGAATTGTTCTTTTTCTTTCTCTGAAGTTCAGAGAATGTGAAACCCAGAAATATTCTTGGGAAGAATTGTGCCTTGCTTTTCTCTGTGAAATGTGGTGACAAGGCATCACTGTGCCTGTGCAAAGAGACCTTCTTGTACCTCTGCAGGGGCTGAGGAAGAACCTGGAAGAAGGAGAGGGGAAGAGTGTGGCAGAGACCCTGCAGAGCAGAAATCGGCTCTGGCTGGACCATGGCTGGGGTTTGAGGCTGAGCCCCCCATGCACAGGAATGTTCAGAGCTGGGGTTTGCTCCCAGCTGCTCTCCACACCCTTGGGTGACTCTCAGAGGGAGGTGGCTCCCCTGAGACACCCAGGGCAGAGGTAGGAGGAGGCCTTGGCAGTCCTGTGGGTGGTCTGAACCAGAGTCTGCAGAGCAAAAAGGTGATTCAGGTATGGGTGGCTGCTGGGGCTGTCACAGCACAGGGAGGGGCTCAGGATTAGCCTGTAAATCATAATTAATGAATATGCAAAGAAGTGTTTGTCCCAGTGCAGCTCCCTTTCAATGTGAGAACCCTGATTTGGATGTCACCTCACCACAGAGTCATTTTCTCAAAGCCCCAGACACCTGTAACCTGGAAAACATCTGCAAAGGGATGCTCTGCTCACATTTTTTGAGTGCACTGGCACTGAGGAACAAGAACTCTTTGGGAACAGCTGCTGTGGAGGGTGACAACTTGAGAGAGCAGGAGGGTGCCCTCAACCTCCTCCTGCTCCCTGGGATGCATTGGGCTGGCAGAGCCTGCAGCCCTCCCTCCCTCCCAGTTCATCCCGCCCAGCAGCACCACCCTCAGCCCCAGCCATGGGCAGGGTGGGGACAGGTCCCTGCAGGGCCAGGGCAGAGCTCAGGGATCCCCAAGGGGGCCTTTGCTGGGGAGACAGAGGCCAGACCTTCCTGACCCCCCAGCCTTCGCTAGCTCCTGCATTCCCCCAGATTGGGTTGGTGCCGGTGGTACCTGTGGCTTTCCCCTTCTGCTTTCCTGGGAGCTTGCAATGACAGGAACACAAACTGTAAAGTGGTTTCAGTGGTGAAGAACAAAGCAGGGTTTGCATCCAGCTTTGGTCCAATCCAGTGTTTTTTTCTGAGCTGGTTTCTCCCCCTGTGTCCCAGCCTCCTGGTGATTCCCCACAACCTCATTACTTCTGAGTTAACACAATGCACTTGGCTGCTGGAAGATGGTTTATTAATTCTGGACTCATTCCCAAGAAGATGTGTCCTATCTAGAGACAAAATGCTTTTATCATGTGTCCCAAGATTCTGGCCAACCCTTTTGGTCTCCAAGCTTGCTTGGGGTGAGGATGAGAGCACAAGGAACAATAAATAGAAACTTTCAGACAGTTTTTCCTCTGAGGATCAGAAAGCCCAAACACACCTGCCCAGAGGGTGTCCAGGGCAGGGGATGGGGAGGAGACAGTTCATCAATGTCCCTGTAACAGCACGGGAGCTGTGTCCTGGGATGAACAGAGCACATTCCCCAACGCAGCATGTTCCTGAAATCCCTGAATGGAAAATCCATAGTTCTGGAAATGAGTGCATTTGTTCTCTCTCTGTCTCCATTGTTAGCTGGAGGAACAGCTAACAGAGTGTGTCTTCTCTGGGGGCTGCAGCGGGAAGACAGATGGTGAGAGTGACTCCAGCTGTCAGTCCCTGGAGATGTGTGGAGGAATCAGTGTTTGACATCTGATTTAGCTCTGCTCCCCCCTCAAGTCACCACCGTCCCTGGCTCTGAAAGACGTGTGTGCTTCTCAGATGGTTAAATTAAACCTCTCCCAACCGAGGGGCACACGCTCAGCTCCTCAGAAATGTCAGCTGGCAGCTTGTCAGCAGGAGCCAAAGGATCTGGGTTCCCTCCCTGGAATCTGGGTGTCTGCCTTCCTCCCCTTGCAGGGCAGAGTCACACTGGCCTGGGGGAGGACTGGCAGCCAACCAAGCAGGCAGAAATGAGCATGAACAGCTTCTGGAAAGGGGGAGCCTTTGGGGAACATCCCCTTGCCAGGACTGGTTCCAGAGTGGGGACAAGCCAAAGGGAGCCTTGCTTAAGGAACAGGCTGTGTTACCTGGGCAGGGACACCTGAGAGGCAGAAACACTGGAGAGGAGGAGGAGGAGGACGAAGAGGCAGACATTCCACGAGAATCTCCATCTGTATGCAAAGGGAGTATGGTCCAGGGCTGTAACATGTCCCAGATGAGGAGGGAAGGGCTCAGCAGAGCATGAGTCACTGCAGGGGAGGGGAGACCAGCTCTCTGATAAGAGGTGAAGCAACTCCCTGTGGCTGCTTAATCTTCATTCGCTGACTCTGCCAGTAGAGCCTTGCTCAAGACTTGGTGACCCCAGCATTCAACCCCATCCCTTGGCTGCTGGACAGTCCTTGTGTCCCTCCTGGGCAGTGCCAGTGGGGTTCTGGTGCCCAGAGAGAGTGTGGGGCAGGGAGACATGAGAGCTGCCTGTAGGATCAGTGCAGATGGGGCTGCCTCTGGAGACTCCAGGAAGTTCCATTTCCAGCAGATTGGACCCATCCCATCCCCATTAGCACGGGAAGCTTAAGGGACACCTTCCACTGTCCCAGGCTGCTCCAAGCCCTGTCCAACCTGGCCTTGGGCACTTCCAGGGACCCAGGGGCAGGCACAGCTTCTCCGGGCACCCTGCGCCAGGGCCTCTCCAGCCTCTGAATACTCTCAGTCTTCTCTCTCAAGTAAATCTCCCAGTGTTTGAGCATTTCCCTCCCATCCTTCCCGGTGACCCTCGTCTGTCTCACACTGCTGCGGGTCTGTCCATGTGTCTGGGCACGGTTCCGCAGTGGGTGCGTGTCCCTCTGTCCGTGTGGGTGCGGGTCCGTCCCTGGGTCTGTCCGTGGGTGCAGGTCTGTCCGTGGTCTATCCATGTGTCTGTCCAATCTGTCCATGAGTGTGGGTCCGTCCCTGGACCCGTCCGTGTGTCTGTCCGTGGGTGCGGCTCTGTCCGTGAGTCTGTCCGTGTGTCTGTCCGTGGGTGCGGCTCTGTCCGTGAGTCTGTCCGTGTGTCTGTCCGTGGGTGCGGGCCCGTGCCCGGAGCCGCCGCGCGGGGGCAGGCGGAGACCGCGGGAGGAGCGCGGGACCGGCCGGGCTGTCGCTGCTACGGGAACATCTCCGGGATGGAGGCGAAGCCTGGAGCAGGGGGAACCCCGCGGGCTGCGCTGGCCCCAGTGGGGTCCGCAGGCTCTCCTGGGAGCGGTGGGACAAGGAGCTGTGAATCCGAACCGATGCAGGGCTAAAGGGAACAAATCCACCGGGAATGGGCTCCACACTGCAGGGGCAAAGGGGTGAACGTGCAGGTGACAGGGCAGGGACAGGCAGAGGATGGCCCCGAGAGGTGTGAGGGCACGAGTGAGTGCAGAGAGGGACCTGCACTGGGAGCAAGTCCCCAGAGTGCTCCCGGACTCTGTCTGAGCTGGGGGTTCTGTTTGTGTCAGTCCTGGAGGCTGTGAGGATGGATGTCCACACCCGCAGATCCCACAGGCAGACACTTCCAGAGTCACTCCCGTGGGTGCTGCCTGGGGCCAGCACCAGCTCCTGCCAGGAGCATCCTCTCCTGGGGCTGTTTTACCTCATCTTGGGTTTGTTGCCAAGGGCATCCTCTTTTGGGGCTGTTTTATCTTGGGTTTGTTGCCAAGAGCATCCTCTTCTGAGGGCTGTTTTCTCCCATCTTGGGTTTGTTTCCAGCCCCCTCCCTCCCCGAGGTGTGTCCCACTCAGACACCCGTGTGCCAGCGGGATCCTCGTGCTGGGTGTGGGGCTGGCACAAGCCCCAGCTGCCACCACCATGCCTGCCTGGGCTGCCGTGGTTGCCGGGGCAATGGATGTGATGTGATAAACAGAGGGAAATGGGGATGACGCCAGCAGGGAAAGGGCAGAATGGATTTTATTTCACGTTTATTGAAGCACAAATTGCCATAAGAACCAACGTCCTCGGGAGCAAACAAGGGAAACTGAGACTCTATGGGCTGCATGGTCTCTCTCTGGGCTCTGAAACAGCCAACATCCCTTTCAGCCAGTATCCCTACCTGCTGCTTGAGCTGAGCTGTGGGTTTTCCATGGAATTGCCCCTTTACATTTGGATCTCAGAGTGTTTGGGAAGGATCTGCTGCAATCATGAGGCTGAGATGGCCACAGCAGGAGGCTCTGCAGGGAGCTGCTCCCTTCTGCAGGATGGGGAAGGAGATGGTGACCCGAGGGCACAGGAGAGCTCTGCTGCCTCTGACCATGCTGGGAGAGGGCTCCAGCAGAGGTTATGACTGGTTTAACACCAAAAAAGGAATAAAAAACTCCAGATTTTGCATCTACATTTGTTCAAGCTCTGGTGGTTGATGTATTTCCATCTCTTTCTCCCACCTTCCTGGGCTGCAAGAAGTAGATTGGAGAGACAAGGAAGATGCTGAAGGGCTAGAGTGTGCCCAGGGAAGGGAATAAAGCTGGGGAAGGGTTGGGAGCACCAGGAGTGGCTGAGGGAGCTGGGAAAGACTCAGAGAAAAGGAGGCTCAGGAGGGACCTTCTTGCTCTGCACAATTCCTGACAGGAGGGTGCAGCCAGGTCAGGATCAGGCTCTGCTCCCAGGGAACAGGGACAGGATGAGAGGAAACGGCCTCAAGCTGTGCCAGGGGAGGCTCAGTTGGATATTGGGGATAATTTCTTCCCCAGAAAGGTGGTGAGGCACTGAGAAAGGCTCCCCAGGGCAGTGGTGGAGTCTCCATCCCTGGAGAGATTTAACAGATGTCCTCTGGAAGAGTGACAGCAAAGGAGTTTAGGGGAGATCAAGTACCTTGGAGCTGAATTTCCATCTGTAGGTAACAGTAACCCCCTGGGCTGGTGCTCTCTGTGCATCCGTGTGTGTCCCCAGCACAGCCCCCAGCGCACAGATGGCTCCTGGCCGGAGCAGGGATGAGCCAGCACTGGTAACCTTATCCTTGCTGCAGATGGAATTGCATTTACTGATACTCACACCCAGGAGGGCCCGTGTACAACTCTCTGGATTGATCTGCAGGGAGGGGAGGACTGCTCTGAGTGGGAAGGGCAGTGGGAAAATGAGCCAAGGAATGCTGATCCATACAAAGCCTTCCCAGGTACCCCACTCCACGCAGCTCCTGCTGTCCTGCTTCCAGCCCATCCCACTGTGGGTGAAATGGAGAAGCCCTGGAGGAATTTTAAAGTGTCTACAGGAAATACCTGAAACTCTGTGCAGCAGGAAATGGAAGTGGAGGAGGTTGAGTGGCCATGAGGGCTGGGACACTGGCCCAGAGCATCCTCAGTCTGCTGTGGCTGAGGATGTGGAGGGAAAGGGATTATCTACAGCTGGTGAAACAAAGGAAAAAGGTTTCCTTTAAGAGAAGGGGAAAGATTCTCTGCAGTCACTCACAGAATCCCTGGTTGGATAATCCCCCTGAGGAGAGGGGAAATGTGCTGCTGGCGCTGATGGGGATCATTTATGGGTGAAGTTATTGGTGATTTATGTTTCCAGTGAGCTGGATGAGAGCAGAAATCCATGGAGAAATGGAGGCAGAGGCCAGGAGACTTGGCTGGGCATCTCTTCCCCATGCCCCACTCCGCAAGGCTCTGTTCCCAGCTCTGCTGCTCTCCTCCTGATCCCTGTTCCTGCCATCCCAATGGATGGATGAGCTTGGAAGTGGCTCCAGCCTGCCCAGAACATGTCCCACAGGCATCACCAGAATCCTGTCTCCAGACATGTCCAGCTCTTCTGGCCACAAGACGCTCTTGAGACCCTCTGGGGACAACAGACAGGAGTGCCTTGGGAGGAGCAGGAGGAGGAGAAGGAAGAGGAAGGGGAGGAGGAGGAGGGCAGCAGGGTGAGAACACACATCTGCTGCTGGGAGCCTGTTGGGAACTGAGCACCCCCTCACCCTCTGGTCTCCTCATCAGTGACGAACACGTGCACCCAGGGCCACCGCAATGAAATATATATTTATAACAATCATCATTATTATTCTTTCATCAATTTTCTCTCCCGTGGATGGAGCCTGGCAGAGACTTCAGAGCAGGCAGAACTGCTAAAGCAGAAAGTAATGGTGCCCCCAGGACGAATAAACGGAGCACTTCAAACCAGCAGATGCTGCGGAAAGCCCCAGCGCAGGAAATATCTGCGGAATGAATCGGGAGCTTTATGGAGCTGGGGCTGAAGGAAAGGGCTGCAGGAGAGTTCACCAGCCCAGGAGGGGAAGGAAATAGGGAGGACCAGGAGCTGACACCTCAGGGTGTGGGGCGGGCACCCTGGGGAATGGGGCTGGCACCTCAAGGTGTGGGATGGAGTCCTTTGATTGTTTAGGGTCTGATGTCAGCCCTGATAGGAAAAGCAAGCAGTTCCCTGCTCATAGGTGATCCAAATGTGCAGGAACCAGCAGTTCAGTGAAACCCCAGGAAAAGCTGAGGGGTCCCAAATGGGCACAGGCTCAACCCTGAGGAAGGAGGGAAAGGGCTCTGATGGATACAGGAGCTGAGGAGCAATAACTGCAGCAGCATCCTTGGGACAATGGGAGGCCTCTGCTCCTGCCCCTCCTGACACTTTGCAGCTCCACTGATCCCCACACTCCCAGCTCTGGTTTAGGGAGCCCTGGGCAGGGCCTCAGGAGATGGGACCCAAAGGACAGATGGCATCACTGACTGTGCACAGCCACCGCTGCTGCCCAGTGCCAGGAAAAGATCAATAAATTAAGAAAAACAAGGTTCCTGTCCTGAAAAGCCTTCAGACTCAGGCAATCCAGCAACAGCTGGGACAAAGGCATTCCTGCATGTGCTGCTGAGGTTTGGCACGTGTCTCCTAGTTCCAGGTTGTTTTTTTTTTTTTTATAGTACATCATAAAATAATGTTCTATATTCTATATATTTTTATGGGCGGCAGGAGAGCAGTAGAATGCAGGGATGGCAGGAGGCTGGCCAGAAGGAGGGAGGCTGGGGGAAAGAGTCTCCAGAGGAGCACCAAGGTGGGCAAGTGCCCTGGAAGCAGGGTCCGGGCTGGGGCAGAGGTAGCAGCACCTGGAGGAGGGATGGGTCTGGTTCAGCATGGCCAGGGCAGAGCAGGGGCAGGGAGGGATGACTGGAGAGGGGGCATGGCCCTGGTCAGCTTTGCCTTGTGGGATGTGAGAAGAAATCTTGGGCTGGGATGAGGCTGTCCCCTCCTGCAGCAAGAGCTGAGACATCCAAGGGCTTTCTCATCCACATACTGGGTGCTGGGTTATTCACAGCCAGAAAAGCACAGAGGGATGGAAACAAAAGCTCTGAGAAATTGCCCTCAGCCCAGCCCTCAGGTCCCTCTGAGATGGCCACAGATGGGACTGCTCTGCACAGCTCTGGGAGGGAGGATTCATAGCATCGAGGAGATGGCACCATGGCACGGAGGAGATGGCACCATGGCATGGCAGGATGATGGCACCACAGACAAACCCTTGGCTTTAGCCTGACCGCACAGGAGTCTGACCTTTCCCAGACAGCCACACCTTGGTGGCCGAGGGAAGATGAACCATTGGCACCAAGACCTGAAAATGGGTTTTCAGGAAGTGAAATGTTTCTGGGAGTCGGAGAGCAAAGGGCTTTGGTGAGAGAATTCAGTGTCCCCAGGCCATTTAAGCAGTGGCCATGTCCTGGGCCTGCTCTGCCCCCACAGCCCCACACTGTGGGACAGGCAGGGCCTGGTGTGGAGCCAGGGCCCAGCTGGCACCCAGCCCTTGGCTGCACCATGGGCTTCATTAGATGCTTAATTTTTAAGCTGTTCACGAACTTTACGGGCTCTTTCCTGGCCCAGAGTGGAAACCTGCCTGTGGATCCCTGTGGCGTTGCAGGCCGTGCTGCTGGAGTGCGGCGTGTCATGGCCTGCGCCACCACTGTGGGTGGCAGGGCTGTGGCCTGGAGCCCACCTGAATCCATGCCAGGCGTGTTCCTGCAGCCTCTCCTGGGCCATCCCCCCTGATCCATGCCAGGCGTGTTCCTGCAGCCCTTCCCAGGCCATCCCCCCTGATCTGTGCCAGGCGTGTTCCTGCAGCCTCTCCTGGGCCATCCTCCCTGATCCATGCCAGGTGTGTTCCTGCTGCCCTTCCAGGGCCATGCCCACCTGTCCATGCCAGTCGTGTTCCTGCAGCCCTTCCTGGGCCATTCCCATGGCAGCCCAGGTGATTCTTTCTCTTTGTTCCCTGCCCCTGAGGCAGCTCCCAGCCTTTGATTCCAGAGGCTTGTCAGGACACCTCAGCTGCTCCAGAAGGTGCATGTAAACACAGTGATTAAAAAACGCAGTTCCAGGGGCTGTGCTGAGGCTAAAAATGGCACTGAGGTAGCCCAGAGAGAGAGAGGGGTGCCACAATAACTGTTCTATTTTTTGAGCCCCCAGGAGGTCACAGACACTTGTGGGAGGGGGTGAAGGCCTGGGGATGACACCCCCAGAAGACAGCAGGGAGGAGAATGTGTTGCTGTAGGGTTCAGGGAAGATTCTCTGACTGTTCAGGGAGGAAGGAAGGAGCAATTTTTAGATAAAGTGACTGAACTGCCCTGACAACCACATTGTCTATTAGTGGAAAGTTGGAGGATTTCAGAGAAAAAATGTTATGAAGGTCATTTATTCTGTTCAGCTCTGCAGAGCAGCCAGGGTCCCACCATTCCTTGCCAGAGATGGAGCAGCTCATGGATGTTCTCCCAATAAAATACAGCTGGGCAAGGAAGGTCACTTCTTTCCTCCTTTCTTTACCATTTCACACTTTTCTCTCACCCCACCAGAGCTGCCTTTTGCTGTGTCACATATTGACATGTGCTAAAGTTGAGGCCCAACAGAGGGAGATTGGTAGGGAGGGGAAAGTGGTTTTGGTTGTGGAGCTGAGCAGAATTCAGGGTGGAACCTGCACCTGCCCCTTCTCTGCACAGCATCAGCTGCAGGGACTGCCACAGGGATGCTCTGGTGGGTGGTCCCTGGTGCTCTTGCAGCAGAGGGTCCCAATGACAGTGCTCAGCAAAGCTCTCATGAATGCACTCCTTGCTCTGGATTGGGGGTGAGCAGATCTTCAGAGCCTGCTCTGGCTCCTCCTCACCCTCAGTCCTCCCCTCCAGCCCCATCTCCCTTCCTCGGGCTGTATTTATTCTTGCAGCTTTGAGGAGGAGTAGGAATGGGAATAGGAGTGGTGGCTGGAGCAGGATCTGTGGCTGTAGCAGGATCTGTGGCTGGAGCAGGATCTGTGGCTGGAGCAGAGTGGTGGCTCTCGCTGTGCCAGGCACACGAGCTCTCTCCAAGCCAGCTGGAGGGGAAAGAGCTCTTCCTCAGAGCACTCAGGGTATCCCTCTCCATTCCCCAAACAGACAGGCTGTGGCCAGCAGTTAATATCCCTCTGGCACAGTGCCCTGCCCAGGCAGGGCGGCAGGCTCTTCTTTTAATAACTTATTTATCTTTCCTTATTGCAGGAATGATGACAGTTTTCATTATTAAGCTGCTAGGTAATAGTGTAGTCTTTAGTGGGAGCTGACTCATCATCCCCTCTTTGCTGACATTTGGATTCAGCTCCCCAGGAGAGCTGTGACAGGAGCAGGGGCTGCAGGGGCTGGGCAGCTCCGGGGCTGGCAGGGTGGGCACAGGCACTGGGCACACACCCCAGGCACATGTCCTGTGAAGCTTGGGCTCCCCAGTGATGCTCCTGTCCCCCAGTGCTGTCCCCCTCTCTGCTGGCCTGTTGTCCCTGTGTTCTGGAGAGGCTCCTACCCTGAGGAGCTGGTGTGTGCCACACCATGGTGGTGCCACAGCAGGGACATTGGGGACATTGAGCACAAGGTGATGGGAAGCACAAGCAATGCCACAACCCCACCCCAGCCCCAGGGGTGGCACAGACATGGAGAGAGCTCTCCAGCTCCTGTCCTGCCCTGAAAGCAGCATCCTCCTCCCCAGCCTGAGGATTTGGAAACCACCAGCCCACAGAGGTTGTGTGTGGGCACCATGGAGTTGGAGGGAAGCCATGGAACATCTGGAGAGGCTCTCCCTGCCCTGCTCAGCCTGGCCTTGGGGAGCTCCCTGGGGATGGTGGCACTTGGCATTGTGGCCATGCCAATGGAACGAGGGCAGAGCAGAGGGAACACCTGGGACCCAGCCATGTGCCTGTTCCAGGGATGCAGCACTGCCACCATCACTGGGCTGTGCTGGCGGCAGCAGCAGTGATATATGAAATCAATTAAACATGACCCATTTTAAATTAGATGTACAAACACGCCTAAAGTTAAATGAGGGCTCTTTATAAAGAAAGAATGCAGTGTGGTACCACGTTAAATGAGAAACTCATGTCCTTCTCAAGTGGGAGCTTCCCAGATTTACACGTGGAGCTGCCTTTGCAAAGCAGCCCTTCTCCTGCTGCTGGGCAGAGGCAGGTCCCCACAGCAGGGGTGTCTGGCTGTGGGGACAGCGAGCCACTGGTGGGGCTGGCAGCTGGGAGGGGGCCTCATCCTGCACTCCAGAAGCCTTGAAGCCACTGGATGGTCCCCAGTGTGTGCCCAGTTCCTGTGCTGGGAGCTCCTGTTGCCCCCTCATCACCCCCCCAGCTGGACCCTGCTGCTGAGCTCGTCCATCCCTTTCAGATGCACACCTTGAATGCACACCTTGCTGCCCTTCCAGAGGGAAAGAAACCAGAAAAAAAGTGAACCAGTTTCTAATTATGCCTTTTTTGCTTTCATTTAGAGCTAATTCAGCCCACACAAAAGTTACTCACCCTATTAAAAGAAATACATATTTATAAAAACCCCCACAAGATGCCTGATTCATTTTAGACTGTAGAAATTAAGTTGTGGCTATTTCCACCTTTCCCCCTCTGATTACAAACTATTTGCATCTCAAAACAAACCATCTTTAATTGGGACCAGAAGTTGCAGGGCTCCTCTCTCTGGCCTGGGTAGTGAAGCAAGTGGCACAGCCTTGAACACTTCCAGGGAACTTCCACAGCTTCTCTGGACCCCTGTGCCGGGGCATCACCACACAGGGAAGAATTCCCACCTGACATTTCTCCTTGTGTCTTGGGGTGGAAGGAAGCCATTCTGTCCTGTCCCTCCATCCCTTGTCCCAAGTCCCTCTCCAGCTCTCTTGAAGCCCCTGTAGGCACTGGAAGGGGTTCTGAGGTCTCCCTGGAGCCTTCTCTTCTCCAGGTGAACACCTCCAGCTCTCCCAGCCTGAACTCTTTGTTGGGACTCTGACTGTGCTGGGGACACTGTGGATGTCCCCTTGGCCATGCTGCCAGAGCCTGTGTGGGACATGGACAGGTGTGACTGCTCCCTCCTCTCCCCTGTGTTTTGACATCCTGTGGGCATTTTGACAGAATGGCTGTGAATGAAAATGATTTTCCAAGGCTTTTCAGCCATCCCAGCTCCGTGCTGTGCCTGTGGCTGGTGCAAGCCCTGGGCACCCAGGGCCCTGAGGTGCCGGGCACTGCCCTGCTCCCACCCCAGCAGCTCCAGCGTCTGGTTCCTGGGGAATATCAGCCAATGTTCCCCTGGAACAACATTCCAGAGATGTTTACAAGATACATCCAGAAAATAAATACACAAAAAGAGAATTTACTAAAAATAATAAATCTGAGAAGCTGTGGAACTCCTCGCCTGCCCTGCTGGCATTGCACAGTGCCTGGGTGCATGCCCATGGACTGGGATGGGGCAGCCCTGCAGAGATTTGGGAGAAGATGGGGCTGTTTGCTTTTCCCATCTTCATGTGAGATGTTTGGAGCAGGACATGGAGCTGGGAACAGCCATTCTCCCCGGGGTCAGGCTGCTGCAGGTCCCACCCTGCCCGGATCCCCCTCCCCAGCTCCCTGTGCCCCCCAGGATGCTGTGCTCAGAGCAGGGCGTGAGGCAGCTCGGAAGTGCTGTGCCAGAGGAGGAAAAAGCAGCCTATTAATTAACAGCAAATGTACAGTTAATGGGGCTTTTTCCCTTCCTAAACAATTCATCAAAATTATTTCATCGAAATTTAGCTGATGGGGCGCGAAACGCAGCTGCTCTGTCCTGCTCTGCACTTTTTCTGTCCTGGCAGGAGCAGAACGCTGAGAGTGCAGCCGCGGGTTTGGGATTCACAGTGCTACAGGATGGGGGCTCTGGGACTGAGTCAGTGCCTCTGCCACTGCCAGAACTCAGAAGATAAAGGGGCTGTGAGTGAAGGAGTTCCACTGCACCAAGCTGACAGAGTGCTCACCTCCCTCTTTACACTTTACTGCTTCAAGTTCATTTCAATGTGGAGCAGAAATTCCTGTTGGGCTGGTCTGGGGACTGCAGTAGAGCCAGGCAAGGGAGGAAGGCCAGGCTGGCTCTTGGGGATGCTGTCCTGGGTATGTCCTGCTGTTATCCAGTTCACCTGGACAACAGACTGAGCCCAGGAATGGCCTAGCTTCACAGAGTACTTCAAAAAACAATAAGGTTGTTAAATTTTTAGTGTTTTTTTAAAGATTGCTCTTATATAGGAAGAGGGAAACCAGCTGTTTACAGCTTTAAAGGCTTGGGTTTTCTCTTAGAAGTCATAGGGCTTTTGGAATTTAAAGGTGTAGAGAAAACCTAGAAAACTGCAATATTTTGAAGCGCTGCCTCCACCTGGACTGAGGGCAGGCACTGTGCTCTGAGCAGCACAGCACCTGGGGTGGGATGAGATGGAATGGAATGGAACTGAATAGAATAGAATAAGAATTAGAATAGGATAAAAATAAGGAAAAAATAAAAATTATAATAGAATAAGAATAAGGATAAGGATAAAGATAAGAATAAAGATAAAAATAAAAATTAAAAAAATAAAAATAAAAATAAAAATAAAAATAAAAATAAAAATAAAAATAAAAATAAGAGACTAAGACTATGACTAAGACTAAGAATAAGAATAAGAATAAGATAGAATATTATATTTTCAGCTGGAAGGGACTGACAAAATCAATCTGTTTCAACCACCTGATACTTTCAGAAATCACCAGAAGCTGAAGCACATTAGGGGCACTGTCCAAATGCCTCTGACACCCTGACAGGCTTGGGACACTGACCCCCTCGTGGGAAGCCTGTTCCGGACATGTGGGGTGGGAGCTGCAGCGATGGACAAACAGGATCCAGCTGCCAGAGGAGCAAATCCTGGAGCCTCACAACTTTCCCATCCAGCCATGAAACAATCTGCTGATTTTATTGAAACCAGATCAGCAGCTCCATCTTGCAGCCGCTGCTGCTGCGGGTTCGGCACGTCCAGCAGCCCCCGGGAGCTGCGAGGGGAGCGGCGAGGGGGACACAGGAGAGGCCCTGGCCACCTTCCCAGCAGCCTTGCCCACACTCACAAGGTGGACACATGTTTTTAGGAAGGTGGATCAGGCACTGCCTGCATCTGGAGGGGCTCCTTGGAGCCCTCATGGTTCTCATGCAGTCCCAGCCCAGGTTCATCCTAAAGGTTGCAACTGAAACTGTTCCACAGTGAGTTCATGAGTAAAATCCTCCAAACCTAGGATCTTTGTGTGGTGGTACAGGGAAATCTGGCACTGGAGCATCCCTGGACTGAGAGAGCACAAGGACAACACTGGATTTCTCCTGGAAGTGCTGCAAAGCCTAGAGATTCCATGCTGGTGGAAATCAGCCCTGGTGAGCCAAGCAGAGACAAGAGAGGTTCACACAGGGGCTCAATGATGTCAGCAGCTGGCAAGTGCTGCCACACGCTTGGTGCTAGGGCTGGAAAGTCTGAACAAAGATTTGTTGTTGGTTCACAAACCTGGATTTGGGACTGAGTCTCGAGAAGAGTTCTGGATGTCCAGGGGGCTCTGATGGGGTCCCCAAGGGAGCTCATCTGCCCTCAGGGATGGAGGGAGGTGAGCAACAGGATAAAACCCTCCAGCCATGGCAGACTGCCCTTTAATGTAGCAGGAGGAGCTACAGATTGAGGGGATTGCAGTGGGCCCCTCTGAGTCACTGCTGAGGCGTGGCAGGGGTCCCACACCATTCCTGAGGGTCCTGGTGTGGATGCCATGGAGGGGCTGATGGAAGGGCTTCGTTTGCATCTGCAATTCCTGGGCAGAGAAAGCGTCAGCATTCATCTTGCTAAGGAACTCCGGCAAGTTCCAACCTACCCAAAACCAGCAGCACCTGGAAATCAGAGGCACCATCCCAGCTAGCACTGTCCCTCTGCCCTTGATGGGACAGTGACAGGACCGGGGGGTCACGGAGGGTGGCAGGTGCAGGACCCCATCCTGCTCCCTGCCCTCCCTCCCGGGGAAAGCATCCCTGCTCTCCAGGCAGGGAGACAATTGGGTGCAGCCACCCAGATGTGCTTAGAGACCCCCCAGATGTGCTTAGAGACACCCTTGATGTGCTTAGAGACACCCTTGATGTGCTTAGAGACATCTCAGGTCTGCTTAGAGACACCCTAGGTGTGCTCACAGAGCCCAGAGCTGCTCATGGACCCCCACACTTACCCACAAACTCCAGATCTGCTCACAGGGCCCAGATTTGCTCATGAGCCCCCAGATTTTCTCTCCTGGGTTAATTTATTTCTGACCAGCAGTATCAGGGCAGAGTGAGGGCCCCCCTCCCATGGGACACAGGGATCACCTTTGTCTGTGCAAGGAATTCACCCAGGCATGATGCAATAACACTCTGCCTGCGATGACTTAATCCTGGCAGCCTCTTTCCATGCAGGAAAATATCCTGAATGTTTTAACAAGGCAGAGAGTTATCCAGCTCCTCACCTCCCCTCTCAGAGAAACCATTCCCAAATTTCCACAGGGATGTGAGCAGGCAATAACTGGGGATGATGGGCTCCTCTCTGGGACCACTTGGCTGCAGTCTGCTGAAGAGATATTTTGGGTACTTTTTTTTCTCTGAAGCCTGAGGTTTTTTTGAAACAGAGCAAATTAACAAACCCCGGAGCTGGCTGATTTCAGCTGAGTGTTTTGATGAATAATGTGCCATAATGGGCCCAAACAAGCTGGGGAGTTTATCTCATCCCACTGCACATCCCATTCTGTGTCGCATCCGCTCGCTCCCAGCCCTCCTGCCCCAGCACTGATTGGAGAGTCTGTTCTCCTCCATCATCTGCTCTGGCTGCTCCAAAATGGAATATTTCGAGGATTCTAGAGAGAAGGGGGAGGTTTGTCTGCCAGAAAGCCCTTCTGCCGAGAGGTGTCTGCAGGAAGCTGAGCACAGTCAACTTGCAAAGTTGGGAAATTTGCTCAAAATGCAAATCCTGTCCCTCCGGCTTGGATCCCAGCACAGCACAGGTCATGGAGGTGAGGAGCAAACATGGCCCCAGGTATTCACAGCTTCCCAAACCAAACACCTGAGCTGGTTTGGGAATGGATCCATCATTTCCATTTCCGTACATATTTATTACACTCAGCTCTCCTGGGTAAAAAACAAGTGCAAATTGAGCCATTGATTGATTGATCATTGTGTGTATTTACCAATTGGTTTCTATTTATCTGTTTGAAAAATACCCACAAGCTTTAAAAGCCAGATTCTCGCTGATGTCTAGAAAAGAGAATTACAAAAAAATATGAGGGAAACCTGCAGGTCAGTTTGTGGTTCCCACTCCTGAGCCAGGATGCTGAGAGCTCCTGAGGCATCATCCTGAAGTGCTCTGGGTAGGATCACAGGACCCCAGAATCATTTTGGTTGGAAAAGGCTTCCAAGATCATTGAGTTGGTGGTGCCTATTTATAAATTAATTAGATCTCAAATGCACTGTGGCTGTTGTGGGCTCCCTGAGTGGTGGGATCTGCTGGTTGGAGATGATGTTTGGACCCTCAGCAGCACAGGGAGACGCTGGACATGGGAACAGGCTCCTCAGGGAAGTGGTCATGTCCCCGAGAGTTCACAGAGCATTTGGGCAACACTCTCAGGCACATGGAAGGATTTTGGGGCTGTCGTGTGCAGGGCCAGGAGTTGGACTTGGTGATCCTTGTGGATCCTGAGTGATTTGCCCACAGGTGGGTCCAAGGGGTCACTCAAGCTCAAGCAGTGGCTGAGGGGTGAGGAGCTCTTCATCTCCATCCAGTTCTGAGCCACAGCTGCTCCTTTCTCTAATCCATGGACAAGACATCAGCAGCAGAATTCCTGAGGGAGCATGAGGGGTTTATGCTGGGCAAACACAAAGGCTGTTCTGCAGCACTGGGATGTTTAACCTTGGCCAGGAGGAACGGTTGTGCTATTGTACTGCACAAAATTAATTCTTCTAACCCCAAGAGACCTGATCAATGGTGGGCAGCTCCCAGCAAATTCCCAGATTTACACTGTCCCTCTCTTGTCCCAAATAATTGTATCCATTAGGGACCTGCATCAATCAGGGACCGGCATCTTTCCCCCTGCAGCTTCCCCCAGGGCAGAGACCTGCACCCTTGCCCTGGTGGTGCCCAGGTGGGCAGCTGTGCCAGATGAGCAGGCAGCTGGTCCTGGTGTGCAGGAGCTGGCAGGGATATGGTGCTTGCTGTGCTGGAGCCTTGCTCCCCTCTCCTGCCTCATTCACTACATTTCCTGTTGTGGGACAAATCTGCTTTTTGTGTAAATCTGTCAGCAGCAAGAAGTCAGTGAGTTTCCCTAAGTGAGTTTTTCGTGTATTTTTAATAAAGGTCACTCTGTGTTTACTGGCAGAGACGATCAATATCGGCTCATAATTCATGAAGGATCCCACTGGTCTGTAACGACCTGTGGTCAGAGCACACCGAGAGCCTTGTCCACATCTCTCCCAGCCCCCAGAGGGTCCAGCTGCCTTCTGCCCCTGTCCTGCTGCTTTCTGTCCCTGCCCAGCCTGAGGGTCACTCCCTTGGAGCCGTTCCCTCCTCGTGTCCTGAGTGGGGCTGGCAGTAGCCCCCAGCCCAAACTGTCCTGGCTGGGTGCTGCTCCTCCTGCTCCTCACCCTTTACCTGCTGCAGCCTGAGGAGAAGCACCCATTTCCATCCATCCCCTGGATCCCAGGCTGCTCCCAGAGCTGAGGGGTGAACTCTGATGGGACACAGCCAGGAATGAGACTCCTGAGGTGCCCATGGGTGGACATGCTGAGTCCCTGGCAGTGGCTGTCCCTCTCTCTGAGCCCATGACATCCCCCCTGTGGCAATGGCTGCAGGGAAGCTTGGGCTGGCTGTGATGAGGGAGAGCAGGAGGGGAGAGGGAACAGGAGACTAATGCCTTAACAAATTTGATTTCAGAGCAAACGAGCTGGCTGCTGTTGTGCAGCGCTGGTAACCTGGTTTTGTGTTGCTGGCTGCAATGGGAAGCGTGGCTATTTTTAGGCTATTTTTAGGCTCTTAATGCCAGTGGAAGAAAAGAAAAAGAAAGGAAAAAAAACAAAGAAGAAGAAGAAAGTATAAGCCCTGAGGTAAATAACTGGGCCTGGGTGGAATTGGGGTGAGCTCTGAAGGTACATCTGGAGCTGCTCTTCCCAGTGAGCCCCATCTGAGGTCCAAGCATGGGTGTCCAGGCACACCAGGCCTCAGGGTGGTGTCTCTTCCAGGAGGGCACTGGGACATGCCTTGGGCTGGATGGGGACATTGGAGTGATAGGAGGGCTCCAGTCCAGGAGGCTCAGCAGAGACTCAGGCTCAGGGATGGCCCTGGGGCTTGTCCTGCTGCAGGGTCACCACATCCTGCCCATCCTCTGCTGCTCTCCAACAGGAATAACAACTGA
The DNA here is from genome assembly GCF_027579445.1 of Ammospiza nelsoni. Classification (NCBI taxonomy): domain Eukaryota; kingdom Metazoa; phylum Chordata; class Aves; order Passeriformes; family Passerellidae; genus Ammospiza; species Ammospiza nelsoni. The sequence goes on along the minus strand of NC_080647.1, from coordinate 6,012,893 downwards.
GCTCCCCTAATCTGCAGTGAATGACTGAGGGACCTAGGGTGAGTTAATGAAATCTGTGACTCAGTGAGTCCTGTCCCACAGCCGGGGTCATCCATCACCTCATGCACTGGGATTGCCCCTTTCGACAGCTGCAGCTTATTTTTAATTATTGATGCTATCTCATAATGTCCCAGTAAATGTGTGGAGGTGAGTTTTGTGGGAACACTGAGGTCCCTGTAGAAAAATCTGGGGCTCAAGGGAGTGAAGAGAAGGGAAAGCAGTTCCTGATCCCACAAACCCCCAGCACTGGGGACGCCTGTGACAGAGCTGGGCTGAGGCAGCTGCCCTTATTTCCCTCTGCAGAATTGAGCAGGTCTTCATGCCCAAACCGCTCTCCCACCAGGCACAAATTGCCTTTGTCCCAGCTCCAGCCTGCTCTCCACACCCTCCTCCTGTCCACGCCGTGCCCAGGGTGCCCCCGACCTGCCCCATCCCTCTCTCCCTCCCTGCCTCCCCAGCCAGAGGTATTTTGCAAACACAAATGCATTAACAAGCTGGCGAGAGCCCCCATGCATATTTCATGTTTAACATGCCCTCGTTTCCTCCCGGTTAATGGATCTCTCCCATTATGCCTCTGCCTGTCTGAGCAGGATACCTTTTCAGTGGAACATAAAAGCTGCTCCCTGGTGAGGTGGAGAGGAAACCACTCAGCTCTGGGATTCAACCGCCCGAGAAGCAGAAGGTCCAGTGCCCGCCCTTGTGTGCTTGGAATATTGGGCTTCCCTTACCAGCTCCTGTTTCCCTCCCTCAGCCCATTTCCCCTCCTTTTCCCCCCCTTTCTCACTGAATTTTGCTGGCCTGGGTGTCCCTATCACATTTTGCTCCTGGAGCCTCCTGTGCTGGGGTGATTCAGGCAGAGCAGAGGGACTCGGTCAGAGCTGCTGGTGGGAAAAACTCGGGCTTAGGGAATGAAAAAAAGAAAAAGGAATTGATCCAGATTTAATAAAATGTTACATTTTACTTGCAGGGAAACTTTTGGTTTGTTCTGAAGTGCTGTTTTTTAAAAAGTAGGATTGAAGGGTGTTTTAAAAAAGTGAGGGGTTTTGGAGAGCAAAATCAACACATTCCATTGTCGAAATGTCAAAGGGAGGTTCTTAATCTGGGAAAAGGAAAATTTAATTTCAAGATCTCAGTGTGACTGAAATGAAGGTGGAAAGAGCAGAATTGGAGTAGCTGCCCAAGGAAACTTGAACACAACAGGATGATTTCCCATCGTGGGGGCTCCAGTGGCAGCTCTGGGGGTGTGGGACCCCTGATCCCAGGGGAGTCCTTGGCTCTGCCCTGCCCAGTGCTCTGTCCCTCAGCCCAGGGTGGGAGCAGCCCTCCTGTGTCATGGGGTGGGCACAGCAATCAGCTCTTCAGTTTGATACAATTAGAAATTCCACGGAGCAGGAATGAAAACAAAGTCTGGGCCAAGGGCTGCTCCTGCTAAGGCGCCCTCGCAGGGCTCTGGCTCCCATCAGGTGCTGGGGTGGTGGGTGTTGATAGACCCCAATAAAGTGTGCACACAGCAGGAGAGACATGGACACCCTGTGCCCCTGCCATCACTGGGGATCACACCAGGGCTCCCTGGCTCATCCACAACATCCCAGCACCAGGATCTGGTAGTGCTGTGGATCCCGAGGGCACGGCTCAGCTCCAGCTCTGGGAGCAGCTGTGCTGGGATGAGATCATGTTCTCCCATTTCACTGGCACTGAGGGATTCTCATCCTTGGATGCCAATGATGCCCCCCATTCCCAGCCCCATTCCTGGCATCACCCATTCCCAGCCCAAAATAAGCTACTTTTCTGCATGAGGTGATCTGGAGCATCTCCCAGCTGGGAGTACAGGGGAACAATGGGAGGATTGTGCCCCAGATTTTGGGTACTGGGGAGGGAAGGGCATCCAGTCACCTCCTGACTCCTCAGCCAGAGTTGAGGTCCCCTCTATGCCCCCTCTCCTCCTCCCTGCTTCCCTCCATGGCTGCTCTCTGCCTCCAGACCCTTTTTCCTTTTCCATGCAGGATTTTAATCTAATTTTCTCAATGCAAATCTTAACAGGGAAAAGCCTTGAAATCGAATCTCCAGAAGTCTCCTTTCACAGTTCAGAGATCTGATTAAATTGCAAGCTTGGTTAATATTTGGTGCGACGGGGGGAGGAACAAGGGGTGGGAGAAGAGGGGAGCAGAGTGAGTGGATCTGTCGGAGGGGCTGGGGCCTTTTCAAATAATCTGTTTACCCCTGCAGCTAAGGAGCCCATTAGCAAGTGTTCTCCGTTCTAATTTCCCGTCGTGCCGTGTCCCGCAGACCTCACTGTGTTTATTTGGAGAAGCAGAACAAAATTGTTTGTATAATTAGATCTGCTACAAGGGCTGCCCTTGAAGGGTCCCCAGCAGGAAGCTTTCGATTGCAAAGGACCCCCGCTGCCGTGGACCCCCAGCCCCAGCCCCCAGCACGGCCAACAACAACATCATCCCACTGGGATGGGCTCTGGGGGGCCCAGACGTGTTCCCTGCCCCTGGACACGCAGCCCTGCATGGGGCTTTTCCCAAGGGATGAAGCAAAGGGCTGCTCTGGCTGCTGGCTCCAATCCCTGCCAGGACAGGGACAGCCCCATGAAAGCTGCCCATCCTCAGCAGCCCAGGGTCTGGCTGCTCCAGCTTCCCACCAGCGTGGCCTCAGTCCAAATCTGGGATGTTTTCCAGCTGTGTCAGTGTGGGGAACTTTCCTCCTTCCCCAGTCGCTGCCCCATGGCTGGAATTCCGACAGAGCTCCCTCCAAACATCTCAGAGCCGGGGATACTCTCACTGCCAGCTCTGATTGGAATCACCAGGAGGTGTTCTGGTGGCTGACAGATCCCTCCTGCTCCTCCTGTGATCCCACCACAAGCTTGGAGATGGTTATTTTGGTAGGAGAAGCAGCAAGCAGTGACAGGTAAATCAGATCTGGCAAAGGCAGCCCCTTGGACCTACTGACATTCCTTTATTTAAAGAGCATTTTACTGAAAAATAATTTTTTTTTCGGCTGTTGACAAAAAATTTAGTAGGTTTTTTGGTAAATGAAAGTTCTTGAAAAATTGTATTTTCAAAACAGGTCTAGTATTAAAAAAATGATTAGGACAAAAGGTGGTCCTTAAAGATCCCATCACTTTGGACTGTAGGACCCCTGATTCCAGGAGAGTCCTTGGCTAGAAAATAGAAAATATAACATTTTCATAAAGGAACAAAGATTTCAATTATAAAAATAAAACATCTTTTTTCTCTGTGCAGTAGAAACCTCCAATCTCTTTAACTCCAACAGGGACACACAGCAGAATGGCTCGGAGGCAAATGCAGCCATGGGCATGCTCTGCCTGTGTTTGGTGTTTAACCACCTCATCCCAACTCTCCTTCCTGACTCCAAATACTTCCTAAATAAGCCCAATGAACAGCCCTAGGCTCAGTGTGGATGATTAATTGTGGTGCCATCACCCCTCAGATGTTCAGACCATGTAATTTCCATGGTGAACATCCCCATCTCGGGGTGCTTACCACATCCCACCATACTCTCAGCACACACAGCTCTGCTTCTCAGAGCTAATCCCACCAAAGAGCACATGGGATCCACCCTCCCTGCTCCCAGGGATGCCCCTGGGGCAGCTGGAAGGGCTGGAGCTGCTGGGATCCCCAGAGCACTGAGCACCTCCAGGGCTCCTCTCCTGTTGTGGCTCTTCCTCCCTTGAGGTGGGTGGGAGGCAGAGACCACATGAGCAGCTTAATGGAGCAGAACTTGGCTTTAATCTGTTCCCATAAACGTTTATGATCCCCTAATTATTAACATTTAATGCTGTATTAATTCATTGATGGGCTTTCATTTTTTATTTTAATGGCTCAGCAATTCCTGCTCTCCCTCCTTCGCTCTTTTGTTCTTGATGGGAGGAAGAGGAGGCAGCAGAACACAGTGGAGTGTGATGGGCATGATGGCTTTGCCTCCTCCACTCCTTCTCCTCCAGGAATGTGGATCCCCCCGGGGATCCACAGCCACTCTTCTCCACATCAGGGAGGAGGGCTGGGAGCAAGGAGAGACCTCTCAGACATGCCAAGGGTCCCCCTGCCTTGCTGATGGGGAAAAGTAGCACTAGAAATGCTGTCAGGCTTTGGGCCAAGCTGAAGATACAGTGGGAATTGCAGAGAGATAATCTCGGAGGTAAGCCCCTGGAGGGAGAGCACACAGGGTTTAAAATGCTGTTTATTTGAAGTGTCCTGCTGAAGTGCTCCCTGCGCTGCCCAGCTCGCACACGGCCCCCGCTCCCCCACCCTGCTCTGCAGGCTGAGATGTTTATTTAAGTGTCCTGAAAACTTTATCTGGAAATCAGTTCCCTTCTCTTCCCCTTGTCCGCCTTTCCACTTTCTTTTCCTCCCATTCATCACTTTGAAAAATGACCCCTTTTCTCTGCCTGCCTGGTGCCTCCTCCTGCCCGGCCTGCCCGCTAATTAATGGGCTTCTCCGGGCAGTCACAACTACATCGCAGGGAGCCGGGGCTGACAGATGGTCCTGCTCACACCAGGACATGCCACAAGCCTGGGACATGGCTGGGGTGGCAGGGGCACTGCCCTGTGCTGCCCACCCTGTGGGAGCTCAGCAAGAGGAGGGATGGGCTCGCACAAGAGCCTGGTGTGGGTTTCTCTCACCTTGGGCTGCACTGCTGCTCTCACTGAGGGTTCTTTCATCTGGCCACTGGTCCAGCTTCCCACATTGTGAGAATTCGCTGAGGGGGAAAAAAAAAAATCAATTAACTAAACCAAACCCTGAAACAATTATTTGTCCACTTCCCAACCTCATTTGGGAAGCATAAACCCCCACACACTTACTGCGGGCTGACGTGCGAAGGCACATGCTGACTGTGTTTTCATGACTAATTTCATCTGCACCGAGAAGCCCCCTCCCCTTCACCCTTTCCCACCTCCATCTGTTCCCCACACTCCGAGCTGCGACAGCAAAAACATGGAAAAACAGCGGAAAAGAGGAAGGAAAGATGGGAAAAGGCAGCAGACTGCCACTGCAGCCAGCACCGCCTTCCAGGCAGGACCTGAGCACAACATTCCATGTGGGTCTGTGCTCATGCCCTGGTGCTGGGGGTGGATGGAGGTCAGGGAGCCCCATCAGCCCTCAGTGTCCGGTTACCTCACCCTCTTCTCTCTGTGGCTGCCCCCAAAGCAAGGAGGTGAGCTGATCCCATCCCTGTTCCCCCATGAAGAACCCAGGAATTAAATTCTGGAGTGTAGAATGAGCACCCTCTGGCCCAGTGCTCCCTGCACTCCCTGTGCTGATCCTGAGAGCCATTCCCACTTCTCCACTGGACTCCTCCTCCAGGCACTCACGCCGTGGCATCAGCTGCAGCTGTATCCTGTGGCCTGGATCTGGGGGTGATGGGTACATGGACCTTTCATTCCCACAGTCAGGCTCCTAAATTGTATAAAGTCATAGAGACCAAAGGAATGATTTTCCAAAGCTGTGGGGATCATCCTGTGAGTTGCTTTGGCACTTGGGAGGGTGTAGAGCTGGAATATTGGGGGTTTGGCTGCTGAGCACCTGCTGGGGAAGGGGACAGAAAAGTACCCAAGACTGGAGCTGGAGCAGGGTCAGGGACTGGGAACAGGGGTAAGGAACTGGAGTGAGGTGGGGAACAGCAGCACATGAGTGTGAGCCCTGGCATGCTTGTGTCCCCAGGGCAAGGTGAGTTTCCCTCTCCCTCCTGCCTCCTCTGCAGCCCCTATCCATCAGCATTCCCTCCTGGAACATGGACTCCTGCTGCTGCTGCTGCTGCTGGGACCTGCAGCAAGCAGAGGCTGAAGTGCAGGGGCAGCACCAGATCTGCCAGAGATACTCTGTGTTTGCACAGGGTTTCCTTTCCCTTGATCACTCTTGGGCTTTTAACTCTGTTCTTCCTGCAGTTTTTCTTCATGTCAGCAAATGATCTATTGTCCCTCATGAGGGAACATAAATTTCCCTGGGAAGAAAGTAAATGGGTTGTGTCACACGTGAAGGGGGCAGGAGCACATATGGGGTGTGAGGCGCTGGTGGCAGGGAGGGTCCCTACAGATCCCCACAAGCACAGACACTGCCTGTGGGATGGATGTGTGTGGAGGTTATGATTGGGGACAATGATGCTGCAGGTTTTTAGGGATGCAGGGCCCTTCATGGTCACACTCCTTACAGTGCCATTGGTTTTAGAGCTATTTGTTAAATGGCCCCTACAGACAGAAGAGTTTTAGGGTTGGCTGTCAGCTGCCCTCACTCCCACCCCTGTATTCCTTGGGATACCCTGGTTCTCCAGCTCTGACTCCCCTCCCTGCCACAGAGGCAGGGAGTGGAGCAAGGGAGGCAGGGCTGGCCAGGCTGGTGCTGGCTGCTCCCTGCCAGCCCCAGAGCCTCCAGGGCTGAGTGAGCAGATGCAGCTCCTTCAGCCCTCACTGCAAAACGCTGATCCCAACTTTGATACAAGGCAGCATTAATGGGGAGTTTATTTGTGAGTCTTCTCCTGGCAGCAGCAGCAGCAACAGCAACCATGTCTCTGCAAGGAGCTGAAAAGCTGCCAGGCAGATTCTCCAGTGAAAAGATGGCAATGAAAGGGCCCTGGCCATAGCACAGCCCCCACCTCCCCACGCAGCTGCAGCCAGTCCTGGTGTGCTGGGCTTGTCTCTGCAGAGCTCTGGGCCCATTTCTTGCATCCTGAGCCCACCAGCTCTCAGTGGTGTTTCCAAGCAGCAGAGGTGGGAGGGATGGCACCTTCCTGCAGTGCTGCTGCTGCACGTGGCTGGGAGCAGGATCCGACATGAACGAGGGCCAGGGGCAATGGAGCAGCCTGGAGAGAGCCCCTCCACGGGGTTTAGGCTGTGCCTGGGTGAGTGCAAAGCTCTGCCTTGGCTGTATTGCCAGAGCATGCCCTCAGCTGCCAGCGCACTGCTTCCATCCAACGGTGGGAATCACCAAACTCCAGAAAAATCTGGGCTGGAAGGGACCTTAAAGCTCCTCACCCCTGCCATGGTGACACTTGCTCAAGCCCTGTCCAAGCTGGCTTTGAATAATTCCAGAGGTGGGGCAGCCACAGCTTTTCTAAGCAGCCTGTGCTGGGGTCTCATCACCCTCACAGGGAGGGATTTTTTCCCAATATCCCATCTAAACCCACCCCTTCCAGCTGCAGCTTGTTCTCTGGGAGCAGGTGCCCACTGCACTGCTTCAGCATCACACCAAGAGGCTCAGAGGTTCCTTCCCATTCATCTGGGCTGTTTCCAGGGAGATCCCCCAGCTAGGATTCCCTGATAAAAATGTGGTGATCCCATAAAGGACAGAGGGATCCCGGCTGGAGTGAAATCCCTCATGGCCATGAACCTGGCAAACAGCATTTGGAGCTCTGCAGCAAAAACAAAACAGACCCAGACAGCACATATTTTCCTTCCTTTGAAAGGGAAAACACAAAGTTAAAGGATTTAAACACCCCCCCAACCTCCCCCCCACTCCATTTTTTTTAAGGGGAATTAAAGCAAAAATTCACATCTGGAATGACAACTCCTAACCCTACCATGTACCCCCAAATTAATCAGGGCTCATAATGGAAATGCTGACAGACTCATAACTCCAACCTTTCAAACACAGATCTGGTGTTAAACTGCCCCTGCAGCCCTCCAAGGAGGGGACTCCAGTGACCCAGGGCAGGGGGAGCATCACGGGGCTGATGTTGGGGGACTGCTCCCTCTGCCTGCCTGGGGCCACTGCTCCTCTGCAGGGGGTGCATGGGCACTCCAGTGCCCCCAGACCCCTCTTCCCAGCCCTTCCCAGGGCTGCAGCATCCCTGCTCCAGGTGCAGGCAGCAGCAAGGCTTGTCCCCTGGTCCCCAGGCTGTGCCTGCCTGCTGTCCCTGGGGCAGCCTGCCTGGGATTCTGCTGTGCCCACTTGGAGCACTATGCCCGGCCTTTTATCCCCCTCGAAGGGCTCAGCTCACACTGGCTGTGCTAAACCCGGCCTGTTCTTCCCTGCAGAGCTGCTGCTCCCTCTGGATTGTCTAAACCTCGGGAGCATTAAGGTACAAGCTGTACAAATAGAGCCCGACGCCAGCAGCCCCTGCACAGCGCTCCGAGGCTGATGTTGCTCTCCAGGGCTCAGGTTTCACCTCTCTCCCCAGAACAGCAGCTCCAGCTCCAGTGATGGTGGCTTTGGGGTTACAGTGGCTCTGGAGTGGTGGGCAGTGGAGTATCCAGATCCTGGCTGGAGGGAAGGGCTGTGGGGACATGTGGGTACCCAGCTGGGGACAGGCACAGGGGCTCCCATCCTGGGCAAGGCAATGGGGGGCAACAGCATCCCCTCATCTCAGCTCTAGGATGGATAAAACATCCCCAGCATCCAGCAGATGGACCTGGAGCCTGGGATGGACCTGGAAACAGCAGCCCTCACACAGCCCTCAATAACTCAGGGCTTTGCCAATGTGTCCCTGTCACCACAGCCAGCCCTGTCCCGCCCTTGGCTGTGGCTGTGGGGTCCCCCAGGGTCCTGGGGAAGGGAGCAGCCCCCAGGCTGGGCTGGCTGGGAGTAGAAACCTCTATTGTTTTCCCACCTGTCTGAGTTACAAAGGGCCAAATGGATTTTCATGAAATGTTATTAAAAAATGAAAAGGGTTTGGCTTCCGGGCCGAGGCCCCGAGTGCCAAATCCGCCCCAGGCAGAGTTTTATGACTAAGTCTGTAATAAAAGCCTTTGAAAGGGGGGCTTAAAACTGGAGTCTCCACAGACCCTCTGCTCTCAAGGGCAGCACATGGGGGATTGCAATGTGTTCATATCCTGCTCGGCCTCTTCTGAAGGTTTTTTCTGTGACAGGGACAGTGTACCCCTGCTCTGCTGTCAGTGTCCAGCTGGAGATGGCTCCAGGCAGGCAGGGACCCTTCCTCTGGCAGAGTTTGGCTGGGGGCACCATCAAGGGACTAGGGAGAGAGGAGATGTAGCTCCAGACACATCCTAGGACAGAGCAAACGCCTAATAGAGATCTGAAGTTTCATCATGCTGAGATGTTTGATGGTGCTGGGAGGTCGATTAGGGCATCATTGACGATTTTCAGGATTTGGTGGTTTTTATGAAGGTTGAGGGCCATTGGTTATTCCTGTATGTGGATATGAAAAAAACCCCACATGCTTGGTGCATGGCAAGTAGCCCCTGTGTCCTGAGGCTGCCTGGGTGCTACCCCGGGGAATGGGGGCACCCTGCATTGTCCACCCATGCTCCGCTTGATGTTTTGGCCTCCAGAGGGTGGAAAAGGCATTTCTGAGGGTTTGCCTGAGGGCTGGAAGGCTGTGAGCACCGCCTGGTTTGGAAAGGTCTTTGGGGAATGAGCTCAAGCAGGTCCAGGTGGGTGACAATTGGATGTCACCTTCTGAGGGTGGCACACGTGCTTCCTGCAAACGTGTTCTGGCTGCTTGGAATTCTGTCTGCAAACCCTGGCTTCAAATAATTTGTAAATAATGTTCTCATTACTTTGCTAGCTCTAATTAGGACAAAGGGGGGAGAAGTGAAGCATTTAGGCTGACTCCCAGGGAAACTGCACAGAGCAGAGCAGCTCCATAGGCTGCAGAGCAGTATCCTAAAGGGAGTGCTGGAAACCTTGAGCTGTTTGAATTCAGGCTGGGGAAGCCCTGGAGGTTAAAGCAGGGCCTGTATTGGCCCGGGGAGAGGAGGTGAGAGATAAAAAGGCTCCTTTCAGTGCTCTCCAGGCCCAGCAGTGAAGGGCAGGCTGCAGATCTCCCTTCCCTCCCTGCCATCCATCGCTCCTCGGGCTGGAATGTCGGGCTGGGCTCTTTTGTGATCGGGGTTTCAATTGGCGTTTAACAGGATCAGCGCAGCAGAGCAATGAGACATCACTTCAGCACTGCAAAGCCCCAGCTGCAGCTAGAGCTGTGTCACTTGATGGCTTTGCTGCCACCGTGGCCGTGTTTGCTGTCACTCACAGGCTGAGCAGGGTGAGGGGGAGTTGTCTGGAGTTAATGACCATGGGGGTGACAGGAGCTGGGGCTGGCTGGAGGTGATGCCCATGGCAGCCAAAGGACAGGTTGGGCTGGGCTCCTGGGTGATGTCTGCTCAAGATCAGGACTGTGAAGGGATCCCAGGGGGCTCCTTGTGGTCATGGCTGGGCTCAGCTGTGTCACAGTTCACCAGATAAACCTGCTGGATTTTGGCTTCTCCATGATGTCTAACAAATGAACACTCCAGCTTCTTGTGCCTCCTCCTTTGCCTGCAGAATAATCAGATATTGGGTGGCAGGAGCAGCTGTGAAGGTACAAAACCTCTGTGCCCCACAGAAAATGGGCTCTGGGAGGGGAAACAGCTCAGCCAGGGTGGAGAGGCCCTGGCACAGGATGCCCACAGAAGCTGCTCCATGCCTGGAAGTGTCCCAGGCAAGGCTGGATGGGGTTTGGAGCAACCTGGGGTATCTGCCAGGGTTGGGTGGTGGCTCTGGGATGGTGGAGTGGGGTTGGTGACACTGGATGGGCTCAGGGTGGCAGTGCCAGCTCTGGCACTGTGCAGAGGGACAGTGTGTGATTGCAAAGGAGGGGTGGGCAATTCCCCCTCATACCCCTGAGCAGGGCAGCAGGAGGGGGCACACGGGCCTGGCCATGCTGGGGTGGGCAGTGCTGCTCTGTGAGCCCCAGGAGAAGGGAAGCTGGAGTTTGGGATTGTTTGCTGCAGAAGGGAATGAGCTGAAGACAATGTCAAGCTCTGTAAATATTTATCAGATGAATGGGAGCAGGGTTTGAAACGTTAGACAGCTGAGAAATGGCTGTTTTAATAATTCTCCTGATAAATGAAAACCTCGGGTGGGGGGACAGGGAGCAGGTCATGGGGGAGGGGAGTTGTTTAGAGATTTGGGGCTTGGGAAGCTGTCCCGGGCTGAGATGGGGCCATGGGCCTTCCCCCTTGGGATGAGGAGCTGGGACAGCCCTGCAGGACCTGGTCTCTGCTGCCTCCCACACCACAGCCCCTGCAGGGCTGGTTTAGGGTGACACAGGAGAGGCATAAGGGCAAAACACACAAATCTCATTTGTTCTGACCTAAAATTCCTGCTGCAGTGGAGCACGGGAGGAATGTGCAAGCAGGGCATCCAGCTCTCCCTGTTTTCCCAGTGAAGCATCTACAGCTCTGTGCACAAGGAATGCAGGAGCAGGGTAGCTCCAGCTTGGAATTCTCCCTGTGCATCTCCTGGGGCTGTGCCTGGGCCAGGACCCAGGTCTGGATCAGCGAGGCTCCATCAGATCCTGCCAGGGGACACCTGAAATCCCAGGTGGGGCTGGCAGGTGAGCAGGGAGCTCAGCTCCATGGGCTTTGCTTCCAAATGCGTGTGCAAGCTTGGAGCCTGCACAGAGAGTTGATTAATTGCTGGCCATCATGGAAGGGCTGTATTTTTTTTTTAAATAGTGTTATTTTAAACAAAACTTTGCTGTTCCCCTTTAAAGGAGACATCTGGGCTCAACGTGGCAGGCAGGGGAAAGGCTGGAGAGTGGGGATGGGCTCAGGGAGAGGTATGTGCAGGACAAACACCATCCCTGCATGGGATCCATGGGGCAGCTCGCCCTGTGCCAGGCTGGGCCAGGGCCAGGACGTGCCCACCCTCCTGGCAGTGCCAGGGGCTCCTTGGGACAGGAGATCTGTGCCCAAAGATCCCTGATTTGCTGCAGGGAGGGGAGATTTGGCTTCCCAGTGACTTCCTGGAGGGAACACCTTGGAGATAAATCCCATGTCACTGCTCAGGAATAGCCACGCTCCAGATCTGCCAGGAAGATTCCTGCTGCTGCCAGGAGACAGATTGGGGCAGATAAACCTTCCTCTCTCCACTCCTAAGGCATTCCCAGACTCCTTGAGGCTGGGTGGGATTATGCCACCTGGGAAGGCTGTCCTATCAATGTCCTTCATGGGATGTGCCTCTCGCTGTGGGCACTGGGAGACATTGGGGCACATTGGGGTGTTTGGGGTGCAGGGAGCTCTGGTTTGGCTTTCATCCACTGTAAAGTCTTGGGCTCTTCCACTCCCTGGGTTTTGGGGCAAGCTGGAGCACAGCTGAGACAGAGGAATAAAGCAAAGCTTTTGTATTTATTTGTCTTTTAATGCTCTGCCATATTCACCTTTCAGGAAATTTCCGTCTGCCCCGCGAGCTGCTCGCCCGGCTCGGCGCGGAGGCTCCACATGGTTTCGTTTTCCTCACAGCACCAATAAATCTGTGAGTGAAAGCGGCTGCTGGAGGGCTCTGCTCCACGGCAGAGCCTCCCTCACCCACGCAGGATGTCCGTGTCAGCAGCCTGCAAATCCTGCTGCTGCCAGCGGGGAGCCGAGATGGGGGCCGGGGATGGGGCTGGGATGCTGCAGGGATCCTCAAAGGGCAAAACTCCTCTGGTGGAGCTGTTCTCAGCTGGGTGGCTCTGCCCAGACAGCTGGCACTGCCCCCGAGCCAAGGTGACGTCCCTTTGGGTGTGCAGGACAGGCAGGCATCCACACCGGGCACAGCACCCAAAAGGTTTTTGTGGGAGCTCCAGCTGATTGCCCAATGTTGTTCCATCAGCTGCAAAGCCTCCAGAGCCACTTTCTCCCCCAAACAGGGTCCTGGGAAGCAGAAATCATTGCCAGGTTCTCCTCACTTCAGCCAACTTCTCAGCTCCCACTGTGAGAAACGTGTGTTTTTAGTTAATGAAAGCCGAGATTAACTCATGACCCCGGAGTCTGGGAGATGGCACTTTAATAAAACTGATAAATAGCAGCTTTCTGATAAAAATCACTTCTTAAAATGCAACACGATTGTTTTCCCTCCCTCCCCGTGGCCCCCAGGCTCAGGCGTTGCTTGGGAGGGCCTGAGGGCACAGGGATGGTGTGAAACAAGAAGGTTGTGGGTTTGTTCCCCAGCAGAAATTGCCTGTGGTTTGCTCCAGGGCTGGCAGGTGCTCCCAGCCGAGGCTCTGGCTCTCAAATGGGCTCCCTGCATTAGAAGCAAACACTGTTATCCTTTATTCCTGTAGATCCTGTTGATATCTCATGAAAATGATTTTGGCTGCACTCATGGTTCAGGCTGGGAGCTCTGACATCTCAGGGCAAAGCCTGCTCCTTGCCAAGCAGAGACTGGAAATGTTGGGGTTGCCAAACCCCCTCCTCAGTCTCCCTCCTCCCCAGCCTCAGGCAAAGGTGGTGCAGGGCTTGCTGGGCTGGAAAATTGCATTTTCCCACTCGTATCCCAGCCAGGGCTTGGCCTGGAAGATGGGGGCTGGACTCTCCTGTCCCCCCTCCTGTGACAGGGGTGTAATTTGCAGGGTCCCACCAGCTCTGTGGTGTGTGGTGCTGGGAATGGCCTCAAGCTGAGCCAGGGGAGGTTTAGCTGGATAATGGGAGCACATCGTTCATGGAAAGGGTGGCCCAGCCCTGGCTCAGCTGCCCAGGGCAGTGGTGGAGTCCCCATCCCTGGAGGGATTTAACAGACACGTGGATGTGGCACCTGGGGACATGGGACAGTGGTGGCTTTGGCAGTCTGGGGAACAGCTGGACTCCATGGGCTTTTCCAACCTTTTGTAAACAATTCTGGGATTTCACAATGCCATGGCTCTCCCATCTGAGCAGGGCACAGATCAAGCCCAGTGCTCAGTGATACCCTGCTCCAACTGCCTTCATCCCCTCCTCCTCCTCCTCCCAGCTGCCTGGTGCTCTCTTCCCAAGCAATGCTCCTCTCCCTGGCTCCCCTGACTGTCCCCATTTCCAAATCCACCCTGAGTTACAGCTGAACTGGGATGCTCAGGGAGGGCTGACTCTGCAATCCAGCCCCTGGTGTTACCTTTCCCTTTGCTCCAGGGTTTGATCCATCTTGGATAACCAGAGAGCTCTTCTGGGGAAAGCAGCTATTTTTATTTCAGTTCTTACACCAGCCTGAGCACATTTCTGCAGGCACAAAACAAATTCCACGTGGAAGAGAATTAATGTGGCCCCAGAGCTGTGCTGGGAATGATACACACATGGCAGAGGAATGAGGCCAGAGCCCTGAAGATGCCTGGGAGTAAGAAAATGTTCACTGACAAGAAAAGCTGTCATTAGTGGTTTATGGAGGTGTTTGTCCTGCCTTGTGGCAGGAGAGAGAAGGGAGAAGTGGGATTTGGGGGGGCTGTTTTAGCCATCCCCCACCACAGCCACCTCCACCCAGAGGAGCCCAGATGTCCTCTTTGCCCTGAACTGCATCCCCTGGTGCTGCTGGCAGGGAGGGGGCACAAACAGGGTGTTTGTTCCTGGGGATGATGATCCCACTGTGATCCCACTGTCCCCATCCCATCGTTGCGCCTGCAGGAAGATCAGCAGCTGATTGGGGAAGTCATTTTCCAACAGCACAAATCAATATTTATTATAATGAAAAAGAGAGATTGATATCAGGAAGGGTGATAATAATAAAAAAACCCCATGTCTAAAGTTATTACTTGTATGTACAGGCGAGGATGAAAAGACCATCCCCAAACAGAGGCTTTGTTGGTTTCTTTTCCTTTGTAGAAACAGATTCCTCTGATATTCTCCCTCAGATGCTCCCAGGCACCCTGCTGAGGTTTTGATGTTCGGCTTGCATCCAGAATATTGAGCATGAAATCCAAACATTCCTTCTGGTGGCAGCTGAGGGAGACACAATGAGGGATAACAGTGGAGCCTCTACCATTCCCTGGGGGAGAGGAGGACCAAGGGGGCCAGGGAGACCCAGAGCAGGGGGGGCTGCAGGCAGGGCACAGCACCAACCAACAAACCAACATTTTGAGCTGTTTTGATGTTGTTTTTTGGATTAGGGCTTGATGATGTTGATGTTTGTATTCCAAACATCATGGCCAGGGCTCTGCCACCTCAGCTGTGCTGCCTGGGCAGGGCTGTGTCCTGTGGTGGCCGCAGGAACCCACCAGTGAAGGATGGTCAGAGAGAGCTCTCACTGATATCTGCATCACAGACAACCTCACCTGGCCAGGAGGGTGTGTGGTCGCTTCCAGCCTCACCTCGAGCTCTCCTGAACCTGGATCAGGTGAGGCCAGAGGATGCTGCTGGAGAATGGTTTGGGAGAGTGGTTCCTAGCCTGAGGAAAGAACCTCCCCAGAATCTCAGAGATCATCCCAAACCTCAGCACCTTCTCACAAGTGGTGGCTTCTCAGAGTGCAGCATCTCCAGCTAAATCCTCAGCACACACAGGGTTAAAGCAGGAGAAACAAATCAGATTTCAGGGTGGTGTTGTAGAAATGGGACTCAGACGATGCTCAGACATGAGCAAGCCTGTTCCTGTGCCAGTTCCCCAAGCTCCTGCTCCCCAAATTCTGCCCTTTGGCCCAGCTGGCAGTGAGGGAGAGCAGGGACCAGGCAGCAGTGAGCTGTCTCCTTAGCAAGGTGAGCTTCCTGAGTCATCAATAAATCAGTTTTGTGCTCATTAAATCACCATTCCCATCTGGAAAAGCAGCCATGAACTAACAGATTCTTCTGGGTGCTGTACCCAGGCTCTTTGGTGCTGCTCCCACTGACACCCTGCTCTCTCCTCCCCTGGCCATCTCCAGCCTCTGCAGCATCATTTGGAAAACAAACAGCATTTCAGCATCAGGAACCTCACTAACCAGGTCTGGGATTCAGGTCTGATGCCTGGAATGTTATCCCAGTATTTGGGGTGACCCAGGTGTCCTCATTTCCCCCTTTCTCTCCCCTGCACTCCTGCTCTGGGCTCCCTCACCCAGCTCCTGCCAGGGGGTTCCCACTGTCCCCCCCATCCCAGCTTCTCATTTCCCAAAGCTGACACCAGTAACTGTTCCTGCCTTTGCATAGCTCATCCCTGCTCAATTTTCCCTTCTGAAATGCTCTAAAGCTCCCAGGTTTGCTCCTTCAAAGGACTCAAAGCTTTCCTCTCTTTCTCAGAGATTAATTATAGCTTCAAACACCTGCAGTAACTTCCTTCAATTACCAGGATTCTGCTCAGGAACTTCTCGAGGATTAAAACTTCTTCTGCCTTTCACTTGACAAAATCTTGCTCTGAGCCAGGCCCAGGCCCCACTGGCAGTTACAGCTGAAAGAGCCATAAATTTGGGTTAATCTGACTGAAACCCTGCAGTGTGCAGAGAGGGGCTGTTTTCCAGTCTCCCAAGGATCCTGCCTGTGCAAGGGTTACTCTCCTGCAATCTTGGAGTGGATCTGAAAGCCAAATCCTTCATTCCTGCTCACACATCACCACTCAAGTGCCCAGTTTTGCTCTTGATCTCATCAGCAGTGGCTGCCCAGGGCCAGGCAGGGCTGTGGCAGGAGGGAAAGGGGGCAGGGATGGGAGCTGGGCTGGGGATGGATGTGTTTGGTGCAGATGGCCACGGCAGCATCCTGGCACTGGCTCCTGCAGGGGCAGCCAGAATTCCTGGTGTGACACCACAGGATGGACAAGTGCTGCACAGGAACCTCCACTGCTCCGGGGGATGGAGGAGACAGGAAAAGGCTTGGAGGAGAAATGGGAAAGGAGACAGAGAAGAGATGGAAAAGGGGTGAAGAAGAGATGGAAAATGGTGTGGAAAAGAGAAAAAAAAAGGGTGGAGGTGACATGGGAAAGGGGGTGACAGTTCACTGAAGGTGACAGGGGGCATATTTCACCCTGGGTTATCACTCTGCCCCCTCTCTGCTGCCTGTGGGAGGATGGGACAGCCCAAGGCACATCCTCACTGGAACCTCTCCCCACCTGGGAGACTTCTCCTTGTCCCAAGGGTGAATCTGAAAAGCCCAACATTTCTCTGAAGGGCCCAACACTTTTCCTCCCCACCCAGGCCCCGAAGCACACCCAGAATGATTTGAGTGATATTTGGAGACACAGAGATGACAACACTGACTGACAAACTGCCCGTTTCTCTCTGTGTCTCTTTAATTTCTGCAGTTGATGCAGCATTCCAGGGCAGTCCCCAGCAGATGAAGCTCAGAGCGATGCAGGGGGGGCTGTCTGGGCTCCGTGGCCCCTCACATGCTGTGTGCTGTGAACATGGACCCCCAAGGTCTTTGCAGTGAAGGGAGGATGAAATTTATATCATCCCAGTGAACGGATCCTCTTATCTGCATTGTCTGCTCAGCATCTAATGAACTAATGAAATATGCAACAATTCAGCTCTAGAACAGACCTCGCTTTTAAATTAGCACTAATTAGAGATAATTATCTTGGCTGGTTTGATGTTTCTGTGTAATGAGCTCGGGTTTTCTTTTGTTAGGAATTGGTGTGGTCAAATACACGAAGCAGACACGCTGGATTTCCTCAAGTGCCTCCTCATTCTGACTTGCTTCAACATCTCCGAGGGCTGCCCTCCCTTTCTGGTGCCATTGCACTGAGCTGCCTGCCTGCTGCCCCTCCTCGATGGTGGGAGGGGATGTAAGGGAAGAGCCAGGAGAAGGCACTTCAATTCCTGCAGCTCCCACCCTCCATCCCTGTTCTTGCTCCTCCAAAATCTCTGGGAAGGGGTAGGACAGACACACGGCTCCTGCTGGCACTTGGCACCATTAAGTTGTGGCACAGGGGGTCAGAATTTCCCCTTTGTTGGCCCCAGCCCCATCCTTGTCCCTTTCCCAGCCCAAGGACAGCCCAGACACAAGGGTTGAGTGGGTTGGTTCTGGGGTTAAAGCACCATCCCATAAACTGTAATGTGCCATGAATCCCTCATTTCTCAAGGGGATTTTAACAGCCTGGCTGGTGACAAGCTGCCAGGGCAAAATGCTGTAAAGGGTGATAAAATCACACGTCCCCCTGTGCCAGAGCAAGGCCCCCACTCCCTGTGCTCCGTCACAGGGGAGCTGGCAGGGTCATGGGGTGGGACAGTCTGGCATTGTGGGGCTGTCAGGGACACGTGGCAGCACAGCCCAGCACCATGGGGCCACCCAGCCAGCCCTGGGCTGCCTCCCCCAGCCTGCCCAATAATTCTGTCAGCACCTGTTTCACGCACTGAAAGGGGAAAGAGGAAAGGTGCTGGTTGGGCTGCATTAGTGGGGAACAGGAGGAAATCCTAAAATCACTCCCTGCCAATGGAATGGGATGTCTGTCTGTCCCCAGGCCCCCTCTCCCCATGGCCAGGACTCCAACAAGGCTCATCTGCCTGTGGGTTGAGCAGCAAACATCACAGACCCTGTGGAGTTTAAGCAGAGGGATGAGGCACAGACCCCTGGCACTGGGGCCAAGGGAATTCAGCTGAATGATCCTCAGCAAATCCTCCCTGGAGAGGCTTTGGGAACCATGGGGTGCTGCTGTAGCTCACCAAGCAGGTCCCTGGGGAGCTGGGGCAGTCCCTGAGGTGTTGCAGCCCTCTCTGGCAGTGCTTGGCCCTGCTGTCCCTCAATGCAGTGTCCACAGGGAGGGCTGGGGGCACATCCCCCCCAGCCTGGGGCAGAACTGGGCAATGGGGGCCTTGCAAGGGCTGCAGTGGGCTCAGGAAAGGGTGGAGAAGGGAGCTTGAGAGTGGAGATCTGCTCACTACCTTTCATCCCACCAGCACCACAACACCTCTTCATTAACAGCCATTTCCCATTTATTTCCATTTAATTCCCTTTCCCATTTATTATCATTAACACTTGGAGGTTGTGCTGGATCAAATATTGGTTTTTGCAGGACATTTTTATAAACACACATATCTGGATCCATACATCACCTTGCACACAGCCATGGAGATTTTCCTGCACAGACACTTCCCAGGCTTTCCTTCCCCCCCAGCATGGCCTGGAGCAGAACCAGTGCTGGGGGAAGCACTGAGCCAGGGGGTCTCTGTGCCACAGAAAGGAGCCAGCAGAGCTCCTGATAATTTACATCCACTGGCCCTTCCTCCTTTCTCAGCCTGGGCTCCTTGAGGTTTATGGATCCTTAAAGCTGGCAGGGGCTGTTGGGATGCCATGGTGGGCAGTGCCAAGTGCCCTGGGGCTACAGGAAAATGCCCTGAGCTGCCTTTCCATGGAATTTCCATGGAACCATTCTCCAGCAGGAGCAGGTGGCTCTGAGCTGCCTTTCCATGGAACCCCTCACCAGCAGGAGCAGGTGGCTCCTCCAGAGCTGGTCCAGGGGCACTGGGAGGCGTTGAGGCTCTGCAGAGCATCCCTGCAGGTGCTCATAAGGAAAGGAGGCTTTTGCAGCATCTCAAACCACACAAACTGGGTTGGGGGTGGCTGCAGGGCCCCCTGGATGTGCCCCTCTGCACAGGGAGTGCACAGTGGGGCTCACTGCCATCAGAGCTGAACCTCACTGGCATTACTCAAGCAGAGCACAGCGAGGCAGAGGTGGGAGCTCAGCAGCCCTGAGGCACCTTTCAGGCAGTACAAGCTCTCACACGAGGAGCAGGACCCTGGGGGCAGAGCAGGGAGGAGCAGAGCGCCTCGGGCTGCTGCAGCCTGCACACAAACCCAGCAGCTCCCCTTCCCCTCTCTCTGCAGAGCAGCACAGACCCGAGGCTGGGAACAGCCTGAGCTGCTCCCCCTGGGCAGGAGGGATGGGGAGAGCTGAGCAGATCAGGGGATTTGGGCAGCAAACAGCAAGGATGGGGAAAGCATCGCCCACAGCAACCTGAGAGCCAGGCACCTTCTGCCAGCACAGTTGTGTCACTACAGCCAACTCATGTCACCTGCTCTGCCTGGCCTGGGCAGAAGGACAAAGGTGCAGGGAACAGTGAGAACCTGCACTGATCTCCTGGGAGTGCTCAGGAGCTCTGTCATTGTTATTTCTGAAGTTACCCGGAGAGGAGCTTGTTCCCACCAGGACCAAACTCCTGCTGTCTCTGGTGTCTCTAGCTACAGAGACAAGGATTTTGCTTTTCCAAATGACAATAAAGCTGCATTTATGGGCTGGTGTTTGCTTCTGATGCCATCCCAGCTGTGAGCAACACGAGGTGATGTCACTGTTTAATGAGAAATGACACAGAGTCATCAGAAGGCTGGGTGGCATTAGCACCCATCTTTATCCAAAGTGCTTCTTTTACACCCTGATCGATACAGGTGCACCTGATTGGTGATTTAATCAATACATTTCACCTGACTGGCTAATTAACAAGACACCCATTTGTAAACAACCTTATGAGAATAACAAGAAAACAGATATTAGACAAACACCACCTGCAGGTTGTTTATAATAACTGGTTGTCATTGTGACCTCCCTGGATAGCTGGAGCATCCACAGACAGCACTGCCTCCTGCACAAACCCTGCACCCAGAGCCAGCTGAGGAGGGGGTCTCACAACCATTTACAGCATCCAAACCCATGAATTTCCCAGGCCAGACCCCCCTGGCTGGCTGGGAGCTGGGGCTCCCTTCTGACCCCATCCCACAGCACCGTCAGGCTGTGGCAGGGCTCAGGGCTGCAGCTCCCGAATCACAGGGAGGTTGGAAGTGAGGAGGAGGAGGCAGGAGCAGGACAGGACACTGGTTTGCCACAGAACAGCCCTGCTCCAGCCCAGCACGGGCTATTTCCAGCCCTGGCAGTGGAGACACCACCTCTGGGGAGATGGCAGGTGCTCTGTACCTTCACCCACTGAAAGCTTTGCTGGCAAAAGGCTTTTTGCCTCAAAACCTCTGTCTTGCCTTTTATTCCTGGGCATTTGGGATTCCTCTCCCTGCTGGTGGCAGCTCCAAGCTCCTCTCCCTGCCCCGTTGAGGAGGAGCAGCTGCAGCCTAACCTCGTTAAAAGCCCTCTCCCCCTGCCCTGGTGGAGCAGTGGTTTCTCTGCAAATTCATTTCTCACATGCTGGGGGTGGCAGGGCACTCCTGAAAGGGGACTTGCTGCAGCTGCAGGAGACTGAGCACCCCCAAGGAGGCTCCTCCACTTGCCCTCCCTCAGATCAGCTTGGAAATGGGAGAACCACCCCACTTTTTATTGCTTTTTCCCCTTTCATCCCTTACCCAGCAGCCTGGAGCCAGCTGGGGCTGCAGGAGTCAGATCTGTGCCCTGTGGGTTGGGAGAACACGAGAGGAGGAGGAAAGCAAGAGAAGAAGGTGCTGGAATATCATAAGAAGACAATGTGATTTCATTATCCTGACCTAGAGGTGCCTCCTTTTAAGAAAAAAGCATCAAATTAAGGTCTTTTAAACAACAGCAGAGAGGAGACACAGCAAGTGAGCTCCTCTTCCCTCCTTCACAACATCTGTCTCACATCGTCCTGCTAATTTCAAGTTACTCCAAACTCCTTTAATTCCCTGCCAGGGCTTTCAAAATATTTTTTTTTTCAAAACCACAGGCTAGCCAGCTCCACAGCCTCGAATTGAACATGCAAGGGAGCAATGAGAAGAGGAATTTAAAAAAAGAAAGGTCAGGCTGTGTTCACAAGGCACACAAGCTGCTGCCCAGCAGGAAGGGGGAGGTGGGACAGCCCCCTTGGTGATGTGCTGGTCCAGCCTGCCCAGACCTTGGGGATCCAGGAGATGTGAGTCCACAGGAACGAGTGGAGAGCAGCCAAGCTCCTCTGCTTTCCCTTCAAAGCACCTGCTGGGCACAAGGAAGGGAAAGGGAGCTGGTGTGACAAAGCTCTGTGATAAAGATGCTCCAGCCCTTCCTAGGCTGGCTCAGCCAGGCCAGACCATCCTCATTCCAGCATCCATCTGGGGCTCCCTTTTCCCAGAGACCCACTCTGCACCCACTCACACATAAGCAGTCCCAGCTGGTCCCAGGCATGTCTCAGCAGGAGGTTTTAATCTCCAAATTGGCACATCCCGGTGGAAAAGCATTTAGGAGGATCTTGGTGCTCTTGGGAGGTCCTTCTCCCATGGAAGGGCTTGTGCTGGTGTCTGTCCTGTGCCCAGCAGGTTGGGCTGGCTCACCTGTGGCAGTGGCACAGGTCTAGGACATGTGGGGGACTGGCATGAGGGCTTTGAGGAGCAGCACAATGCCCAGCAGGGAGAAAGGAATTCTGGTTTTGTCCATGGGCAGCACAAAGCTGCAGCAGTGCTGAAGGGACAGAGACAGAGATCAGGTGGGTCTGGTGGAATTTGGATCCAGAACCTCTCCAGGTCTCCTGGTCCATCACGGTGCTTGGGAAACCAGAAATAAAACAGGAATGGGATCAAATTTCTGCAGCAAATGCACCTGAAAAAGCACTCCCAAAGTCCCTGCACTCTCATCTGCTTGGGAGCAGAAGCAGAGATGAAAAGCCAGGGAATGCAGAGCTCTATGAATCCATGTCCTGGAGCAGTTCCCCTGGTTTGTGCCTGTGGAAGATCTGCCTGCAGAGCCAAGGCTGTGCCCTCTGCTTCTGGACAGGAATTGAACAAAAACACGACCAGAAAACTGGGCTGGAACAGCCAATTCTGTGCAGAGCCCCCTTCCCACCCTGCACATCATGGCCTGAATGTGGAGCCCTCAGCAGAGTCCCCCTGGCAGCAGCAGCAGCAGCAGCTCAGGCCCTGTAGGGAGGGAATTTCCTCCTTCCCAACCAGTCCCGGCCTGGAGCTGGGATCGGGGGCTTAAATAAATATGTGCCAATGTAAATAAATAGGAGTGTGGAGTTGAGAGGCAGGTTAATGGCTGGGGAAGCCGGGCTTGACCCTGCTGACATTTCAAATTAGTTCTGCTGCGCTGGGCTGGGCCTTTGAGGGGATTTGTGCTCGGGCTGGACGTGGAGAGAAATGTTAAAATTCATCATGTGAAGAGGCTCTTTGGAGCTTCCTTCCTCCTGGGGGGGGACCTCTGCCTCCCTGGAATGAGTGTCCAAGCCTGGGGGGTGCTGGGGCAGGTGGGCAGTGCAGGCTGGGCTCTCACCTTTGCTGTGCTGCTGCTCCCAGCCTGGGCTACCCCAGGGATGTGGGTGATCTCTGAGGTTCAGGTGTGCTGCACCCACACCTGCAGGATGGATGTATAAGGATGCACCTCTGTGTGTGTGAGATCCACACGTTCATGAACACACAGAGAGATAAAATTCATCAGAAGTGGGCAGGGAATGTGTGATTAGTGCTGAATGCATGCACAGAAAGGCAAGTGGATGCAGCAGGGAATACATTCCAGAACAAAAAGGGGTCATCTCACGGCTCTGGCTTGCCCCTCTCGTGCCTCTGTGTTGTGATACAGGTTTTAATTCTCTCCACTCTTGCTGTCCCTCCTGCCAGGCTGCAGCTCTGATTCTGGGGCAGCCCTCAGCCCTCACGTGGGAGGTGTGTTAATTCCTCACTGAACTGATACAGGCATTTTTAAAGTGGAAAGAAGCTCAGTTCCCTGCTCCCCCTGGCTGAAATGTTCCTGTGGAAATGGAGCCGTGGGCAGGCTGTGCAGGGCCTGTCACCCTGCTGGGTGCTGGCAGTGCCAGGGACACAGAGCCCAGCAGGGAATGCTCTGTGTGCCTGGCTGTGGCTGCTGCCTCTGCCTGGGACAGCTTGGTGTGAGCTGTCCCTGGTGGGTGCCTGCCACACCAAGGAGGAGACGTGGCTGTGGGGCCAGTGGCACCACCAAGATCGCCCTGTGAGCACCATCCCCAGACAAACAAACGTATGGCACCACCAAGGTCACCCTGTGAGCACCATCCCCAGGGAAACAAACCCATTTCCAACAGCCCCAGGCTGCCCAGTGCTGGATCTTGATGCCCTTCCCATCCTCCAGCCTTGGTAAATTTGTTTTCCATCCTCACTAAGAGGTTGTTTCCAAGGCCTGGGGAGTGGAGGAGCAATGGAGAGCTCTGGTTGTCCAGCACCATCCTGACCTGTAGCCTCCCCTACAGCACTGACTGTGCTGCCAGTGTTGGACAGGGATGGGATCCCCTCCCTGCCTGTCCCAGCCTGGGGCTGCTGGGGCTCCTGGGACGGGTGGCAGCTGTTCCCAGTCCTGCCCAGCTGCCTCAGTGGCTCTGCAGGGCACAGAAACCACAGCCCAGGGACAGACAGCTCTGCCTCTCCTGCTCACCCCCAGTGCCACAAAGGATGGAGGAGCTGGTGCCCATTGTAGGAGGATCCAGCCCATCCCACCTGCAAGGATCACTCAGGACATTGTCCCCACCCTGGCAGGACCTGCAGGACCTGCTGCCAGTGCTTGTTCCTGCACTGGTGGCAGTGCTGACACACTGTGACAGAGGGTGGAAGGGGGGAGACAAAGCTCTTTGCTCCCTTCCATGGGAGGAAATCTCTATTTTGAGTGGCTGTGTAGGAAGATGCTGCAGGAGTTGGGGGTGTGTGGGGGATTGGGCTCCCGAAGGTTTCAGACACATTTGGATCAGTTTGGCTGTGGAGTGACTCAGCTCCTGACAGCCCTGTGAGACCTTTGCACTCTTCCTAAACAGGGATTATTTCATCCTCTCAGAATGGCTTAAGCGCTAATAAAAGGCATTAAAAATTAATTTTCCACGCTGTCTGTTGGTGTTTCTCCCAGCCCTGGATCACACTCAACAAGCAGAACTGATCAGCAAACCCAGGCCGTGTTCTCTGCGCTGATGCCCCCGCACAGACACTCCCCCCTCCACCTCCAGCACATCACCAGGGGCCAACGTGCAGTTATTAACCTTCCTTCTTTTCCCTTTCCTCTAAAACATTAAAAAAGGAAAGCTGTTGCTGGCAGCTTGGAGATTTGCTACGGGTGTCAGGCCTGCTCCTCTCTCTCCTTGTGTCAAATCCCATATGCAAAGGAGATTTGTACACAGGCACAAGGCATGGCTGTGTGTGACATCCACTGCCCCAAAACAGGCACCATCCTTCCCCCAGGGGCTGGGAGAGAGGATCCTGGGGGAGAGGAGAAGGAAAAAACAGGGAACAGAATCACAGAATGGTTTGGGCTGGATGTGACCTTACAGAGCATCTCATCCCTGCACCTTCACTGCACCAGGGGGCTCAGAATGTTTTGGGGTGATCGGGCAGGGTCTGTGCTCCAGCCTGGGCTGTGTGGGGTGTCACTGGGGCTCATGGCAACTCCTCCTTTGGGCCAGGAGCTCTCCAGAAAGGACATTCACATCCCTTCTCCTGGCTGGTCTTGACTGGTGCCTGTATCATGCAGGTAGCTGCTGTCAGGAGACATTGGAGCTTTGGTGTTTAAAGGTGAAAATGTGGGATGTGTGCATGGATGTGGGGCAGGATCACTCCCAAAACAGGAATGAACAAGCTCTGGGCCGCAGATGGGATCCCAGTGCCCGTCAGACAACAGAGGGATGCTTGGCAGAGGGGCCATCAAAACACAGGAAGCCACATGAGGACCTCAAGGTGACCCCACTCCAAAGGCACCACCCCAGAGACCCCCTGAGCTGGGCACTGGGGCAGAGCCTGCCCAGGGTGCCAGCAGCACTCCCATCCCTGCAGAGACTGGGACACCAGTCCGGGAAAGCCACTGGTGCCCCATTCCCAGCCAGCCCTGCTGCTGCCCCTGCCTTCCCTGCCTTGGATCCACCCAATTACAGCTAATTAGCTTTTCTGCCATAAAACCCTAAGGAGACAATGGAGAAAAGCCTCCTGCCTTTGACAGTAATGAAGTTAAATAGATATTTATTTATCCTTTTATTAGACAAACCAATTATAATTTTACGCTCGAAATAGCTAATTTTTAAAAGTGATGTCGAAGCATATGTATATACTGGGGTAATATATGGCCAGCCCTGGCCTGTAACAATCCTGCCTCATTACCAGCATGGCTGACGTGGTATTTAAATATCCTCTAATGCACCCATTCATAAAATGATAATTAAAAATACGCTGAAATGCAGCTATTAGGACAGA
This sequence comes from Ammospiza nelsoni, assembly GCF_027579445.1. NCBI lineage: Eukaryota > Metazoa > Chordata > Aves > Passeriformes > Passerellidae > Ammospiza > Ammospiza nelsoni. Next base: position 5,987,214 of record NC_080647.1, on the reverse strand, counting down.
GATCCTGGTTATTTATAGGCTTTGGTTTGAGTTTTGAATGATAAAATCCTGAGTAATTGCTTGGAGTGGTGAAGTGTTGCTTCCCTGGCAGCCTGACCCACCGTGGCTGGGAAAGCAGAGGCTGCTGATTCCCAGAGAGCTGTCAGTCTGTCCAGGACCACGGGATGGACAGGCTGAGCCTCCTGCAGGAGAGAGGAGCCCAAAACATCACCAGAGCACAGGGAGAAGACTCAGAGTATTCCTCCTGCTGCAGGATGAGCTGTGTCCATCTGGCACCTCCAGAGCCCTGGTGTCCAGCAGTGGGATGGGCAGAAAAGCTGCTGCTGATTGCAGAGCAATCCCAGAGAAAACACCTGGGAATGCTGGTCCCAGAGCAAACACCAGGAGTGAAGGTCCCAGAGAAAACACCTGGGAATGTCGGTCCCAGAGCAAACACCTGGGAGTGAGGCTCTGCAGCAGGCTCTGCTTTCCCCACCTCTCGCTGCCATCTGGACGTGGAGTCGGGTGGCTGGAGACCACCTGACTGCTCAGCCAAACACCAGAGACCAGAGATCATAGAGGGACTCTTAAAAAATTCATTTCCCTGGCTATAAAGCCTCAGTGAGTGCTGCTGAGAGCTGGGCCCAGCTGGCCCGGGTGGCTCTGGTCCCTCCCTGCAGCGTTCGGAGCCATCTGGCCCCGCCTGGTCTGGGTCCTGTGCTGCTGCTCCTGCTCTGTCCTCTGGCTCTTCATCCCCTTCCCTCTTCCCACAGCACCAGGGCCTCCTGCACTCCTTTCTAAAGGCAGCAGGAATGACTTGGGAAATGAGAAATTTGCTTTAAGATGTGATTTCAGCCGTCTCACACCTAGGAGGGATTTTCAGCTAATTTCCCCAAATATTCTTAGTTGGAGATTTCTTACCTCAGGGCTAAAGGGTCAGTACAAGCCACCAGAAGTGGAAGCTTCCCATCCTGCAGCCCAGGGCTGGTGCCATTCCCTGGTACCATTCCCAGGATACTGGACACCCTTTTCCAGCCCATCCTGTGTTGTGAATGGAGCTCTGGAAGGTGATGGCTGAGTTTTTGGGAGACAAGGCCAATTTCTCACAAATCCTCATAGTCAAACACATTATTTTCCAAAGAAAGGAGGCTTTTCAAGGACAGCCAGCTGTCAGCAGATGGACACAGCAGAGCAGGGCAGCTGCTGGAGCCAGAGGTGCTGCAGGAGCCTGGAGCTGTGGGTAGCAGCCTGCTGTGGGTGCTGCTGCCTCTCCAGCCCCAGGCAGGTTCCTCACCATCCCTGTGGCAGCACCATGGCTCTTGGGGCTGGGGGATGCCCCTCCATGCAGCCATGGGATGATTTTTCCATCTCCCATCTGCTCCCTGCTGCTGCCATCTGGCTCTTTCCTAGCCTGGACTCTTCTTCCTCACACCTTTGTTCCTCCGTGGCTCCACAGCTCCAGTGAACCTTGGGGACAGGTGCCAGTTTCCACCCTCCTTGCTGCCTCCATGAGGAATGCCCGGCGGGTTTGCTGCATCTCCTCTTCTCAGTTTTACTCCAGTTACTTCATCTTCCTAAACTGAGCTGTTCTGGGACATTCTCTGGGGGGGTCTTTAAGAGCCAGAGCAAGAGCCAGATCCCCAGGATGGCAGGGGATGGGTGTCACTGTGCCACCCCCTGGCTCTGCCAGCCCAGCCTGGTCCTGCACAGGCACGGTGCTGAGGATGGGCAGGTTTGGTGTGACAGATGTGAGCCCAGTGTGTGACAGACCTGGGCATGAGGAGGGACAGGGCTTCCAGGGCTGGCAGCAGCCAGAGTGTGGAGCAGAGCAACTCCAGAGCCACATCTCAGTTCGCACAACACAGTGATGAGGAGTGGACCAGAACTCCTTAAATCTCTTCTATAAACGCTCCCAAACACGTGTTCTGCCTCCATCCAGCCGGGAGCAAAACCTCCTGCAGAAGGCTCCAGGACACCCATCCTTGCTTATTCACAGAGATCCCAGGGATCTCCCAGTGCCCCCTGAGCCCCGCGCCCATGGCTGCTGGCAGTGGGCAGGGGTACCTTTGCTATATCACACTTGGTGAGGGTCTGTGCCATGCCCGGGGTCTGCCACAGCCGCCTGCAGCCCCCTCTGGAGCAGCCCCGATGCCACCGTGGTGACTGCAGCTCCTTTGGGGGTACCCCGGGCTGGGGTTTGCTCTCTGGTTTGCTGAGTTCTGTGGGGACATTGGGGGACCGCAGTGTCCGGGTGCCCCCCTGCCATCCCCCGGCCGGGCTGCGCTCCCGCGGGGTCCCCTCGCTGCAGACACTGGGTGGCACTCGCACGCCTTGGCACGGCAGCTGCCAGCAGGATAATTCCGGAGGAAAGCACAGAGATTGAGGGCTGGGGAGGAGGATTTACCGCCCTCCCCCGGCTCCGGGGTCCCTGGGCTCCGTGGGGGCTGCTCATCCCTCACTCTGCCCTGTTGGGGTCCCCTCGGCGGCTGCTCCGCGCGTCCAGAGCATCACCAGAGGCTGCACAGCCCGGCCACCCCTGCCTAGCTCTGGGCTACAGCTGTGTCCCCCCATCCCAGTCCCCATCCCTTTCCAGCTGGGAGAGCACTGGGAGAGCTGCGGAGCCGCTGCTACCCCGCAGTGCCCACCCAGCCCCATCCCGTGTGCTCCGGGCATCTCCATCTGCCAAATCCCCAAATCCCAGCCCCGCAGTGCCCACCCAGCCCCATCCCCTGTGCTCCGGGCATCTCCAGCTGCCAAATCCCACCCCTCCAGCCCCACACCGGCCCCCGCAGCCGGGGAACTGGGTGGGAATTACAACACATCATTTATTAAAGGGTTGCTGTCAAGGTTGACAAGCCCCCAAATTAAGTAGCTTAAAAATTCCATTAGCCGAGGTCTTTCTGGTGCCATGTCCTATCTCACTTTTGTTTATCAACCTTCACGGCTCGGAATATCTGGTAGCTGCTCAGCTGTGTCCGTATGGTGGAGAGACTGGGGGAGGATGGAGGAGCCGGGGGAGGGGAAAGTTCAGCACCCGAGGGGCTGGGAACGAGCTGGGAGCTGCTCACACCAGCCCAGGAACGCCAGGGGCTCGGGGCCATGAGGATTCAGCACTCCAGGGGCTCGGGGCCATGAGGATTCAGCACTCCAGGGGCTCGGGGCCATGTGGATTCAGCACTCAGGAACATGAGAGGAGAATTCCCCACAGGGAGGGCAGCAAGGGAAGGGGTTGGATGGAGTTCCAGGGCTCTGAGGTGCTGCAGATGGTGGTGACCGCCCTCATCCTCCCTGCCAGGGTGATGAGTCCTGTGCCCGCTGCTCCCAGCCTGGAGCTGCTGCTCCTTTGGTGATGGGAGAAGGGAAAAATTCTGTGTTTGGGGATATGGATCCCTCGTGTCAGTGCATTCAATGCCCAGGCAGCAGCTGAGGAAGATGAGGTGCTGTTGCTCATCTCCTCCTGGCACCACAGCTCCATCCCTGCCATGTGTCAGGACCTTGGAGATCCAGGGAATGGGGACAGAGTGGCTGCACAGGCATCTCTGCAGCACAGCATCCCCAGCTCAGGAGAGGGCATTTGCACAGCTGGAATGTCACATTCCTTTAAAATAAACACCAGGACAAGAAATGTCAGAGAAGCTCTGGCAGGGCTGTGTGCGCAGCCAGCGAGAGGTGACAGAGTCTGGCACGTGTCACTTCCAGTTACCAGTGTCCCCTGTGGGCCCAGCAACGTGTCCTCAGCTATCCCATCTCCCAGAGCTGCAGGACTGGGGAGCAGAGTGTATGACAGAGGCTGTGGGGATGGGCCACACCAGCACTGCTCACACCGTGTCACCAGTCAGAGACTCTGGACACAGCTCTGGGGACAGTTCTGGGCACAGCTCTCACAGTGCACAAGGGAAGGAGGTGCTGCTGGCACCTGTCTGTGTGGTACCACACATTCCTTCAGCCCATGTGCTGAGGGAGAGCTGCTCCCAGGCTCCAAACTGCCACGTGTCCTTTGTCAGGGAGGTTTCCTGGGAATGCCAGGAGATGCATCCATGTATCAGTGCCACCTGCTCTGGAAATGCAGCGCAGGGTGATGGCTCCTCACTCACCGTGGTCTGAGCCAGCCCAGAGCCAGGAGGGGAGATGCACCCCAGATGTGGCTGCTGGAGACAGCTTTGCTTCCCCACCCCAGCTCAGGTGTGCCTCCCCTCCTGTCCTGTGATGATCCCTAGCTCTGGCACAGTAGCAGGAAAATGAGATTTTTTGTCTGTAAGTCTGTCAGTCCTTGTTTTTCATTGTCCCCTACACAAAACCAAAGAGAATGGGAGATCTCACGAGAGTTAACCAAACTCCAGGAGCCATCCCCAAAACTCCATCTGTTTTTAAGCACTGAGTGTTAATCACTCCATGACCTGGACCAGTGTGTTCCTCACCAGCCCTGTGCCCCTCATGGGTTGTTTCACTACGGGCTGGCTGGTTATTAAAGAGCAGGACTGAGGTTTGCTGTCCCCATCAGTGCCCTGTCCTGAGCACCCCGTGGGATCAGAGCAGCACCATGCACCAGCCTGGGGAGGTGGGAAACACCCTCATGCCCAAACCTGCCCTGTCCCCGCAGCACAGGGGAGGGGAGTGTGTGTGTGCAGGGCCAGGCACCCTCCCCGCGCCCTCCTGGCTCCAGCAGCAATTACTGGGTGTGAGGGGAACAAGAAATCTGCGTGAAAAATCTAGAAAAAGCAAACTGCTCCATTCCACCAGGAAGGAACCCGTCTATTTTTAAGTTCAGGGACGATGCACGCAGCCAGATAAAATATTCAGATTTGCACAAAAGAAAACAGGAGGAGACTGAAAACATCCCAGCTCTGTCTGTCCCTTGCAGCCTTCTCCCCACCCACTCTCTGGGGCTGCCTGAGCCCCCCTTGCTGTCCCTGTGACACTCGCCTGGAGCAGGGAGGATGCACAGACACGGGCACGGGGATGGGTGGCTGCTCCCATACGGAATGCCAAACGCTAAATACGTGCCAGGGCATCTCAAGGAACAGCTTGTGAAACCCACTGACCCAAATTCTCCCACCCAGAACACGTCCTGGCTGCGCCACAGAGATAATGAGCTGAGGCAGCAGATGAATTGTTGGCAGCCAACGCGCCGGGGAAGCGACGCCGGCGGCCACGGGGACGGGCAGAGAGAGGGCTTGGGTGACCCCCACAGTTTGTTATCACGGGGAGATAAGAGCACCCCACAGGCCCCCCTGCCCTGGGTGTGGCACCCCGAGGTGGGGGGACAGGGCATGGCTGTGGCTTGGGAGAGATGGATCCTGACAGTGCAGGAGGGACCCCATCGGTGCCAGGAGTGGGACCCCAGTTCTGACCCCACTCCTGATCCCACTCCTGATCCCCATCCCGACTCCCATCTTGCCCCAGGTTCCTCAGGAGCAGCCAGCACCCAGGAAGCTCTGGGGCTGTGCCACCCAGATTGTCCTGGCACATCCCAAGCACCATGGCAGGAGCTCCGGGGGCATGGAGGGGTTTTGCTCTCCCCTCGCTGTGCAGACCCCATAAATCAGACCCCGAGCCCTGCAGCACCAACAGGAGCTCTGCCTTTTGGGGCACATTCCACTGCTCACTGCTGTTGTTGTTCCTATTCCCGTTGTTCCTATTCCCCCATGGAATGGGGTCGGGGATGTTTTTATGCTCCCTTTGCACTCCTGGCCCTTCAATGCAACCACAAGGTGAACAAATCCACAAACCACGGGGACATTCCTGCTGCTGGGAACCCTCATGGGCTCTCTTCCAACCCAAGACCCCAACTCTGCCTTTCTGCTGTTCAAACCAAACCAGCTCGATTTAATCTCAATCAAAGAAAATGGACTTGAAATGTTGGAGGTTTTTTTATGTGAGGCTCTGCTCAGTTATTACTCTTTGTCTATTTTTTCTTTTAATATTAAAAAAAGTCAAAACCCAGGAAACCAATATTCCTCTTTCTTCCTTAAAATTTGATTGTATTACAATTGAAATTAAGGATTTTACTACAAAACTCCTTGTACAAGATGAAAATACCTAAAGAAATATTTTGATGATCCAAGAAATACCTGTTCAGGAGCTGCTCTGCTCCATTCCTGGGGTCAGGCACCTGCAGCTCCCCTGGCTGTGCTGGAGAGGCCTTGGCCATGCTCTTGTGGGTGTCCTTCCAGAGAGAAACTGCCTCAAATTTCACCCTGGGAGCATTTAACCATTTGAAATATTTTCTTTTTATACAAAGACCATGAGGATTTGCTGCTGGCTCCATGTGTCAAGATGTCCCCAACAGGCTGAGGGGTGTGGGCATCACCTCCTCTGACCAGGGTTGAAATGTCAAAGTTCTCTCTTGTTTCATTGTACTGAAAAAATGGGATTTTTTTCAGCTTCTAATTATTTACCCCTCACACTAAAGCTACTTCCCTTTGGAGCTCATTTCTCATTACGGTTTTAAAACCAACAAACAAAATTACCCAAACCAGGGAGGTGATGCTGAGGGTTTCAGAGAATTCCTCTGGCTCCTGTTTCCCCAAAGAGCATTTCATGGATGAAGGAGTTTAAAGTGTCTGAGAAGCGATTGCCAAAAAATGGATTGGAGGAATAAGGAGCAGCAGTGCAGAGCACTACCAAAAATACCCAGGATTAAAAACAACGTTTAATTTTAGTGTTTGTTTTGCTCTCAGCCCAAAGGCTGCTGGGGGACATGCACAGAGAGATTGAAAAGGTCAAATTACCCGAGAAGCGTCCGTGTTAGAGGTGATTAAAGTACAGAGAGGTGTGGAAGAAAATTATTGTGTCAATTATTAAAAAAATAAAAAAAAAGAAAACCACAAGGACTGGCTGATTACCAGCCCCTGCCTGTTGACAAATGCGCTTTGTGGTGTTCCCTGAGCCCTCCCAGCAGCACCAGGAAGGATGGAGCCCCTCACTCCTGCCAGCCTGCTAGAGATGATCATTCCTGGTGAATAATAATAGTGAGTATTTCATTTATTGGGTTAACTGCCTGCATCCTATGCCATTTGTGAAGAACAAAGCAGACTGGGATCCACATGCACACAGGGGTGGAAAACAAGGATGAAACCACCTTGTCTTGGGTTTTTCCCACATTTCCTTCAGCAACAGCCAAACATTTTGATTCAGTGGGCCAACAATTGCCTGGTTTGTTTAAATATTTATAGCCACAAGTAGTAAATGTTAGTGGCAACCTATGAGCATCCTGCAGCCATGGGAGGTGTGTCCCCACAAGTGCTGAGGCTCAGCTGGGATATGGAATTCACTGTATTTTGTAGGAGAATGGCAATAAAGTGCTCACAGCAATTTTTACAATGGTTTGCCATAAAATGTGGTGTCACGACACCATGAAAAAAAAGAAGGATTAATTTGGGGCTGTTGGTAAATATTATCCAGGTGTTACCAGTGCTACCTGTATGGGATTGTTGGTCTTGGTGGAGGGCAAAAATGCCACCATGCTGTCCCTGTCACCTGCAGGACCTGGGCTGTGCCTGCTGGCACAAATCCCTGGCTTTTCCATGAGGCACAGCAGCTTCCTCCTTCCTGTCCTTCTCCTCAGAGCCGCCCCTTGCCTCTGGGGATGAGCGATATTATTGTTATTTAGCTCAGCAAAGCGGCGGCAGCAGCGCTAATGGAGCAGCCCGGGTGCGCTGCCAGCTCCGTTCCCGCTCTGCCAGGAATGTCCCCGGGCAGGGACCGCGCTCCCAGCCCTGGCTGCTGCTGCCGCTGCCCTGCTCAGCCCTGTGGCCATCCCAGCCGAGCGATCAGCGCTCCTTGCCGGGCATTAAACAGCTTTGGGGACGCTGCCCCACGCCCCGGTGTCTGCTGTCCCTGCACAGACTGGCACATGTCCTGATGGCACTGAATCGGGGTGGCACGCCAGGGGCACGCTGGATGTGTGCTGGATGTGTGCTGGATGGGTGCTGGATGTGTGCTGGATGGGTGCTGGATGTGTGCTGGATGGGCGCTGGATGGGTGTGGGATGGGTGTGGGATGGGTGCAGGATGGGTGTGGGATGGGTTTGGGATGGATGTGAGATGGGTGTGGGATGGGTTTGAGGTGGGTTTGGGATGGGTGTCGATGCCTGTGGACAGGCAGGAGCACACAAATGGGCACAGACGGGGGGTGGCATTGTCCCTGTGCTCAGTGGGGTGACACAAGGCCTTTTCCTGTTGGATTTTAGGGATGTCCCTGGGGCAGAGTGCCAGTGTGGGTGCTGAGAGAGGTGCTGAGTGAAATTCTGAGGGAAGCACTGACTGTCCCAGCTCAGGGCCAGACTGGTGGGCTCTGTGTCTCTGGGAATGTGGGCTCTGTATCTCTAGGAATGTGGGCATTTTGTCCAAAGAATGTGGGTGCTGTGTCTCTGGGAATGTGGGCTCTCTGTCCCCGGGAATGTGGGCTCTGTGTCCCGGGAATGTGGGTGCTGTATCTCTAGGAATGTGGGTGCTGTGTCCCCAGAAACATGGATGCTGTATGTCTGGGAATGTGGGCTCTCTGTCCCCGGGAATGTGGGCTCTCTGTCCCCGGGAATGTGGGCTCTCTGTCCCCGGGAATGTGGGCGCTCTGTCCCCGGGAATGTGGGCTCTCTGTCCCTGGGAATGTGGGCTCTCTGTCCCCGGGAATGTGGGCGCTCTGTCCCTGGGAATGTGGGCTCCGTCTCTGCGAACGCTGTCTGGGGCACCGGGAGCAGCGGCTTCCCCTCTCCCTTTGTCTCCTTTCCCCTTGAGGGGGCATTTCGCATCCCTATTGACAACGTGTTGGGGACATTTCGACATCGAAGTGACAGTGGCATTTCCATGACCTGAAAGCGGAGCCGGGGCCGTGCGGGCTTTGAAGGCATTCGCTGTCCGGAATCACGAGCTGGCTGTGCTGGGCTGTTGGAGCGCCGTGATGGGAACAGCAAGTGACAAAGTGTTTCTGCAGAGCGCGATCCGGCCTGGCAGGGCTCATCTCCCCGAGCCTTTGGAATTTGTAATATTCATTAGGACTTGGGGAAAAAAAAAAAAAATGTGCTTCCCTTGGAACGATGCAAATTGTGAAAGGGACCCGTTCTCAGCGTGTGCCCCCGGGTGTGGAGGGCACCAATTATCTCCCTTCCAGGTCTGGGTGGGTTTGGAAGGGTCAGGGGGAAGGGAAATGTCGTGGTTGCTGTGCCCTGTGCCCTGCCAAGCCAGGAAAAGGTCCCTGGAGCAGTCCAGGCATTCGTGGGTCCTGGCAGAGGCTGGCTGGGGGGCAGGCACTGTGTGTGACAGCATCTGTGCCATGGCAGCCCCGGGGCTGCGGCTGGCAGGGACCCAGAGCTGCTCCTGCCTGTGCCACGGCCTGGTTGTGGCACTGTGAGGCACCACAGCGTGTCACTCCTTGGGACACCACACTGTTCCAAAGGACACCACAGCAGTTCCAAAGGACACCACACCAGCCCATGGGACACCACAGCAGTTCTATGCCAGGAGTGACCCTGCTAGATCATTTAGAATCACACCACAGCACAAGGGACCATAGCATGGCACACCACGCCACATGGCACCCTCACAAAGCACAGGGACACAGGGATGTTGCTTCTGTAGGGTTTTGTCTCCCCTGATGCCATGCGTCCCCATGCCAACCCTCAAGAACAGCCACGGGGACAAGTGTCCTGCTCCAGCCCTTCTCCTTTCAAGGAGCTGATGCTGGGATCTGGGATGCTCCCCACCCTCCAGAGCTTCCTTCCCCTCTCCTCCCTGGCTTTGCAGGTACCTCAGCCAATGGTTACTGGGGACTTTGAAGGCAGTGGTGACACCTGAGGGTCCCCAGCAACGCTGCCAGCAGAGTTTGAAGGGAAGGGATGAGCCCAGGGGTGTTTAGGTGGCAGCACTGTCCCTGTCCCCGTGCTGCCCCGCTGGCAGAGCCCAAGAGCCCAGCTGGGAGCAGAGAGGGGAGCATGGCCTGGGAGCTCAGAGGCCATCTGGAGCCTCTGGAGATGCTGTATAAACATCCACAGCCCGGGCCCATCTGTCAGGGCTCAGTGTAAACAGCCTGGAGTGGGAGCAGGAGCCCCTTTCCCAGGAGCTCTGGGGGTGACAGCACATCTGGACTCTTCCCCCAGTGTCCAGGGGACCGTGGGCTGCCTGCAGACAGCCTGACTGTCCTGAGGGATCCCAGCACTGGGACAGCACAGCTGGCTGTCCCTGGGCTGGCCACGCGGAGCTTGGACATTTGTACCACCATGGAATCACAGAATCTAGAAGGTTGGAAAGGCCTCTGAGATCACCCAGTCCAACTGTTCCCCCAGCACTGCCAAGGTCACATCCACACGCTGTTGGACACTGCCAGGGATGACTGTGGAGTAGCTGATTAGGGCCATTTGGCCCCTTCCTCTGCCCCACTGCTTCAGGAATCCTCTGCAATTAAAGGAAATTTGGGTTTATTGGGGAAATGCTCCCTTGCTGCCACTGCTGCTGGAGATGGAGGAGCATCCAGCCATGTGCAGGGCTCTGCATCCCCTCCTGCTCCTCTCCCACAGGATCTCACAGGAATGAGGGCAGCAAAGAGAGAAGGGACCACTTTGGGTGGCTGCAGATTTGGGTGGGCCACCAGGCCAGCGCCAAGGGCTCTGCCATGCCCTGTGTGTGAGTGGAGCCAGCTCAGAGAATTAATGTCTTAAGGACAAAGGGGAGTGTTTTGATTGTGGACTGATAATTTTCTGCTTGACTTACGGCAAGATTTCCAAGTTTCTGTCCTGATTTGATAGAAATGAGCCCGTTGATAAAGGGAGCAGTGGGTTTGTGCTGAGCGTGAGGCACACGCACGACCCACAGTGGGGCCCAGAGCGGGCACAGGCAGCTCCCAAGGGGTGGCCACTGGGGAAAGGGTTAATTTAACCAGTTCTCATGGGGTTTTGCAGAGTTCCCTGTTTCCAGGAGGCTGCCTGACGTGCTCTGACAGGGCCCTTTGAGCTGGCACAAAGGCAGAGCTGTGCCCCTGCCCTCTGAGCGCTCCCACCCGCGCCAGCAGCAGCTCAGAGCAGCTATAATCTCACTAGCAGAGCCTTTTACTGCTGTCACTTCCAGCCTCCTGCTCCATGTGAGTGCCTCAGATCTCCAGCAACGTAAAGAAGCTAATGAACGAGGAATAAACAAGGGTAGCCAGGCAGAAAGGCTGCACATGGGGACATCTGAGCCAGCCCGGCTGCTGGGCCAGCCTCGGAGACACCACTGCCAAAGTGATCTGTAATTAAAAAAGTCTAATCTTCCTTGGTATCCAGAGATAAAGCAGGGGGGAGGGTGTGTGTGGAGGTGATGGGAAGGGGAAGTATGGTGGGAGCAGAAATGGAAGGAGAGGAAGAGGCAAAAACAGAGAGAGAAGGGAGTTGGTGGGAGAGTGATTGAGGCAGAGGGATGGCACAGAGGGAAGGGGTCCTGGGGACCCAACCCTGTCAGCTTGGCTGCTTCTGAGGGAAAAAGGGCTGGAGGAGCACCCTCCTTGCTGAGCCCAGCTGATCTCTGCTGCAAGCCAGAAAATCAGGAGCCCAACCCTGCTCCTGACCCATCTTGTCCTCCCTGCTCCATCCCCATCCCAGGAAATCCTGGCCCATGGTGTCACCCTCCCAGCACAGCCCACCTGGCCCTCCAGGCTCTGGCTCCTTGTCCTGGGGTCACTGCTGGTGGCACAAAGTGCAATCATTCCTGTTTTCCCCTGGCCCATCACAAAGGGAAGGAATGTTGCTTTTTTTCCTGTAAAGATAAATAAGAGAATGGAAAGCCAAAGCTCGCTAAAGTCATGGCTGTGAATCATTTATTCTTCAGAGCCTTCAGGGGCCATGGACCAGCGGGGTTAAGTTGTGGCACTGGGCCAGGCTGTGTCCCTTAGCTGGCCCCAAAAGGCCCATTTGTCTGGCACAGAAGGGACAGCTGAGACCCTGCAGCTCCCACAGCTGTGCTGCACACCAGCCATGGAGTTTCACCCCAAAACAGTGTGAGGAAACCCCAATTCCACCTGGAATCCTCAAGAAATGCTGGATTAATGTTATTTAAAATAGCAGCTCCAAGCATTGGCAGTCGTCCCATCATTTTCCTTTGTGCCAATATTAAAACTCCTGGCCAGAGCAGCGTGACAGAGCGAGTGAAACTCCAGGAGATCTTATGAGGAATGACAACCTCATACCTTGGGATGGAGTCACAGGTCACCATTTTTTCCTCCTAATTTCCAGAGTTAAAAAAAAAATAATCGCAGCCCTCTTGTTCCCTCTGGTTAAAAGTCATAAGAGCAGTAAATTAACAGCATCAAAGATAAGGAAAAAAACCTCAGCCCTACATAAAAGCAAGTGGTCAATTTGGAGCCCTGGGAGGACAGCTCAGGGCTGATCCAACAGGGCTCAGTGCCTTAAATGTCTCTGTTGTTCCTTTGAAGAAAATCATTGAAGTCAATGGACTCACTTAAGTGTTGGAAATGAGATGTGTGATTAAGCCCCTTGCTGAAGGGAGGCCTCCAAAGTTAAATTATCTCACAGCCACAGCCCTGAAACAGCCTCAGGAGTGGGGAGCATTCCCTGCCCCGCTGCAGAGAGCCCTGCTCTGTGTTTTGGGGTGCAGGCTGGGGGAGAGCTCTGCCCTGCAGCTCCAGCCCCTGAGAGCACAGCCTTTCAGTGCCCACATCAGGGAGCCGCTGTCTCTGCTCACCTCTTTCGCCGTTTCCTCCCTAATTGGCGACTTTTAGAACCAATTTTATTGTCAGCTTCCTTACATCCCACATTATCCTCATCGGGAGCAATTTAAGGATGAATTATCTCACCTGGAGTGCTGCCCCCCCTGCCTGGCAGCGCTGCACATCTGTCCAACATCTGCCAGAGAGGGATGGGGGGAGCGGGAGAGGTGCAAAGCAGAGGTTGTTTACGGGGGGGGTTTAATAAACTCAGTGCAGGTTCAGGTTCCTGCAAGCTCTGTTATCCCAACCTGCAAATATCTACAGAGCCCCCAACAAAAGGAGGCTAAGAGTATATTTGCTGTGGTATTTCTTCTCCAGATTGATTTATCACTGTCACGTCTGTTCCTTCCCTCCCTCCCTGTGCACTCCTCTCTCCTGGTAATGCTGTAATATCGTTTATTATAGGACATTATATAAAGCACTCTGTCGCTGCCAGTGTTGTTATTCCTAGACCAGACTTCTTTATTCAGACCCAATTCTGCAATCAAGGAGTCTCCTGCTTTGAGGCAGAGCACTTTGTGCTCTGCACTTTGTCCCTGAAGCCTCATGCTTTAAGAGATCCCAGTCTGAGGATTGGTGTGGCCAAGCTGCCACTTGGGGTCTGTATGTGCCCCAAAAGGGAAGAGAAAATGACAGCATTTGTGCTGTGAGTGGGTTTTGATGGAGGTTCTGGAATTTATGGTGGGTTTTTCCTGTTTTCTGTGGTGGATCTCAGACCTGGCAATGCCACAGTTGTCCCCATGGCCAGGTGGGGATGACTCTGGGGTGATGATCCCTGGGGATGCTCTGCTCCCACTGGGAGCTGTGGCTATGGTAGGTGGAATTGTGGGCCCCATAAACCTGCAAGATGAGCTTTAAGATCCTGTCTAACCCAAACCATTCTGGGATTTTGTGATTTATTCTTTTTTTTTTTTTTTTTTTTTTCTGACTTGAGCAGCCCAAGCTGATCCTTGTGAATCATTGTGGCACGACTTCCTGGCAAAGTGATGTTTCCCTCGTGTAGCAGGACAATAAAAGCAGAATTACAAATTGTTCTTCTGCTGGAAACCACACACAGAGCCCTTCTCTGCTGCTTTGGTCCCCAATAATGTCTCTGGTTCCCCAGTGCCCCAGCCATGGCATACCATTCCAATGGCTGGTGACTGGAGTGGTGGATGTGCAGGGATAACAAGTTTTGGGGTCTGTATAAGGTCTGAACACCCCTCTGAAGCCATGGGGGATGGCAAATAGCCAGGAGAGCTGATGCTGAGGAAGGACTGGCCAGGCCCACCATAATTCATGGCACAAAGCAGCGAAGCAGCCAAAGGTATTAGGAGGTTTCCAGGAGGGATTAGGCACTGTCTTTGAAGGCAGGTCCAAAGGGGTGATGAAGCAACTCCAGAAGTACAAACCACAGCCCAGCAGAACGTGGGAGGGCACCCAGGGGATAAAATCACCCTGAACGTGACTGATTTCCTGCGCTCTTCCTGGAGGAAGCCCATCTGGCTGGGGCTGGAGCATCCTGAGCTCTGAGGGTTGGGGCTGCATTTTTGTCAAACAGCCAGAATATCAACAAAGGGGCTTTGGTGGGCTCTGGCCTGGGGGCCAAGAGGGTGGGTGAGCTCTGAAAACCAGTGATGAGGCAGGCAGGGCAATGCTGTGGAGGGGACAGGACACTGCAGGGAGTGCCAGGGCACACAGCAGCAGCAGCTCTCCCTGCTCACCATGGCCAGGCTCATACCCAGCTCTGGCCATTGCTGCCTGCCCAGGCTCCATCAGCTTTCCTGATCTGGCACTGGGAGGGCTCTGGTGCTGCTGCGAGCCCAGGAGTTAACATTTTCTAGAGCCCAGGGAAGGGGGACCAGAGGAAGAAGGTTCTTGAGTGTCAACAAAACAACGATCCTGTGCAAATAAACAGGAGAGCCGGATGATCCCACGCTGTTTGTGCAGGGAATGGCTGGAATGCTGCTCGCTCCTGGAGCTGCTGGGGGCCCAGGCTGCCTTTCCACGGGGGGCTGGCTCCAGCCTGTCCCACCATGTCCTTGGGCTGGCTCAGGGAGCTGCTCTGGGTCACCTTCCCAGGCTGTGGGGTGGCCACGGGGTGGAGCAGTGCAGGGGTTCAGCCCCTCGTACCCATGGGCAGCTTCTCCTCCTGTGCTTGGGTGAACACAATGCTCAGGCCTCCAGCACCTCTGCTTCCCTGCCCCCTGCCTTCAGCCTTCCTTAAATCCCTTTTCTGGGATCAGAGGCTTAGATCAGAGTGAGATCCAGCCAGGATGCACAAAGGTGTACAAGGGATAAAGAGCTACATGCAAAGGGATCCTCACGGTGTCCAAGCACTTCCCAGGCAATCCATGTCACTGCAGTGTCAGGAGAGGGTTGGGGGTGACACCCACAGCTTTGTCTGAGAGAGCAATCAGACCTGGAGCTCAGACAGGTCCATCCTTTGTGCTTGAGGAGCATTTGGTGATGATGGGAAGCCTGGGTGGTGCAGGAGAGCTGGAGATGTGCGTGACACACAGGGGGATCCCATGCCATGACAATTCCACACTGATGATCCATGCCATGCTGATCCCATGCCATGATGCCCCTGCCTGCTCTGCCATCCCATTCCTGGCTTCACCTTCACCTCTTGTCCTGGCAGAAGGAATTTCACCCATGAATTCCCTCCCCAGCCATGAAAACTTCCCCCAGCACATTTCCCTCCATCCCTCCACAGCCACTTGGTGCTGAGCAGGATGGAGAATCTGCCCTGGAGCCAAGGCTGGATTCCAGCCTTGTTTAGGCTCAGCTTGGACCTTTGTCCACACCTGAGCTGTGGCAGGGGACACAAATCCTCCTGTCCATGGCTGGCTGCTCCTGAGCATCTGTGGGACACACAGATGGTTTAAAGGGTGCAGAGAGGTTTTAAAGGGCACACAGATGTTTTAAGGGATGCAGGGAGGTTTTAAAGGTTGCAGAGGTATTTTAAGGGGCACAGAGGTTTTTCCAAGGGTACAAAGGTGTTTTAGGGGTCACAAAGATGTTTTAAGAGGCACAGAGATGTTTTAAGAGGCACAAAGGTGTTTCCAAGGGCACAAAGATGCTTTCAGGGGTGCAGAGAGGTTTTAAGGGGCACAAAGGTTTTTCCAAGGGCACAAAGGTGTTTTAGGGGTCACAAAGATGTTTTAATGGGCGCAGGGAGCACGGCCAGGCCCTGGCTGACACACAGCTGACACGGCCCAGCACATGTGTGTTGAGGAGGAGTCTGTCTGCAGCAGGGAGGAGCAGATCTCCCGGGTCTTCAGCTTTAATATCCTCTGGATTAATATCTAGGAGCTACACATTTATGGGAAGCCAATTACACACACACAGACCTGCACATGTGGCAAGTGAGGGGTGACCAAGCACAGGGCCCTGTTCTGCTGGCAGGACCAGGGAGGCACAGGGCAGGGCCCAGGGCACAGGGCAGAGCCGTGGAACTGGAGAGGAGCAGGAAAGCAGCCCTGGCTCATTTGTTTTTTGTGACATCATGGCCTCCTCTGGCTTTTTTCACAGTTTTCCTCTGTTGTATTTAATAGACTTAATGGATCACACAGCACTGTAAGAACAACAGACCTTCAATGTTTTTATTAAAGCCATCTACAAAAATCCCTCTGTGCTCGAGCTTTCCTGCAGGGTGACTCTGCTGAGATGCTGTTTCCATTAAGGACAATTGTGGCGAATAAAGAAGGAATGAACAAACAAATGGAAAAAGGGAAGGGGAGGGAGCAGAGGAGCACAGAGGGCTGCTGGAAAGAGGGTGATGCTGGCTGTGTCCCCCTGCCCACGCCTGACTGGGGCCCAGCCTGGCACGGGGGGCAGTGCCAGGGCATCCTGCAGAACCAGACTGGTTTGGGGAGTGCTGATTTGGAATTGCTGCTCCAAACTCCCAGAGGGGTCACAGAGGGGAGATGCTGCATTCACACCTGCCAGGTGGGGTCATTCCCTCTCTCCTTTGGAGCTGTGAGTTCTGCAGGGAAGGAGCTCTCCCTGTGCCATGTGTGTGACTGTCATCACCCAGCCACTGCCAGGTTCCTGGGTACCAAACCCTGCTGGCTGCAGAGCTGCCAAGCACCGAGCAGGTTGGTGGGTGCTGTGCTGTCAGAAATCATGGGAGCCACGGGTGTTGGCTGGCAGGTTGGGGCTCCATCCCTTTGCTCATGTGCTGGGGTGGAAAGTGAGCTCCACAGAAAGCATCTCTCCAGCCCTGGTGATGCAGCATCCATGTGGGACCTGCTACTCATCCAGTGTGGGGTGAGGGGACAGCAGCAGGGAATGTCACAGCCACTGAGATGCCACTGAGGACCCTTTGTTCATTGGAGCATCCCCAGGGAGATCTACCAGGCCAGGGAAGGGGAGTCACGTCCAGCCCTGGGCCCACATTCCCTGATGTGCAGCTGAGAGAGGCTCTGGGCTTGGGCACACTCTGATGTTGGACCAGAATCTTTGTCAGCAGCTGGAAACAGCTGGCTCTTCCCAGAACAGCCCAATCCCCTGTGATCCTGGGCTGATCCAGCCATGCTACAAGGCTGTGCAAGGCAGGAGCTGTGGCTGCAGTGGCTGCAGTGTGTTGGACAGTGCTCACTCACCCTCAGCCTGGCAGGGAGAACATCCTCCTCCATCTGCCAAAAGACTCTCAAAACACTTCTGCTGCTTTGATCCTTTTCCTTTCCCAAAACTGATACCCAGACCTTTCATTTTGTGGGTGCTCAGAGTTCAACAAGGTCTGGAAAAGCCCTTCTGTCTCTGCAGAACCCTGGGACTCTTGTCTGGCTGCTGCTGTCAGCAGCCCCTGCCCGCAGTCCCAGCCCGGACACGGTGCGCTCCTGCCACATGGGTGGGGAAAATGAGGGACAAACCAGAATTCCTTTGAAGGGGAGATGTCAGTTTCTAACTGGAGCTTTGAACCCTCCTCTGAAATCCCAGGGAAGCTGACCCAGCTGATCCCATCAGTCAGCACACACAAGCCCAGCTCTGAAGTTCCCTCTTCCGTCCGTGCCACCATCCCAAGGAGCGCGATGATGGATGAGGCCTGTCAGTCCTGCAGGTACTGTGGTTGTGAGAGTGCCCTGGAAACCCAGGGTCCACCTCAGCACATCAAATGTGGTGGCCTCTGGGTGGCAGGAAGGGAAGCACACAGAGGGCAGAACTGAAGCACACAGGGGGCAGGAAGGGAAGCACACAGAGGGCAGGAAGGGAAGCACACAAACCCCATGGATGGGTCGATGTTGATGCTCTGGTTGCTCCGTTACTCTGGGGCTCTTGGAGGCACTTGGCACGTGAGCCCCTTGGGAACACAGCAGTGCTGAGCAGGAGCAGGCATCTCTGTGCCACCCCAGGTGGCTGAGGGAAGGATTTTGGGGCCCAGCCTGGAAGCACATGCTGCAGGTCGGTGTCTGGGTTTTTATTTTCCTCTGTTTCCATCTCGTTACCCTGCCTTCCTTTGTGCGCCCTCAGACACCGTCAAGTTCTCCTCGAGGGTCTGACAGACACGGGCAAAGCTCTCTGATTTCTGCCACTCTGACACGGCTGTAACACCTGGAGAAGCCCATCCTACCTGCCCTGCCAGAACTGCTCACTCAGCCCTAAATCAACAGAGCCTGCCTGTGCCTGCTCTCGCGGCTCACAGAGCAGCCCCGTCTGTGCGTGGCCAGGTCCCTGTAATGCGCTAAGCTTCCCGACATGATGTTTAGCACATGTTCCCTGCTCTGCCCCCCCGCTCAAAGGCTGCCTTATAGTTTGCAAATGGGATGAAACCACTGTGCGGCCCCGCGCCTTGGCCGGGCTCCCGCCCCGCGCCGCGGCTGCCAGAACCTCTGCCGCACCTTCCAAGTCATTATGTGCAGTCAAAAGCCTGCCAGAAGGGCTGGGAGGATAAAAGAAAGAAGGGGAAAAAAATAAAAAGAACCAAAAAGCCCCAAATGCACGTGAAGGAGCGGCAGAGTAAGCGAGGCATGTCCTCCATGGAGCGCTGCCCGCCGCTCACCGTGCGCTGCCTGCTCCAGGTGGGTCTCCTCCTACGCTGGCCTTTTGGGGAACAAAAGCCGTGCTTGCCCGGGGAGGAGAGCTCCGTCCCCCCTGGGTTTGTCTGGGACGGCTGCCACCATCAACAAACCCCGATCAGCGCCGGGAAGCTCGGGGGGATGTGTCGGGGCAGGCTGGGGAGCGCGGAGATGCGGCTCAGACGCTGGGACCGTATCGTGGGGATCGGGAAACGCCTCCGAGGAGCTGATGAGTGCGGATACAAAGAGCTGCGGTTGTCTGTGTAAACAGGGAACCGCAGCCAGGAGGAAGGATCAAAGCCGGGGTATTCACCCAAAGCCGCAGAGCTCCGCTCCGGGCTGGGGGAGAGCGGCGGGGCTGGCCCGGGCTGCCGGCGAGGGCACGGGGCAGCTCCCCGGGGTGGCACACACGGACGGCTCTCATGGCCCTCCCGCTGCCATCGTGGTCCACAGAGGTGGCAGCGGTGCCCGAGCAGGGACCGAGGCACCTGCGAGCGCCCGCAGCGGGAGCGGCCTCTCGGGGGGTGACAATCAGGGGACAGCGAAGGGAGACAGGGCGAGGAGCAGGACCAGAGAGAGGAGATAAGGAGCAGGCAGAGCCGCCACGCTCCTGCCGATGTAGCCAGCCCTCCGAAAGCAGTGCTCGGTGTTTTCCCGGCTCCCACCATCAGGAGAGGCTGTGCGCTCACCAGGGAGCTCCGCTCCCGCTCCCACAGCCAAGGGAACGGGATATCTCTGCCCATATTGGCACCTCCCTCTCCTTTTGTTTCTTTTCTCCATCCTCCGCAGCTCTGGCGGCTCTGGATGCGGTATTTCGGGAGCAGTCCTTCGGGAAGCAGTGCCTCGCTTTGCAGCCCGGGTCGGAGCGGTGTTGGCTGGCACTGCCCGCGGCTCCTCCGCTGCCAGGAGCTGCTCCTGCTGCTCCTCCAGCGGCCCCAGCCACCCCTCGCTGGAGGTCCTGGACTTCTCCCAGTGACCTGGAGCTGTTTGCCGTGTTCCTGCACAAGACCTAGATTTTAATGCCAGCTGAGCGGCTGTATAAATGTTTTGTGACATTTCGGAGGCAGAATGGATCGTGCTGCTCAAGCCTCCTCTTTCTGAGCGCATTCAAATGGTACCTTTTCAGTTTCAGGGAACTTTGTTTGCTTTAAAGGCTTTCTGATAATTTCCAGCAGAGGCCTCAGACAGCCAGCCTGCCTCATCCTCCATCCCAGGACATCCTGCAGGCCACACTCCCTTTTTCTCTGCGGGGAGGCCTCCACCACAGCCACACTCCTCTGCATTCAGAGCTTCCCGGGGGCTTCAAACTCTTCCCAGTGCTGGAGCAGCCATTCTGGTTATTAACAGCCCTTTCTGATCACACACAGCCTGCTGCAGCGTCTGCCTGGCCCACGGGCTCTGGGCTACCTGGAGAAGAAAAGTTAAAAGCCTTGCTGAATTTGTTAATTGGCACAAACTGCAAAACTCCTCCGTGGAGATTCTGCCATCTTATTTAACGAGACCATTCCCTTGGCCTCGAGGCAGAAGGGAAAGACCCCAGACACCTAATGAGCTTCACAAAGGCCGCTGAGTTAATAGAGCTCAGTGTGTCGACTGGAAAAATTAACTTCAGAATCAAGTTTTCTGCAGTAAAAGAAATTGGTTTGAGGTCTAGAAATGATCACAGGAGACCAGTACACCCAGGGGAACCAGCCACAGTGATACCTGTGTGACAGGGACACACCACAGAACTGGCACAGGGTGCCCAGAGCAGCTGTGGCTGCCCCTGGATCCCTGGAAGTGTCCAAGGCCAGGCTGGACAGGGCTTGGAGCAGTCTGGGATAGTAAAAGATGTTCCTGACCATGGCAGGGGCGGGACTGGATGAGCTTTAAGCTCCCTCCCCATCCAAACCATCTCTGATGAGTGCTCTTGTCACAGCAAACCCACTACTGTCACCTCTGGCTCATCAGCTGGGACAGCAAAGTAAATATTTCAGCATTTAACAGCCTCTTTTCTGTGTTTCAGAGCTTGTGGGGAGAATACATAATTGCATTTCAGAATATGAGGCTCTCTCTTACACATTGTCTGGGCTAAAAGGCAAAAAACTTCCTGCCCTGTCCCTCAAATCAATTTCCAATTACTGAGAAATCTCACCCCACACTAGCCTCTCCTTGTTTAAGAACAAACAGTGCCTTGATGCTGATAAGGATTTAAACCCAACTAAGCAGCAGCTGATTTTTACATGAGAACTGCAAATTTAGTGCTCTGTGTGCTCTCAGAAAAGAGGTCTGAATTGGTCAAAACTTCCTTCCAGATCTGTGCACACACAGGGACTGATGTGGCTGCATGATGAGGGTGTTACAGCCAGCTTCCCCTCCCTCCTGGCAGACACGGGCTGATTCTTTACCCCAAATCCTTACAGTTCATTTTTTAAACCTCTTGAGCAACTTATCTTTCAGTATCTCTCTTTGGAGCCTCCCATTCATCACAGCTAATTGTGGGCTGCCAGCACCCAGAGGGGATTCTGCAGCTCGGGCTGGTGTCATGGTCTGGTGGATGGCATGAGGGGAATGGCTGAGCCTGGGCTGGCATTTATCATCCCTGAGAAGAGCTTGCTTAACAAAATAAAAAGGCAGAGTCTGGATGGATGAAACTGAGTCAAGGGCCCACACAACAAGTCTGCAAAATCCTGCAAGGGGAAGGAAAACCATTCTGCTCTTTTCAGCGGATTGGGAAGCACTGAAATTCCTTGGAGAGGGACATGGCAGAAGCTGCAGCTCCTGGCAGTCCCTGGGCTGCCTCATGCTTTCTGCAGATTCCCTGAGAGAAGCAATAAGGCCTTTGGTGCTTTGGGATTTTTTTCCCTATCCACTTCAATAGAGAAAGGGAATAAGGTTTTATATCCTCTTCCCAACACCATCTCACTGAACACCAGCATTATGGCAGGAAGAAATTATCTCCAGGCAAGCTCTGTTTGGAAGGAAGAAATAAGCATTTTGATAACCTCTTTGATACAATGGAGGATGTTGATTTCTACTTTTTTTTTTTAATATATCTCATGATAGCTCTTAATCTCCAAATGTTTGTCAAAGCCAGTTAAGAATAGGGAAGGAAGCGAAGTGCCCCAGTGACAAGGCAGGTTTGACACTGCACAGGAGCTGCTTCAGCCCTGTCCTTGAGGACCTCTGTGTTCAGATGGATTTTCCATCCCTGCCTTGTTCCATGGCCTGAGCAGCCTTCCCCCAGCCCAGGGTGCCATCCAAACTCATCCCTGACACCCTGGCTGGGGCTGTTCCAGGTGCTCCAACACCCAGGCCAGGCTGGTGCTCCATGCTCAGAGCAGGCGCTGGGATTCATGGAACATCCATGGGAATGAAGAGATTTCTCCCACCTCCTATTGGTTCTCGAGTTCAGAGGCAGAGGCATCCCCTTCTCTGCGCTGAGCAGGGGGAGCAGAACACTGAGAGCAGCTGCACAGGGTGGGCAGGGACAGCCCCAAACCAAGGTAGAAAATCCAGCCTGGAGGGAAGAAAAAAGGCAAAACCCACAAAGCTGAAAGGCAGAGTGCAGTGAGAGTGAGTTACCAGGAGATTTTGAAACACAAAGCCAGAGCCAGCCCAGAAGGAATGTACACAGAATGCATGAAAATCTCTGCTCCTCCTCTGACAAAGGGCGTTTTGCAGTGCCTCGTGCCTGTGCCTTCCCTCTCCTGGGGCTGTGGGGAGGGAGCTGAGGGCAGGCTGCAGGCTGCCAGCCACTGATGTCTTCTCCAAAGGCACCACGAGCTGAAAACCCCAAAGCAAATTGGAGAGATTCACCCAGAGCATCCTCAGGCAAAGGAAGAACAAATCTGGAGCTCCCAGGAGGACCTGCAGGCTTGGCAGCTCCCTGTGCTTCCCACAGTGGGGACATTCCAGGGTTATCCACAGCAAGGGGGTCCCAGAGATGTGGGGTTCAGCAGGGATGGGCAAATCCCCATGGCCACAGCCCAGGGAAAGAGGCAGCCAGAGGTGATGTTTCTTTCCAAAGTGTAAAAATGTGTTCTCATTCCCAATGAGAACTCCAAAACTCTTCCTTTCTGCCCATTCCTCAGTCTCCAAGGGCACTGGGTGGTCCATGCAGTGCTTGGTGAAATTCCAGGAGCAAACCATGCTTGGAAAGGCTCTTCAGCAGGTGTTGCTCCCCGAGTTATCCACGTGCCCTGGATGGGATGAGCTCTCTTGACTCTGCACCATCTCTGAACCATCAGGTGTTTTCTCTGCTTGGTCACACCCTGTCATCTGTGCCAGTGCTGGGGTCCCAGCACCCACCTGGAAAAGCCACAATCCATCACCCCAGGCCATAACCTTGCTTGACCTTTCATTCTGAGCAGCACTGTGATTTGGTAACAATCCTAATCCATCTCTTTGGTGCTGAACTTCCAGCATCTATCTTCCTTAAAGTTCCCTGGAGGCCACTCACAGGCGTGGAGCTGCTGCCATCTCCCCATTGTCTGACCACAGCAAAGACTTAAAAGCTGCTGTTCTGAAACATTTCAGCAATAAAGAAAAAGAACATTATTAACAGCAAGATGATAAGACATGCAGGTTTCAAAGGCAGGAGACATGAATGATTCCTTTTCCTAAAGAATGAGACCCAATGAAAAGGCAACATTTCCTTCAGAAGCAGGAGCTCCCTCCCAGCCAAAAGGAGGACAGAGAATGGCACGTGAGGATCCCCAGGGAGGAAGGCTCTCCCTGCACAGAGGGTCTGCACTGCATCCCCTTGGCATCCCCTCTGCAAGGACAGCAGATCAGCACTGCAGAGGGAGCCTGATGGATTCTGTTTGCCAGAAGGCCATTAGGATAAAAGGAAAACCCCACTTAGCAGAAGTTATGAATTTCCCACAGCCAGGCTGTTGGCACTGGAGGGATGGGAAGTGCTGATTATTAATGGAGATGTTGAGTGATTTCCTCCCTGGGCTGCCTCTGAGACGAGCAGGAGCTGCCCAGGAGAGCAGGGAGCAGGTTCTTCTCTTCCCAGGGTGTCCATGGGGTGGTGGCATTGACCACAGGGCCCTGGGCAAATCTCAGCTCCCTGCAGCTGCATCCCAGGGGATGCTCACACAGGGAATGGCCTTGGTGCAGGCAATCCAGCCTTTAACTGGGCCCCTCTGAGAGGAGGGGTGGGTTTGTCTTCTCCTGTCCAGGGCAGGAGTAGGAGAATTTAGAATCCCTTCAGTGCTTAAAGGAGCTCCAAGAGAGCTGGGAGCTTTGGACAAGGGCCTGGAGGGACAGGAGAGAATGGAATGGTTTCTGATGATAGATGGGATATTGGGAAGGAATTCCAGGCTGTGAGGGTGGGCAGGCCCTGGCACAGGGTGCCCAGAGAAGCTGTGGCTGCCCCTGGGTCCCTGGAAGTGCCCAAGGCCAGGTTGGATGGGGCTTGGAGCAACCTGAGACAGTGGAAGGTGTCCCTGCCCATGGCAGGGGGTGGAACAGGACGGGCATTAAGGTCCCTTGGTCCCTTCCAAGCCAACCATCCTGTGATTCCATGATTCTGTGAACATCATCACAGAGCAACCATGGGGTCCCCAGCCCATCCCAGCACCAGAGCTGCTGTCTGAGCTGCAGGGGCCCCAGGACAGAGCTCCCCAGTGAGGCTGGGGGTGCTCAGAGCTGGGCCAGCCAGGTGAGGCAGCATCAGCTGCTCCCTGCCCTGAGCAGCCTGCACAGCACACGCTGAGCTGCTAAGGACAAAACCTGTTGCCTGGGAGGCAGAGTTCCACCTGCAGGCTCTGATGGATGGAAAGTGTTTAAGTGAGAGCGTGGCAGCCCCAGGACAGCCAGCCCAGCTCTCCCCCATCCCTGCTCTGATTTATTCCCTTCTCTGCCGCCCCTAATGCTCCTCTCAGCTCTGCGTGGCTCAATGCAGCACAAATTAACAGAGCCCACAAAAGCCCTCTGAAGCCATTCCCCTGATTAACAGGTCTGTAGTGCTGAGAGATATCTTCATTTTCATAACCTGGCACTGAATGGATGGCAGGCACAGAGCTGCAGCACGTCATTCCCCAAAGGGAGGAGTGGCATGGATTTTTCTATGCTGCAGAAATTGCCAAAAATTGAGACAAATGACTCAAAAATCAAAAAAGGGGAAAGAGGAAAGCTGGGGAAGGAAGGAAAAAACGCTGCAGGACTCACTGGGGACTGAGGGCTGGGCAGTGCTGGCCCAGATTGTGACCTGCTGTGGCTCTGTCCATCCATCCGGGCTGTGCAGGTCACAGCTCTGCCCTGGGGCTGGCCCAGGGACATTGGTGGCTGCAGCTCCTTGTGTCCCTCTCTGAGGAACCAGCACATTCATCAGCAGGCAGCAGGGCAGTGACACACGTGTCCCTTGGAACCATTAAATATGAAGCTGGAAAACACCTCCGAGCTCACCGTGCCCAGCCCTTGTGCAGTGCCAGGGCTTGCACAGCTGCTTCTGCCACAACACTGCAGTTTTCTGCTCCTTCCTGGCCATGGTGGTGGCTCCAAGCAGGGTCATGGGTCCTGCTGGCTCCCACCCAGGGGCAGTTCCTCAGTTGGACCCCCGAGTGCCAGCCAGGCTGTGGAGCAGAGCAGGGAGGGCAGTGCTGTGTGGCCATTCCCAGGTCCTCACAAAGCTCCATTTTCACTCTGTCATCAGGACTAAAAGCCCAGGATATCCTGGGATTCATTCAGGGTGAGAACCCTCCCTGCACAGGGGGTCTGGGCATCATTCAGGGTCTGGAAGATGGGCTTAGCCCACTTAGTGGCTCTCCAAGCACTTGACCCTGGGATTTAATGACTTGCTGCACCTCCTGCATCTCTCCAGAATTGTGCAAGGGCTGTTCTGTGCTCCAGAAGGATGATGGGGGTTGGGAGTGACTCTTCCAGCTGTCCCCTGAGCCGGGACTGGGGCAGCCCCACTGGCCCCATTTTCTGCTGCTCCCCCTCTGCAGCCACATCCTCACCCCAGATAACCCCGGCCAAGGGAGGGGAAGGAAAATCTCCGGAGCCAGATAAAGACAGAGGGATTATAAGGTGTTTATGCTTTTGCAAAATTAAAGTCTTGAAGGTGAGACAGGTTTACATTGGCACAGAATTAATGGTTTGATGCAGCACAAGGGGACAGGGAGAGCAGGGAGCGGGGCCATCCATCAGCACGCGCCGATGGCACCGGGGAAGGCGATGCTGGCATAAATCAGGCCCTGTGCAGGAAATAAGCAGGATGGATGACAGGCAGGAGCTGGTGATCTGTTATTCCCACAGCGCCAGAAGATGCAGGAAATGTGGCTGGGTGAGTTCAGGTCTCTCTCCAGCATGGTGGCTCTGGGATGAGCTGTCCCTGCACCACCAGGTCCGTGCATGGGGCTGCAGAGCAGCTCTGGGCTCACCCACCAGGCACAGCAGGACCTGGGGGTTTCACCCCCCTCTCTGGAGGTGTCAGTGCCACTGCCATCACCACAGCCTCGGAGAAATGAGCCCAAAAGGAAGCAGAGGAGGTTTTCCTTCCCGTGGACAGCAGCTGAAGGGGATTAGGGGTCTCTCTCCTGTCCTTCTGGCATCTCTGCATTGCTCTCCCTCCCTGCCAGGCTGTTCCAGCTCTGCTTTGGGAACATCTCCTGAGGGAGGTGAGGCAGGAGCTGGGCTGCTCTGTAGGCTTGGGCTCATCTCTAGTGTGCAATTCCCTAATTTTGAGACTTTGGGCTCCGTTTCTCTGGTTATTCTCCAGACCTCCCCGGCAGTTCCTGGTGCCGCTCTGACTTCAAAGGGAAATGAGACCTTACACGTTTAATTGAGGCAAATTTCCTCCCTGTTGTCGGGTCAGCAAGGGGGGATTAATGGGGGCCAAGGCTCAGCCCTCTGGGGACACCCAAACATTTCAACACATGGGGCAACCCTGGAAGGTGGAAAACAGGCAGTGGGGAACTGGAGGTGACCAGGGCTGATCAGTAGCAGCTGACACACATAAATCTCTGCAGACATCAAGAGCTGCAACCTCCCCCCACCTCTTTATTTAGGCTGTGTTTTTTGAATGTAACCTGAAGCAATTAAGCTCTTTCATCAGATGTCCTGCCTTCAATTTACCTCCTGCTTAGCGATATCACAGGCAAAGGAAGGACGTGGGAGGCTCCTGCAGCCCTGCACTGGTCTGGAAGTGGGCAGGGACAGCTCAGGTGAGTCCTGCTGTCCTGGCTGTCCCTGCAGCTCTGTCACCTCCTTGCCTGGAGTCCCCTCTCGGGAGGGCAGCACAGCTGGTGGGAAGCAGCTTGGGTGCCTCATACGCTGTCCCCCCATCTCCCTGCTCTCCCTGTGCCTGTCCATGCCATTCCCGGGGGATGAAGAGTTTGAGCAGAGAGGAACGAGGTGTCCCCGTGGCTGTGACAGGGAGCTCCGGCCCTGTCCCTGTAGGACGCTCCCGGGAAGCAGGAGAACACGGGCAGCCCTGCCGAGCTCCTGCCCCCCTCACAGACCCAGAGCCAGTGACGGACTGTGCCTCACCCGGCCAGGATGTGG
Organism: Ammospiza nelsoni; assembly: GCF_027579445.1. Lineage (NCBI taxonomy): Eukaryota > Metazoa > Chordata > Aves > Passeriformes > Passerellidae > Ammospiza > Ammospiza nelsoni. The sequence goes on along the minus strand of NC_080647.1, from coordinate 5,960,047 downwards.
GACGGGCCGGTTTGTTTGGACAGTTTTGGGGTCACTTCCAGGCTCCCGGAGATCCAGCTGCTGTCAGCAGCCGGCGGTGCAGCCCCGCGGGGACCCGACCTCTGCTCCTGCAGGTCCGACCCCCGGGGCCGCGGTGCTGACACCTCCCTGCTGCCTTGGGGAGGAATTTCGGATGGGTTTTCCCCCACCGAGCCACCCCAGCCCATCTCCTGCCGGGATGCAGCTGCTGTCAGCAGCCGTCCCTGATCCTCATTCCTCCCAAATCAAAGGGGACAATCCAGCGCCGGTGGGGTTTGGGGTGGCCCTAAAGGATTTCGGATCGCACAGAATCGCTGCCTGCCGTCGGGAAGGAGCGAGTCTCACTCTGAGCGAGCCCGGGGAAATCGCGGTGCCCTGGCCGTGCCAGCCCGGGGAAGGGCGGGCGGAGGGTGAAGGGGCCGAGCCCTGCAGGAAAATCCCCCCCATCCCTTATTGGAGTGCTGAGCCCCTGCTGCGAGGCTGAAGCCCACGAACATTAACCCTGAGGCTGTAAAACCTGACTCGGTGTTTAACAGCCACACGGCGAACCACAGCGAGCCGAAAAACTGCGCGGAAATTCCCAAGCCAAGGACCGCGGCTGGAATTAATTAGTTCTTGCTCTGACAACCTTTTCTGGTGCCACCAGGTGGTAACAACGTGCAGGAGCCGGCTGTCCCTTCGTGCCACAGGTCCCGGACAGATGCTCTTAGGCACCGGTGGCTGGGAAAAGAAATCTCTGCGTCTTGGGACATCGATTTCCAGGGAGCATAAATCTTCCCTGGAGAGTTGTATGGCGATGGGGAAATGCTTTTGAAGGATGGAGGAATCTTAGGTGCTACCAAATGGCAATTTTCTCGGAAGATCTTTGGAGAAAAAGGACTTTGTGTGAGCCTCGTGCACGGCGTTGGGGGAGTCTCGGTGGTCCTGCCTTGACTGAGCACTGTGCTGATGGAGCCGTGTCCCTGCTGTCACTGTCCCCAAAACTGGCACTGTGCTGATGGAGCCGTGTCCCCGCTGTCACTGTCCCCAAAACTGGCACTGTGCTGATGGAGCTGTGTCCCCGCTGTCACTGTCCCCAAAACTGGCAGTGCACTGATGGAGCCGTGTCCCCGCTGTCACTGTCCCCAAAACCAGCATTGTGCTGATGGAGCCGTGTCCCCACTGTGACTGTCCCCAAAACTGGCACCCACAGCACAGCATGGCAGGAGTGTTGGGGAAGATGAAACAGGAAAGCCTTATAAATATGATTGTCTGGCAAAAGATTTTGAGAATATAGAAACTATATACGAGATTGAAATGAAAGCAAGCTTAGAGACACCTCAGTTACTGGACAACTTGAAAACAATGGTATGGTCTGCAAAAGGTAATCCCCTTTTGATGGAACAACACCCTCTGCTTGCAGACAGCTCCAAGGGTCAGAGCAGACCCTGCCAGCTTAGCAGAAGGGGCCCAAAGAGGAGTTTTTAGGGTTTAAAATGTAAAACAGTATGGTAATGTAATGATTCTTATAGGCTGTATGGAAATGCTATAGGATTTGTATCTTGTACTGGATTGGTTAGTGAGAATCAGAATATTCAACACAGAAGAAGATTTATTGTATTGTAACGGGAACCTCACTCTCTCACCCTCTCATCCTCTCTCCCCTCTCTTCTCTCAGGCCTGCCCTGAGCTGTGGCTGGCAGCTCCAAGCAGGGCCCTGCACCCAGGCCTTCTGCAATAAACCCCAAGTTCCACGACCTGGCTGCAGAGATCTCTCATCTCCATCCGTCCCGACCGCCCTACCCCCCTGTAGGAGCATCCTCCCGATGCTCCTACAGGGAGAACCCCGACACGACAGGTTTTCCTGGGAAACCTCGATCCTGGTCCCCCAACATGGGAGGGAGGAGAAGGCTGGAGAGGGGAAGGGCAGCAGTAACCTCAGCGCTGAACGCTCCATGCTAAAGGTTCTTCCTGGGCTTTTCATGATTGCCCCCGGAGAGCGGAGCCGCCCAGGGCGCTTTTCATCCCTGCCCGCCCCGCTCCACCTCCCGCGGTCCTGCCTTTCCTTCTTCAAGGAGCGAGAAAGTGAAAATCCTTTGATGCCAGGAGGCGATACAGAATATTTTCTGCTCCCAAAATAAAGGACACAGTTTTCTAAGCATCTCCTCACCTCCTGGAGCCCTCCCACCTTCTCCATCCCTCACTCCCTGCTCCTCCCGCCCCGCTCCCTGCCCAGGTGAACTCCTGGCCAGAACCGCTTGTCATCTTTTCAACAACTCGTTTTTCCCTCGCTCCGAGTCTGCAGGGAGCGGCTCTTAATGTTTACACACCTCCTGCTCCGGGGCGGGAGGTGAAACAATCCCGGCTTTCATTCCATGGAGGGGACCGGGAGTGGAGCAGCCCCGGCCACGGTACCCACCGCAGCGCCGGGATGGCCAAGCTGCTGCTCCCCAGGGACCCCTGTGCCGGGATACAGCTCCTGCCGATGGAATGGCTCCTCCTCAGGGGAATGCCCGTCCTGGCTTCTGGCTCGAGGTTATCCTGGACATCATCTGCCCACGGCCCCTGGCACATCCCTGGGTCCCATCCCTGATATCCCATGGCAGTGCTGGGTGCAAACTGAGTTTACCAGGACTGGTGCAGGAGCAGCCCCTCCCTGAGTTGTTTTGTGGTTTATTAAAGGTTGAGCCCATCCCAGCCATCCTAAGCTCAGGATGTGACCCCACTCCCCTGCAGCTGCAGCATATCAGAGCCTCTGAGCTGGGAACTGGAAAGGAAAACTCTCCCACTCCTCGTGCAGCAGTGTTATCTCCATCCAAAGGTTTCTCCTGGGGGCTCTGCTCTGGGAGTTTCACAACTGAAGCTGCCCAGATGCAGTGTCCCCAGTGCCAGCAGGGATGGCACATCCCTATGTGTGCAGGGCACATGGCCCAGGCCCAGGCTGTGCCTTCTGCTGGTCCTGAGCCCAGGAACGTGTCCTTGGTGCCTCCTGAGCCCCGCTGAGCACTGCACAGCTCCTGCTGTGGGGCTGAACAGACTGGTCAGGTGTGGGGGAACTGGATGCTGAGAGCCCCCGAGGACCTTCCCATAGAGCCACCACCTTGCAGCAGGTGGAGAAGGGAGCATAGAGCCACTGGGAGCAGTGGGCACTGCTGGGATCTCAGGGATGGCTGGGCAGAGGAGGAAGAGGTGGAGAGGAGAGGGAGAGGGCTCAAGGAATGAGATCTCTGTGCCAGACCCCTCCAGCAGTGACCTGAGAGCAACCCTGGCCCTGCAGTGGGTGCTGAGCATCGCCCCTGTGCCCTCTCAGGCCCCACAGACAGGAACAGGCTGGTTCTGGTTGGGCTGCTGCTGCAGCTCCTTTATTCATTTATCATCTCAATCCCATCTCTGAGTCGTGACAGAAAACACACAGATGAGGAGAAGAAGTAAAGCTTGCTGAGCAGGGTGGGATTTCTGTGCTACTTGGGGGACTGTGTCCTACTTTCTGCTGCTTCTTTCCCTCTCTGACAATGCTCCAAGGGCAAATCCTCCAAGGACCCCAAGCCCTTGACCTTCTTCGTCAGGCAGAACTGCTCAGACGCAGCTCCCCGACGGACCCCGGCTGGCGTCGGAATCAAGGATGCTGATTGCATTCAGATTCTAATTTACTCAACTTGCTACTAGGAAGTCATCAGAAAAGATGGTTTAAAATCATTCAGGGAAAACTCAGAGCATAAAAATTTAATTGCCACCTTGTGAAATGAGGTTTTCCCAGGCTGGCCAAGCCTGGCTGCTGTGCTGGTGTGGATGGAGATGTTCCTCACCAGTTTGGCTGCTGTGGGCAGGAGGATGGAGATGGGGACAATCAGCTTCAGTAGCTGCTGCAGGATTTGATCCTTTCAAGCAGTTTTAGGAAAATATTTTGCTGGACACAAGCAGCAGCCCTGGGTCACTCTGGGCATTCTGCTCTCATCAACACCCAAACTTTCACCCCTTCAGCAAAACCCTTTTGACATCTGCAAGAGAGCTGCCACCTCCACCTCTGCAGCAGGATTGTATTATTCATGGTAACCTGGTTAATAGAATAATTCTGCTTGGTTTTGACTCGAAATTGCTCATGAACAGCCTCCAGTTTTGGTGATGTAGCTCAAAACAGAGAATAAAACACCCATGGGTACGAGGCTGGTCCCTGAGCCTCGGGACTGTGGCATGCTGGCTCTCTCTGGGCACACACTCCAGCCATGGAGCCCCCTGGGCTCTGTTTTTGAACAAACTCATGTAAATCCATCCCAGATAACTTGTGAACATCTCCTTAATCCCCTCTGGCCCTGCACAATGACCTGCACCCCTCAGGTGCTGAGGGAATGGGGCAGGTGAGGGTGATGGAGCCAGCGCAGACTCCTCTGAAGAACATCACAAATTTGTGACTGGAAACAGGAAAAAGCCTCTGCCTTCCCTCTCATCCTCCCTCTGAGCAGGCTCCTGGCCTTACACAATTATTTACTTGCTGCAAGAGGCAAATCAAAGATCATTAAGGCGAGCTCAGCAGCAGAGAGGCAGATGTGGTGCTGGAGCAGAGCTTTGCTGGGTGATCAGAGCCTGCTCCCCGCTGCCTCAGGCACCCCTGTCACCTGCCAGTGTCCCCAGGTAGCTCAGAACCCAGAGATCAATAAAGGCACACTGGGGCTGGAGTGTGAGCGTGCCCAGGCCAGCATTGATCCCCCGTCACTGCAGAGAGCAGAGTCTGTAATGGGCTGGGATGAGCCGGGGCTGACGGATCCTCGAGCAGCTGGAGATCAATAGCTTTCATAAAGCAGACTGAAAAATAGGGGACAGGCCTAATGGCACCAGAGTGCTGGGCTACACTTACACAAGAAAAACAATTTGAGGAGGACAAAATAGCGACATTGATCATGCCACTATTCCCCCATTTTTATCTTTCTTTGGGAAAGTTCTCAGCGAACCCCAGACATCACAAGCCTTTCCTGGAGGCCTGGTGCAAGCAGAGGCTGCTCGTGGCATTGCTGCTCTTTGCATTCCCAGTGTGTTGAGCTGCGTTTAACTCTTACTTGCATTAGGAAAATTCCCTGGGCAGGCCCCCTATCCCCCTCCCTGCACTGTCAAACCCTTGGGCTGGGGGCAGGAAGGAGCATCTCCTGCACACAGGGAGAGGGGCAGAGCTGCTCTGCTCTTGTATTACCTGGTCTGCCCCGCACTGTGTGCCCCACCCTCACTGGGACAACTGGTGGGAGTTTTGGGGTTCTCTGTCCCTGCCAGGGAGCCAGAGCTGCCCTGATGGCACCACTGGTCACAGGACACAGCCCCACAGCAGCTCACAGGAAGAATTATGTGCTCCAGATTAACTCCGTGCTGTTCTTGGCAGCACCTGACCAGATGATTTATCTTGGAATACACCTGCCTCATTTATTATTTTTTTTTAGAGATCTGTTCTGCAGTTGTGGGTAAGTTCTGCCAAACAATGCTGGACTGGGTTTTTCTGTGGGATGCACCAAGCAATTCCTGAAACCTGGGGCCATATCAGAGTCTGTGGGGAGAGTGTTCAGCTTGTCATGGACTTAATAAAGTTTATTGAGTCTTTGAGCCTTTAGAGTCTGTCTGATCCTTCATCAGGGCTTACAACTAAACTGCCAGGGAAAATAAATTTGCTGCTCAGGGGAAGGTGGTGAGATTGCCATGGATGCTAGGGCAAGGCTGGCAGGAGGGCTGGACAGAGAGGAGGAGGCGACCACAACGAGAGCTGGGTCACAGCCAGGGAATGTCAGCTTTTAAAGGAACAATTTGCAGAAGCTGCCATGGAAGTTACTGTAAGGTCAAAATGATAAAGCAGAACACAGTGTTTGGATAAAGCAGTTCAGGAGAGATTTATCTGCCATGGAAGGAAGAATCGTGGCAGGATTTGCTTGGTGGTAGTTCCAGAGAGATGTCCTGAGAATGTGAGGTGGTGGAAAGCTCAGAGATGCTTCAGCATGAGAAGAGATCATGGAATCATGGAATTCTATGATGGGTTGGAAGGAACCTTAGAGCCCATCTCATTCCAGCCATGGGCAGGAATACCTTCACTAGCCCAGGTTTCTCCAAGCCCCATCCAACCTGGCCTTGGGCACTTCCAGGGGTCCAGGGGCAGCCACAGCTTCTCTGGGCACCCTGTGCCAGGGTTTTCTCATCCTCATTTTAAAAAATATAACCAATCTGACTGGACTCTCCTTCAGTTAAACCCATTGCCCTTGTCCCTGCTTCAGTCAAGGCTGAGAACAACATAGGGGGACAAACTCAGCCCTCACCCTGCCTGCAGTCTTGTGTGGTGTTTCCCTGGACCTGGGGCTCTGTGCTGGTGTTTTGGGGGGTGCGCAGCTGGACACTGCTCCCAGAATCCTGAGGAAGGAGGGCACTGCCAGAGCTGTCCTGAGCCAACCTCTACATCAGCCTCCTCATGGAGCAACCCTGGGAGAACCCTTGGAGACTGAAAATCACCCAGGCAAAACCCCCTTGTGAAATGTCTCCTTTCCATCACTTCAAACCCATCCACTCCACAGAGCCACAGGGAAAAAAGGGCCCATCTGTTTGGAATTTGCTTTGAAAAGGAAACCCAACCTTCTGGGACAGCATCTCCCAGCGCCTGCTCCTCATCCGCTGATCTCTGCAACCTTGGCACACAGAGCATCTCAGCAACCATTTCTCAGCACACCCGAGTGCAGGAGAGAGCCTGATTTACAATTATCCTTCAGTTACAAAGGTAATTTTAACTGGGATTAGCTGATCCTGTAAAGTAATTGAAGCCAGGAGGTCTGGGGCTGCTGCGCTGTTATTATCACCAGATGCCATCGCAGAAACAAAGGGTGAGGGCTGCCTCCAAAAGTGCTTCCATAAACCTTCCAATTCCATCTCTCCAGGTAGGAATGGAGGGTGAAATCTGACAGGCAGGGAGAGGGGGAGTGAAGTGTAGGGATGAATGAGCAGAGATCCTAAATGGATCAGGATGGACAAAGGGAGGGGGGTGAGGAAAAGGGCTGCTCATGGGCTGAGCTCCTGCCCACGGACCTCTCTGCAGCCTGCTCTGTGCCCAGGGAAGGGCTGGCTCTTCCAGAAGGCACTAATTATCTCTTCTTTTAGATAAAGAAACCATCCTGCAATTAAACCAAAGAACAGCCCCTACCCTCACCCTCTGGGATACTTTGATACATTTGCAAATGCTGCAGCTGCATTTGGGGTCACCAGCCCAGCTGGCACCCCTGGCTGCACCCAGCTGGCACCCCCTCACTGACAGCTCTCTCCAAATCAGAGCCCTCAGGGGCTCCCAGGACACTGGTACTGCTGTCCCAGCTCTGCTTGGAGTGAGGCTGCTCATCTGGCACCGGCCCCAGCGTGTCCCTGCAGTGAGCACTGGGTTGTGCAGGAGTTCATTTAATTGCTTGGAGGGTTTTTGGCTCCTCTGAGAAATCATCAGATCCCGCAGGTGATGGTTGGTGGGAGCAGGAGCACGGGCAGGAGTGTGGGGAGCACAGAGGGAAGGGCTGGGAGCTGCCTCAGCCTCTCCCTGCAGCACCCTGGGCACAGCAGGGACTGCCCTCCAGCCTGGCAGAGCCACCCCAGGCACAAGGAACCCTCCAGCCTGGCAGAGCCACCACAGGGCACATCCCAGGACCCATTCCAGGACGCATGGGACCATCTGGCTGGAGCAGCTGGGCTCTCTGACAGGGCCTTGACTGGCACCTGCTGCTTGGATTACCCAAATGCCCCCCTGTGGCACCACCTGGGTGGCATTGCTGCCACACCTGTGGGTGGTTTAGCCAAAGTGCCTTCAGCTGCCAGACACCCCCAGTGCAAAGTAGGACCAAGGCACTGCTTTCATTAATGAGAGCCCAAGATGTGTTCAAGTGAAATATTTCTGCTCGTTCAATAAAACAAAGGAAGTTTTAGGACAGTTCAAGTGCAATTGAAGCCGTCACGTCACAGATGTGGGGGACAATCCTGTGTAATCAGATTACAGCAATTCCCTGACAGGACCAGATCTGATCCTAAACTACAAGTCAAGGTCGCTTCAACTCCACACCAGAGAGAGAAAAACCCCAAACACAATCAGGAAGAAATCACAATAAAAAAGGAATTGCTTCTGCTGGGATTGCAACCAGCAGCGATCGCTGTGATTTGCACTAATCAAGGCCAGCCCGGCCCCGTCTGCTGGAATTATCTCTCCCACTAATCCCCAATGTGTTTCCTATTTGGGCTCTTCTGGGCTTCCCTGTGGAGCTGCCTGGGTGAGCCCCTGGTGGAACTGGCAGGGCTGGAGCTCTCCTTCCCAGAGGAACACCTGGGACCACTCCACGGGGCTCTGGAGAAGGGTGCACATCCCACTCAGACCTCAAATCCAGGAGCTCCCACACAGCATGAGCTGGAGGCAGAAGCAGACTTCCTGCAACAGATAAACTTCCCCACTGCCCCCCTGTGCCCTAGGGGAGGCAGTGCCAGGACAGTGGACAGCTTTTCCTTTTTCTGTGAAAAGCTGGCAGATACAGGACCCACCAGCACAGAGAGCTCTCCAAGGGCACTCAGTGCATCCAGTACAACCCTTTGCCAAAAAAAAAAAAAAAAAAAAAAATCAGGTAAGACCAATCTGAGATGAATTGAAGTGTGATCCATTCATCAGCAGAGTGTGAGTGATGTCCACAGCCAGATTCACTGAGTAAACTCTCCATCATGGAATATTCATTCATCTCAGCTGCTTATGAGGAAAGAGTAGAAAGCTGAAAATATTCCAGCGCCAATTATTTATTGAAGGGATGTTCTCCTTGGCAGGCTCAGAACATTCAAGCACAGTGTTTATCCTGCCTTCCTTGGGAGAGGTTGGATCAGCAGAAATGGGGAAAAGCTCTGCTGGTGTTCAGGCTGAATTTCCCCGTGTTAAGTTTCATCACCTTTATTCATAGCTCCACTGCTTTTGGGCCATCCTGGACAATATTTCTTCCTTTTCAGTGTTTACACCCTTCAGATATTCCTAGACAGCCATTATATTCCCTGTTAGTCTTCTCTGGGCCTGGCTGTATTTCCTTATTTTAATCTTTCCCCACCATCAATCCCTCCTTCCCCTTCATCATCTGTGCCTCTCTTCCCTGAATTCCCTCTGATTTGTCGACATCACTCTTGTTTATGATTCCGAGATCTCATTTAGCATTTGATTTCTGCCAAAAATAAAATTGAGCTTGATTGTTTTTGCTGATGACTGAAGGAGACATGAATTGTTGCTTGGAAAACAGTCCTTGAGACAGCAATATGTGAGGGAGGGAAAAGCAAGGCAGCTCCATCAGGCAGACAAACACCCAGATAATGTCAGCTCTGGCTCGATTGGATCTTGGGAGCTGGGACGTGCTGACAGTAATAGTCCCCACTATTGGAGTGTTTAGCTTTTAAACAGAAATGGGAGTTATAACTCAGGCCCTGGCATAAATCACCAGGCCAGGAAAATCTCTCAAATACAGGCCTGCACAATAAACTGGGCTGAAATTCCTCATCCTTGAGGAAAGGAGCAAAATTGCAGCTTCCTTCGTGTGGGAAAGTGAGGGGGGGGGGTTGAGTCAGATGCAGCAGTTTGGTCACTGAAACCTTCAGCTGGGAAGCCACAAAGGGTTTTGGTAAGGAATGTCTGAATTGCCACAGGGCTGGGAAAAAGAGTGGTGAAGGGCAAAGTGAGGCTGCAGAAGGATCTTCATCCAGGGAGGGACATCCAGCCTGGCCACTGGGACTGGCACTCACTGCCCACACCTCTCAGGGCTGCCCATGGTGTCTGCCTGCACCTGTAGTTGCATCTAGACCTTCATCTGCATCTGCACCTGTACCTGTACCTGCATCTACACCTTCATCTGCATCTGCACCTGTACCTGCATCTACACCTTCATCTGCATCTGCACCTGTACTGCCTCAGTACCTGCACCTGGATGGAGCTGTGGGGTGATGCTGCAGGTCTCCATCACTTCTGGCCACAGGTGGTGTAATTTTTGTCTCCAAATGCTGGTTTAGGGACCTGGAGTTGCTCATCCAGATGACCAAAAGCTGGGTGGCTCCAGCCTGTGACTCTTCCAGGTGTCTCCTTGTGGCTTCCCTGAAGAGGACTGAGCTCCCTGCCAGTGCCACCAGCGACTGGCACTGTCCCCTGGGATCTCTTCAGCCCCCACTGGGACAGTGCTGCTCCACACATGGCATCACAGAAGGCTTGGGGTTGGAAGGGGCTTCATCTAATTAGAGTATTCCGTGACTCCATGGTTTTACTCCCTCGGGAAGTCATGGTGTGCCCTGGGCACCCCTGGGCAGAGGGCAGGGAGCAGCAGTGACCCTCCTGTATCCATGGATGCAGCAGCTGGGGCTGAGGAGCAGCACTGCAGGAGAGGGGCTGCAGTGGGAATGCTGTCCCCATACTGGAGCATAAGAAACCCCCCGGATATCTGAGATCCACATAAACCCAGTGAGCAGGTGGGGCTGGTTTCCCCTGGGAAACAGCCACCTTCCCGGGAGACCCCAACAGAGGATCTGCATCCCCGGGGGATTTCCATTTAAATGCTCCTTGGCAAAATCCCCTTAAAAGGCTGCTGGTGACTCGTGCAAAGCTTTGGAAAACATGCTAATTACTGGGAAACAATGCTGCATCTCCATGGCTAGAGACCCTCTGGTTCCCTCCCTCCCTTCCCGGGGAGGCATTTCCATGAGAAGGGCAGCTTTGTCTCTCCGGATTGTTTGTGCTGCTTATTCCTGCACCTGAAGGCAGGCTCCAAAGTGTGGGATCCCTCAAGGCATCTCCACAGCAACAGGGTTGGGACAGGGAGCTCCTGTCACCCCCGGGAGTGGGACAATTAAGGACGGGATTCATTGGTGTTATTGCTATGCACGGCGTGTGCTGCAGCGGCATCCCAAAGCTGCCGTCAGGATCAGGTATCCTGTGTGCTGGGAGTGTGTAAAACTGCTGTCAGACACAGCCACTGCCTCTGGAAACTGGTTTCTCCACGGAACACGTGTTTGTTTCAGCAGAGGGGAGGACCCCGGGTGTCTCTTTGCTGTCACCTCCCACCGAGGGCTCTGTTCCAACGGGAGCATCAGCTCGGGAATCAGCTCCCTGCACTGTGGAAAAAGCCATGGCACTTCTTGGCTTCATTTGTGTTGGGTTTGTTTTGCTGTGGCAGAACTGGGATGGGATGGGATGGGATGGGATGGGATGGGATGGGATCAATGGGGTTTCATCCCTTCCCATGGGCAGCAGTGGCCTTTGACAGGGGGATGAAACAGCAACGAACTTCACCAGCAGAAGTCAAGAAAAATGTCAGAAAGAATTTGGGCCATATTGTAAGGACTAATGATCCCTCCTGATGAGAAGGGAAGGGGAGAGGACCCTGGTTTTATACATAACCCGAATACCTGTAAGGAAAACCCTAATTCTGTGTGTCTGTGCCCCATCTGCTCCTTGTGCTGGTGTCAGAGCCCTCCTTTGCTCGGGTTTTTGGACACTTGCCCCATGAATCATAATTCTAAATAGTTCACTGAGGTAGGAATGTACAGAGACATTACAGGTTTGCTCAGGAGCAGCTGGATATTCTCCTCTTGCTCAGGGGGACGGGGACAAAGCGATGCAAGAGGAGGGAGCTGTGCAGGGAGAGAGCGGCATGGCTGAGCCGCACTGCGGGAACGTGGAGCATTCCCATCGGCCAGGGGACAGCCAGGAACACACTCAGCAGCTACAAGATGGCAACAAAGCACAGGCATGGCAGCAGCTCCAGTCCCCGAGCTGGCAGCAGGCAGCCCAGGCTGGCAGAGCCATCCCTGCTGCAGGTGCAGTGCCAGGCGTGTCTGCGAACAGGGAGAGGGATGTGCCTGGGACATTCATTACCCAGGCCAGGAGAGGCTTCAGGAGGAAACAATCCCATGAACGCTCACTTCCCCACACCCAAATTCCTCCTTTTTCCTAGAGAGGCAAGACCAACACGGCGCTTTGCATCCGAGCAAGGGATTAGGCGTCCACGGTGCCTCAATGCAGGCTGGAAGCCTTCCAGGAATCAGCACCCTGGCGCTTCCTCTCCCTCTAAATGCTTTGGCTTCCTGCAGGAAAATGAAATCCATTAACAAGTTCCACCCCTGCTCGGAATTCAAGGCTAGAACTGTCAATGCTTTGGGAAGGAGCTAAATGGGGGGATTTCCATAACAATCAGCAGCTACAGCATTAATCCATAGTCATATTAACCTGGGATGACAAGGACACGTCTGGCTGTTGTCTCTAATGTAATCTGCCATTGTGCCCGGCCCTGCTGAGCCCGGCTTTGTGCTGGGCCTGGGATGGGAGCAGCTCCTCTCCCTGGGTCTGGCCACAGCTCAGAAATGAGAGAGAGAGGGATACAGACAGGGGAAAGCATTGCTGTGTGTGCCTCTGTATGTGTGTGTGTGTTTGTGCAGTCTCTCCCTGTGCCCTTGTGCCCCAGGCTCTGTGCCCTGTGCTGGTGTTGGGCCTTTGTGAGGTGTCAAACACACCTGGTAAAACAAGGGAAAGGGCAGAAATTCCGGTGTGGGATCAGGGCTCTGGGAGGGAATGTAGCACTGGGTGGGTGTGTTGGGTTCTCTGCATGTTGTGGCTCTGTCCCTGTGGATCTGCTGGCACAGGGATGCTGCCATGCCAAGCGCTCACAGGGGGTGCTGGTGACGATCCTGGGCAGCTCGGAGGGATGGAGAAGGCATCAGGCCCCTCTGCTCCTTTACAGCACTGGCAGTGTGTCCCCTGCAGGGCTGGACAGTCCCCACTGACCCTACCCTTTCCCTCTTTTTGCTGTATTTGCCTTCCTAGAAGCAGCACCTTCTCTCTGTGGAAGGATTAGGACATGGATACAGAGCTGGAGTGCTGAAGCATCCCACCCCAAATGAGCCTCATTTCGGGCCCTTCTCTTTTCAAAAACCTTCCAATCCATTCCATGATTTCTGTGTTACTATTTACTTCTGTTGTAAAGGGGGTGGAAATCGGAAACTCTGATTCACCAGGATCCTTGCACAGAAACTTCACACGCTGGAACAATTAATTATCCATTAAACCCTTTGTCTGTGTCATTGCATTGTTCCAGGCTCCCATTGAAGCCCCTCAGCGAGGCAGCCAGCTTGCAAGTGTGGTTAATCAGCTAACGAGCTTAGAAATATAATAGACACAGCAACATGGTGCTCTCCGAGAGCCACCATGCCCAAGGGTCTCCAGCCACTCCAGAAAAGATGGAATTAGCTGTGGTTTGGCCCCAGTGTGGGCCAGCAGAGCTGTGTGAGACACAGTGCTTGGAGATGTGACATTAAAAAGCTTCTACCAGCTCCAGCAGCGTGGAATCATGGAATGGTTCGGGTTGTAAAACCCATTTTGTTCCACCCCTTGCCGTGATCAGGGACACCTTCCACTATCCCAGGTTGTTCCAAGCCCTGTCCAACCCAGCCTTGAACATTTACAGGAATGAGGAGTCCACAACATCCTTGGGCCACCAATGTCTCAGGGTGTGATGGGGACATGCAGGTGGCCAGGTCACACTGGGCAATGGGGACAGACCCAAGAGGGCAACAGCTTCAGGGCAGCACTGCAGTATGAGGTGGATTTAATGGGGAAAATCTGCTGAGAAACTGGGAAAATTTCAGCCTAGCTGAGGTTAGAGGTGACGCTTGTGTCTGGAAAGTTGTTGCTGTGTGGATGAAGTTCTGGGAAAGTGGCATTGGAGGGAAGCAGGTGGAGGCATGAGATCTTTGAGGATGCCTTTAATGACAGAAATTTTGTCTCTGTTGTATTTAGGCTTTAATTACAGCGGCCATAAAAGTGTTTATTTCCTGGCGACGAACGGCGGGCCAAGGAGAGAACTCTCTCATCAGCTCTTACAAGTTTCAATTACTTTTTCTCAATTATGTTTATGTTTTCCTTGCAGCTTTCGGGAACAGCCCGTGGGCAGAGGCACAGTTCCCAGGAGGACGGAGAAGGTCAGGAGACAAAGCCACAGAGACTGGAGAGCTTTGGTCAAGGTCAAAACGGACAAAATCCAGAAATTTAATTGCAAAGGTGGATGAAGGAGATTTTAGATGACCATCAGTCAAAGCTGGAGCTTTCAGGGCAGTTTTTTAGTCCTGTCTCTCACTGGCCTTTCTGTGCCAATCTCCTCATGGCCTTTGTGTGCCCATGGGACACTTCTTTGCTGTGTCTGGGACACGTGTGGCTGTGTCTGTCATGAGCAAGGTCTGCTGGAAAAGGCTCTGCTTCCATGTCCCTTTAACACAGCCATGGCCATGAGTTCCTCACAGGCTCTGGAACAATGAACAATGGGCGATAAAACTCCAGAAATCACTCCCAGGTTTAGTCTCCCAAAGTTGAAATTTTTCCATGACTATGCCACAAACCCCCCAGCCTCAATGCCCTGGAGAGCAGCAGAGATAAGAGCAGCTATCAGCTTGAAGAGGCTCAGGCAGATAAGCATCTTGCTTTGGAACAGCTGATAAAGCTGCAAGCTGGGAGAAATCTATGAATTTATTCCAGAGCATGGGAGTGATGGGGAGCCTGGGCTGGGAATGTCTCTTTGGAGGAGGGCTGTGGATGTCCTGCAGTGTCACTGACCTGTGACACTCCCCTCGTGCTGAATCCTTGTTTCAGCCCTTCTCCTGGATGGAGCACAAGGAGCTCACAGCTCTGCCCCTTGGACCCTGCAGTCCTGTCCCTGCCCTGGTTTTCCCTCCCTCTGCTCTCCCAGGAGTGCTCTGTGTGTCAAAGTCATATCTGGGAGGAAACAACAGTGAAATGGCCTCAAGCTGCACTAAGAGAGGTTTAGATTGGACATCAGGAAGAATTTCTTCACAAAAAGTGATGCAGAGCATTGAGCAGGTTGTCCAGGGCAGTGGGGGAGATACCATCCCTGGAAGTGTTCAAAAACTGTGGATATGGCACTGGAGGACATGGTTTAATGGTGAACCTGGTGGGGTTAAGTTGATGATTTGACTTAATCATCTTAAAGGCATTAGTGATTCCGTGACTCTTCTGTGATGTCACTGGTTTCCTTCTCCTGGGATTCCCTCCTAATCCTGCCACAGAGGGTCCTAATCCATCCCACATGAAAGCTGCAGGGCAAAGAACTAAAAATATCCTTCCCTTTGCCCTGCAGAGGGAGAGCCTTGGAGGCTGCTGAGATCCCAGCCAAGTCCTGGGAACACAACACAGAGAGTGAGGGAAACTCTGACATTCCTGGTGCTCCACTGCCCCGAGTCCCACAGCCATCGCTGCCACCAGGTCCTGTGGCTGTGGGGGATCTTGGCACTGGGGGTGACAGACCTGCTTGGATGGATAATGGAGCAAAAATGGGAACATTAACAGCTTCAGCACAATTATTCCTGTTTCCTGCCCCAGACAGCTCTCAAGGCTTGGGCACAGCTGTGTTACTGGACAGGTGAGAGCAGGAGAGCAGCAAAAATTCCTGCTGGGACACAGGAGTGTCTCAGACTCTTACCCAGTGCCATTCCTATTCCCTATTCCAGTTTGTCTCTGGGGCAAACCTCGGAGGTTCCCAAGTCCCCTCCTGCCCTGTTGGTGTCCCCGGGTCCCCAGGCAGGAGCACAGAGCCCTGGAGGGGATTTGCTGACTCTGGGAGTGTTTAGTGCCGATGGCTCAGCGCTGCTCATTAACGGGGAAAGGAACCCGTCCCCCACACCCCTCCCCCTTTTCCAGGCCAGGTGGAGACATGATTTATTGCACTCTTTAGTCATTATTCTTAGTTACCCAATTATGTTTTTTAAGTTAAAAATGCAAGAACTTTGTTGCGGCTGCATCTGGGGATTCTGCAGCATCTGGAAGATGGTTAGGAAAATAAAACCCAGAGGAAACCAAAGAACAACAACACCAGCAGCTTCTTGAATGCTACCTGGCAGCGATGTCCCCACCAGGTCACGAGGTGACAGAGGTGACAGTTTCCCAGGCCTTGACCCCGGGCTTGGCAGAGCCATGTGGGGCTGGCACCAGGCAGGGGAGTGCCGGGATCTGGGCATTTGGTCCTACTTAGCAAAACCTGCTCCTGCCTAAACCCAGAACAATCAGCAGGGAGGGCTCAGCACAACACAGATAAGGCTGCGGTGCTGCTGACTCAGCACTTCCCCTCACTGGCTCCTGCCACGGTGGGTTTGGAATCTCTGGATCATCAGGGCTGGAAAAGCCCTCTGAGACCATCAGCTCCAGCTGTTCCAAAGCCACCACTAAGCCATGCCCCCAGCTGCCCCATCTACCTGTCTGTTAAATCTCCCCAGGGATGGGAATTCCACTGCCCTGGGCAGCTGTGCCAGGGTTGGACAACACTTAGGGGGAAGAGTTTTCCCTTAATATCCAATTAAACCTCCCCTGGAGCAACGTGAGACCATTTCCTCCTGTCCTGTCTTGCCCTTGCCTGGAAGGACAGCAGCCTTTGGGATGGCTGAAGGCTGCAGAGCATCCAGCTTCCCACCATGTCCCATCTATTTCAGGAGCCCTGCCTTGGAGCAGCAGTTCCCAAAGGAGGATGCTCCTAAAATCCAGGGAGTTCATTACAGAGTCCCAGTTGAAGTTAAGGTCTGGAGAGGAGAGTAATGGTACTAATTTACTCCTGCTGGTATTTTTACCTCTCCTCTCCTCTCCTCTCCTCTCCTCTCCTCTCCTCTCCTCTCCTCTCCTCTCCTCTCCTCTCCTCTCCTCTCCTCTCCTCTCCTCTCCTCTCCTCTCCTCTCCTCTCCTCTCCTCTCCTCTCCTCTCCTCTCCTCTCCTCTCCTCTCCTCTCCTCTCCTCTCCTCTCCTCTCCTCTCCTCTCCTCTCCTCTCCTCTCCTCTCCTCTCCTCTCCTCTCCTCTCCTCTCCTCTCCTCTCCTCTCCTCTCCTCTCCTCTCCTCTCCTCTCCTCTCCTCTCCTCTCCTCTCCTCTCCTCTCCTCTCCTCTCCTCTCCTCTCCTCTCCTCTCCTCTCCTCTCCTCTCCTCTCCTCTCCTCTCCTCTCCTCTCCTCTCCTCTCCTCTCCTCTCCTCTCCTCTCCTCTCCTCTCCTCTCCTCTCCTCTCCTCTCCTCTCCTCTCCTCTCCCCATGTGCAGCACGTTGCATTCCTGCTGCTCAGGCATTCCTTAGGTGCAGGGTTATTTTTGCCTCTTTGCTGATGCTCAGATTCCTCCCTGCCCGTTTCCAGGTCAGGTCCCAGCGCACCTGGAGCTCCCCACCCCTTCCCTGCTCTTTCATCTCCCCAACCCACTTCCTACCTGCCTCCTCTTGGGATCTCTCCCCCTCAGAGGGCTGCAAGGGGGGCAGAGCCCCTCAAGACTCCCAGTCCCTTTTCCAGCATCCCTGCAGCACCCAGTGCCCAGATTGGTCCTTTCCCTGCCAGCAATCCAGATTTCCACAGGGTCCCTTGCTAACAAGGGGCTCTGGTTAAAGATCACCTCAGATGAACATGTCTGGGGCACATGGAAATGGTTTTTTCTCCCCAGTTTGGTGCCTCTCCCAGCTCTCTGCTCTGCTTCCCTGTCATCGCCCCAGTGAGCTGAAAATGTCACCGCTGCCACCACAACCACGTGTGCCTGCAGAGCCCAATGAGGCACTTAATTAGGATGGGGAAGAGATGGTTTTTTCCTGCCTGACCACATCCCACCCCAGAGTCGGTGGCTGCTCAGAGCCATCGATAAGCTCAGTGTCCTGGTTCACAGCCTCTTTGCAATTACAAATGGAGAAAACATAAAGAAAAGGACCTTAAATCATCTAAATTAAAGCTCTGAGAACTGTGCAGTTCCACTACCTCAGCTCAAACAATCACAGCACCACAGCTCTTCCTTCAGCCCTGATGAGGAATTTGGGCAGGGCTCCATTTCTAGGACAAGGGGGGATGGTTTTAAATTAAAAGGTTTATTTAGGTCACATACAGGGAAGAGGTTTTTTTACAGTGAGGGTGGAGAGACCCTGGCAGGGTGCCCAGAGAAGCTGTGGCTGCCCCTGGATCCCTGAAAGTGTCCAAGGCCAGGTTGGGTGGAGCTTGGAGCCACCTGGGACAATGGAAGGTGTCCCTGCCCTTGGCAGGGATGGCACTGGGTGACCATGAAGGTCCTTTCCAACCCAAACTGTTCTCTGAACTCCCAGCCAGTGCCCTGGAGATGCAAACATAAGAACACTCTACTCCAGGGCCACAAGAGCTGCCTGCTCTTCTCCAGCATCCCAGACCCACTTCTCCCTGGCAGGGAGGTGAGAAATGGCTCCAATAATGTCCAGTCTCAACCCCTCTTTAAACATATTTCAAACCCAGGAGTGTTTATTTCTGTCCTTGGAAGGACCAGGCATTCTTCTGACTGGTCACACACACTTGGTGACTGGCAGCACAAACCCTGACCTTAATCCAGGACAGTTCCCACCTCTGGAATGCTCAGGTAGTGATGCAAGCATCCTTTACTCATTCCCTAATTACCTCATTACCCCTGGAAAAGAAGGAGAGCCTGTCCTTTCAGGAACAATCCTGAGGGGATTCTCCATTTCAGGCATTTTCCTTCACTGTGACAATTCCCTGTTCCACGGAGGTTCAGGTGCTGTTTATGCAGGAACAGAGCCCTTCATTATGCTGATGCTCAGATGAGAGATAAGGGATTGCCAAGGAAACACGGCTTTGCAGTGACATCTCAGGTGGTGATGCTCACATTTTGGGACAAGTGGGGGCTCACTTAGGGCTGGGGCACCCCTGGCACGTGTAGGGATGGGACATCTCTGAGCCTGATGTCTCCTGGCTTCCCACCACACAAACAATCCCCAAAATGAATTCCTACACTTTTGACTGGTATTTTGTTTCATTTGCACTGCAGGATTTGGTTTGGGGAGATTTTTGGGGTGCTGAACAGCAAGAGGTGGGGGGTCCCCAGGGGTCTCCTTTTGGGGTAGAGCCATTGGTGGAGACAGGAACAGGGGCCAAGGACTCTGCAGTTACCCAAAAACATCTGATGACACAAAGTGAGAGAGGAGAGGGGTGGCTCAGGGGCTTGGAGAGGAGTGCTGTAATGGAATCCAGCAGAAGAAAATCAGGAATGAATGTCAGGGAAGAAATTAAAATGGTTCTTGTTGAACCTTGTCTTGTTGAACCTTGTCTTCCAACGGTTTTAGTTGAACTAGAATGGTTTCCCAAATGGACTGGGGATAAACTGTGCCATGGCTGCCATGGACAATAGGGGATGATTGACCAGAGGGTTCAGGCTGGCCTAGTTAAAGTCCACACCCTAGACACCCCTTTGGGATCTGCAGATGACTCTGGTGTCCCCAGGCATGTCCCTGTGGCTTGGCTCAGCTCAGCTCAGCACAGCTCCTTGGCATGGCTCAGTTTCTGTTTTCTAGGAAAAACAAGCAGGAAAAATGAGAAATGCTTAAAAAAAAGCCTGGAGAAGGAAATGGGGTTGGAGGGAAACAGAAGCTTGTCACTTGTTAGGAAAAACCCAAAATAAACGGGATGCCATCCAGGCTCTTCAAACCAGAAATGTGACCTAATTTTCCTTTCCAGGGATGAGCCAACTCCCTCCTCCCAGCAAGAGCTCCTGCCCAGCCCCAACCACCCAGTCAGCAGCCCCAGGACCCCCACTGCCCCCCACCCCAGGCTGGGCCCTGCAGCTCCCATTGCACAGGCAGGGATTGGTGTCCAGGGAGGGCCAAAGGGCACTGCAGGGAAAACATCAACAACTAAAAACATTCACAGCTGAAAACATCAACAACTGAAACATTCACAACTGAAAACATCAACAACTGAAACCACTGAACGATGCTGAGTCCCTTAATGGCAAGTCCAGGGAAGTGGTGGCTGTGGGTCACAGGTGAATCAAAGAATCAGGGTTTGGGTGGGAAGGGACTTCAAAGCCCATCCAGTCCCACCCTTGCCATGGGCAGGGACACCTTCCACCAGCCCAGGTTGCTCCAAGCCCTGTCCAGCCTGGCCTTGGACACTTCCAGGGATCCAGGGGCAGCCACAGCTGCTCTGGGCAACCTGTCCCAGAGCCTGCCCACCCTCACAGGGAAGAATTCCTTCCCAATATCCACCTAACCCTGCCCTCTGGGAAGCCATTCCCCCTTGCCCTGTTCCTCCAGGCCTTGTCCAAGTTGATTTGGGCTCTGCTGTTGGGGAAGCTCCCTGTTGTGGCACTCAGCCATGGGAGGTGACACGGCTGTCCGGACCCTGCTGCCACAGGTGAGTGTGGGGCTGTCAGAGGTTCCCACCCCTCTGCACAGCACCTGGAATATCTGTGGGTTATTTCCCCTCAGAACAAGGAGTGCACGTAGTAATTGTATCGAAGTGTGCAAATAGCAGAACAAACAAAATCCTCAACTTGATAGGAGCAGGGGTTGTTGTAGCTAGGAAAAAAAATGATCAAAAACATGTCACACAGGAAAAAGGGTTTCCATTCACAAAGAAATCATTATGGTTAATTTAATTCATTGTAGCATTTAATATAAAAAAGCTTTTCTACAGAGACTGGGAAAAAAGCCAACATTTATATATAAATGGGTTTTATTTTAAAAGCTAATGCAGTGGGCAGGATGCTTCGGGGTTATTTTCTCTCCCTCTTTCTTTCAGCGCATATGCAAAGCTGGTATTGTATCCAAAAAACAAGGAATTTGCTGCTATCTAAAGTTTACAAATTGCTTTTTTTCAAAAGCACCATTTCATATCCCTTAGAAATGGAAATGACAGGGTTTTATCTCCTCGACTGCCTTTCTCTCTGCTTTTTTAAAGTTACTTATATTAGTGTCCAAGGCACTGATTTGCAGAATGGGCTGTGAATATTCTGCCACTGCCAGTCCCTGGGAATGCCTGACATCTCTTACAGGGATGCATTTTCCAAAGCTGCTAACCTGGGTGTGCCCCTGGAGCTGCCCTCAGAGCTTGGAAGGAGAATCAGCTGTGTTTGTGCAGGGGACAGATGGCTCCTGAACGACTGGTCTGATCAAATACCTTCAGCCAGGGAATTGCAGGGCAAGGAAACATATGGCACATCCCACGGGCAGGGACGCAGCTCCCACGGCTGGGAGTGTGTGTGGCACTGTGCCCTGGGTCACACAGAGAGGAGAGTGCTGGGACAGGGCTCAGGGCGGGCAGGTGGCACCCACCAGGTGCAGAACAGAGCCACCTCTGCACCAGCCACTCCCAGGGCTCCGTGTTCTCTCAGTCTCTTGGGGATCCTTGGATGCAGAGCCTCTGTCTGCAATGGTATGAACTGCGCCAGCCTGCTGCCTTTCCCACTTTCTACCCTGCTTTTCCCTTGCTGCCACTTCATCCTGTTGTTCCCATGTCCATAATTACGGAATCACAGAATGTGTTGGGAGGAACTTAAAACTCATCTTTTTCCAACACCTACCACTTCACCAGGTTGCTCCAGGTCCTGTCCAGCCTGGCCTGGAACCCTCTCTGCTTCAGCCTCCTCTTGTGAATTTGAGGAGCACCTTTAATCCCCCTTGGATCTGTCCTCTCCAGGCTAAACTCACTCCAGGCTTTCAGCTCCAGATGCTTCCTTGCTCCTTCTTGGCACTGCCTACACCTGGCACAGACAGGAACTCAACCTGAAAAGGTCCTTGCCACCTCTGCACCTCCTGCCAGGGCAGGATCCTGGCTGGGTTTTTATTTCCATTCCCTTCCTCCAAGATATCCCTTCAGGGATTCTCAGACTATTCACCAATACCAACAAACACAGCCACAACACATGTGTGGAGCAGAGAAAATTATCCCACTGTGGAGCAGCTCAGCAGAAACCCAAGCACAGTAAGGAGAAGCACCTTGCCCAAGGTCATCCAGCAGTGGGGAATGCCAGCCAGGGCACTCCCCAAAACCCCATGCTTTCATAGACACCTCCACAAAGCCATTTCCTTTGTAAAATGCCAACTGCTATTAAATTCCTGGACTTCTTAGCCCTGGAATTGCATCCATTACCCTCTCCCAGTGCTCGGGGCTCTGTTCTGGCTGTATCAGCTGGCAGGACACCCTTGTCCTGGGGAAGCATCTGCACCAGGCCAGCTCTGATTTCTGAGGGGTTCAGGCTCCACCTGAGCACCTGCTCCTCAGGCCTGGGCTTGCTCCTGCTGCTGTCCAGCCACCTTGGCCAGGAGCTTCAAAGCAGGCAGGATGGGCCCTCTTCCAAAGGCTCGGAATGCAAAGTTTGGGAAGCGTGCTGGAACCGCTACGTCTGTACCACATCTCTGATTTATTACCCCCGGTGTCTGTTGCTGCTCAGGAGCGCAGTTCCTGTTCAGACCTTTGCTTTTCCATGCCAGTAGCTTGAGCTTTTCAGCAGGAAAGCTTTCTCCCTGGATTATGCAAATACTCTGTGCATTGTCGTTCCCTGTTTGCGTTACGTTCACCTCCCCTTTGCTTTGATTAATGCTCCCTCTCCCCCACATGCTTGCTCCAATATGTTTGTTTTAGGGATGGGCAAATGAGCTGGGAATAAGAAAAATGGAACTGAACCTTCACCCAAAACTTGAAGTGGGTGGTTTGGAAAAGAAACCCACAACAGAATGAATAAGGCTTTGAACCACACAAATAGTTCCCTTGTTGGTGCAGCAGAGACAGTCTGGGCCCCAAAATGATGAAATGCTGTGTCCTCTGCAGTTTCCAGCAGCTCTCCGTTTGCTGCAGCAGCTCTTGCTCCCAGACAGGCTCTTGCAGAGGGATCAGGGGGAGGGGGATGCTGCTGTGGGATCAAGCCCCCAAGAGGTGCTCTGAGCTCTGTGCATGGTCCAGCCCCGGGATGTGGTGTGGGGGCTCACACTGCCATGGCCAGGCTGCCCAGGGAATGCTAAAACTGCTCCAGAGAGTCTCTTGGGACCACAGAGTCCCAGAGTCAGTGAGGCTGGGAGAGCTCTCTGAGATCATTGAGTTTGACCTGTGTCCTATCCCCACCTTGTCACCTGCCCAGAGCACTGAGTGCCACCTCCAGTCCTTCCTTGGGCACTTCCAGTGATGGGGACTCCAAACCTCCCTTGGGTAGGGCAGTTTTGGAAGGACAGCCCCTTCCAAAACTGAAAGGGGCAAACCTAAATA
Source organism: Ammospiza nelsoni (assembly GCF_027579445.1). Taxonomy (NCBI): domain Eukaryota; kingdom Metazoa; phylum Chordata; class Aves; order Passeriformes; family Passerellidae; genus Ammospiza; species Ammospiza nelsoni. Next base: position 5,937,023 of record NC_080647.1, on the reverse strand, counting down.
CACAAATCAGCTTGGGAAAACCCTTTAAAGAGCAGGACTGCCAAGATGCAGAGAGCTGAGACAGGGCTCCAGGGTGTCCTGATGCCAGGCATAGAGGGAACAGTGCCCCAGGGACACCTTGCAAGGATGGGGAGCTTGGATGAGCTTGTGGGATCTCACTGCTATTCAAAGGGATGAGAAACCTCTGTCCCTCATGGGGCTGAGTGTGTAACCTGTGGCTGGGGCCAGCACTGTCATGGCTGAGCTGGACGGACATGCCAATGTTTCAGGACTGCAGGCACGGGGCCAAAGTGCCAGTCACAGCTCCTGCTCCCATCACACCAGGGTTTGTTTAGGAGAACCTGTCAGAGCCTGGCAGGTTTCCCATGCTGATGAAAGGAGGGACGATGTCTGAAAGCTTCACAAGGTGATACAGCCATTAAGGCAGCGTGACAGACTCGCACAGAGGCACGGAAAGCCAGCAGAGATTGGCAGCTCTGGGGCCGGGAACCAAACAAGAGCTGCAGAATCAGTGCTGGGTGTGTGAGCACTCGCATGGGGCAGGGCACGCTCGGGAAGTCACCATCCCTCATTGCCACCTCCCTGACAGCTCCCAGCTCCAAGGAAGATGTAAGCAAACAGAAGGGTGGGAGCCCCTCCTTGCAGTCCTGCCTGGAAATTATAAAGGGCCATTCACGGAGCTGCTTTTGTGCCTTTAAACTGAATGTTGTGCTGCTGAAAGGTGGGATGGGCTCATGGCCACAGGGTCTCTGCTTCTTGTGGGCACAGGAATGGCACAGGTGAAGGGGCTTCAGCCTTCCCTCCACACCCCCTGACACAGCACCAGTGTCCCAGGAGTGCTGGGACCAGTGTCCAGTTCTACCTTGGACACTGACTCCAAGGATGCCTTGGGAGCAGGGTGGGGGATATCCCATCTCTCCAGGACTGTCCTGCCTGTTGTTCTCATGAGACTTCTGCCACTCAAATGAATTCTGGATGCAAAACCTGCCTGTAGCAGGTGGGGTTGGGATAAAAATCTGCTTTATGCCCCACAAAGGGTCATGCTGATAATGCCCAGTGCTGGATCTAGAGCATCTCTTGGCTCACCCAGGCCTGGAGGATGTGGGTGTCTGTGCCTGTTTTCCGAGGGATCCAGTCCAAGGCACACCAACAGAATGTACCAATGAAATGGTTCCAAACACCTTTCGGAGCCTCTTGCAAAGTGGTCACTTCATGCAAGTGAAGATCACAGAATCACAGAATGACTAGGTTGGAAGAAACCTTCAAGGTCATCAAGTCCAACCCATGCCCTAAACCCCTTAACTAAACCATGGCACCAAGTGCCATTTCCAGTCTTTTTTTGAAGACATCTAGATAGTGGGAAACACAGGGCAAGAGGGTGGAGGGGATTCAGGGTGTGATGCAGGGAGAGGGCACAGGGATCACAGGCTGGGACAAGGAAAAAGCTGTTCCCATCCCTGGGTCCCTGCAGCCAAAACTGGCTCCTCTTCCCCAAGCTGGGGCATCCAATAAAGGGGGAATTACAGGGCTGAACCTCTGCACCACGCAAAGAGGAAGCATCAGCCAAACATTCCTGGCCCCCACCCCTGGCCATAATTAATAAACTCAAAGGAAATTAAACCACAAGAAGAAGAAAGCCCAAACACCAAAGCGAGGCGCCCCGGCCCAAGCTGCATCACGTGCGGCGCGGGGGAAGCGGCCCCGACGCCTAGGCAGAGCCACAGAGGTAATTGCAGTCACAGGGCGAGAGGCTAAACCAGCATGAAATGAGGCAGGGAACAGATATTAAATTTGCAAGCCCCGGGCAACAGGACTCCTTTCAGTTTATTTGCATTAATCAGGTCAGGGGAGTAACCTTGTTTTTTTCCTGCAGGAGATACCATCAGCCGTTATTTGTTTCTCATGTGAAAGTATCACAAGGCACAAACAGCGGCTGGGAGAGGCTGGTGGGGCCTGGGCCACATCCATGCTGGCTGGGAGGAGCAGCTCAGCCTGTGCCAGGGCCGTGGTGGGGAGCTGGCCACGCTCCATCCCCTGGGAGCCACCAAAGGATGGGATGGTGGTGGCACCGCTACCAGTACCAGAGGAGGCCTGACTGGGGCTGGAATGAGTCAGCAGCCACACACCTGCTCCACAGAGCTCCTCACCTGCTCATGGATTGCTGTGAGGGGAGAAGTTTCTTCAGACAAGCAAATTATTGGGGGAAAGGAAACCTCTGAGGGCTGCCCACAGATCCAGGAACAGCCATGGCAGTGCTGTGGGAAAAAGCCACGTAACTTGTGACTCTGTCATTTTTGGGGAGTTGTTCTTGTGGCCTTATGGAGGGGGACTAGGCTGATGACCAGCACACCTTTGGGGTGATGTGGAAGAGACAGTGCTCATCCCTTCAGACATGGCCTGGAAACCTGGGCACACAGCTCTTGTCCCCCAGCCCCAGGCAGGGCCCTAGAGCAGTGGGAGCCCCAGGCGCAGTGGCCCAGGCATGGCCTACGAGGGAACAGGAGAGGCACTTTTGGCAAAGGCTTGGGATAGAGTTCCCAGGATCCTAGCCCATGGGCCCAGCACAGAGCTCCCAGGACCCCAGCCATGGGCCCGGCCTCCTCCATGGCGGCTCTGCCTCACCATGGGCACAGGCCGGGGCACTCGGGCCGTGCCCAGACTCCTCACACCAGCACCCCCCTAATGACCAGCAAAGGAAGAGAGGACTGGAGCAGCCACCCTGTGCCAAAATATCAAAGACAAAAAGTGTTTTGAACCCGATCCAGGCTGGCAAAGCCTTGAAAGTGGCCAGAAAAGCAAGTCCAGGCCTTGATCCTGCCATTTCAAGCTGGAGAGCTCCTGGCAGAGCAGGCCGGTGGGAGAAGGGGGAGCGGAGCTGTGCTTGCCCAAACCCCAGCAGCGCTCACATGTGAAGGGGAAGCTCAGCTCAGATCTGGGAGCTGGTAAAGCCCACCCCATGCTGGGGAACGCTGGGGATTAGGGAATAGCTGGGGCTGCACAGACAGGGCTGGGAGCAGAGAGGCTGTGGGATGTGTCTGAGAGTGCGATCTCCCAGGTAGGGAGCGTTTGGGATTGTTGGCTTTGTCCGGCTACAAAAGGCAGAGCCTCCGTGCCCACGGCAGGGTTCAAGCAGGCCCTCCCTTTCCCAGGATCCAGCAATATTATCCAGCTGCTAAAGCTCGTGGAAGCTCTGAACTCTCCTTTCAAGCTGCTAAATAAATCAGAGCGGAGGGCAGGCGGCTGCGGAGGGGCTGCCGGGCAGGGGCTGCTGCCTCCTTGTCCTGCCAGATTGCTGCCTGTGCACAGACCAAAGCCATCTTCCAGCCGCTGATTTCACATTCCAAGGGAGCAGATTAATGCCTGCAAACTTCTCAGTGGAAGCATTCAAACGCTAATTGGTAGTTGCAAGTAATTAAAGTAATTTACTCAGATTATAAAGAAATTTCTTAACAGTGATTAAGCAACTCTGGGACGTGTGTAGTTGTTTGTAATCACTCCCCCAAGGGGATTAAAGCTCTTGGCTGTGTGTAATATGTCTTGTAACACCCTATGGGTCCTGTTGGCTCATGATAGCGAAGAACAGCTTGTTGGAAGAGATATAAATCAGGCCTGTGTGCACATAAAGTACCTCACATCGGGAACAGCTCTCCTTCACGCTCCAAGCCTGGGAGCACAACTCTGCAGCGAGGGCAGACATCCCATAAACCGGGCTTTGCTCCACAGACACAGGCTGTGTCATCACTCACAGACAGCACCAAAGGAGAGGCAGGAGGAAGGGCAGGGCTGTGGGGAGCAGAGTCACAGCGTGGGGACAGCTCAAGGCATGGCTGTGCTCACCTCTGCTCACTGGTTCCCATTCTCTAACCCCTAAAATAAGAATAGATCCACTAAAAAATACTGAAAGGATCCACTCACCCTGTTGATTTAGTGCTCCAAAAGTAACAGGAGAACTGCCAACTTTCTGTGAAGTTGAGACCTAACAGATTACACTGAACCAGAGCTAATCAGCAGATTATCACTCTGATTGTTCCATGTCCTTGTTATCCCGGCCAAACCTCCAGACCTTGCTCAAGCCTGTATTTAGGCTCAGGGAGGCAATTCCCTCATGGAGAGCAGGGAGGAGGGAGCCCACATTGCTCATCTGTGACATAAGGATTTTTCTTGTTTGCATTTCACTTTTATTGAGTGGCTGCAGTGAAATATTCCTGTCCTAGTCCAAAATGTGCACACAGGGCTGAGTTGGAGTCATGGCTCAGAGGAACCTGGAGCTGGTGCCCTTCCTGTAAGAAGGGATCTCACAGCCAGGCCCCTTTGCCCTGCCTGGAGCAGATCCCCTTTAGCACTGGGACTCCTGCAACTCCAGTAAGATGCTTTTAGCACATGACTCCAGGGAGCAAGGCAATTCCCAGGAAAACATTCTGCTTGTGTTGCAGCCTCCTCTCACACCCGATGCCTGCGGTCTCACCATGCTGCAGCACCACCAGAATTTGTTTTTTATGTTTTATTTATTTATAGGGTTTTCCTCCATGCTGGGAGTACAGAACTGTAAATATTCCACGAGTGCTGGCTGCAGCAGGATGCCAGTTTACCTGGGCACACAAGCGCTGAGCAAACTGGGAGCTCATCTCCACGACGACTCTGGCACAGCCCTTTGGTGTTTGCCTTCTGCACATTTTTGGCCAAACAAAGACAATTGTTCAATTAAATTATTTTTTTTTCTCTCTCTAAAGGCAGCACAGGAAGGATGGAACGAGCTTTGTTTGCCTGCCTGGAGGAAGGCATTGTTCCATCACGAAGCCACCACAACCCTCTGTGGCCCCACGGGGTGACCCTGGGTGTCACCAGGGCTCTGCGCTGCTCGGGACAAGCTTTCCACACTCACATATAAATAGATGCTTTATTTCTGTGTTCTGTTTACTGTGCGTAGAAATCTGATTTTCCCTAATGGTCCTTTATAAATAGTTTCCACCCACCCCCTGCTTGAAAGCTTCTCTGACTCACATTGGAAATTAGGTTCTTCCCCTCCTCGCTATTGAGAACAATTATAGCTCTTTGTTCCGCGGGAATTAAGAAGCACGAGGGCTGAATCCAGCCACATGAAAATTGTCACTCTCCTTTGTTTTCTGCCTGTAATAATTATCCTGCCAACTGCTCACTGCCATCCTCAAGCCCCGGGTGCCTCTCTGAGCATCCTCCACCCTCCAGCCCAGCCTGCCCTGGCTTTGTGCTGATTCAGGTTTTAGTGGCTGCTCTTGGCCACATCCTCCATTTACCTTTTCCTTCCATTTCCTAACTGAATGGCATTCCCAGGGGTAAAGAGGCCTCCAGACAGGCTGGGCAGGCTCATGAGGAGACAAAAAGGGAGCAGCCTGTCCTTGGGTTGTTGGTCAGAAAAAGCTTCAGCACCTTTCCCAAAGGTTCCCAGGTTTGGCCCACATGGATGGATGGACAGATGGATGGACGGATGGATGGATGGATGGACGGATGGATGGATGGATGGATGGATGGATGGATGGATGTGCAGTCGTGTAGACGTGGCACTTTGGGACATGGGTTAGTTGTGGCCTTGGCAATGCTGCTGAAACAATGCTCTTGGAGGGCTTTTCCAACCTTAATGATTCAGTGAGTCCATGATTCCGTGAAAAAGAGAGCAGGGGCAGGCAGCCAGAACAATTGACAGAGGGATAAATGCTTTTCTCTTCCCACAAATCTTCTCCAGCATGAAAACCCCTGTTTAAAAGAACACAACCAAACCTTGTCCGATTTTTTTAAAGGATCTAAAATGACTCTCCATTGACCCCTCCAGCCACACACTCATTTTTCATTAAACTGTTCCTGCGATCGTATAAGCAGCGAGAAAGAACAAGCAGGCAAAATGGTGAAAACAACCCAGAGGGCCCTGGGGCTGTAATAACTGAGACAGGAACATTTCAAATTATACCTTGGGTCAAAATGATTTGAAATTGATCAGGAACAAAAATTACCCCTGAGCTCCAGTTGATTGTCTGTGCCTTGGGTTCATCCTGAGGCTGCGTTTCTCCTGCATTCCCGTTTTTCCTGGGGTGGGAATACCTTGACCTGCCTCAAGGAGAAGGGAAGGAGCCTTTGAACCCTCAACACCCACCGGCTGAAGTGGTGTCCTGGATAAATCCGCCCCAATTGTTTCCTCTCTCCACCCCGGGAGATCTTGTTTTGCCATTATCAAGACAATACTGACAAGCCCAGACTGTTCAGTAGCTGCAATTTGGGAAAACAAAAGCTAGGAAGTGCCCCCGGCTCTCCAGAGCTTTGTCACTTCCACTAGAAATGGACACCTGCGTGCAGGTCCCTGTGCCCTGGGGACAAACTGGGACATCCCTCCAAGGGCTGCAGAACGGGCACACCCAGGCCTTTAGGCATCAGCTGAAACAAATGAAAAATAAAATTTGTATTATAGTGTATATAACCAGTATTTTAGATATTAATAATTTATATAAAATCAGTATTTGCTCTTAATTAATTGCTTTATATTTATGTATTTTTATCATGTATGTATTGAATATTTTTTATTTCTATATTAGATATGTGTCAAGTTTTGGTCTTCATGTTGTCTCTCTTTCGGGTGCCCCCAGGTCCCCCAAGCCTGCAGGCTCAGTCTGAGCCCAGGGAGCAGCTTGAGGAGAGAACAGCAAGGCCTGGGCAGGGAAATAGCTGCTTTTATGGTTTTCCAGTGTCTAAACACCAAATATTATCATTTTCTCGGTCTTATGCACCAAAGTTCAGTGTTCTCATCTGGTTGGTTTTGCCTTGCCAATGAATAATCTGCATAATCTCGCTCTGGCTGGAATTGTCTTGCTGATGGACAACCCAGGTGACCTGCCAGGCCAGAAGCATTGGGATCCCCCCAGGTGAGTGCCTGGAAAGCTCCTGGAGCAGGAATGTCATCCTGGCCCCGGAGGATGAAGCAGGAATGTCATCCCAGCCTCACGGAGATGGTCCAGAGCAGGAATGGCATCCCAGCATCGGGAGGATGGAGCAGGAATCTCATCCCAGCCCTGGGAGGATGGTCAGGAGCAGGAATGTCATCCCGGCCCCACGGGGATGGTCCAGAGCAGGAATGTCACCCCAGCATCGGGAGGATGGAGCAGGAATTGCATCCTAGCCCCGGGAGGATGTTCCAGACCAGGAATGTCATCCCGGCCCGGAGGATGGAGCAGGAATGCCATCCCAGCCCTGGGAGGATGCTCTGGACCAGGAATGTCATCCCGGCCCCCAGAGGATGGATGAGGAATGCCATCCCAGCCCCGAAGGATGCTCCAGACCAGGAATGTCATCCCGGCCCCGAGGATGCTGCTCCGCCCCCTCTCCCAGCGCGGCGCAGACGGCTCCGCTCCAGTTCCCGCCGCCAATGCTGCGATGTTTAATCAGGTGCAAAGAAGTCGCGTTTCCCTTGGCTCGCTCTCCCAAGGATGCCTTTCCCTCCATTTCATTCCCTCCTCTGGCATCCAGCTGGAATGCTGCCCCAGCACTGTGTGTCTACCCAGGCCTACATCATCCTCCTTTCCCCAAAAATGGAGTTTTCCCGCCAAACTTGGTGGGAAAAAACCTAAAAAAAATGGGGGTTTTTAGCTCTGAAGGACAGGACGTGACAGGGGCTGTTTAATGGGACTTTCAGGTGAGGAGCTGCTTGCAGAGGATCCAGCACTGGAGCATCTTCTGAGGGTGGAAGGAATCTCAGAGCTCTGCTTCCATCACTGCTCATCTTTTCTCCTCCTGGTCTCCTCTTTTTTCTGCTGGAATTTGTTTTGGCTCTCTCCAAACCTTAACAGCTGCCTGATACTTGAAAGAAGGAAAGAGAGAAATGACTGTTACAAATAAATATTTAATTAAAAGGGCTCAAGCTCTCCCTTTAAGGTAAGCCTGACCTTTAATCACTGGCTCCATCCTGCTGGAGCCCTGCCGAGCTCCCATTCCCTCCTGGGTCTCCAGCCAGACCAGGAGCACACAGATGAGGGAGATGTTTTCCCATCCAGCCTCTGCTGCTGCACTTGGGGAGTCACAGATGAAGCTGCCGAGCTCCTGATGGCTCCCCAGGCTGTGACATGTTCAATCCCATCAGGAATTACTGCTGGGATAACGCTTGATTAACCCAGCACAAAGTACCTGCTGCTCAGAGGGGCTGTGGGAAGCTGTGCCAGCAGTGAATGTGGCAGGAAAACAAAGGGGGAATGGCTGGGGAATGCTGGCCAGGTGTGGGAAGGGGGTTCTGCCATGCTGGGATGGACAATGTGAGGGGTGGGAGGTTAAATGGGACTCCATGTGGGCAGAGCTATCATGCACAGAAAAGCTCTCTCCAGAGCTCCTCTGCATCCAGCTCTTGTGTCCTCAGCACAGTGGAGCTGTTGGACAGGGTGCAGAGGAGGCCATGGAGATCTCTGAGGGCTGGAGCCAGGCTGGGCAAGCTGGGAGTGCTCACCTGGAGAGGAAAAGGCTCCAGAGAGGCCTTTCCAGTGTCTAAGGGGCTTCAGGAGAGCTGGAGAGGAACTTGGGATGGAGGGGCATGGATATGGATACACTTCCAAGGGTGGGACAATTCTGTGGCCAACCTCAGGCTGCCGGGGTTGTGTGGGAGGGCAGCCCCATCCATGGGGAGTGTGGCTCAGCCCCCCAAAACACCTCAAGCCTTCAGACTGCACCAGCTTCTGGTCCTGCCTGAGCTGCTCTGGATGTAAGGAGATGATGGGGAGGTGAAACCTTCTGTATCCTGTTTCCAGCCCCAGGCAGGGAGGACCAAGATATTTATTTGTGTTGAGCCAGAAGAAAACTTCCCATGGCCCAGCCCATTCCCACAGAGGAATGGCACAAACTTTCTAGGAAAACACAAAGTAGGCAAGTCTGTGTTCCCTGAACTTTAAGCAAAGCCTCCCCTCTCCGCAGAGCACCAGTAAACACAGTGGGAAATAAACCCAAAATTACCCAGCAAAGCCTAAAATTGCATTTCCAAACCTTCAGCCAGCAGTTCCCAGAAGTGCCAGGGCAGAGCTGCAAAAAAAGCAGCACTGATGTGTTCTGCATTCAGGGAGATGCTCCATGGTGGCAGTGGGAATGTTCCCTCAGCTTGGAGGGGTTTTCCCATGTTCCTTTTACACCAGTAGAGTGATCCCTGTCCAAAGCTGCCTCAGCCTTGTGTGCTGGCAGAGCTCAGGTGGGATCATCCATCGCAGGATTTTGATGGCTCTTTGAGCCTAGGGTACTTTTCCAGGGTCTTCTGTATTTTCCTTTCCTTCCTATTTCTTTTCTTCTTCACCTTCATTTTTTTCCCCTTCCTTCCTTCCTTCCTTCCTTCCTTCCTTCCTTCCTTCCTTCCTTCCTTCCTTCCTTCCTTCCTTCCTTCCTTCCTTCCTTCCTTCCTTCCTTCCTTCCTTCCTTCCTTCCTTCCTTCCTTCCTTCCTTCCTTCCTTCCTTCCTTCCTTCCTTCCTTCCTTCCTTCCTTCCTTCCTTCCTTCCTTCCTTCCTTCCTTCCTTCCTTCCTTCCTTCCTTCCTTCCTTCCTTCCTTCCTTCCTTCCTTCCTTCCTTCCTTCCTTCCTTCCTTCCGACACTTCCTTCCTTCCGACACTTCCTTCCTTCCGACACTTCCTTCCTTCCGACACTTCCTTCCTTCCGACACTTCCTTCCTTCCGACACTTCCTTCCTTCCTTCCTTCCGACACTTCCTTCCTTCCGACACTTCCTTCCTTCCGACACTTCCTTCCTTCCGACACTTCCTTCCTTCCTTCCGACACTTCCTTCCTTCCTTCCTTCCGACACTTCCTTCCGACACTTCCTTCCTTCCTTCCGACACTTCCTTCCTTCCTTCCTTCCGACACTTCCTTCCTTCCTTCCTTCCGACACTTCCTTCCTTCCGACACTTCCTTCCTTCCTTCCTTCCGACACTTCCTTCCGACACTTCCTTCCTTCCTTCCGACACTTCCTTCCTTCCTTCCGACACTTCCTTCCTTCCGACACTTCCTTCCTTCCGACACTTCCTTCCTTCCTTCCGACACTTCCTTCCTTCCTTCCGACACTTCCTTCCGACACTTCCTTCCGACACTTCCTTCCGACACTTCCTTCCGACACTTCCTTCCGACACTTCCTTCCTTCCGACACTTCCTTCCGACACTTCCTTCCTTCCTTCCTTCCGACACTTCCTTCCGACACTTCCTTCCTTCCTTCCGACACTTCCTTCCTCCTTCCGACACTTCCTTCCTTCCGACACTTCCTTCCTTCCGACACTTCCTTCCTTCCGACACTTCCTTCCTTCCTTCCGACACTTCCTTCCGACACTTCCTTCCGACACTTCCTTCCGACACTTCCTTCCGACACTTCCTTCCGACACTTCCTTCCTTCCGACACTTCCTTCCGACACTTCCTTCCTTCCTTCCGACACTTCCTTCCGACACTTCCTTCCTTCCTTCCTTCCTTCCTTCCGACACTTCCTTCCTTCCTTCCGACACTTCCTTCCTTCCTTCCTTCCTTCCTTCCTTCCTTCCTTCCTTCCTTCCTTCCGACACTTCCTTCCGACACTTCCTTCCTTCCGACACTTCCTTCCTTCCGACACTTCCTTCCTTCCTTCCGACACTTCCTTCCTTCCGACACTTCCTTCCTTCCTTCCGACACTTCCTTCCGACACTTCCTTCCGACACTTCCTTCCGACACTTCCTTCCGACACTTCCTTCCTTCCTTCCGACACTTCCTTCCTTCCTTCCGACACTTCCTTCCGACACTTCCTTCCGACACTTCCTTCCGACACTTCCTTCCGACACTTCCTTCCTTCCTTCCTTCCGACACTTCCTTCCGACACTTCCTTCCGACACTTCCTTCCTTCCGACACTTCCTTCCTTCCTTCCTTCCTTCCTTCCTTCCTTCCTTCCTTCCTTCCTTCCTTCCTTCCGACACTTCCTTCCGACACTTCTTCCGACACTTCCTTCCGACACTTCCTTCCGACACTTCCTTCCTTCCGACACTTCCTTCCTTCCTTCCGACACTTCCTTCCTTCCTTCCGACACTTCCTTCCGACACTTCCTTCCTTCCTTCCGACACTTCCTTCCTTCCTTCCTTCCTTCCTTCCTTCCTTCCTTCCTTCCTTCCTTCCTTCCTTCCTTCCTTCCTTCCTTCCTTCCTTCCTTCCTTCCTTCCTTCCTTCCTTCCTTCCTTCCTTCCTTCCTTCCTTCCTTCCTTCCTTCCTTCCTTCCTTCCTTCCTTCCTTCCTTCCTTCCTTCCTTCCTTCCTTCCTTCCTTCCTTCCTTCCTTCCTTCCTTCCTTCCTTCCTTCCTTCCTTCCTTCCTTCCTTCCTTCCTTCCTTCCTTCCTTCCTTCCTTCCTTCCTTCCTTCCTTCCTTCCTTCCTTCCTTCCTTCCCCTTTTCTCTTCTCTCTTTTCTCTCTTTTCTCTCTTTTCCCTCTTTTTCCCCATCTTTTCTCTTTTTTCCCTTTTTCCCCCCTTTTCCCTTTCTCTCCAGGATGACATGATCTCTCAGGCCCTCCCTGGAGCCAGCCACAGATGTCACCAAACACAAGGCCCAGTTCTGCCTCTCCAGCCAACAGCAAGGTCAGAACATCAGAACTGGGGCAGTGGGAACACCAAACTCCTTCTTCAAACCCAAAATCCCCCATGGGACTGGATGGGGACATTGGTATCTCTTCCCCTGCCCTGCTGCTCTGGAGCTGCCCTAGATCTGGCTCCCCCCAAACCCAAACCAGGCTCCCCCTGCAGAGTCCATTGGGCAGCCAGAACCCACAGAAAATGCAAATGCTTTTTACAGTCATTATCCCAAATAAGCTGAGTTTCAATTCACTTTTAATTAAAGGGGGGAAAAACATGCCCAGCTAAACAATTTCCAAGCGGATGATGGGTCAGAGCAACAGAGAATTCCTTTGACCCAACTGGCCCAACTTTTTGAAAATTTAATTAAAACCACCCCAAGTTTTGTCCCAGTAAATTGCCCAGAGCCCACAGGCCTTTGAAGAGGTGTAATTAGGGCTGTTGGGCCCCTGTAGGATGCTCCAGGTGGATAAACTCCTGAAAAAAGGCTCCTGTGTGGTGGTGGGATGGGAGGGTCTGTGCAGGAGCTCTCTCCCAGCAGAGCCCTGTCCCTGGGTCACCCCCTGAGTCACCCCAGGGTCAGGCAGACGCCCCCTGGTGCTCCTGGGCCACCTCTGTGAGCTGTGGCTTCCTCTGCTGCAGAAAGGTGGAGGAATCAGCACCTAACTATGGGATTTTCCATCTGAAATCATTCTGCATGTGTGGGATCTGCAATCAGGGATGCAGGGATGTCGTTTTTAGGGATGCACGGATGCCATTTTTAGGGATGGGGGGATGCAGGGGTAAAAGGATGCCATTTTTAGGGATGCAGGGATGCCATTTTTAGGATGCTCCCTTGCTTCCCTGCCACAGCAGGATCTCCAGGACAAAGCCACCACAACAAAGGAACCAAAGCCTGTCCCAGCTGATCCCTCAGGTCAGTGTTGGGACTCCCAGTGCTCCATTCCCAAGGCTGGGAACTAAACCTGGTTATCTCAGCTTTGGAGATGAGGACAGGTTTCCCAAAGTGCTCAGCAGCTTCTTTTTTTTTTCCAGTTTGCTTTAAAAATAAAACTAAAATAAAGGAGTCCTTGAAGCAATGGGTGGTTTCTGGGATTTGTTTCTGGACATCCTGGAATGGATCCAGGATGGAGGAATGGCTTTAAACTGGAAGATTTAGATGGGATATTGGGAAGACATGTTTGGCTGTGAGGGTGGGGAGGCCCTGGCACAGGGTGCCCAGAGAAACTGTGGCTGCCCCTGGGTCCCTGGAAGTGTCCCAGGCCAGGCTGGATGGGGCTTGGAGCAACCTGGGATAGATGAAAATGTCCCTACCTGTGGTAGGGGCAGGACTGGATGGGATTTGAAGTCTAAACCATTCCCTGATTCCCTGATTTGAAGTCTAAACCATTCTCCACTTCCATCACCCTTTTCCAATCTTTCCAATGTCAGGTCCACACCCAGCTGCCTCCTTCCACACATTCCCATGGCTCTTCCCCATCCCAGAGGGACCTGAGGAGAGGACTTTGCACTTCTGCATGTGAATGAAACACCACAGCACTGAATTGTCTGGGAGAAGAAGCCATTCCACGGTTTCCACCTGAATTTCTGCTGCAGCTTCAAAGTGAGCAGGATGCTCTCAGAGTCAGGGAGAGGAATTGAACTGAGGAACCCCCAAGCACAGGCAGGTGCCTACTGCCATTGGGTGGGAAGGCAGAAACAGAAAATACATGGAAGAAATTGGAACAAGGAGGCAGGAAAACACAAGTGGCTGCACAATAGCATTAAAATAAAAAAAAAAAAACAACCAACAAAACACTAAAAAAAAAAGTAGAGTGTGTTAGAGATGGAGCTGTTCCAGGAATGAAAGCGCTGTGACGGGCAGGTGTTGATGCCACCAGGCATAACAGCAAAGAAAGGAAAATCAGGATAGTGTGGGGGTTTTTCAGCATTTATTCCAAAAACACTTGCTGAACATGGTGCAATCTCTTTGATATGAAGGTTAATTGAAAGAAATGGTACAGACCCCTTGGAACTCAGTCTGAAACAGCTCCAAAGAAGGAAAATTTGGGGCAAATACAGAAGACAAAGAAGTGGAAAAGCAGAAGATTTAAGCCAGGCTTTGGAGAACACAGGAGCTGCACACCTGGCTCACACCTGGCTGTCCCCATACCCTTCTCATGCACTGGGGCAGTCTGTGGGGTAACCTGGGTGTTACCCTGGGAATACCACATGGAAATATTGCAGCATTTTCCTGCCTGATGATTCAAGGCAGAAAGCAATGGAAAAAGGATTTAAAGTTACAGCAAGACTCAAAATTCCTGCTCAGGCCTTCACGGGAGCCATGCACAGGTCACAAGCTGCTATTCCAGGACAGTTTTCAAGGCTGTAGATCCTGTTTAATATTCTCCTCCCAGGCCTCTTTGTTCCTCCAGTCTTGGGCCAGAATGAGAAATGCAAACCCTGAGCTGGGAAAGGCAGGAACAATTCCTGGGGTCTGCAAATCCGGCGAGAAAATCACCGTGGGGTGCGGACACTGTGGGAGAACTCCTGTGCCATGGCTTCAGAACAGAATTCCTGTGCCACGGCTTCAGAGCAAGTTCAGGATCAAAAGGGGTCAGGACAGAGCATGGAACTGCTGGAAACTGCTCTGAAAATCCTTGCCTGGTCTCCAGTCAGCACTTCTCCAGCTAGGCTGTCAGCATTCCCAAAACCTCAGCCACAAGATCGGACGAGCTCCGGCTCTCAGCTCCCACCCTTGGAAGCTCTCGGTGTTCTGCTGGCAGAGCACAGCCCGAGAGGCAGACACAGCCCCCCAGAGGCAGACACAGCCCCCCCGAGCCCCCCGAACATGCTCCCATCTCCCGGGAGCGTCTCTTGGAGAGCATCTCCCCCTTGGCTCCTTGGCCAATATTTGAGCTGTGCTGTAATTGGCCATGGAAGCCTCATGGCGTTGAAGTTCGCCTTGATTAGCCGAACGTGCAAAGCACTTACAATGCAAATTTCCCTTTAAAATTCCGTTTCCTGCGAACCCTCAATGAATCAGCTGCGGAGATCTCCCACTGAGAGCTCTCCTGCCAGTAAAAAAGTTGATAGTGCTAATGTTTGTGGAGTGGGAGCGCACAAGGGGGAAGAAGCACTAAAGCAAACTCATCCAAAAGCGTCAAATATTTGCAGAAAAATGCGCCCATTCTGTGCCCCGCTGTCCCGATTGTCGCCCCCCGCCCAGCTGATCGCAGCCGCCCCCCAGCTCTTCCTTTCAGCCCCAAGATGCAGCTGTGTTTTCTTTGTTCACGCTCCCTTTGCAAACGCTGCTCTTGCCTTATCTGCTCTTGCCTTATTGAAGTCTTTGAAAAAATATTCTGTATAGAAACAATTCTGCCGACACATCAGATTTCTCCGGGCTGCCTCTCCCCGCTCCTGCCTCCACCATTTGCATGAGAATGGCCGGGATGCTTCTGCAGCCATCACCTGGCACAGGGCTGCTGCTGCCCTCCCCGTGAGGTCATTTCCTCTGCTTGCCGTGATGTCACCGGCCTCAGGGACACCTTGCTGGTGGCAGGAGAGCAGCAGAGTGGGCAGCGAGCCTCTGGCAGCTCCCCAGAGCAGGGATGCAAGCATGGCTGGCACAGAGATCCCGGCTCTTTCCTTCCTAGGCTGCTCCATCCCAGCCACTTCCACCCTCCCTGTGTATCCTCAGCCCCAAATTTCCTGCCCCCCACCACAGAGGGCTGTGACTGGTGCAGAGCATCCTCACCCTCTGGAAATACTGGTTTAAAAAGAGTTTTTTTTCCAGGCAGGGCCTTCCGGGGAGAGTGGGACAAAAGGGGCAGAGGGAGGTCAGGGCCCTGCACGAGAAGAGAGGGACGGGAGGGATTTCCCTGAGAGGGGGGTAATTAATCAACACAAACTCTGCTCTGCCAAAGCAGAGTCCAGCAGTCCCTCTGCTGCCTGCAGACCTGGAGGGGGTCCAGGTCTCATATCCAGGACTGGTGTCAGACTCTGGGCTGGGAGGATCTGCAGGGGGCTCCTTCCTGCACGGTGCAGGAGCTGGAAATGGCTTCAAAGCTCTGTAGTGGCTTTTACCAAGGAAGGACCAGGATCTTTCTCTGTGGGCCAGCTCCTCTGCGTCACTGCAAGGCTTCCCAGTGTCTCAGGTCTGGCTGAAGTGTGCCACCATTCCCAGATATTCCCACAGGCTCCAGCAGCTGCAGCAATGTGTCCTTCCCAGTGTCCCACTGAACGTCCCACTGAGCCCTCCTGGGAGTCCAAGGTGTCTGATGGACAATGGGTCAGCAATTCCACCAATCCAGCATACCTGCAGGGCACCATCCACCTGGCCAGGACTGGCTGAAAATGCCTCCTGGGAAAATCCCTACTCTGCTTTTCTAGGGATCCAAACCCTTCTGGGATGAAAGTACAAAACCATCTCATGAGATTGCCTGGTGCAGGGGCTGCCTGAGCTGTAGCTGTTGAGATAAAAAGCTGCTCCACATGTCCACATCCTGTCAACTTTTATTAGTTTATGGGCCCTTCTGTGCTGCAGAGCTCTCCTGCCTCTGCCCCCCTGCTCCTCCTTCCCTCATGGCACCGCTGGATCTGGCCGCCCCCCTGTGTCCTGGACAGGCTGTTGGACATCACATCACACCCTGAGCTGGCTGCTCACCTGGAGAAAAGCCCCATGGCTGGAGCCAGCCCAACCCTGCGTGTCCTTGCCCTCCCTCCCAGGAGCAGAGGCCAGAGCAGCAGGGTGGGCACAGCCAAGGCTGGGACCCCCCTGCCAGCAAAGAGCCAGCTCTGAGTGACCCATGGCAGGCAGGGAGCCCAGGTATGATCCCAGCTCGAGCTGATTTAAAGCCTGTCATGGTTTAAATCTCCCATTACTGTCATGGCCTCAGCTTTCCCTTCCTTTGTTTTCCAGATGGTATTTTTTCTATCTTATCTTCTTTCATCAAACTCTTGTTTCCTCCTTCTGGAATCACCACATTCCTGATCTATATGCAGATTAAACCCCAGGAACAGATGCTATTGTCAGCTTTTATTAGGTTATTGCATTAGGAAAGGACGATATCTTTACAGTCATGATATAAAAGAAAACTCATCGTAAGTCTCATCTCCTGGAAGTGACAGCAGGAAAACAAAGGCCCTTCTGCACCAGAGCCATGCTCACAAATCAGGAGCTGTGTGTGGATCCCCAAGCCTTTGGGAGGAGCAGAGGGATCCCAGGCATGAGGGGCTGCACCAGGATTCCAGTGCTGAGCTTCCTGGGAAGCTCAGCCCCAGGAGAGGTGAGCAATGGAGCCACTTGAGCAGTTGGTGTCACCCTCTGGATTTGTGCTCTGCCTAAAGAGCCCTCCTCGAGAGCTGAGCCCCTTCTGCCATCCGGGCACGACTCTGCCCATGCTTTGCCTCCTCGCTGGCTCTGCCTTTCTTGTTTACACACAGGCCTCCAGCTGCAGCTCTTGTGCTGCAAAAATCACCCAATGCTCTGCTCAGTGAGAGAAAAGAGAGGCAGGAGAGCTGCCAGCTCCACGAAGAGGGAAGGGAGGGAAGGTACCCACAGCCTTTCTTCCCTCATGCTGGTTGGGAGCTTAAACTTGGCTCCCTGGGCCAAGGGAAAACACCTCCAACCAATGGAGCCTTTGGGATTTGCTGGGTACGTGGACTAGAGGGGTGTGGTAAGTCCCTTCCATATTGCAATAGAGTCATCTTCTCTTCTCTCTTCTCTTCTCTTCTCTCTCTTCTCTTCTCTTCTCTTCTCTTCTCTTCTCTTCTCTTCTCTTCTCTTCTCTTCTCTTCTCTTCTCTTCTCTTCTCTTCTCTTCTCTTCTCTTCTCTTCTCTTCTCTTCTCTCTCTCTTCTCCTTCCTGCCATTCTCCCATCACTCCCCAGCTCTCCCCACATCTCTGCTCCCTCTCTGTCCCCCTTTCCCAGGCCTGACAAGCTGTGGCTGTTGGAAATGAGCAGAGGCTCTGGAAAAATGCACATGTGGGGTGCAAGAGAGGGAAGCAGGAGTGGGGAAGGCATCAGAGCACTCACAGAGATGTCTCCTGCTGGGATCCATTTATTTCCCCAGTCCCTGCTGGGATGTGCCAGGCTCTGGGAGCACCCACTCCATCACGGGTGGGTGATGGAGCCTCACTCCATCTGAGGCTCTGCAGCCCTGGGGTCTCTGTTTTGTCCCTCTTGCCCTGACTCCCAGTGATGGACACTGAACAAATCCCCATCAGACCCTCCAGCTCACTTAAAAAGTGCCAACAGAGCAATTTCCTGCGGTTTGCAGGGAGCAAACCCGGGTGAGAGCAGAGCAGGGGGAATGCAGGAGGAGCTGGGCTGGGCTTTGGGAGCAGCCGGGTTTCCATCGGTGCTGCTCTCCCTCCTGGCAGCCATCCCAGAGCCTCTGCTGTGCCAGGGCTGCTGGGGAGGGGGAGCTGGGGGCACGGGGGAGCTGGGGGGGCTCCAGGGAACTGCTGCTCCCTCTCCCTGCTGGCATGGAACTGGGTTAATGGGACAGGTATTTTTAGGGCTGACTGGCCAAGCCAGTGCTGCTGCTGGTGCTAAACCAGGGGAAGCAGAGCTCGCCCAGAAATGAGATTTTCTTCCAAGCACTCATCTTTATACTCACATTTCCTGTGCTGGGAGTGGGGCACCCACCTATCCCCCTCCTTTATCCTCACATTTTATTGTGTCACAGCAGCTCATGGAGAGACAAATTACAGTCCCAGATGGACTTTGTGTCTCTTTCCCCCCCATCCCCTGAGCCAACCTCAGCTTTGGGGGGATTAATTAAGACCTGCATTGTTCCAGGCACTGCAGCCCTATCCCTGGTGCCCAGCAGCTCCTGCAGGTGAGGCTGCAGCTCCCTGGCATGCATGGAAACACTTAACTCCATCAGGCAGCACTTCCACGCTGGCTGGGCTGCAGCTGAAGCAGAGCAGCTCCGGCGGGGAAGCACCGAAGGCAGCTCCTTGTCAGGGTGATTTGAAGTGACACTTCCCTTCCTTCCCGGCAGCTCTGAGAGACCTCCTGCTCTGCACAGCTCTGCACAGCTCCCCGGGTTTTATCTCCTGAAATTCCCTTGTGCAGCAGCAGGGCTGGTGGGTGTGATTCAGCTGCTGGCAGCTCGAGTGGCCTCACAGTGACAGGCAAAAATATAATAATGAAAAGAGGATGCGGCGATGGCTGTCACGGTGACATGTGGCTGTCTCTGCAAGGGGCTGATGTCATCTGTCCCCCTTCCCAAGGAGGCACCTCCTGGGCAGGACAGCAGGAGCACAGCCTGTCCCATGGAGCACAGGGCTCACAGGGGCTCTGTCACTGTCCCCACCCTGTGCCCAGCCCTCAGTGCAGGGGGAGCTGCTCCATCCCCAGCTCTGCCCAGGGTCTCGTCAGGGACCACGTCCTGCACCTGCAATTCCTTGGCTCATACAACCTGCACTCCAGGCATGTTTACATGAATTCCAATTGGAATCTGCATTCCAGCACGGACTGAAGCCTTGCCTTGCACCCAAAGCCTTTGGTTTCCTTTTCCTTTCTCTTTCCTCCCCCTTGCTGAGCTCCATCCCTGTGTCCTGGCTGGGGCTGGCTTGAGGTGCAGCAGGAGGGAGGGGACAGGAACCTGTGGCAGGCTGGGAACAGCCACAGGCTCCTGGGCTCAGCTGGGATGGGAGCTGGATCCCAGTTATTGATTGCAGGGGATTTGGAGCAGGCTAGATTGAGTAATGGGCTCTAATTTCATTCAGGTTTTTCAAATACGTTGATGAATATGCAGCAAAGAGAAAAGGAGCACAAGCTCTGTGGAGGTTCCTGGGAGGAGGCAGAGCAGGGCTGTGTCTCCACGAGCTCCTGGGCTGTGTTCTCCTGGGGCAGCTCCTCACAGCAGCCACCAGCTCAGCACATCCCAGCTGGATCCTCTGCGGGGGCTTTGGGAAGGGCTCAGGGCTGGGAGCTTTTTGCACCTCTCCTCAGCCAGCTGGCACATAACTGCTTCCCACAAGTGCTTCCCAGCCTCCCTGGCTTCCCTGGAGCAAGGCTTGAGGCTTGATGCTGATGCTCCAATGGACACTTCTTTCCCTTCCTATAAGCAGGTCTCAAAGCCAGAGCCCAGGCTGGCCCTAGGCAGCCCCATCACACCCATCCTCCTCTCCCTTCGCATTTTCCCTGTGCTTTCCCCTCTTCTGCATCCTCTGGGATCTCTGCATCCAGAAAACAGGAAGATCAGGGGCAGAGAGGCAGTGCTGTGCTGGTTTGGGGTGTTGGGTTTTGCACCACAGCAAGGCTGGAGGTGCCCAGGCACAGGGGGATGAGGAACATCACTGAGGGACCCCACTCGCTCCCTCTGGAGCTGGGGAGGCTCCCGGCTGCGTGCTGGGGGAGGGAGGGTTTCAAAGGAACTCATCCCAAGGCCACATCTGCTGCATGTGTTTAAAACAACTCATTAAAGTTCCTGAAAGGCCTAAAAAATGAGTAATTCTCTAAATGAGGGAGGCTATAATAGCCCCTAACAAGCTGTAATCGGAGGCTGGTGAGCACCTCCGGAGCTCATGGGCTGGTGGGGCCCCCCCGGCCCCAAAAGCACGGGGATGGAACACGGGACCACGGGGGTGGACGTGGGCACGGGCAGGGAGGGTGCCTGGCAGGAAAACGTGGGGAGAGGGGAAATAACAACCAGCAACAAACAGATTTCAAGGGAAACAGCAAAGATTCAGGAGATTTATGGGAGGAACTGGGCTCTGGTTGTAGTGGGGAGCCACATATCTCTCCAGGGCTGGGTTTGTGCTGCTCTTCTGGGCAGGGGGGCTTCTCCTTTCCTTCTAGCAGAAAATACCAAGGAAACAGGAGTCCAGCAGGGAGGAGGAGGTAAAATAGCCCAGGGAAATCTTGGGGAGCTTGTGCACAGTCCCCAGAGCTCCAGGGCAGTTGGGATGGTGGCAGCTCCTCATCTCTGCCTCTCCACTGGAGATCCCCTGGCCAGGATGGAGGCCAGCCTGTGGTGGCAAGGGGGGCACTGCTCTGTGGGGTGCTGCAGGTGTCATCCAGCTGGATCTGCTGCTTTGAAAATTGTCAGAATTGCTTTTCCTCCTCCACAGCTCCATGGCAGCCCAGGCTGCCCCTTCCCCAAGCACCTCCTGCTGCTGGCATCAGGGTGGCTGGGCATGGATGGAGGCACCAGCCTGCACCAGGCCTGGGCTGCCTTCCCACTGCCAGCCAGCAGATGACATTTCCCTGGGCTCCCAAAGAACTGGAGCACATTGGAAATTCAGGATTCAAGATGTTCAGCTGTTGTGAGCAGCTCACGCTTCTATACTGGGAGATGATGCACCAGGCTCCTGGCACAGCTCCGGGCTCTGACTTCATGGAGGGACATCAGTCATGGAGCTGTGCCTCAGCCCAAGCCATGGCCCACCCACTCCTCTGGGGCTGCTGTGTCCTTGGGGTGAGGATATTCCCAGCAGGGAGGGGATTTGGGGTGGGAATTGGGGTCTGGTGCAGCCTCTGCCTGCCCAGAGCTGATGTCCCCCTTGAGAAGCAGGACCCAGTGGGATGCACAGGAGGAGATGCAAAGGACAATCAGAGCTGTGTTCCTGGCAAGTCTGGAGACATTTCACATGTTCTTCTTTGTCTCTTAAAGCTCCAGGCCCTGGAAAAACCGGTCCAAAATGGAGGTTTTGTTGAAAAACAACCTCGAGGTCACAGGGGAAGAAAACAACAGAAACAGAAGCGAGGTGTCCCCAGGGCACCCTGAAGGGTGGGGGCAGAGCCCCACCAGCCTTGCTCCATCTCCTGAGATGCACATTGGGATTTCTCTCAAACCGTTTTTGGGTGGGCCTTGGCTTCCAGTCTCTCAGGTTGTCATCGGGGTGTTTTAAAACAAAATCATTTAACCAAATCTGGGGCTCCCTGCTCCCTTGGGAGTGTTACTGCAGGCTGGGCCCCTCTGGATTTCCTCTGCCTCAGGTCACCTATGCCTGAAATAAGATCCCTGTCTGGTCAGAGGTGTCCCAGCAGACCTCAGGGACACTGGGCTGCTGAGGTTGTGAGCTCCTCCAGGAGCTCCTGCAGTGCTCTCTCCTCCCTCTGGAGCAGGCCCTGTGCTTGATGTGATCCTTGGGAGCTGGCATTCCAGAGACATGGCAGGGCACAGGCTGATGTCACAGCTGCTGTCAGGGCAGGGTTTATTTATCCAATTGTCATCATTAAATTCCAGTCAGTCATCCAGGTGTCCTGTCCAAGAGGAAGGTCAGGGAGAGAGGAAAGGAAATGTGAGAGAAACAAGAGAGGCTGTGAGATGCACAGATGTATCCTCTGCCTGTCCATGTGAGCCCTGCTCCTGGGGATGGGCAGGGAGAACACGTGTGTGAGAGCATGTGTGTGATGTCCAGAGCATGAACAGCACAGGGACAGGAGCCTCTGGGGCTGGCACACACTGATGGCATCCCTGTGCTCCTGGGACATTGTCCCTGCACACCTGGGACAGGACATGACAGGGGAAAGGGAAAAAAGGAAGGAAGTGTCGGAAGGAAGTGTCAGAAGGAAGTGTCGGAAGGAAGGAAGTGTCGGAAGGAAGGAAGGAAGGAAGGAAGGAAGGAAGGAAGGAAGGAAGGAAGGAAGGAAGGAAGGAAGGAAGGAAGGAAGGAAGGAAGGAAGGAAGGAAGGAAGGAAGGAAGGAAGTGTCGGAAGGAAGGAAGGAAGGAAGGAAGGAAGGAAGTGTCGGAAGGAAGGAAGTGTCGGAAGGAAGGAAGTGTCGGAAGGAAGGAAGGAAGGAAGGAAGTGTCGGAAGGAAGGAAGTGTCGGAAGGAAGGAAGGAAGGAAGGAAGGAAGGAAGGAAGGAAGGAAGGAAGGAAGGAAGGAAGGAAGGAAGGAAGGAAGGAAGGAAGGAAGGAAGGAAGGATTTCTTTGCCTTTCCTTGCCCTCATCCCTGTATTAGTGCTACCCCAGGAGCTGTGAGCAGGGCTGGGGTATAAACAGGAGGATCTGGGAATGTGGGGAGCACCCATCTGGGGACACCCTGGAGGGCTCTCAGCCTATCCATGAGCCTGTGATCTTGGTGTTCCCAAGCCTTTGGGCTCCAATGCTAACTGGAGCCTTGGACCACCTCTTCTCCACTCAGAGGCAAGTTTCTCTGGAAACCAGGGAACAGGGGAAAATCCTCCCACCTCCCAGCTGCCCGCATGGCTCATGGCTCCAGAGCTGCCTTCCTCCCCCTCTCACACCTCCCTCCATTTCTGCAAGGCCCTGGGAGATGTTAGATCATTTTTCCAGCTCCTCCAGGTGTCCATAAAATTAGCTGCAGATTCCTCCTTGGAAAGGGGAGCAGCAGTGAGGAGGAAACCTGAATCCACGGTGGTGCCCCCTCCCCATGGTTTTCCTGGGGAAGAGGAGCAGCTCTGGGGTTGGCAGGGGCACCCAGGGCTGTGCCAGGGGCTCTCCCCAGTGGCATGGGGAAGGTGTTTGTCCTTCTGATGGGAAACAGCTCCCACCTTCATCCATGAACACCCAGTACCACTGTCCCCTTTTGGCTCCTGCCCCTGTTTCACTCTGGGGAGTGAGGGGAGAAGTGAGGATGGGGAAACCTTCAGCTCTGGCCAGAGGGGCAGTGCTGGGCCCCTGGCAGAGCCTGTGCCCTGCAGGACATCCCTGTCCCTGCATGGGGGATTCTGGGTGGCTGTGCTGGTTTTGTGCGTGTGGAGCATGGGCTGGAGAGAGCAAACAGCTCCACCAGGCACAGGGAGAGGGATGGTTTGAGGATGAGGTGGTGGCCAGCAGCAGCTCTGCCCTGGATCTCCATCACGTCTGGAATGTCAGAAATCTGCCGGGCTGGGGCAGGTGGACATGCTGGGGTGCAGAAGGAAGGGGGTGCAGGAGCCAGAGCCAATTCCTTCTCTTCTTCTGTTTCCTTTTTGTGCAGGCAGGAATGATCTCATGTTTTGTCTAATCTAAATTCTGTCAAGCAAGCAGGGAGCAGAAAAAAAGAGACGGAAAGCGAGCAAGGGAAAACTGCACAGTTAATAAAAATCTGCCAGACACATGTTCCCTGAGTCCAGGGAGGGGAGGGGGGGCTGGGATGTGCAGAGCCTTGGGAGAGGACGGGAAGGAGGGCTGGGGTCCGGGAGCCCCCTGTGCTGAGATTCATCCTCTCCTTCACCTGGTGAGAGCTTTTCAACCAAGGCACGGGCACCCTTGTGCTCCCTGTCACAGCCTGGCTGGGCCCACTGGTGGCTGCCACTCGGGTTGGTGGCCACAGACCCCGTGTCCCTTTACCTGTGTCTCCAAGGTCGTTAGGAAGGAAGGAAGGAATGCCAAGCACACCAGCAGCTTCCCTTCCCTTCCCTCCCTCCATGGCACGTTTGCTCTGCACTGTCTCACTCACTCAATCACAGAGCAGGACAGACTGACGTGCGTGTGGAGGGAGCCTGAGGGAAGGCTTAGAAAAACCCTTTGCTTTTCATTCTCATCCTCCAAAAAAGCTTTTCACACCTGATGGATTTCACTGAGGTTTGTTTTTGCTCGCAGGTGGAGCAGCGCGGGGCTGTGGCAGGCACGGCCGGAGGAGCAGCGCGCCCCGGGGCAGGGCTGGGGACACTGACACCGCCACAAGGGCTGGCTCTGCTCTGAAATGGGGCTTTCCTCAGCCAGAGCTGCTCTTCTCCTGGCCACAGAGACGCTGCAAAAAGAGGGAGGTGTGATGGGGGTAGGAAGGGGAGGCTGGAGGTGGGAGCAGCCCAGCTTGTCCCCACTGCTGGCTCATGGTGGCAAATGTTTGTCACATCATCTTTGTGTCACATCCACTCTCAGCTGCCAGCATGACAACTTCCCAGGGGAGAGGAGTCCTTGCCAGTGTCCCTATCAGAGTCCCTGTCAGTGTCCCTGTCAGAGTCTCTATCAGTGTCCCTGTCAGAGTCCCCGTCAGAGTCCGTGTCAGAGTCCCTTCCAGGCTGTCTTTGGCACGGCGTGTTCTGGTTCATCTCTGTTGCCTCATCACAGGATTGGGTGGCTCCAGTGTCCCCCAAAGGCAGCAGGATCACCAGCAGCACCATTCAAAGGTGTCCTCTCCACCGGTGTCTCCAGGAGATCCTGGGATGGGAGCTGGAACCCAGCTTTGGTTGGCACCAGCTTTGGTTGGCACCTCCTGCAGGTGCCCATCCCAGGTGTATCCAGGGATGGTCTGCATCCCCCAGGGATGTCCGTCCATCCTCCCCACAGTGACATAGCCCAGGAGGGGCTGTGAGTGGCCTGAGGAGAACAATTCAGTCCCACACAGCACTGGGGGAGCAGGGATGGAGAGCAGGGAGCGCGAGGGAAGAGCTCTGAGCTCTGATCGAGGTCTCCAAATGAGGATGCTGAAATACATTCCCAAGCCACAGAAACCACACTGGAAAATTGGTTTCGGGTTCCGTGCTGCCAGGGATGGAGAAGGGGCTCGGCAGAGCCCAGATGGGGCCTCTTGGTGTCGATTAACAAAACAAACAAACAGCGTTGCCCTAATGAGCTCCGGCTCCGAGGGGAGGAGGGGACGGGACCGGCTGCCCCCGCTGCCATGCCGCAGTCAGGGAATGCCCGTGGCCCTTCCCGGATGACATTCCCCTGATCCCACACACAGCCTGGTCCGCAGGCACCGGGGGATGCCACCAACATCTTCCCTGCATGGTTTGGCCCCTCACACGCCTATTGTTGTACCGCAGGACAAAGTGTTCAAACCCAGCCTGTGTCCCTCTGGGATGGATCTTTCAGAGCACATTTCCAAGAGGGGACACGGATTTTGTCCCGTGCCAGCCCTGGGGCCCGGGGTGGCTCTGCCCGGAGTGTCCCCCCAGGGCTGAGCTCGGTGCCACCCTGGCTGTGGAGGGACAGCCCCGCTCCCAGCCCTGCCCTTCCACGCCGGAGCCAGGCAGGAATCACACCAGCACTGGGCTGCTTGCAATAAAATCCCAGTGCTTGTAAAAGCCCTTTCAAGTGAGACCCCAGATGGCATTTTCCCCTCCCTGCCTGCCCGCAGCAGTGACGGAGCCAGAGCTGTGGTAACCGAGCTGGAGCTCCACTCCAGGGGGGTTTCCTCACTCCCTCTTCACCTTCTTCCCATCTCTGGGGTCCATCAAAGCTCCCAGTTCACTGCTGGTGCTGGGACAGACCCCGCCCCAGCAGGGACCCTCTGCTCCTGCCACGGGGAGCAGACAGGGGGCACAAACTACCTCAGCACCTCTCCAAGTCCTCAGTGATGTCAGAGTTCCCTTCCCACCCAAACCATTTTGTGATTCCATGATTCCCATCACCAACAGGCTTTCACAGGGTTTGTGTGCACCCAAGAGCTGAGCACGTGACACAAGAGGCACAAAAGCTCTAGAGAGAAATCAATGCTGGTGCCAAGATTCAGCTGATTTTCCATCACACTTATTTACAGCACCCTGGGTGTATCCCTGGATCTCACCCATGCTCCAAACATCCTGGTTTTCCTGCTGTTGTCCTGGAACACAAGGTGGCTCCGGGGCCCTGGTGTGCTGGGGCAGTAATGAAACCCGTCTGGGAGCGATCGCTTCTTTATCTCCCCACTCCGTGTTCCTGAGGACCACATTTTTTAATTTGTGTTGGATAAACAGTACGGGATTGTGTACGCAAAGAAGCTCTAATTATCCCCTGGGGTTGTGTTTCCTTAAAGGAAATGAACTGGGCACGGTGTTCCCTCTGGAGAGGCGCACTGGAGCAATCGCTTCCAGATTTCTCCCAGTGCCACGAGAATCCTCAGCTCCAGCAGCCCCCAGGAGAGCAGAGGGTGCTGTGGGGCTACCTCTATGGATAAGGGGGGCCCTCCTGCGGGAATAAGCTCATAAATAAATTGTGGGGTCATCCAGCACAGTACGGGTCTTTTGGTCTGGGAAGGAGAGCAGATCCTTGGGGAAGGAGAGCAGAGCCTTGGGAAGGGGACCTGAGCCTTGGGAAGGAGTTTAGGAACCTTGTGCAGCAGGGGAGTGGATCAGGCACTTGGAGCTGCTCTCCCCAATACCCTGGTTTTGCTCCCCTTTCGAGCAGATTTGATCCCCCCACACAGCTCTGCTCCATGTCACAGAATCCTGGAGTGGTTTGGATTGGAGGGGATCTTAAAGATCACCCGGTGCCATCCCCTGACATGGGCAGGGACACCTTCCACTATCCCAGGTGGCTCCAAGTTCCATCCAACCTGGCCTGGGACACTTCCAGGGATGGGACAGCCACATCTCTGGGCACCTGTGCCAGGGCCTCAGCACCATCACAGGGAAGGATTCCCTCCCAATATCCCATCTATCCCTGCCCTCTGGCAGTGGGAAACCATTCCCCCTTGTCCTGTTCCTCCATCCCTTGTCCAAAGTCCCTCTCCAGCTCTCCTGGAGCTCTTGCTGCTGCAGAAATGCCACCTCACGTCCCCACAGAGCCCAGGCTCTCTGGGCAGCTCCCGAAGTCACAGCTGCTCCCAGATAACCCACAGGCATCATCTGCCCATCTGAGGGAGCTGATCCATGAATCCCTGGTATTTATCCCGCTCCACGACACTCACCAATCTCTATTTACACTGCTGACAGCAGCTCTGGGCTATTTTTAGGCTTTATTGCTGATTGTATCATCAATGTTCTGGGCAGTTAACTTGGCAGCCGGGGAGTAAATTTCAGGGGCTTCACCCCTCCTGGGAGCTGACATCCAACCCTGATTATGGAGGGTGGAATCCAAGGTGGATCCTCCTCTTGCCCAGTGGCTCCATGGATCATCCGGTAACTGCTCTGATGGGCAGCTGGGATGGCACCAGTGCCCAGGGAGGGCTCTGAGCTCACTGCCCTTCCCAACAGTTGGCTTTCATCGTTCCTGGACTGGGAGCCAGGTGCTCCATTGACATCAGCAGGGCCAGATCTGGGATCCTGTGAGGGACACAGCAGGTTCAGGGGTTGGAATGAGCCCAGATTGGGTGGGGAGGACACAGAGCTTTTAGGGGGATGCCAGAGTTTTGGGGATTTGTGCAGGAGCTGGGTGGAAGGATGGACTGCCTCGCAGTGCTCTGAGATCCCTCTGGCGCGTGAGGAACACGAAGGGGCCACACAGGGAAGCAGAGTGGATGGGTGTGGATGGGAAGTGGGGGGATGTCTGCCCCCCACGGTCCCCCAGCCCCCCAAACCCCCTCCTTTGTCAGCACACTGCAGTGAGGGGCCACAGCTGTCCCAGTGTAACCCAAACCCATTCCTGGGGCTCGCTCGCTGGGAACCGGCTCTGCCCAAGGATTTAAATTCAATTTGTTTTATTGAAGTTTCTTTATTTTCCCCCCAACCAATGCATCAAACTCTCACTTTACTGAGATCAGCTGCCCCCCCCTGTGCTCCCCCTCCTTCGCCCCCCACATCCCAGTGTCTGGATGAGCCTCTAATTCTTTCTCCTCTTTCAAGCCCACCAACGCTTCCTGCGGTATGAGCCGTAGAAATGCCATGAATTTCCTTTGTGTTCCTGCATGAAAAAAGGCGGAGGGGGGGAAGGAGGAGAAGCACAGCGCGTGGCAGCGCTCGGGCTGACAATAATCTCTGCGGTTTTTCTCCCAGCCCCAAGTTTATCCCTGTGCAATTCAGCGTAGGAAAGCTAATAACGATGTGTCAGGAGGAGCTGATGGATATTTGCAGAGTTGAGCAGCGGGGCCAGAGCTGCTCCTGCTCTCCCACCCAGCACTTGGTCAGGGCTGAAGGCTCAGGCCCTTTCGTGCGTTTTAATATTAGTGATTTATAGGGGTGGTGTCTTTTATTTTTGAGGCTTGTTTCTTTCCCCCTGCTGCCCACACCCCCCAAAAGCCCCAGATCCCTGCCTTGATTGCACCTTGGCAGCTCCATCCTGCTGGGTCTGCTTGGGGACAGAGCCAGCACCCTGCAGGGACCCAGGGGGCACCAGGACACCTCACCTGGCTCCCATTCCCACTCCATTGACCAAACTGGGTAGTTGGTCAATGGCACCAGGACACCTCACCTGGCTCCCATTCCCACCCCACTGACCAAACTGTGTGACATCAGGCATTGGGCAGTGCCCAGGCATGCCAGGCCCATTTTCCTGCTGCTCCTGCATTCCTGAGCATAGCTGGGCTCTGGGATGGCCCTTGGCACTGCAGATCTGTCAGCGCTGGGAAGGGTGGGAGCTGTGTGGCTGCTGGAGGTTGGACATTCTCATTTTCCCTCTCTCACCCTGTGCAGGAGGGGCCCAGCCTGGGCCTGGGGCACCCAGTGCCCCCAGCCATGGGGACATTGCTGGCCTGGCTGCCCCCAGATGCAGAAAGACCTGTGAGTTCCCCATGGCTACACTGCAGAAGGGACAGAGCTGCTGTGTCCTTCCAGAGGGACCGAGATTTCCAGGGATATGAACTGTCTAGAGGAGGAGATGCCCTTGTCGCAGACCTCCCTTCCCACTGTGACAACTCTTGGGACAGGATGGGACATTCCTCCCACCAGGGATGGGGAGGGTGCTGGGGCTGAGTCCTCCCTGTTCCAGCACTCCCAGAGCTGCAGTGGGAGAGCCAGGCTGGCTCACAAGGTTTCAAGAGCTGCTCCAAGTTTCTAATATTTTAAAGGATTTGTCTACAACATTTATTTATTTGGGTTCCTTAAATCAGTGGAGGGAATTGCCTGAGGCTCACAAGAGTTCCCAGAGCTCCTGGCTGGCATCACACAGGGGTGAGGGAAAACACAAACCTATTAGAGCAGAAGAAAATAAAAAAGACAAAGGATTAAATTGCTGCTTTCACTACCTGTGACCTCAGAGTCACAAATAACGGGGACAAGGTAATGAAATCTTTGGACTGAGCACAGCATCTTCTGCTGTTCCAGGATTTTGGCTGCACTGGCGGCAGCTCAGGCCTTACACCTCACAGATGGCTTGTTCTGGGGAGATTCCCAAGTTACATCTTCCCTCTCTGCCTTTTCATACAAAATGGGACCATCTGTCTCTTCCTCCTCCCATTTTCCCTCTCTGTGCTCACTGCACATCCAGGGCTCTTCTTCCCCGGAGTTTTTCTTGGGGAGCACGATTGGGCTCTGACCTCGCCCAGCTCCTGCTGGCCACGGTGACCCCTGGGCTCTCCCCACCTTTGCAGGGGTTGCAGCAATTCCTAAATCATCAGTCATGAGAAATGTCTCACATTAAGTGTACAAACCCTGCTGGGTTGTGCTGGTTGGTCCCTGCAGGCACCTCCCGTGTCACACCGACTGCACACACTGCACCTGGCTGCTCATTGCAGAGCTTGCCAGTACAGGGAACTTCTGTTTTCCCATTTATTTGTCCCCAGGCTGCTGTGGCACGTGTCCCTGGGTGCTGGTATGCTCCATTCACACAGCCCTAAAGGGATTGGGAGGAACCACAGTGGGGTCATGTGCTCAATTTTGAGTCAAGTGCTGAGGGCTGCGCACACATCTGTGGACAGAATTCTGCATTATCCACTAGCTGTGCACTGGTGCTGGAAAAGGTCCAAGGTGAGCCTCTGCCTTATCACACCTGCTTTATCACACCTGCATCCCTCCATGGGATCTCTCTGTGTGGGATGTGTGCATCCCATGGGATCACCCTGTGTGGGATGGTTCATCCTGCCCAGGGTGTGGATGGAGCTGCAAGGTGAGGGAATAGCAAATGTCACCAGTGGTTGGTGGTGTGTGTTTTTGTGGGGAAAGACTGAATTAGGTTGAGAAGGATGAGGGGGCAGGATTGCCCTGAATCACCCCAGCCCCCCATGGCAGCAGCTTCTCCCTCTGCCCTGCCAAGGTGAAAACCTGGTTATTTCCTCGGGGGAGAACCAACAACTTGCCCAGCTCTGGGCTCTCCTGCTTGATTATCCCACTGCCTGCACCCGCCACTCGCCGTGGAGAGTCCCCGCGCTGGAGCTGCAGAAACAATTATGTTTTCATTACCAAAGCAAATTAAGGCGCTTGCTTAATCGAGTTTATTAAATACCAGTGAAGTCCCTGGGTAAATGGATGGTGAAGCAGCTTCCTGTGCTCGGCTCGAGGAGGAAACAGAAATGTAATCAAGGCGAGGGCTCCAGGCTGGGCTGGGCTGGGCTGGGCTGGGCACCTGCCTGGTTCCTGTGGGATTTGCCCCATTCCTGGAGAACCCTGGCCCAGTTCAGGGACCCTATTGGAGATCTCTGTCCCCTGACCCCCTCCTGCCATGGGACACCCCCACAAAGCTGTGGGGCTCAGCAGGAGCAGTGTGGGGGCAGCTGCAGGGTAACCCCATTTCTCGGGCTCGGCAGTTTTCTTCTCACTCCCATCGCAGCCTTGGGCGGGTTATTTTTAGCTCCCTTATTTCCCTCAGGCCAACTTTTCTGTAACATTTCATCCCTTTCTCCGTGTTTCTGGTTGTTATTTTCCTCCTTCGAGCCGCCTTCTCCTGCAGAGCTCCATCTGCCTTCCCCCCTCTGCAGCCTCTGTGGGACGAGGGGCGAGAACTGGCAGCGGGGCTGGGGCTGGGTGAGGCTGAGCCGGGCTGCCAGCAGGGAAAGGCTCCTGGGGAGGCGTTTTGGGAAGCTCTCCCATCACCAGGGTCAGGCAGGAGGAGCTGGAAATCCCCTGGCAGCGCCCCAGCGAGCGGCTGCTGTGCTGTGGCTGCTCTGCCAGGCAGCAGAGAGAAGAGGGGAGAGACGCTCAAGGAACCCCAAATCTGCAGGAATCCCTTCACCTTTTGCTAGGAGTGGTCCCTGGCTATGCCAAAGGGATTTGCCCCATCCCAAGACCTCCCATGGGACAATGAAGGCTGTGGAGAGGAGCTTGAAAGAGCCTCGTGTCCCCTGGGGCTCACAGGTCCTTGTCGGCTGTGTGCCCTCCTGTGCTGCCCTGGCCTCTGTCTCAGGGCAGGCTGGTGGCACTGAGACACTGGGGAGCTTCCTAGTCCCCAGGTGTTATTTGTCTTTGAGCCTTCCTGTGCCACGCAGATGAATGGATTCTAACAGACCAAACCTGGCTTATTAAAAGAAAAGATAACCAAAATGTCAGGGCTGATTTGAAATGGAAAACAGGGTCTGGGGAAGAAAAAATAAAAAGTCTAGACTGTTTTCTCTTGAAGTGCATCAGGGGACCAGGCATGGCCTCTTCCCAGCTTCTCTTTGTCCTTCCTTCCTTTTCCTCCAAAGCGCCTCTGAAGTCTTTGCTGCTCCTTGTGCGGGTCTGTCCCTCCCAGCACAGCTCGGGCGGCAGCGGGGCCAGGGGAGGGGGCTCTGGGGGGGGACTGTGCCCTGGGTTTGTGCCCAGAGCCTGGGGGGTGCCCGTGCCATCCCCTCCTCCTCCCCAGGTGGGGGAAAGCAGGTGAGCTGTGCGGCTGCAGCCCCGGTGCCTCGGTCCGTGCCCAGTGCCAGCCCCGGTGGATCCCTCTGTCACATCCCTGCCACGGCCCTGCTGCCTTTGTCCCCCCGGGGACGGGGAGGACAGATTTTCCTCTCCCGTGCTCATTTCTCTTCCTTCTGTCAGCACTGTGGGACCTCGGAGGACTCGGGGCAGGTTTTGGGTCTCTCCACTTGCTCTCCCGAAGGCTGATGTTCCAACACCGATGCCACCAGCCACTGAGAATCCTGAGCATCTCCCCCCAGACACGTGCCTGAGCTCTGGGGATGGCTCCCAGCGCTGCATTTGGGACATGTCCCAGCCCTGGCATCACCCCAGAGCCCAGCAGTGCCTCCGCCCCTCGCAGCCCCATGAGGGGAGGGAGATCCGTGCCTGCAGCTGCTCCCTGCTGGTTCCCATCCCCTCCTCCCCTGCCGACCCCACACCTGGGACATCACCCCAGAGAGAAACTGAGGGAGTTGTGATGCCTTGGATTGAGCGGCAAACCCAGGTTTATTCATAAACCAGGATATTCATATTTTATAACATGAAATCTCTGCTTGCTCTGCGAGGGCCTGGGAGCTCGATGCCTTTCAAGCTCCTGAATAGCAAAATAAGGCTTGAAAGGGAACACTGCTGGGATATTTTCCATCATTTAAAGCAGGGGGTTTAATTCTTTCTGTTTCCCTCTCCCTCTCCTTTCCCTTCCCTCCCTCTCTTCTCTCCCCTCGATCTCCAGTGAGGATGTTCCAAGGAGCCCACCAGCTTCAGGGCTGGGGCGAGTGGGGGGTCACACTGAGCAGTGGGGGGCTGGAAGGCTAATCTTCAAGGCCGGGAGTCACTCGTGCGCTTGGAAAGAGCAAAGATCCCAGGAGCCAGCGGTTCCTCATCTGGTGTCAACGGCAGCGAGTGCAGGGCGTCACCTCCGTGGCGCGGGGAGCATCGAACCCCCGGGGCCGGGGGACGCTCCGGGGTCCTTGTCCTGCGCAGGTCCCTGGAGGTTCGGGAGATGGAAGGGCTGATGGAGGGCACCGGGATAATCGGGGAGACCGGGATAACCGGGACCGGGATAACCAGGATAACCGGGGGGGCCGGGGCGGGGCCGGGCGGGGCGGCGGCACCTGGGGCCGGCAGTACCGAGCGCTGCCGCCAGGGGGAGAGCGCGGCTAAGGAGAGCCGAGGGAAGGGAAGGGAAGGGAAGGGAAGGGAAGGGAAGGGAAGGGAAGGGAAGGGAAGGGAAGGGAAGGGAAGGGAAGGGAAGGGAAGGGAAGGGAAGGGAAGGGAAGGGAAGGGAAGGGAAGGGAAGGGAAGGGAAGGGAAGGGAAGGGAAGGGAAGGGAAGGGAAGGGAAGGGAAGGGAAGGGAAGGGAAGGGAAGGGAAGGGAAGGGAAGGGAAGGGAAGACCGTGTCATCCTGGAGAAAAGGAAGGAAGGAAGGATTCCGGGAAGGATACCAGGAAGGAAGGATTCCAGGAAGGAAGGAAGGAGGGAAGGAAGTATTCCAGGAACGATACCAGGAAGGATTCCAGGAATGAAGGATTCCCGGAAGGAAGGAAGAGGAGTGGTTACTCCTAATCTGTGGGGCAGGAGAAACACTGCTGACCTGACTCTTACAGGTGTCACAGCTGGAGGGTCAGTCCCGCTTTGATGGCATCACCATTTGTGCCACTCGCCCCGACCAACACCCCCAGAACTCCGAAATGCCTCTGGAATGCAGCAATGCTGGGCTGCTCCGTGGGAAGACAATCAAAGTGAAGGGATTGGGAAATGACCTGTCCTGGCCTTCCACTGAGGCTCGAGCCAAAGATCTCTGGGGCTCCAGGAGGATCTCTGTGGGTCAGTGACTCTGGCATCTGCACTTCAGGATTGGTTTGCACCTTCCTGGCAGGCTCAGGAGAGCAGGACCCCCATCCCAAGGACACGGCTCACCTCAGCAGAGCCAGGAGCAGTGGGAAGGGAAGCTAACAGGGTATTAAATGACTCTCAAGTCAGGTTTGTTTAGAATCTTTTAGTCTGAAGGATTTTTTTTTTTTTTTTTTTTTTTTGAGGAAGGGTTGAGTTTCAGCCCAAAGCCCATTAGTAAACGTCTCCTTGGACCTTACACTGAGCTGGTTTGGTTTGCAGAGTGCCCATGGGGGCTGATACCAAAACAAGGCACTGTCAGCCAAGGCCAATGAGGTCAGGAAGGGACGGGAAGGGATGTGCTGGATCTACCATCGTGATGCTGATGAGTCCAGGCTTGGTGGCTTAGGCTGCCCAGAGCAGCTGTGGCTGTTCCTGGATCCCTGGCAGTGTCCAAGGCCACTTTGGACAGGGCTTGGAGCAACCTGGGATAGTGGAAGGTGTCTCTGCCCATGGTGGTGGCACTGGATGGGCTTTAAGGTCCCTTCCAACCAAACCATTCTGTGATTCCATGACTTGAGGACACACTGGTTTTCCATGTGGGTGTCTCTGCTTGGCAAATGAGGAATGAGCCAGGTCCTGCTCTCCTGCTGGGGGGCTCTGCAGCCCTGGGGAAGCCAGGAGCACCTGCTGCCCACAGTCACGCATGGAAGGCATTTGCAGAGTCAGCTCAGCTTTGAAGTCAGCTCGTCAGCACAATTCCAGGTGTGTAGTGGGTTCACGGGGGAAACTCAGGAAAATAAACAGCTGGGTGAGAGCAGCCAGCAAAATAAACCCACCAGAGCTGAGTGTGGGGCTCTGCTGGAGCAGCTGATGAATGCCAGCACAGAGAACAAACCCCACAGCCCTGGTGCGAGCGGGAGAGGGCTCAGCTCAGCTCCTGGAGAGCAGGTGGAGCCTCTGGAGCTCCCTCTCGGTGAGGATGGATCACCACACCCTGCGCTGAGGAGCCCTCGGATCCTCCTGTGGATGCTGAGGGAATTCAGACGCCGCTTTGAGCGTCTAAAGGGAAAAAGAGAAGAGAGGAAGAAGAAAGGAGGTGAGTGTAAGAAGTTGGGTGTTTCTATAGCAGCAGCAGCAGCAGCAGGTGGGAGCGCCCGTCGCTCAGCACAGCGTGGGGACAGAGCTGGCACTGCCTGATAAGAGCTGCTGCCTCCACGGCTGGGGTCCCAGCAGCTCTCAGGATGGAGCCCTTCCCTGGAAAGCTGCTGGAGATGGGGGAGGAGGAAGGGATGGGCTCGGGGAGCCTCGGAGAGCGGGGGGAGGCAGCGCTGGGTGGCACCAAGGGGACAAAGCCCCGGTTCCTGTGGTGTTTCACACCTGAGGGCTGCTCTGGAGTCCCAGGGACAGCGATGGGCACGGAGGCTGTGGGGACAGGGGCAGTGGGGTCTCTGGGCTCCCTCAGCAGGCAGTGGGGACAGGGCTCAGGGGCAGTGGGACTGGGACAGAGCAGCCAGAACAAACCTCCCCGTGCCCAGCGGAGTGTCCTGAGGACAGGAACTGCAAGAGCTGGTGCCGAGTCAAGAGAGCAGCTGAGAAAACACATTAATGCACCATAAAGAATGTCTTTGCTTCCCAATGATCTTTTTTATTACTATTATTTATTCATTTATACGCCACTGCCTTGCTTTGCTTTTTTCTTTTTTTTTTTTTGCCTTTTCTTTTTTCTTCTCCTTTTTTTTCTCTCTCCCAGCTCTTTCAGAGCCTCATACCACCCTCTCCACCCCTGGAGACTGCATTCAAACGCTGTCTGATGCTGAGGGCTGGCTGGGGGGGTCCGGGGCCATCAGCATGCCTGGCACATGCCAAGTCCAGCCAGCAGAGCAGTGCTGGGCCCGGCCACGGCTCCTCCAGCCTCCAAATATTTGGATTCTGAAAGGGCTGGGATAGAAACACCAAGAAAAATAAATATTTTACAAACACAGTAACCGAAAACCTAAACAGGATCCCGCCGCCTCTTTCTGCCCAGGGCACGCTACTGAAGCGGAGCTTGGATGTCACAGCTGTGGCACTGACACTTTATTTCCTTACAAAGGAATGTTTCTGGGGCTGCAGCACCGCGTCAGGCCACTCCCATGGACTTTGGGGAGGAACAAAACCTGTCTGGGGATGCTGGGCAGCTCCTGGGCTGGGAATGTCCCTCTGATCCCCTGAGGGCTCGGGAAATCGAGCTCAGCCTCCTCCTTCATACCCCGGGAAGGCACGAGGGGAGCCAGGGCCTGGCCAGGCCTTGGAGGTGAAGGAGGTGGAATTTCATTGCTCCAGGACTTCCCTGGGGACCCAGGCCAAGCCTTGGAGGTGAAGGATGAGGGTGGAATGTTCATTGCCCCAGGAGTCACCTGAGGAACCAGGACCTGGCCAAGCTCTGGAGGTGAAGGAGGTGGAATGTTCATTGCCCCAGGAGTCACGTGGGGAGCCCGGACCTGGCAAAGTTTTGGAGGTGAAGGATGAGGGTGGAATGTTCATTGCCCCAAGAAGGCACAAGGAGAACCAGGACCTGGTCAAGCCCTGGAGGTGAAAGAGGTGGAATGTTCATTGCCCCAGGAGTTCCTTGGGGAGCCCTGACCTGGCCAAGCTCTGGGACTGAAGCAGGAGGTGAAAATCCCTGCTCAGGGCAGGGGTACCGAGGGCTGGGATCCAGTTCTGGCAGAGCACAAAGCCTGAGCAGGATCCTCCTGGGCAGGGCCTGGGGACCCTCCCCATGGTTTGAGAGCACAGGGACTCCAAAGCCTTCCTTCCATCACCCAAGGGCCTGTGCTGGTGACTGGAGGCATCTCCTGTGTCAGCCTGCTCTCTGTTCAGCATGGAAATGCTCCCTCCAGGCTCCAACAGTCCCCATCCCATTTCTGACACTGTGAGTGCCACCAGCTGGGACCATGGCCCTCAGGAAGCTGCTGAGCCCTTTCAGTCAGCAGTTTTTTGGCTCCAGTTCATGTTCTCTGCAGACCAAAGGAGACCTTGTCCCTTTGACTTGTTATTTAGGGGTCCCTCAGGACCCAGAGACACAGATCCCTCTCTGGGAGAGGAGGAGGAGGGCAGATGGGCCTAAACCAAAGAGGAACAAGATGTTCCAGTGCGTGGTGCTGAGGTCACTGGCTCGGCTCAGCTGGGGACCGGTCACAGAGGGCCACCATCGTGGCACAGCTGTCCATGGCCCCTCCAAATTGCTCTCTTTGCAGAGCTGTGGGGAGTGAATGAGCACCAGGGGCTTTGGTGGCCTCTCAGCCCTGGACACAGGACAGGACTGCTCCTCCTGCTGCCCCTCCAGCCATGCCCAGGCCCTGGGGTCTCACCCACCCCCTGTGCCCACTCCCCACTCAGGCTTTGGGGAGGGCTCCGTGTGCCTGGGGCTCTCTGGGGTGGTGGTGGAGCCTTTTTGTTGTGGTTGTTATTTTTAATCTGCATATTGTTGTGGATTTGCGTCAGAGACAGCAGGTTGGAGGGACGTGCCTGGCGCTTGGAGCACAACGTGGCAAGGTTGGCAGTGCCCCCCAGCTCCAGAGAACCAGATCCAGCAGGGCTGTGCTGAGCCCCAGCGCTCACCCCAGGGTCTGCAGCAGCTTCCAGTCACTCCTCACTGCCAGCCAAGCCCTGAGGATGAGCAGGGTAGGGAGGAAGGGGCTCTCAGCACCAAAGCAAGCACAGATTTGGTCCTGTGGGGCTGTTCTGTGGGACAGGAGCTCATCCTATCCTTGAGAATGAGGGATCCCACAGCCTCTGCTGCACAGGGAGATGCTGAAGAACCAGCAGAGTCACACCCTGCCCTGGAAGCCCAGAAGTGCCAGCCTGGGCAGCCTGGAGCACCCCATCTGCATCAGTCCCTGCAAGGAAAATCCAGCAGCCTCCAAGCAGGGTGGGGACAATTCCTGACTGCCACTCTCCTGCTGGATGGAAACAAACCCTGCTGTGAGCCCCCTGAGGGAGGGACAGCAATGGGACAGCATGGGAGAGACACGAGGCTGGGACCTGGAGACCTCCTTATCACTAGAGCAGTGTTTGCCTTCTTGCCCTCCTCACTCTGCTCCCCATCCCATCCCATCCCATCCCATCCCTTCCCATGGGAGCTGCTCCTGCCTCTACCACCTGTGGCAAGAGCCCCCTGTTCACCTGCCCCTCCCTGGCAGAAATCGTCTTGCCTGGTGCTTGCCAGGCTCCAGGAATGAGGAGGAGAACATGCCAGGATCTCACTGAAAGCACCAACTGTTCTCCTCACATGTAAATTCTGCTGCTCTTTTGATTTTAAATGGCTTTAATGCTGAGTTCATCTGCTAATTCCCCTCCTGCCCCTTGTGTATTGTATATTAGGAGAAATGTTGTTCTGTATCCTGAGCAGTTTATTTTATCGAGTTTAAGAGAAAATCCCATACTGAGATGCTGCAGATAAATATTCATTGTCACATCTGCTTCGGTTTAAGATTGTTGCCTAAAAATGTTAAAAATACAAACATATTTGGTGGGGGAGAGGCTGGGGTGGGAGGGTTGGAGTGGGCTGCTGAGTCTGGGCCTTCAGTGCAATTCGTCAAATGTTTTATCACCAGCAAGGAGAGGAATCACAATGAGGGGAAATCACCCAGGGGAAGGGAAAAGGGAACAGCAGCCTGAGAAGACTCAGCCTGAGACTCAGACTGGGGCCCAAGTGGAGCAGTCCTGAGTGGGAGCAGCCCTGGCATCACTGCAGGCTGGGGCACAGCTGTGGCGGTGCAGGGGTGTCCCATTCTCAGCTACTCGGAGCATACTCAGGATCTCCCAGTGCCCAGGATGGGGAGGCAGATCAACAGCGGCAGGAGTGGGGTGTGTTCCCTGTCTCTGGAATGCTGCACCGTGGGCTGGCAGTGCTGGCAGTACTCAGGAGCTGCCTGGGGGTTGTGCCAGTGCTGGGAGCCCCTGTCCAGCCCCGCTGTGCCTGGCAGTGCCATGGTGTCGTTTTGGGTAAGGGCGCAGTGCCATGGTGGCTCTGCTTGGCACAGCTGCCCCATCTCCACCTGATGAAAACATGATGGGCACCAGGAGCTGCCCTGGTGGCACTTCCAGCAGGGAGCCTGGGAGCTGCCCTGGCTTCTGCTGCCTCTGGGAAGGGCTTGTCCAGGCCACACTGGACACACACAGTGACAGGACAGCTTGGGACAACATCAAAGGGACCCAGCTTGGCGAAGTCCACACTGTCCCTGCTCCAGACACACAGAGCTCTTCCCTCCCCGCCTCTGCCAGTCCATTACTTCTGCTCAGCACCACAATTTTATTTTACATTTAAATAAAATAAACTTGACCTTATTTTATTTTTCTTTCAAAGCTTTTGCAGCTCCACCAAGCGCAGCCAGTGGATATGGAAGGCATAGTAATAAGGATAACGCTTTCCACTTGCTGAGCACTTTATATTCTCCGAGCACTGTACAAACATTACCTAATTAAACAGAGCAAGGCAGAGCCCTCTGCTCCGGCCTAATGCTGGGAAATGGAAACAAGGAAACTCTGAACCAATATGTCAATAACATCAAAGTCCCATTGTCCTGGCCTTGGCTTTGTTGCAAAGGAATCCGAAATTGTCTCAGAGTTTCCAGCATGGCTTCGGGCTCTTCACACTTGGGAAACAAGTGTGAAAGAGCTGTTTGGGAGTCAGACGACAAACCCTGATCAAAGTTGGCAGAAGTGGCCACGGAGACCCCGGGACTGCAGCCTGGCCTTTGATGCCGCCTCATGTGGGAGCCATCCCGGCGGCTCTGGCCCCCCAGCCCTCTCCAGGGCTGGCATCTTCCTCGGGGCCCTCTCATGTGCATCTGGGGAGTGTTTCCTATTAGGGATTCACACTCTGGTTGAGCTGCATTCCTAATTGTGGAGACTTGAGCGGCCCTAATAGGAAACACACCCGCAGCAGAGTCCCTGTGAGTCATTCTCCCATCAGAGCCCTCCTTGGGCTGCTGCCACATGGCAGGGACAGGGCTCAGGGGACACAGGGACAGAGCCCCGGGGGGACCCTGCTCCCAGCTGTGCCACCATCCCTCCAGGCTCTCCGTGGGTGCCGTGCCAGGTGCTGGGAATTCTGTGCCCGCCCTCCATGGCACGGTGCCTTCAGGGGACATTCTGTGGCCACCGTCCTGAGTTGGGAAGGATGAAAGTTTGACAAGAGAGTCTCACAGATATGTGTGCTTAGCAGAAAGATTTTTAAATGTAGAGTCTGATGAAGGAATAGCAATGGAAGCAAGTTTTGATATAGAAGAAAAGAATTGCTGAGCCACTCTTACTGGCTAACCAAGGAGGCAAAGGGTGTGTTAGTTAAAAGGGGTTTTTATGACTTAGAGCACAGGATAAACCCACCTCAAACAAGAAGATGTTTTTACCAAGCAGAAAGATAGCACAGGCAAACAAGCCTGTGGATGTGGCCAGTAGAAAAAAGAATTTTCCACTGCAAGAAAAAGGAAAAACAACTTCTAGCTTAACTGTAATGTACTAACTTTTAGTGACTGGAGAATAGGAACATGAATATGGTAATTATAGTAGTGATGATAGGCTATAGGTAATAGTTAAGGTATAGATTGGTTTTGCTGTATGAAGATGCCAAGCAAAGGAAAGTCTATAATGCATTGTAACCAAAACCAAAGGGTCTCCAGGCCTGCCTGCAGCTGGAGCTGACAGCTGTGGGCACAGCTCTGTCACCCATGACCCTGGGCTGCTGTAAGTCTTGGATGGAATAAACTGCATTCTGGAGAGCCCCTGGAGTCCCACATCCTTCATTTCAGCTCTTATAGTCCTGTTCCTGCAGCAGTGTTGGCACCTCTGGGGACAGGAGGGGGCTGGGCCAGAGCCTGGTGAGTGACCACGCTCATGTTCATGCTTCCATGCTCATGTTCATGTTTCCATGCTCATGTTCATGTTTCCATGTCCTGTTCATGTTTCCATGCCATGTTCATGTTTCCATTCCATGTCCATGTTTCCATGCCACGTCCATGCCATTCTCACGTTGCCATGGCCACGCTGGGGACTGTGCCCAGCTGTGCACAGCCACTGCCCACCCTCTGGGATGTGCCCAGAGTGGGGATGCCTCAGTCCCACCTCCCACAGCAGCTTGGGGGTCCAGGCTCTGGCCCAGAGCGCAGCCACCCCTTGTTTAGCAAACTGAGGTGACCTTGGAGTGCCGGCCCTTTGTGTCAGCGCCCAGGTGTCCCATTTGTCACCGTGACAGCCCACACAGCTCTGGGAAAAGGTCACCTGAGCTCTACCAGCCCTTCCCTTTCACATTTATGCTGATGGCAAATTAATTCTTCATCAGAAGCCCAAATGCCCCCTGTGCCATTGTTTGATGTTTTCCAAATCTGGTTCAGGTGCTCCCCTCCCTCCTCCCCAGCACTGAGACACACCAAAGACAAAGCATCAGCCCCTGAATTTTTAGGACAAATTCCCTGATTCTGGGGATGTTCTGGCTGAATCTCAGTGCATTTTTCTTTGTCTGCTTGACAGCAATACCTGGTGATGTCAGACAAGCCTCTGGGGCCCTCGACTCTCATTACCAGCCTGTCTAATTAAGAAGAGATGCTGCTGCTGACTGCTTTGGAGAACGATGTGGGGAAGCAACAAATGCCAATCTCCATCACCAGGGTCTGTGCTTTTGGGGTCTGCATCTTTAGAGACAGGAGGGCAGCCCTGAGTGTGTCCCAGACAGTGCAATGACAGGTTCAGCAGCAGGAGCCCCTCTGAGCCCCAAAGGGTGCAGGCTTTGGGGAGTCAGGAGCCTGATTTTATCGGAGCAGACTCACTCCAGTTGCTAACAATTAGCAGGGGCTGGCTGATCATTAAGGCAAAATGAGCCACTCCCTGTCCATTCCACCCCAGCTGGAGGTTTGGGTTGGGAAATCGAGGTCCTGCATGTTCCAGTTCAGATCCTTTCCAGCCCTGCAGCCCCTCTGGAGTTCCCAGTGAGGCTGCTGCAATTCCCTTGCTCAGGAACAACCTTTCCCAGGCCTTTCCCTCAGGTTGGGGATGTTTGGCACAGGCTGAGGAGGGAACTCTTGTTTTTATTCTTCTACAACAGGAATGTTTTTCCTCCTGTTATTCATCAAATTCTGCTGGAATTTAATACCCACCAGCTCTAAACAGCCTCTTGCACTAACAGTGATTGATGGTTTCCAACCAGTCCATAAATGCTGCCCCTCCTCAGCCCTGCACTTTCTCTCCTTCTCTCCCTATCACTCCATCTCTCCTCTCTTCCCTTCTCTCTCCTCTCTTCCGGGCCAGACAAAAGCTGATCATGCTGTTGTTATGTGGATTGATTTGTTTTCTGTTTCTGCTGTGTTTTGGGCTAGGAGGAAGACATCAGGGATTTGTGAAAGAGCAGTGAAATGCCATGGCCAATGAAGCCTGACTAGGAATTCCTCAGGTTATTATCTCTTAGGTTAGGGAAATCCGGGCAAATTTCTGTACGGAAACACTTCAGGAACAGAAAACAGAGGTGCCAGCAGGATGGAGCAGCCCAGGACAAGGCTCCTGAGCATCCTCCTGCCCCCAGGGGCTCAGGGAGTGACAGCAATTGCTGGGTTCTCCCTGGATGAGCAGTTTGTAGTCCCAAGGCACAAATCCCCAGGAGTTCTGGCTCTGGGGGCTGGAGACAGCTGGTGCCAGGGAACAAGGAAGGGCGAGATGGAAGGAGGTAAGGTGAAACATGGAGAAACCCTGTGACTCCCTAGAGACAAAAGCATCCAGCAGATGCTGGCAGGGAGGGCACTGTGGGATGCCAGGGATGAGCTGGTGAAGGTAAGGGTGCCAGGCAGGTGAAGATCAGGATGCCAGGCTGGTGATGCTGAGGGTGCCCAGCTGGTGAAGGTGAGGGTGCCAGGCAGGTGAAGGTGGAGGTGCCAAGCTGGTGAAGGTGAGAGTGGCAGGCAGGTGATGCTGAGGCTGCTAGGCAGGTGATGTTGAGGGTGCCAAGCTGGTGAAGGTCAGGGTGCCAGGCAGGTGATGCTGAGGGTGCCAAGCTGGTGATGCTGAGGGTGCCAGGCAGGTGAAGGTCAGGGTGCCAGGCAGGTGATGCTGAGGGTGCCAGGCTGGTGAAAGTGGGGGTGCCAGGCTGGTGATGCTGAGGGTGCCAGGCTGGTGACGCTGAGGGACCCCAAGAGGCAGAGCCCCCTCCCCACAGCACTCAGCCCCGCTGGGAAGGGGCTGCTCCCCGGCTGTCTCCTTCCCCTGGCCGTTTGCTGGACTTCCCACGAGTCTGGATAAATTATCCCTGTCTTTCCCCTTCCCCTGCGCTTTCCCCAGCAAAGCTCCCTCCTACCTGGTGGGGGCTGCCCTTCCCTTGGAAAACCCGGCACTCCGAGGAGCCCGGGCTCTCCTGTTCCAATTAAGCTACCTGAGATAAAATCTGGGGAGCTCTTAGAGGGAAACAACTTAAAGAGATGTAAAATGGTAACTTGATTTACTCATTTGTTCCTGACCGTTTGATTCCTCCCCGAGCCGCCACCCAGCCAGCTGGGTTATGTGTCACCGGCAAAAAAAACCCAGTGCAGGCATATCCCTTATCAGATCAGCGCGTTAAAAGGATTTGGGGAATGCTAATGCAGGCACGGGGATTGGGAGATGGGGCTCGCTGGCTACGGGTGGCCGAGCACCAGGCAGCACCTCGGCTCCCCCTTCCCCGGCTCCTGTTTCCCCTGGGATGTGGCAGCAGGGCTGGCTGGGCTCTCCTCCCAAAGCAAGGGCCCAGTGGGGAATCTCATCCAGCCTTTGCCCAGAATCCCTGGGGAACATTTCTTGCCCTGTTTTGCTGGATTAAGTCAGTTATTTTTTGGGGTATCAGCTGGAGGCAGCTCCTGTGCGTGCCTGGCTCTGCTGCGAGCGGTGTGCTGCTCACTCCCTCCTGGCTGATGCCATCCTGGGCTTCTCCAGGCACAGGCACAGGAGTCATGTCCCATCACTGACTCCAAAGGCCCAGCCCAAGGCTGGCACTGCTCCCCAAACAGGCCCTGGGATGGGGATTTGAGATCCACAAGGAAAATCAGAGAGGTTGTGGAGTCCCCATCCCTGGGAGTGTCCAAGGCCGGGTTGGATGGGGCTTGGAGCAACCTGGGACAGTGGAAGGTGGCACTGGATGGGCTTTGAGGTCCCTCCCAACATAAACCAGTCTGGGATTCCATGAAAACCCCTCGGGATTAGGACATGAGTCACACTAATGCCTGGGAGGATTATTTTGCAAATTAACAAATGCAATTTGCTCCCCAATCCAGCACGGGGCAAGGCCAGGATGGTGGGAATCTCATTCCCTGTGACAAGAGCAGCTCTGTTTCAATTACTGCTGCACATCCTGGGGTGACAGGAGCCCCCGGTCCTGCTGGTCCTGCTGTTAACCCTGCTCTGGGGTGTGCAGAGAGCCAGTCCTGGGTGTCCCAGTGGTGAAGGGCAGATTAGCCAGGCCCTGCTGCATAAGGCTGGAAATATATTTAGCTCCTCAGCGTGCTGTGGATTAAGAGCAGCAGGAGGCCTGGCAGTTCCACTCCAGGGGCTGGCAGGGAGCATTCCTGAGCTGAGCTGAGCTGGCATTCCCTTCTCAGCACCTGTTGGATGGGTGCCCCGGTATTCCCGGGGCTGCTCCCCCACTCCTGCCCTCAGGCAGGATCCTGTTGTCCCT
Organism: Ammospiza nelsoni; assembly: GCF_027579445.1. NCBI lineage: Eukaryota > Metazoa > Chordata > Aves > Passeriformes > Passerellidae > Ammospiza > Ammospiza nelsoni. The sequence goes on along the minus strand of NC_080647.1, from coordinate 5,892,679 downwards.
GCTGTCACTTGGCTGCTCAAAGAAGATTCTGCAGAGTCAGACTCAAGCCATGAAGGTTTTGAGGATGTTTTAGGGCAAAGAGCCCCTCTTTAGGATTTGTTCTTGTCCTTTCCTTCCACCAGTCCCTGTCCTTGAAGTGGCACCACCCTTATCCAGGGGGATGAGTTCACATTGTGGGGGCTTGAAAATGAGCATTTTTAGCTGTTGCTGCCCCTGTGCTCAGCTCCAGTCCCATCCCATGGGGCTTTTTCCCTCGGGATGGCTCTGTTACTTGCCCATGCCTGCCCTGTTCCTGAGAGCATCCCACCCAGTTATCCCCATGCCTGGCTCATTTATAAATTGTATGGAAATACAAATGTCCCCATGTCACCTCACAGGACATGTCACCCTCCCATGCCTAGCTCATTTATAAATTGTATGGAAATACAGATGTCCCCCTGTCACCTCACAGGATGTGTCACCCTCCCATGCCTTCAGCACCAGATGAGAGCATATTTGTGTTTTTCCCTCACTGATATCCTGGAAAAAAACCCATTTTCACCACATTTACAAGGGAGGTTTTCCAAGAAATCCTCTCCACAGGGACGCCAGAACTGGAGACCCTGGAGTGCTCCCTTGTGCTCCATCAGAGCCCTTCCCATTCTGGATAATCCCATACAGCCTATGCTGGGAATTCCTGGCAGCTGGAGAACACATCAGGTTATTTGCAGGCCCTGGTCATTCTGGGCACTGTAGGAATTCAAAAACCCTTCAATAACCACCCCTGCACTGGGACATGGGGCTGTCCCAGCCCTTGGCAGCCCATCTTTCCACAGGGGTTACAGGAAACTTGGGAGACACTGACAAAACCCAAACTTGCACTCAGTAAAATGAAAAACAAACTGAAAAATTCCCCCTGTCCAAAACCTGCCTCAAGTCAACCCAAACGTTTGCTTCAATCATCGAGCAAACATTCCGTGTGTGCTCCAAGCTTTTCCTTTTTAAGCTCCTTAAGTGGGCTTGAGTTAAACACAGGCAAATTTCTCCTGAAAACATCGTTTCAGCCCAAATCACAGAGCTTCAAGAAGCTTTCCTTCAAAGCCAGCAGATTAAACCTGGCAGATTTGGTTGGATTTTTCCCTTTTTTGGGGAGTATAAGATCATTCCCGTTGGGTCAGTGTCGCAATTGACTTGCAGCTGCACTTTTGGGTGTTTGGCAGAGGAGTTTCCCCTAGCTCTGCCTTCTGTGGCCTCATTTGATGGCTAGTGGCACGGGCTGTGTCTGCTGTCACCTCTGTCACTGCTGCCACCACCGCTGTCCCCAGCTCCTCACACCCACCGCGAGCACAGCCACGCCGAAACACGGCCAAGCCAGAATTTCTGGTTTCCATAAAGGAATATGGAGAATATTATCCAGTGAGATTTGAAACTGAGGTGGGAAAGCTGCCAGCCTGCAGCGTTTTCAAAGAGCCTCCTGTATCTCGTGTTGCTGAAAACTGGGAAGTCCCGTGGGCTGGAGAAGGGGAGGCAGGAGGGCTGGGGGGTCCCCGAGGTGGGCACGGGGATGGAGGCAGAGCAGGGGGAAACCTTCTGAAGGGGTCCTTTCATATTAGAATAAGTCATAATTAATGCTATCAGGTGGCAGGAAGGCAGCATCAGGTAACATGAGCAGGGCCTTATCTCTCCCTGCATCCCGGGGCTGCGGGTCTGGGCTGAGGGAAAAGCAGGAGGCTCACAAAAAGTGTTGGGAGTGGGGCACTGCTGCCATGGGGAGCCCAGCTCTGGTCCTGCCTGGCAGGATTTCCTCAGAGAGGTGAGGTGAAGCAAGCCCTGGATGGATGGATGGATGGATGGATGGATGGATGGATGGATGGATGGATGGATGGAAGGATCCACACAGATCCATCTTCATGAGGAGGGAGGACGGATGCGACGGCATTCACCGGGGTCTGAGGATGAGGGAAGAGATGAGGATCTGACTCCATGTTTCAGAAGGCTTGAGTTATTATTTTATTATATATATTACATGAAAACTATACAAAAAAAATTAGAAGAAATGATTTAATCAGAAGGCTAGCTAAGAATAGAAAAAGAAGGAATGATAACAAAGGTTTGTGGCTTGGCTCTCTGTCCGAGCCAGCTGGGCTGTGATTGGCCATTAATTAGAAACAACCACATGAAACCAATCACAGATGCACCTGTTGCATTCCACAGCAGCAAATAACCAATGTTTACATTTTGTTCCTGGGGCCTCTCAGCTTCTCAGGAGGGAAAATCCTAAGCAAAAGATTTTTCAGAAAAGATGTCTGCGACAGATGGAGGGTGTGGAGAAGGGGTAAGCACCCAGGAGGTCCCACAGGGGGGGGTTTGGCTGTCCCATCAGCATCTCTGGAAGCTGCCAGGCCTTTTGTGGTGCCACCAGTGCCATGGTGGTCCTGAGGGGCTGGGCTGGTCACTGGTGTCTCTGGGATCTGAGCTCCAGATGTGCTTTGAGCCATTTGTTCATTAGGAGCTGATCTAACCATTCCCTGCTCTGGTCTCACAAACCACTTGTCCTTTATTTACACTTTTTTAGGCCAAGCTCTCTCTCTTTATCCTCCTCCTCCTCAGTTGGGTCACAGACACATAATTCCACCTTAATTAGTGACATTATTCCTGACAGTGGGGCTGTCAGGAGCCTGAGTCACCTGGGTTAGCAAATCCCTGGCCTTGGGGACAGCTTGAACAAGAGGGTTTGGGGCAAAACCCTGATTTGGGGAAAACTCTTTTGCCATGTAGAAAAAAACATATTTGAAAACAAAGCACTTAAAACTGGTGGATCAAACCCTCCTCATGGAAATGCCTGTGTGGGAAAAAAGCCTCTGTGATCTCAATTACCTTCCTCTGTGAGGATCCTGCATAGCTGAAATTGTTTAGTTTCTGAGCAGCAATGATAAAAAAAACACTTTAGGTTTTTATTTCCCTACTTCAGCTTCCCTTGGGAAAAGAGCTGGAGCAGGCGATTCCACACATGCACACAGGCACAGGGCACACAACAGCCAGAACAAAATCCCAACAAACACAACTTGTTTGCTTTAGTTTTGTTTTTCGCTGAAAAAATGTGAACTTCTCTCTGAGAAAAGACAATGCGATGGGCTCGGCTCAGCTCTGTGGCCTGCCCTAGTTTTGGGGAATTTGTTTTCCAGTTTGCAGCCATCCTTAGCCTTCAATTTCTCCTATTAAGGATAAGACTAAAGCAGCCCTGAGGCATCAGCCCTTGGAGGGAAAGAGGAAAAGGGATGGAAGTGCTCATGGGAGGCAGCCTCTGCTGTGGGCAGAACACAGACTGGGATTGTTGGAGTGTCCTGTGCAGGGCCAGGAGTTGGGCTCAGAGATCTCCGTGGGTCCCTTCTGAGTCAAGATAATCTGGGATTTTGCCCCCATGTCCTGGCAGCTCAGCTTGTCCCCTGTGGGATTGTGGATCTGAGGGATGGATGCAGGGATGGATCTGGGGAGGTGATGGATGGTCCCTCCCATCCTTTCATCCCACCCTTGTCCCTCCCTGAGTTGTCAAAAGCAACAACACTTCAAGACCAACCCCAAATAAATACAGGAATATTGGGTGATGAATGATCCCTGCTCTGAAATCCACCTGGGCAGTTGGCTCCTCCAGCTGGGCAGTGCCACCTCGGGAACGTGTCACCGTGTCACCGTGTGTCACAGCACCCGGGGCAGGGCACAGGGCAGCTGGCCGGGGTTTGCAGATGTTCTCCTGTGCATCCACTGGCTCTCAGTGCGGTTCCCTCCGTGACAGCCATGGGGAGGATTGGGGAAAGCTGCTCCGAATTCCGCATCCCTCTGCCGAGCGCGGGGTCCCCCGAGGCCAGAGCTGACTTTGTTTTCCTGTCTCCCGCGGCACAGGCAGCCCGGGAACGCGGGATGAATAGGAATGGGAATAACAAATGGGCTGGAGATAAGGCAGCGTCTGCGGGAGTCACCGCGAGGCACCGGAGAGGGAAGGCGGAGGGGGAGGATGCCGGAGTTAGCGGCGTCCAAACGGGATTAGAGTGACGAATTTCGGAGGGATGAGGGGCTGGAAGGTGCAGGGGAGGTGGAGCACGGAGCTCTCTCTGCCTGATTTTCCTAGAGACAGAGCTGCCCCTGCTCGGCCAGGATTTGGGAATACACCCCAGACACCAAGGGATGGAGGAGATGTGGGCAGGATAGGCAGGGGGAGAGCAGAGCCCAAGGAATTGCATGGGGAGGGCTGGAGAGAAAGAGGAGAAAGAGGAGAAAGAGGAGAAAAGGAGAAAGAGAAGAAAGAGGAGAAAGAGAAGGAAGATGAGAAAAGGAGAAAGAGAAGAAAGAGGGGAAAGAGAAGGAAGATGAGAAAAGGAGAAAGAGAAGAAAGAGGGGAAAGAGGAGAAAAGGAGAAAGAGGAGGAAGAGAAGGAAGAGGAAGAGGCTGCCTATCTAGGTAGGGTGGCAGATCTTCTCACCTGTGCATGGCAAACACATCAGCACAGCAGCTGGAAAACTGGGAAATCACTGCAGGAGTGTGAGCAATTCACCCCAAGGCTTCTTTGTTCATGGCTGTCACCTGGGAGCTGGCTCATGGAACCAGGAGGGAAATTCAGCTTTATAGCAGGGGACACCCCATGGGGACACTCTGTGGACTGGAACCTGCTGGTGTTGGGGTGGGAGAGGCAGAAAAGCAGGGGAGAGGTGTCAAAGCATTGACCTTCAGCTGGTTTAGAGGTGTCAGCAGGCAGAAGGGAGGGGAATGATTTAGAAAGGTGGAGGAATGTGGAGCTAAGAAGGTGGAATTGAGGAAAGGAAAGCAGATGATAAATTTCAGGGAAATAATCCAATTAATCCGACAGAGAGAGGTAGAGGAGTGAGGAACCCCTCTCTGGGAAGAGACGGGACCAGCCTGCTGTGGGCCTGGGAGATCAGCTGGACTTCCAAAGTGTGCAGCCCTGCAGCTCCTTGGGGCTGGCATGGGGAGCAGGGATGGCTCATTGGGAACACCAAATTCCTCTTAGCAGGGACAGAGGATCTCATTCTGGTGGTGCTCCTGCATGCTGGGACCCAGCCCAGCCCTGACAGGAGCGTTCCTGGCTTCTCCTCCTGCTCTATAACACATCCTGGAGCAGTTTCCTTGCACCATCCAGGGCTGGACACTGACAACTCACCCTGGAGCCAGCGTTGGCTGCACTAGGGAGCAGGAGACCAGCCTGGTTTGGGGTAATTCCAGGCTTTTTTCGCTTTATGGGAGCATCCCAACAAACATTCGGGCTGGCCTGCTTCCCAACAGCTGCACACAGTGAGCTGAGATGCACAGAGAAGCTTTATGGCCTCTGCAGCTCCAGATAAGGGTTGGTGGGATTGAAATGAGCTGAGGAAAGCTCAGAGCCCATGAGCCTGAGGCTTCCCATGTCTGCTCCAGAGAAAATGGGGCCAACCCAACCACACACACTGGGCTCCCTGTACTGCCAAGCCGGGCTGAGTGGGGTCAGAGTTAGGCAGAAACAAGAGACAGAAAAGGCTGATTAGGTCACTAATTTCATCCTCTCACCAATTAGACAGGAAATTATTTAACTGCTTTATTTATTTATTTAGGAATGTACCTCAGCAGGAAAAGCCCAGCAAGAGCTGCCCTCGTGCACAGGGAAGGGTGGGAGCCCAGCTCGTCATTCATAAATGCACATTTGTGAAAAGCATCTGCTGAAGGAAAATCTGGGGAGCAAACCTCTCCTGACAAGGCTCTGAGGCTATGTGGGCTACAGGGCTGGGGAGGGAAGTGGGATTTGCTGTGTCCTGGGTATGGGTGCTCTTCTGAAACATCCCTGTTGTGATATGTCCTTTACTAGAGACATTTTCCAACCCCAGAGGGTAAAAGTGACCCTCAAACCGCACCCCCTGGGCTTGGTGGCACCTGGGGCAGCACCAGCTCCCTACACAGCTCACCCAGCCCAGCCCAGCTCAGCCCCTTTCTGGGAAAAGCTCTGTCTGGTGAGGAATTTGCAGTGCAGCTCCTCCAGCAGGATGGGAGGATTGTCCCATTGGACAGCTGAGAAGATTTATGAGGTCATTAAATGGAACTCTCTGGAGAGAGCCCAGGAATGGTTTGATCTCTGCCCCAGGTCCTTCATCCACAGAAATGCAGGGTTGCAGGGCTATGGTCACAAAGGGGGAGAGCCGTGCCAGCAGCTCCCTTCCTGCCTTGGTGTCATCAGCACTCCGCTCCCCCTTCAAAATGATGATGAAAACCAATTTCCAAACCTCAGGGTTTGTTGGGTTTTTTTCCCCTAAATGGAATTCTTGCTTCCCAGCCAGCCTCAGCTCACTTGTGAAGCAGAAGGACGGGCAGGAGGCTCTCCTGGGTGGAGATGGGCTGGAATGGGCTCAGAGGCTGACTTGGAAACCAGAGGAGAGGAGCCCCATGGCCGGGGCTGCAGCATCAGGGGCAGGGCCCAAAGGCAAACGGGGCCATGGCCAGTGTGTCTGAGCCAGGGGGACAAGGTGGAATTGGTGACACGTGTGCCCACCTGCACAGGGACCCAGGGAAGCTGTATGTGCGGAATGGGGGATGCTGTGTGTGGGAATGCTGTGTGTGGAATTTGTGTGCAGGGAATTCTCTGTGCAGGGAATGCTGTGTGTGGAATTCTTTGTGCAGAGAATTCTGTGTGTGGAATTCCGTGTGTGGAATTCTGTGTGCAGAGTATGCTGTATGTGGAATTCTGTGTGCAAGGAATGTTGTGTGTGGATGCTGCGTGTGGAATTCTGTGTGCACAGAATTCTGTGTGTGGATGTTGTGTTGGAGGATGCTGTGTGTGGAATTCTGTGTGCAGAGAATTCTGTGTGCAGGGAATGCTGTGTGTGGAATTCTGTGTGTGGAATTCTGTGTGCAAGGAATGCTGTGTGCAGGGAATGCTGTGTGTGGATGCTGTGTTGGAGGATGCTGTGTGTGGATACTGGGTTTGGATGCTGTGTTGGAGGTGCCCTGTCAGAGCACACCTGTTCCCCCCACACCTGTTCCCCCACACCTGTGCCCTGCTGCACCAGAGCTCCTGCTCCACCTGGCGTGGGCAGGACTGGATGTGCTCAACATCCCCGTGTGCCAGGGCCTGAGCCAAGCAGGGCACAGCAGTGGCCGTGTCTCCTCGTGCTGGGGCTGCCTCCTCTCCTCGCTGTCCCTCTCCCCAGCTCTGGCAGGACATGGCACAGCTGGGCTCTGTCCCCTGGGTAGTGGCACAGCCAGCTGGGCACAGCTGGGCACTGTCCCCTGGGTGGTGGCACTGCCAGCTGGGCACTGCTCCCTAAAGCAGAGTTCCAAAGGATCCGGCCCAGGGACGCAGCTGCTCTGCTGTTATCACACAAGAGCAGGGATGAGACAACCCAGTTATCAAGGAGAGAGAGACACAGAGAGAGAGGCTCCTTCTCCCCTCCATCCCCCCCCAGCCTTCTCCGTGATCATTCTTGTTACTCATTTCCCCTCTCCTCTCCTTGCCAGGCAGACGCTTTCACAGGGCAAATCCAAACGAAAGCCTTGCAAAGAGGATGCTCATAAAATATTTATGGAGAGCTGCAGTGAACACGAGTAGGATAATGAGGGTCTGTGGGAAATGGGATGTGTCCAAACTCGCACAGCGAAGGCCTCGTACGAGGCAGAGGCGCACGGTGGAGGCCATTAGTGAGTCCTGCAGGGTCTGCACTCATTTCCTCCTCAGCTGCCACACACAGCTCTGCTTTGGCTTTCCCTCGCTGGCACTGGGGCTTTTTCTCCCTGGCAGCTGCTGCCTGCACTGCTTGGGGATGGCTGGAGTGCCCTGGGGCTGTGCAATGCTCTGTCCAGCCCCATGGCTGTGCTCTCCAGGACAGGGACACTGTGCCCCCAGGGCAGGACACAGCCACTGTGCCACCTGTGGGAGCAGGACAGGGACACTGTGCCACCAGGGCAGGACACAGACACTGTGACACCTCTGGGAGCAGGACAGGGACACTGTGCCACCAGGGCAGGACACAGACACTGTGACACCTCTGGGATGCAGCCTGGTCACCAGCCCTCCTCTCCCAGACGCTTTTGTGCTCCAGCCCTGTGACTGTCCTGCACTCCCTGACAAACCCACACAGGGCAGCTGGGGAGGGCAGCAAGGTCTGGCAGAGGGATGGGAGTCAGTTCCCTTCATTGGGGTTGCTTTAGGAAGGGGAAGGTTGGCTCAGGTGTGAGCATCTCCTTCCCCCCACCCTTCCCTGCCATCCCCTGCAGTCTGTGGGGCTCTGCTCCCATAAACTCCCCCACACTCAGCCCCAAGGCCTGATCCCAAGCACTGCTCCTGGGCTCTGAGGCTCCAGGTGAGCTCTGGTACAGTGCAAACCTATCCTATCCTGGGACAGAACCCATAAACACAGCAGCCCCACTAAGGCAGGGATGAGCTGCCTCAAACCGTGTCCTGCAGCAGCCATTCCAGCCCCTTCTCCAGTTTCCCGGGGCGGGTGTCCCACAGCTGGAACGCTGCTGACCTCTGCAGAGCCTGCCCCAGCTCCAGCCCAAGCTGCAATTCCTCTGCTGTTGGCCAAGAGCACCGCGGGGGCACTGCTGCTCCTCTTCCTCCCTCAGCTCTCCCCCAGCAAGCCCCCAAAAAGCCCCTGAGCTCGTGCTGGAGCGCTGATCCTGCTGGGAGCCATGCCTCTGGCAGATGTTTGCTGTGATACAGGACACGACAGCTTTTATGGCCTGTCAGCTGGAACCCAATCTCCTCGGGTCTTTAGGTTAAAATGGAAAAGCAAAGCTTGCACGCATGTCTGTGCCAGCAGCATGGCCTGCTGAGCCTCCCAGCAATCCCAGAACCTCCTGGAGCAGAGCAGGAACCTCTGTGTCCCTTACTGTCACACAGCCCAGCCCAGCAATCCCAGAACCTCCTGGAGCAGAGCAGGAACCTCTGTGTCCCTCACCATCACCCAGCCCAGCCCAGCAATCCCAGAACCTCCTGGAGCAGAGCAGGAATCTCCATGTCCCTTACTGTCACCCAGCATAGCCCAGCAGCCCCAGAACCTCCTGGAGCAGGAATCTGGGCTGTCCTCACCATCCCACTCTGTCCAGGCTGCTTTTCCCAGCGCCATGTCCCAGGACATGCCCTGTGTCCCCATCCATGTGATAGGGATGTTCCTGACCCCAACCCAGATGCCTGGGGTGGGCATTTTTCCTGTTAGCCCCACGAAGGAACAAACAAGCAAGGTCACACATACCTTCCTTATGATGACTGCAGTTAGATTCCCACCTCTTCCAGGCTGGGAAAACACCCCAGTGCTTCAGGCTGTTGCACATCACCAAACATTACCAAATCCTGGAGAATTACAAGAAACCCCATGTCTGCTTCACTCCCACTGTTGAAGGAAGGAGAATTATCCCCCTGGGAGCTGAGAGAGTTCCTCACCTCCCTGGTGGAACTGTGCTGTCTCCTGTGTGGGAGCAGGCAGGGATGGTTCAGAGAACCATGGAATAGTTCAGGTTGGAAAAGACCTTTGAGATCATCGAGTGCAGCTGTTAATTCTGTACTGCTGAGCCCAGGGTTAGGTTTAAATAAAACACTGCCAGATTTCAGGTTTAGGCTTAAATAAAACACTGCCAGATTTCAAGTTTAGGCTTAAATAAAACACTGCCAGATTTCAGGTTTAGGTTTAAATAAAACACTGCCAGATTTCAGGTCACCCTCTCCACCTGTCCTGGTGCTACCACAGCACCTGAGAAGGTCACATGAGCTGGGTTTGCCAATGATCAAATCCTTCATCAGTGTCACACCAGGACCTCTGGGGGTGGTGGGAGGGAGGCAGAGGAGCTGCTCCCTTGAGGCTCCTGGTGGTGTCTCACTCTCTAGACCAGCATGGGACACTCAGGCAGGGCTGCCTGGCTGGTGGATCCCACCCTGCCCTCTCCCCCTCCATCTCCATCGCCCACAAGCCTCAAAGTTCAAGTGGTTCAGGACGGGGAAGAGTGTTCCAGACATGAAAGGTATTTCTGGGCATGGGGGAAGAAGTGATTAATCTCAATTAAACGCTTGGACACTGTATAATCTGGGGCAGCAGATTGGGTTACCAGTCCTCCTTCCCATGGCTCTTGGAGGGATATTCCAGCCTGAGGAGACTTTGGGAAGATGTTTTGACTGCTGAAGTGCCAAACTTCAACAACCCTGTTGTAATTGGGGCTGTGGTGAAACATGGATGTTGTTTTTTGCCTCCTGAGCCTCCCGGACAGCCCAAGGTTTGTGCAGCTGTCACCTCTTTCCCTTTCACACTGTGACAGCTCCCACCCCAGATCACTTTTCCCAAGGTCACTTCTCAGGGAAAAAAAGGGGAAAAAAAAGAAACCCACAGAGGCTGGTGCTTCCAAACTCCAGAGCAGCTCAGCAGCCTGGGCAGAGGTGCAGGGAACCACTGCTCACCCAGCTCTCAGGCTTCCTGCTGCTGGATCGGGGTTTTCCTCCTCCAGCCCAGACCCCACATCCCACTGGACTCCCACTGTCCCTTCCCACAGCTCCATGAGCATCCCCCAGAGCTGGGGCTCCTTGGCATCTGTGTGCCCCAAGCCCTGCTGGGGTGCTGGGAGGGATCAGCCCCACCTGAGCTGTGGCACCAGCAGGATTTGAGCGTTGGTCCCCAAGGAGAGCAGTGACTGTGGAGCAGTGAGGAGCCCAGACACACAGAGAGAAGGGTTTCATCCAACAGAGCTCTCAGATCCTCCTTGTTATTTAACAGCCTCCTTCCCCAGACTAAAGAGCTGGTCGTGATGTTCTGTAGGGACTAATAACAACCTAATCCCAAGCTGTAATGGACTAAACACACCCCTTGTTCTGAGGCTCACCCAGAGAGATCCCACATCCCCCCTGTGCTCTGAGCCCTTTGTGGTGTCACACAGCACACGGCCCTCAGTGACATGAGACAGTTCTGGGTAAGAAGTTAAAAATAAATATATTCCCAGGGGGAGCAGCAGAGGGATAGACCGAGCCAGGGTGTAATTACCTGAGCTGGAACAGAGCCAGGCTCTAAACTTGTATTGCAAATTCCTTGCATTGCTTTAGATACCTGCTAACAAAGTGATTATAAAAACTATATTTATAGCAGATTAGGAGCTATGCAATAGATCCACATCCGTAATTAACCATAATAGATCTGCATTGATTATTATTGATGTTAATCCTCTTCTAAATATGTGCACATTAATTACTCAGCGTTTACCACAGACGCAATTATTTTAGGAACAGACACAGTTGGTGGGGGCAGCAGACAACGGGGTGTTTATTCCGATTTTAGTGTTTATTTTTCTCTCTGCAGCAGCACCTACATCAGGTTGTACAAGAACAAAGAGCATCTGAGTCCAAGGGCCTGGAGCATCCAGGCTCCCACACCGTGATAAGCACTTACAAGTGCCTGGGAAGGATCTTGCCAAAATATTGCTTTTGATGCATAAAATATTTCCTCATTACTATGAAACACAGCATGGTGCCAGCCTCCAAGGGTGACACTGCTCCTTTTCCTGGCTGCCTGTGGGGGTGTTCAGCTCCAGCACCATGTGAGCCTCATCCCAGTGCTCCTGCTGGCTGGGTTGGGGTGGGAATTGATTGTTGGGAATGAAGGCTGGGTGGGTTGGTGGGGGGAGCCTTCAGGACAGTTCCTGGGGGTGCTCAGCTGGGGCTGGCTTTCAGGAGCCTTGGAATTTGCTCATCACTTTCCCAGCTGGAACACACGGGGTGTCCTGGTTTGGGCAGTGAGTGAATCCAGCCTCTGGAATTCTTTCCCCACCATGATGATCCATCCCCACCACGAGTTGGGGACCATCTGCACTCAAACAACATCCTCCAAGAGCCAGGTTCTGCATGTCATGGGCTGTTCCTGTTTGAGATGTCCCAGAGCCTCCCAAAAATAACTCAGTGGAAAACACCTGTCCTATCTTCTTCCCTTTCTGTCCTTCATCTTTTATTTCCTTCTCCCTGTCCTTTATTTCTCTCTCTGCCTTCAAGCAGGAAGAGCAGGAAGGAGTTGGTGCTTTGAATTGTGCTGCTCCCACCGCCCTGTGTCCCTGTGTCCTTGTGTCCCTGTGTCCTTGTGTCCTTGTGTTCTTGTGTCCCGCTGTCCCTGGGTCCCTGTGTCCCACTGTCCCTGTGTCCTTGTGTCCCTGTGTCCCATGTCCCTGTGTCTCACGGTACCTGTGTCCCTGTGTCCCTGTGTCCCTGTGTCCCTGTGTCCCTGTGTCCCTTGTCCCCGTGTCCCTGCGTCCCACTGTCCCCTCCCTTCTCCCTCTCCATTCCCATGGAGATGCCTCCCACAAGGCAATGCAGGGAAGATGATTCCACCCCTGGCACTCCTCCCCAGGCCAAAGCATCTCCAGTGGTGAAGAGTTTTGGTCAGCTTTGGGTGAGAAGAGTCCTGAGCATCCCATCACCCCAGGAAGAGCAGGAGGAGGCGCTGAGAGAACTGGAATGAGGAGCTGGAAGTGCTGGATGAAGCTGCAGGACCATCAGGTGCTCCAGCCTGGCAGGGAGTGGGGTCACAGCTGCCACGGTGGGATGTGGTCCCTGTCCAGAGAAGGGAGGAGGAGCTGCCCTGTCCCACCACTGCTGCCGGGGCGATGCCACATCCCAAAATCCCCACTGCTCCCAACCCCTGATGGACACCTGATGGCTAAAGCAGCTTCCCCCTTGTGCCCAGAACACAGCAATCATGACCCAGATCCTGTTCCCTACATTGCAAACCCCCTTTCCAAATCCAGCAATTAGCCTCCAATTTGCTTTCCCCACTAATGGCAAATGGGATCTCTCTGGGACGCTCTGACCAGACCCTGTTTTCTTCATCAGCTCAAAACCTTTCCGTCTTATTTATTTTTCACCCTTTCCCCAAATGCATTCCCCACCACAAAAATAACATTTTTCAGATCTTTGCAATCATTTTTTCCACATTTTTTCTGTCACAGCTTTGCAGGAATCAGCGTTTCTGGTGGGAGCAGGGAGGATGAGCAGCTCCAGCCTCTCCTTCCACGGCCGATGAGCTGGGGTCTCATTTGGGGTCGGTGGTCCAGGAGGGCCCCCAGTGACACCCACAGAGTTCAGACCAATTAGGGACTTCTGACTGGGGGGAAAAGGGAAAAGAAAGAGCCAGGAATGCTGGGTTTGCCTTTTTCTCTTCTTTTTAATGGCAGGCCCCGGGGGGCTCGGTGGCATCCTTGAGAATGGAAATCCTTCCAAATGGAAATCGTGCCTGCCCCTCACAGCAGAGCCTGAATGTCACAGAGGGGATGAAAGGGAGCCAAAGGCGACCCTGCTCGTGGGGGGGGACCGAGCTAATGGGAGCACGGACACATCAAGGAGGGGTGCTCAGGGCCAACCTGAGGGGTTTTCCCTCCTCCTCCTTCCCCTCCTGGAAGAAGGAAGAGAAGGAAATGAGAGGCGGCAGAACTGTGACATTTTCAAGGACCTGTAGACAGTGTGACCCATGGAGGCACAAGGCTTTGGAAAAGCAGGAGAGAATGCGCTGGTCGGGACTGGGGCTGGCATTACACCCAGCTGGAAAAATGCTGAATAATTTTGGTGGCCTTTAAATCTTTGCTTAAAATAAATCTTTGCAAGTTGAGGAGCCCTCAGGGCACAGTGTCCCCTGGGACCTCCCAGCTCAATGCCCGAAGAAAATTAGGGACCATCCCAGACAAAGACAATCCATTCCCTTTAGGAAATCCCAGATTTCCTGGGCTGGGGCTGCTCTGTGCCGGGAGGGTCTGCAGGCACATCCCATTATGGTAAAATCTGCTGTTCCTGGGCTTCAGCTGGGATGAACCCCAGGGAAATAGCTCCACTTCATACCCAGGGAACAATGCTCCAGAAAATGGAAACATCTTTCCAAAGAACCTCCCTGGGTTTCCGCCGTTGTTGTGCTGCTCTGCCAGGGCTCTGGGAGGGGGATGAGTTTCACCCCACTGGTCAGGCTGTGTGGGGTTTGGGATCAGAATCTTTGGGCTAAAGGTCACCCTGTGCCTCAGCCCCACGGGATGAGCACAGCTCTCTGTGCTGCTCAGAAAAAAAAGGGAAAAATCCTACAGAAAAGGAATTCCTGGAAGAATTAAGGGGCAACCAGTACCACCGGTACCTTTGGAGTGTGTGAAATTCTCCCCTGGAAGTGTTATTAGAATATCCCAGTTTATAGGACTTGGGAAAGCAAATTATTTGGGGTGATTCTGGGAGCAGACAGAGGATTTTGTCCAAAGCTTGACTCCAGCAGACGTTCAAATCTGCTGTTCACACATCCCAGCCTGGGCAGGGTGCAGGTGACAGCCATGGATGCAGGACCTGGCTCAGCCAAGCCCTGCTGGTGGCTGGAGCAGCGTGGGGAAGGGAGAGCTGTGGGATCTGGACTTGCTCCCAGCTAAAGCTGGGGGAAATTTGCTTGAAAAGAAAATGCCAGTTCATCGAAACTGAAATATTTCATTAACATAGTTTGGGTCTGGGAAGATGCTGCCAGCAGACTCCCAGCCACATCTCCCAGCTGGGCTGCTTTTGCCCTGGATGGCCCTGCCCAGGGCTCTGGGATGTGTCCCTGGGTGTCCCACCCTGCTCTGACACCGGGGCCAGGGACTGAGGGGCTGCCTGGGAGCCCCCACACTGAATTATGGAGTCACAGGATGCTCTGGGTTGGCTGTTGATAATTGCTGCCCTGAGATGTGCAGGATGTCTCTGCTTCAGCCCGTGCAACTGAAGAACGAGTCTGGACTCTTCACTTTTTGGTCTTGGGGTTGTTTATTAATTCTTATCTATAAAATTTTCTTTCTGCCCAGCCGAGATCTGCTCAGCAGGGCAGCCACAGGCACTCTGTGTTGTCCTTTTATACTACAAACTACATGTAACATATTTACTCTTAATTCCCAATATCCATCACCTATGTTAGACAGTGCACCTCTACTCTAAACCAATCCCAAAGTGCCAACATCACAGCAGAAAATGGAGAAGAAGAAGAAGAAAGAAGGACTAGACACACCCTGATTCTTCCATCTTGTCCCCATAATCCCCATAGCAAAAATCCTAAAATCTACATTTTCACCCTGTGATTATTTTCTTATTACACCATTCAAACCGGTGTGACTTTCATGTCCTCATACAAAGCTGGCAACTTGCTCCAGGGGTCAAAATCAAATCCCCAGGTGTTCTGGGCAGAGTGCCAGGGTCTCTGAGCCCCCTGATGGGGTCCTTGGGAACTCTGGACATTTAGAGGGATGTGCTGAGTTCCGACAGATGCTCTGGGTTGGAAGGAATCTTAAAGCTCGCACATCTCTGGCAATTCAGAACTGCCTGGATTTGCCATGTTTTCCGTGGGAGATGGGGACAGGGAGAAGTGCAGCTCCCTGGCACTGGAGAAGTGGAGCAGGAGGGAGAGGCTTGATGTTGATTGAGAAGGAAGTGCTTGAGATGGAGAATTTAAAAAATGAGCCCTTCCCCGTGGCCGCGCTGCTGCTACAGGCACTGCAGAGAGCGAGGAGGGGGTGAAGGGCTGCTCCTTCTTGAAAGCCTTCTTGGTTTCACTGGATAATCCCAATTTACAAAACAGCTGAGTTTTAAAATGCTGCAATAATCCACTCATTAGCCCTCGCTGCGAGGCGGCGCCCGGGGGCATTCCCAGAGGAAGGTGGGACGGGAGGTTCAGGAGATAATTGCTGCACACTCGAACCCCCCCAGAGGTGGCGGATCCACTCATTTTGGTGAATTCCTTTGTGTCCCCGGCAGCTGCCCTGCATGGGAGCTGTGCCGTGCCCCAGCCGTGCCTGCAGCAGGATTCCCAGCGGGGATGAGGAGCTCCACGCAGGAATTCTGCCTGCTGAGTACCAGTCCTTCCTGCTGGCACCACAGATCCACAAGGAATGGCAGGGATGGGATATCAGAGTCAGCAGGGTGCTGAAGAGGCGTTCCTGGCATCAGCTGTAGGAGCACAGAGCTCCTGGGGCAGCTCCCAGCTGGAAAGGGACAGTGGAGAATTGGAGAAGCCACATCTGGGCTGCTGTGGGTGCCAGGATGAATGCCCTGAACAAATCCCAGGCCATGGAGCTGTAGCTGTCCCATCCCTGGAGTGTTCCAGGCCATGTTGGACAGGGATTTGAGCAACCTGGGATAGTGGGAAGGTGTCCCAGCCCATGGCAAGGTGTGGAATGAGAGGGGCTCTAAGGTCCCTTCCAACCCAAATCATCCCAAATTGTTCCGTGATTCAATTTATTGCATTGACACTGAGCATTCACAGGAGCCCCAAGAGGAGGTTCTGGGAGCAGAGTCCTCAGTTCCCATTGCTGCTGGACTCAGTTCCCATTGCTGCTGGCCTCAATTCCCATTGCTGGTGGTCCCTTCCCATCCTCCCAGTTCTGCCTTTCCGCATCCCAGTGGCTGACTGGGCAAACAGGGAGATGATAAATATTTTGGGGCTCATTTAAGGCAAATAAGCCCAGGGATTGTTTGTTTTACAAACACAACCCTTAGTGGGGTTTAACCAAAATGACATTCTGAAAATCAGGTTTTTTGTTTCTTTCTATTTGCGTAGCAACCCATGAAACAGAGAAACACCTGTGTCCCTCATAGATGAGCAGGGCTGGAGGTTTTTCAGTGAAATCTCATTTTCCAGACCAAGGATGCAGGAGGAGTGAAGAAGCTGCCAAGAAAAGACCAGAAGAGGTTCCTGACTGTTGGGAAAATGGAGTCAACACTGCTCAGCCCTGAATGACCTTCAGATTTTGGGCAAGAAGGTTGCTGTTACACAGGAAATATGTTACAAAGCAGGAGGGGTTGAAATAACTGACATTTCTTGGCCAGTTACTGGGAGAATGACAGTGTGAGGTGATGGCACTGGAGAGAGGATGGGAGCACGCTGCAGCCGTGTCACTCTTCCCACAGCGAATCTCCTCCACACACTCTGGTGCCCAGAGCCTCTGATTTTCCTCTCTACGTTGTCACCACTGTCATTCTCTGTGCCCAAGGTGGTCCCCACACGGTGTGAAGGTGGCTCTGTGTCACCCGGGGTGAGGGGGTTCTGTCCACGCTTTGAAATCAAATCCTCGGGAACCAGAGAAGGAAAGCTGAGGGTTGTTGCCCATGCCTTTTCTCACCCAAATATGTCCAATCTCATCAGCATTCCCCTGCAGCTGCTTGAGAGGTTTCCAAGAGCGCCTTGTTTTGGTTTGGGTTTTGTCAGAAAATGTGGAGCTGTCAAAGCCGAGGAGCCGTGTGGAAACGGAATGGTTTTGACGAGACTGTCATCGGGGGAAGTCTCTGAGCTCCAGGACGGAAGGGCTGATCAAACCCAGACACATTGGGGGAGACAAACGACCCTGAGCCAGCTCAGCAGGGAGAGCCAGGCCCTGGGCTGCAGCGAGGCTGAGCAGCCTCCCCTCCCCTCTGCAGGAATTTGGAACAGGGTGCCCAGAGAAGCTGTGCCTGCCCCATCCTTGGAAGTGTCCAAGGCCAGGCTGGTCGGGCTTGGAGCAGCCTGGGGTAGTGGAAGGCGTCACTGTTCTGGGGATTTGAACCGGATGAGCTTTAATTTCCCCTCCAACCCAACCATTTTGGAATTCTATGATTGCATTAAGTATTTAGGACAATAGCCTGAAATCTGTGTGCACCCCAAAGCTCATGGGGGGTCATGGAAGGTGCACCCAGAGGAAGTGAAGATTCCTCTTGCTGATTCCAAACAGTTCTGGCTGTCTCCACCCAGACAGACCAAAAAAAGGAAACTGTCCTTGTCTCCAGTAGAGTTTTTTTTAAGGCACAGCCTGGGAGAGTTTTGCTGATCTCTGTTTTCACCTGGATCCATCTCCAGCCCACCAGGGACAGCAGGGTTGTGCCAAGGCCGTGGCATTGGGACACTGGGAGCTGCTGGCAGCAGGACGTGGGCACTGCCAGGGCTCAGCCACTTTGCTCAGCTTGCTGCTCCTCAGGAAATGGATGCAAAGTATTTTATAAACAGCAACATTTGCTTTTCAAAGCAGCACCTGTGTAAACAGCCCTGGAGCGAGCACATCCACCAGGAGCCTCTGGCGAGCACCCAGAGCCCATCCCGGAGCAGGGCCAGCATTTCCTGCAGCCCAGGAATCATCAGGAGGGATGTTGGACCATTGTCCTGCTGTCCTGCTGTCCCTGTTCCCAGCTCCAGACATGGCACCTCTGCTCTTCCCCTGCCATCCCAGTACCACCCTTGTTCTCCACGGGCAGGACAATGCCAGCATCACTCTCCGTGGTGACAACAACCACGGGCAGGAGCACAGGGAGAACATCCAAGGACAGGTGGTGCTTGAGCTGAGCACTGCAGGGATCCCCCAGCACAGCAGCACTCCCAGACTGTGCATTCCCATGGATGTCCCAGTGATCTGCCAGACAAGGACATCGGTGCTCAGAGAGACAATTGGTGTCACATCCCCTCTGTCTGGGCCTCGCCAGCTGGAACCTGGGGTTAATGATCTCTACTTCACAAAGTGCTTCAAGATCCTGGGCTGAAAAGAACAAGCTCGAATGCAAATGATGCTGCTCATGCCACGGGGAGGTTTATGGCCTGCACGGCTCTTAATAGCACATTAATTAGGGCACAGGATTAAAAGTGTGCTGTGATTAAGCAAATAATTACAGAAGGAGAGGAGTGAATGGGGTGCAGGGTGCAGGGCTGGTTCCTGGGCTGCTCCCACTCCACACATTACAGGTCTGTGTTTGCAGTTGCTCTCAGCTTTGCCAAACTGAAATGGCTGGAGATGAAATTTTCTGGGCCAGTGTCTGCCTGGAGCGAAATCACTCTGCAAAGTTTCAGCCAAAATGCTGAAATCTGCTCCCAGGAATGAAAAAATGCTCTGAATTCTGGCAAACATTCTTTACAATGCTCTTGCTCTTCCCCAGGTCTCTTTACAGCAGGAGCTCCCAAACTGGGAGGATGTTTTTGTGCCTGGAATGCCCTTTGTGTCCTCCTGCCTGGAAATCACGGCTGGGCTTGGCCACGGGCTGAGCCATGAGCAAGGACAGCTCACCGAAATTTGCCGCATCTTTGCAATTAAAATCCTGATCAGGCTGGGGGCTCTGAAGCAGGAAAAGGAAGGATGGGAGATGGATTTGGAATTCAGGCATGCCAGCATCACTCCGCGTGCAGTCCCCAGCTCAGGCTGTGATGTCTGCTGGTGTCCCCAGACACGATTTTCACTGGTGAACAGAACAAGTCATGTGAACCTTGTGCCTTAAATATCCAAATCCAAGATCCTGGGAGCCAACTTCAGGAATGCTGAACATCCCTGGCTCCAGGAAAAACCATCAGGAACAGCCAGGCTATTGGATAAAAGGCCTCGTGCAAACAAAACCATCCCCTGCCTCAAACCAGGCACCCAGAATTGCCAATTCTTTTAATCCCAGCATATCTGTGTGGCAGCAAGTGGCAGAGCTGGCAGGAACTCACATCCATGGGGGAGTAATCCTGCTCCAGAAAAGCAGAGGCTGTGGTAGGGAAGGAGCAGGATCCAGAGGGAGGCACAGGAGGAGAGACTGAGCAGCTCCAGCCCTGGTTTAGTGTGAGCTGTTGTGTTGCTGGAATGGGATAAAGGTCCTTCCATGAGCAGTGATGAGCCAAAGTGGGAATGGTGGCTGGGCAGAGCCATGAGAGACCCCTCCATCCATGGAATCAGGAGGAATTTCCTCATGGAAAGGGTCAGGCTCTGGAAGGGGCTGCCCTGGGAGGTTTGGAATCCCCATCCCTGGAGGTGTCCAAGCACTGAGGTGGCACTCAGAGCTCTGGGCTGGTGACAAAGTGGGGATGGGGCACAGCTTGGACTCGATGGCCTTGGAGGGCTTTCCCAACCTTAATGATTCTTTTCCCAACCTTAATGATTCTATGATTCCATTAAGTTCATCCCACCCAGTGGCTGCAGCACCCACAAACTCATCCCAGGGATCAGGCAGTGCCACAGTGCACTCTACCCTGGGATGGTGATGAGGTGGGGATGGGATACAGGTTGGAATCAATGGTTTTGGAGACCATTTCCAACCTCAGTGCTTCTGGGATTCCATGATTCAGCATTTCCCCCAGCCCATACTGCTGGGCTCCTGCTGTCACACCTCAGCCCCTGCTCCCCGAGGTACTGAGGGGTCAGGAACTCTTGGGCACATCCCAGGATCTCTCAATCCCAGCCACTGGAGGTGTTGCTGCTTTTGGAGCCTCTCCGTGCCAGGGAGCTGTCAGCAGGCTCAGGATCTGCCTGCAGGACAGATCTCTGAGACAGCTGCCTACATTTTAACTCATCTTTATTTATCTCAGCCACATTTTGTTTTTAACCAGAAATTCCTGTTTTGGACAAAAAGGCAGCAGTTGCAGCGCCTGTCTCTGCTGGCAGCCTGGCTCTCCCTCTCTGCAGGCAGCCCCAGCTCCCTGCTGTGTCACATCCCAGCACGAGCAGCCAGGGAATGTTTAATGTTTGTCACACAGGTGCTCTGGGGATGGTTGCTGACACTGTTTGTGACACCTGAGCACAGCAGGGGCAGGACCTGCACTGGAACAAGCCCCAGAGTGGTTCCAAAGAGGGGACGGCATTCCCAATGTCCAGCTGGAATTCACCTCGGAGGATGTGAGGGGGATGTCTGGTGCCTTCTCCATCCCCCTGGGGCTGCTCTGCTCACACCTGGAAAAAACAGGCCCTGGGCTTTGGGAGGGGGGATCTGACCACATCCAGCCTCTGTTCCTGTCTGCCTTTCCAGGGTGGTCAGCTGTAATTCCTGCTGGGGTAATTCCATCCCATCCCAGCAATGGTTATCTATTTTTTTTTTTTTTTAGTTTTCTTTATTTTTTTTTTTTTTAGAATGCTTATTTTAAAGGGACAAAATAATAATTGCAACTCATTAAAGCAAAAAGCACAAACCTCTGTGCTTTGGAGCCAGGCTGGGAGAGTTGGGGATGTTCAGCCTGAAGAAAAGGCTCCAGGGAGAGCTCAGAGCCTCCTCCAGGGCCTAAAGGGGCTCCAGGAGAGCTGGAGAGGGACTGGGGACAAGGGATGGAGGGACAGGACACAGGAAATGGCTTCCACTGCCAGAGGGCAGGGATGGATGTGATATTGGGAAGGGATTCCTGGCTGTGAGGGTGGGCAGGCCCTGGCACAGGGTGCCCAGAGAAGCTGTGGCTGCCCCTGGATCCCTGGGAGTGTCCAAGGCCAGGCTGGACAGGGCTTGGAGCAGCCTGGGACAGGGGAAGGTGTCCCTGCCCATGGCAGGGGGTGGGATTTCAGGTCGAGGGACTTTAAGGTCAACAGTATCAAACCAACAGTCTGCAAATTCCAACTTCCACCACCAATTCCAATTACCATCCCCTCAAAGTATTCACAAGAATATCTGTGGAAAACAAAACAAAACAAAGCCTCTTAAATGCCTTCAGGGTCCTGATCCAAGGAAGTAATGGAGAGCCTTTCTTTTGATTTCAAATGAATTTGGTCAGCTCCAGCCAGAATTGGAGAGACTGATCATTAAACAGTTTTGAAGGATTCTCCCAGTGTTATCCATGCACAAATGGCTTCAGCATCTGCCTGGCTCAAGTCAGCAATCCTGGGTTTTTTTAAGCATTCAGGTCAGCCATTAAAATACCAATTGAGAATATTTTTGCAGGTTTTATTCTCACACCAAGCTGGCAGTCAAGCTGGCACTTCTCTTTTCATCTTCACTTCCTATCGCCTCAATATAGCGTGTCCATCAATTTGCTTTTATTTATTTTTTCCAGGCTATTTTAGACAATCTGCTGAAGGAATCTCACTCAGCAACGAGTCCTGACCTTGAGCCGCTCCCTTTTCTCTCCCTCTCCTTTATTTAAGAATGTGCAATGAATTAAGACATCACTTCATCCCTGTGCAGGCAGCAGCGGCTCTCCAATGGAGCATGAATGGCAGGGCTGCGGGCAGCGCTGGCCTGGAAATGTGATCTGATGGAAACCAGGGCTGACCTGCTTCCAGACACAACAATGGGGCACGGGGGAGCCCTGCCTGCCAAAGGGGACATGGAGGAGCCCAAAGGGGGCACAGAGGAGCCCACCCTCCCAAATGGGACACAAAGGAGCACTGCATCCCAAATGGGACACAGAGAAGCCCTGCCTCCTGAAAGGGACATGGAGGAGCCCACCCTCCCAAAGGGGACACGAGGGATGCATCCCCAGAGCCTCCTGAGTGAGCAGAGGGAGGATGAGGAGTGTGGAGGCCCCAGGAGCAGGGATGGGGCTGTAATCCTGCTGAGATACGGGGAATTGGCACCCAACCAGAGCTGCTCTGCACCCAAGCAATGGTCTGGGGCATGGTGGCATTGTCCTGCCATGCTGGAGCTGCTGTGGCATCTGCCTTTGGGCTCAGCCATCAGGGCCAGCTCAGCCAGGCAGACTCACACTGCTTCCCCCTCCAAGTGCTCCATCCCACCTTTCCCTGCTCCTCTCAAGGTGCTGGCAGGGTGTCCATCACCAGTGATGGCCTCAAAAACCTCCTCTCACGGAGCTGAAACCCTGGCAAAGGGGGATCTGACCCCAGAGAGTGACTGAGGCAGGGCAGGGAGCACGGTGGGACCCTGCCTCTGCTGGGTGTCCCACACCACTGACTCCCAGGAGCTACCAGGAGCAGCTCAGGAACGGGCCTGGGTGGGGGGCAGCCACCCCAGCCCTGCACTGCCAGCACCACATGTCACAGCCCCTCGCCGAGGGGACCTTGGTGTTTAATTGCATTTGGAGAGTAGAGGAAGGGAAATTCCTCCCATCACTTTGCTTTTTCCCAACTTTTCTATATGTGAGTCTCAGAGGTAACGGGGAATTAGCACAAAACCCTTCCAAACAATAACAACGGCATTCAGTGTGCTCTGAAACTCCTGGTAACTGCAGGGACAAAAGGAATCCGTGGCACTGGGCTTGGAAAGGCTGGAGCTGTCAGAAATTCCAGCATTTCTTCTCTCTCCTTCCCGTGATCAGCATGAGGGGCTGCAGGGCCAGGGCTCCAACAGGGCAGGAGAGCAGTGTGCACCCAGGGAACCACTGCACAGCCCCCCGAAGTCCCATCCCAGTCCCATCCCAGCCCCATCCCAGTCCCTTCCCAAGCCCACCCCAGTCCCATTCCAGTCCCATCCCATCCCAGCCCTATCCCAGTCTCTTCCCAGTCCCATCCCAGCATCCCAGTCCCATCCCAGTCCCAGTCCCAGTCCCAGTCCCATCCCTGTCCCAGTCCCTTTCCAGTCCCATCCCAGTCCCAGTCCCATCCCAGTCCCTTCCCTATCTCTTCCTGGTCCCATCCCAGGCCCTTCCTGGTCCCATCCCATCCCAGTCCCATCCCAATCGCATCCCAGTTTCATCTCAGCACCATCCCAGTCCCATCCCAGCATCCCAGTCCCATCCCAGTCCCATCCCAGCCCAGCCAGCCCCAGCCCAGATGTGATCAATAAAGCCCTGAGCTGTGGCCCTGGCTATTGGATTGCTCTGCTTTGATTTAAGGAGTTTCCCGGCCACCAGGGACAGAACACTTGGGATGTTTGCCTGGAAACAGGATCTGTGTTTAAGTCATTAGGCCAAATTCACTGCAGGTGGAGGCACAGGCAGCCCCGGGACCCGGCTGGGGTTGTGCCCATGCAGGGGCTGCGTTTGCTCCGTGCTCCTGCACCCAGGCAGAGCCTCTGGAGCTCCTTCCCTGCTCCCAGGGCAGGCAGGGCATGCTGGCTCTGCTCCAGCTCCTGCCAGCCTCAGGAATTTCTCTGTGCAGTTCCCCACAGCCTCCATCCCATCCCCAGTATTGCCTGCACCTTCCACACTGAACCGTGAGCTCAGCCCACAGGGCCCAGGTGATGCTGCCCCCTCCATCTTCCTCTTTTCCCTCCTTACAGCTCGAAGGAAACCTTGATGTCACTCAAATCAGGAGCAAAATCACTGCCCAGGGCTGGCAGAGGCTCAGCGCATCCTCTGGCTGCATCCCTGATGTCCCATGGAGCATCCATTCCTCTCGGGGGCCTGGGGATATCCAGCATCCCTGACCTCACCTCTGGGGCTGGAACAGGCTTGGGGCCATCAGCACATCCCATCTCCTCCTCCCTGAGCCCTCACAGCTCCTCATCCACCTCTGTCCCCCACCACCACCCCATCTTCCGAGTGGTCTTGAGCCTTCAAAGAGAGGGGGAGAACAGGGGGAAAAATCCACAGAGATGACTTTTAAAAATTTAAAGCAAAATATCTGGTCTTGGCTGCTGTTAAAATCAGAGCATTTCATTAAAAGGCTGCAGGGCTTTTAAAGACAAACTCTAAGCAGAGCCATGAATAATGCAGCTCCTATTCAGAACATGAAGATTTTAGCACATCCATAATACATGGGGTCAACCTGGGAAGAGGCTGCTAATGCACGGGAATGCGAGAGGCAGCAGCCTCAGCTGCTCTGCAAGGAAAACAAACGCGGGATCTGGAGGAGCTCTCCCAGTGGCCGAGCATACTGGGGTACGGCGAGACTCCGAGGGATTTTTAAATCCTTTTTATTGGCGTCTTTCTCAACTAAAATAAACTTTGTAATCTCATTAAGAGCTCGGGGGCTGGTGCAGGCGTGCTGGATGTGGCCCACGGAGCTCTGTAAATCACTGGCAGTGGAGCTGGCTCCACGCTCAGGGCTGGCAGCTGGGGGGGCACAGACAGCTCGGGGTGTCCTGGAGTGCTCCTCACGCTCCACATGCTCTGGGCTTTGCTGTGGGACTCCCTGGAAAGGGAAAAGCAGGAGAGGGCTCAGCTTGGGCAGACAACACCAGTGCTGTGGCACCGGCACTGGGATGAGTTTGTGGGTGCTGCAGCCACTGGGTGGGATTGACTTAATGGAATCACAAAATCATTAAGGTTGGGAAAAGAATCATTAAGGTTGGGAAAGCCCTCCAAGGCCATCGAGTCCAAGCTGTGCCCCATCCCCACTTTGTCACCAGCCCAGTGAGTGCCACCTCAGTGCTTGGGCACCTCCAGGGATGGGGACTCCAAACCTCCCAGGGCAGCCCCTTCCAATGTCTGGGCACCCTTTCCAGGGAGAAACTCCTCCTGCTGTCCAAGCTGAAGGTCCCTGGTGTGTAGGACAGAGGGTTTTAAATCTGGACGGGGCCCTGGGGGAGCCTTGGATGTGTCTGAGCTGTGGGAACAGAGCCAAGGGATAAACATCATCACCCTCAGGAAAACACAATGGCTGCAGTGAGGAAAACTGATTCCTCCAAAAGTTTTATTCACAGTGTTTGGTGGCTTTAGCAGAGCTCTGAGTTATCTCCCTCCTCTGCTCTTTAGAGTGTTCTCCCAGTCCCTTATCTCCTTAATAGCCCTTCCTTTGGAGAGCTGAGATATCAGCAGATCTGAGCAGCATCGTGTCCCTCAAACACGGGCTGCTCTAAAAAAATGGTCCCTTTTCACAGAAAAACCTGTGTAGCAGTTGTTTGTGCCCATAAAGTGAAGTTAGAAGAAAAAAGGGGTCTCAGTGGCTTTTGTGGGACTGGTGGGGAACAATTTATCCTCTGCATCAGGGCTGGGTAAATCTGATTTGGCTGCAAACATGAATTACTATTTGCTTTTTCTTTTTTTTTTTTTTCTTTCCAGTGGAAGAAGATTTAGTGGCAACCCCCCTCATGTTGGTTTGGTGCCTGTGCAATCTGTCAGCAAGGACAAGTTCCCCACACTTAATCCAATTACACAAAAATTCCTTCGCAGAATTATTTGGGGATGAAATAGGCAAGAAAAGTCACGGGGAACCCTTCAGCCCCTGTTTTATATCGGTGCATGAGCTACTCCTCCTGTCTGGTGTTGGGCTGGAAGTGTCACCAGAGCACAGCCCACACAGAGGGACCCACTTGGGAAGTGCTGGTGCAGGGAGAGCTTGGGATGATTTATGGAATTCCCACTCCCAGAGCATGAAAACTAAGAGCTGAGGTGAGTCTGGGCAGGAGCTGTGAGGAGTCTTCCACTCCCAGGGCTTGGGGGACACGTGGGACCAAGTGACAGGAGGTGGACAGAGTCCATCTGTGGCTCCACACTTTGGGAATCACGGAATCTCTCACCACTTTTTGTTCAAAGGGACTTTATAGCTCATCCCACTGAGGGATGAGGGACAACTTCCACTGTCCCAGGGTGCTCCAAGCCCCATCCAGCCTGGCCTTGGACACTGCCAGGGATCCAGGGGCAGCCACAGCTTTTCTGAGCATCATGTGCCAGGGCTTAAGCACCTTCATAGGGAAGAATTCCCTCCCAATATCTCATCCCTGCCCTCTGTCAGTGGGAAGCCATTCCCTGGGTCCTGTCTCTCCATCCCTTGTCTCAAGTCCCTCTCCAGCTTTCCTGGAGCCCCTTTAAGCACTGGAAGAGGCTCTGAGGTCTCCCTGGAGCCTTTTCTTCAGGCTGAACACCCCCAGCTCTCCCAGCCTGGCTCCAGAGCAGAGGGAATTCAGGTGGAAAATGAGCTGAACCCATGGATCCTCCTCCCATGGACCCTCCTTTACTCCAGGGAGGGAAACAAGTGGATGCTGACCCCAGCCTGGCCAGTGCAAGGCCCTGCAGCTTTTGGTCTGCTCTAGGCTGACTCTCCCTGCTTTTCCCAAGACGTGGGGCTGCTCCCCATTCCCGGGAAGGCAATCGCTCTGTCTGACACCTCGGTGTGCTCGGAAGAATTTCCTGATGCTCAAATTTCCTCTTCCCCGCTGCCTTTCTCACACTTCACGTCTGCAGCTCTGCCTCCATCTGCTTCCCCTCCTTCCTTTCTCCCTCTTGGGCAGGTGGGGAAAAGAGAAAGTGCCTGTGGACAGAGAAAAAATTTGCTGTGGCAGACGTGGAGCTGATTTCATTCCTGGGGTAAACTTGGGAAAGGCTCCAGGGCTTTCCTGGGGGGGAATTTGGCCAGGGGGAAGAGGAGGCATGGGGAATACATTAGGAGGGTCACCCCACTGGCTACAAACAGGCTTCGTATTGTTGCCAAATGTTCATTAATCCAAAAATAGAATTTCAGAAATGTGCAACTTTGCAGCAGGAATTCAGACAATCCAGGAAACCCAGAGGTAGCCCCGTGACCCCAGAAAGCCCTGGGGTGCCCCCAGGAGAGGGGGTGTAGGTCAGGCTGGTGGAGCAGCTTCAGGGGATGGAAACCCAGGGCTGTTCATATATCATCACTCCAGGGAGAGACGAGGGGCAAAAGGCAGGAATAAATATCCCACTGCCTCCGGATGCTGACACTTTGGGCAGTAACACAGCATAGAGGCAGCCACGGCCATCAGCTCATGCTGGGGAGCTGCTGGACAAAGGAGGGGACTGAGCTGCCTTGGGCTCTACTGTCCCTGGTGTCCCCTGGTCCTTTGGTGAGTGCAGGAGCACTGTCCCCTCTCTGGAGCCTGCAGTGACCCCCAGATAGGACTAACAATAGTCACAATCAGACTAAACCTCCCTGAACTAGCCTTCCTCCACATCTCAACTCACCCATCCTTCAAAGCCATACTTTTCCTATGCTCAGGCTCCATTATTCACAATCTAAATGGCGAACAAGACATCAGAAAAATAGGAGGACTCCAAAAAATACAACCCACAACTATTTCATGCCTTACCATCGGCAACCTCTCTCTAATAGGAACACCATTCCTAGCAGGGTTCTACTCAAAAGACCAAATTATTGAAAAACTAAATAGATCCTATCTAAACACCTGAGCTCTTCTCTTGACCCTGCTAGCCACATCATCCACTGCAGAATACACAATCCTCATAACCCTACTAGCACAAACTGGCTTCATTCAAATCCTGCCCCTAACCCTGGGTCCCACCTGGCTCCAGCACCAGCATGGGCATGGCAAGGCCTTGATGCAGCCAAGGTTTGTGCTCTGGAATGAAAATGAAACTTTCTGTCATCAAAGAGGAGACAGCCTGGGCTCTGGGAGCAGCTCTGCCCTGGGCCAGGTTTCCCTCTGCTCTCCCGAAATCCATCCCAAAGCCAGCTTTTCCCACATCCATGGACACCCTGGCACATCCTCCCCATCCCAGCTGCTCCCCAAGCAAAGCCCCTGCAGTGAACCCGACCAGCTAAGGGTCAAAACTCCCCCCCCCCCCGTTCCCCCGGGAACATCCACAGAGTGCCCCAAAAGAAAGATAAGTGATTTGGAGAATTCACTCCAAGAGACACAAATACTGCTGCTCCTGCCCTCTAATGCATTCTGCCTTCGGCCCTGTGTGAATGACAATGGAAAAACCATCCCGGAGAACAAAGCACGGCTGCAGCGGGGGCTGGGGGTAGATTGAGACACAGAAAACATCAAGAACACAAAACCTGCTCAAGGGCACTGATGGGTACATCAGGCAGGGTAGGAGCCCCGTGTCTCCATGGTTTTTTCTTGTTTTCCCAATGGCTGGAAGCATTGTGGTTGTTGCTTCCGTGGTAGGAACTGTGCAGCAGGGAAGTGCTGCTTTAGAGGCCTGGACACAACTGATAAATGGATATTATAGAAGTTGAAGTTGGATAAATGCATCTATCAGCAGTTTATGAGAGGTGCAAAATCCAGATTTGAAAAAAAAAAAAGCCCCAAAAAACAACAGCAAAAAAAAAACCAAAAAAAAAAAAAAACCAAAAAACCCCTGCCATGTTCTGCATTTGGTTCTTTATTTTGTCTCCATTGCTCCTAAAGGAAAAGCAAATTAGGCTGAACTAAGACATTTGAATATTTCCTGCAAGGGGAAGTCTTTGACTTTTGAATATAAAATGATTTTCACTTTACAATCATGTTCATCTAAATTTGTGTTTTGAGGGATGACTTGAAAATCTCCCTGCTCTGGCTAAAGCCCTGTGGCTATGGGGACACAGGAGCAGGGGCAGGTCTGGCAGGCACCTCTCTCCCGGTGTCACCTGAAAGCTCCATAAAGTGACATTATTTTGGCAAGCTGAGCCCCAGGAGCTCTGTGCAGAGCGGTTTTCTGGTCTCCCCCTGCTCTGTCCCCACACCTGGCTCAGCTCAGGGCTCACAAACCAAGTCCAGGCTCAGGTGCCTGAATGAATAATATGGAAATATCCCGTCAGTGCTGCTGGGTGTTCCCTCCTGCATTATGGGGAAAGCTCTCCCAAATGGAGAGGAGCTGCCAAGCACCCTTCCCTTGTGCAGGCTGGCAAAGAAATCCAGAAAGCAGATGGGGACAACTTCCAGAGAGGAAGTGTTCAGAGCAGTCCCAGTGCAGGGTGGGGAAGGTGGCTGATGGTGTGGTGGCATGTCTGTCCCTGCTGTGACTTGGCTCTGCCATCCAGAGGTGAGGATCCAGAGGTGAGAATCGTTCCTGTCACCTCAGGATGAAAAACACCTTTGGGGATGGGGAGGAACAAAATCCTCCAGCAACCATTGCAGGGTTGGGAGAGCTCTGCCTCCCTGTGATCCAGGAAAAGGAAAAGTGGGAATGAATAGGATCCCCATTATCTGGGAAAAGTGAACTTGGGAATGAACAAACAACTGCCATTACTGGGGAAAGTGAAAGCAGGAATGGGGCACAGATCCCCGTTGTCTGGGAATTGTGAACGTGGGAACTGGGCCATTCCTCCCTGGGAGCTCAGGTGCCCCTCAGCTCTGGGCTCAGCAGCATTTGCTGGGTCCTGGGCAGGACCTGGAAGCCATCCCACACAGGAACTCTGGTCCTGCATGGATTTGCCACTCAAACACAGCTGAAGAGCAGGAGCAGAGTCCTTTTCCTGTGACTACCTAGCACAGCTCTTGGCTACCAGAGGAAACCACTGCCTGTCTCCTCCACCTGGAGACCTCACAGGGTGGGAATGTGGAGGCAGGGCTGGATTCAGGCTCCTGTGGCTGGAGGATGAGGAAAGGAGGCTCCAGGGCTCACCATGCTTCAGGGGTGGAGGATTCCCAGGATAATGACGACTGTAAATCAGGGAAATGGATCTGGGAAAGTTGCTGAGCCCAGCTGGGCTCTCACCTGGAGAATTATCAGACACTCTGAATGATTTGTGCCAGTTTTCTCCCCGTTCCATCCCTAATAACAGCAACAGCCAGTGGGTCTCTGGGATCACCTCCTGGTGGGAACACCAGGGATAGGCAATGAGAGGGACAAATTTAATGAGGCCTAGGGAGTGTCCTTGACCAGATGCTGCCCTGGGGTGAGATGCTCAATTTGAGTGTGTAAAAGTGCATTGCTACACCCAATAATTCTCATTTCTTTCAGCTCTGGGTGATTCTTGGTTGCTTCCTTGGATTCCCAGTGTAAGACAAGCAGCTCTCACTATAATCCATTTCAGAGATTCCTCAGGATGAACAAACTCTTTACGCCTAATTTCAAACCCACTTGAACATTATGGGTTTGAAAGTTTGTCTAAAGGATCAAATGTTATGGAGTTCCTGTTCCAGGAGAGACTGGGAAAAAGGGCACAGAGGAAAGTATGCTTCAGCTAAAATAATTCCATACATTTTACACC
Source organism: Ammospiza nelsoni (assembly GCF_027579445.1). Lineage (NCBI taxonomy): Eukaryota > Metazoa > Chordata > Aves > Passeriformes > Passerellidae > Ammospiza > Ammospiza nelsoni. Next base: position 5,862,286 of record NC_080647.1, on the reverse strand, counting down.
ACACCCTCTGCTCGCTGAGCTCCAGCAGAAATCCTCCCCCCAGCATATAGAAAATTCCCTCCATCACATTTTAATTTTATTTTAAATCCAATTTGCAGAGGAATGGCTTGAAGTCTTCAGGAAGGTTATTGTTCTAAAAATCAGCGATTCAGGCAAACTTCTAATAACATTTCAAGATAGTCACAAGTCCTTTGGGTCCCTTCTGATCACTCTACCAAAGCCAACAGATTGGACACACATCTGAGACTTTTAAATCTTTGTGGGCAACTGTTAACAAGCAGAACATGGGGAAATGGCATTCCATGGAGCTCTGCTGGCACGGCCCCGGCACGAGACGGGAGCCGAGCTGCAGATGAAGGGCTGGGGGCTGAGGCACCTGGCCCAGATCCAGCCCAGCAGTGCTGGGGGTGCTGAGCCTCTCAGGCAGCCTCTCCTCTCCCGACAGGTCCTTTGAAGCAGGAGGGACATGGGACAACCTCCTGGCGACAATCCAGGACACTGTCAGGCTCGACCCACCTGACTCCTGCAGGGAGGTGAGTCGGGGGAAAAGTGGGAATCCATTCTAAAGGGGAAAATGGGAATCCATTCTAAAGGGGAAAATGGGAATCCATTCTAAAGGGAAAAGTGGGAATCCGTTCTAAAGGGAAAAGTGGGAATCCACTCTAAAGGGAAAAATGGGAATCCACTCTAAAGGGAAAAATGGGAGTCCATTCTAAAGGGGAAAATGGGAATCCACTCCAAAGGGAAAATTGGGAATCCGTTCTAAAGGGGAAAATGGGAATCCATTCTGGCCACTGCAATGGAGATTGTGCTAACTGGAGGTATATTACATTCTCCTTTTAAATTAGATGGAAAAGCTCTTCCTGGATTGGAAAGCAGCTTCTTTGTGGGGTAGAAGCCCCGTGCCTCCGTGTTTTTTTCTTGTTTTCTTCTTTGTGGGTCAGAAACAAGGATGTCCCAAAACAGCCCAAGAGGTGCCAGAACAGGCCTGGAAATTCGCTGATTTCACAAATTCACACACGAGACACTGCCTGTGAGGCTGTGGTGTGTAGAGGGCCGTGGCACGCGTTTGCTCTCTGGGGGGAAGAGGACGATTATGGAGGGTGGAAAAGCCGGGAGAAACGCGTTCTTCCTCTTGATCTTTACTGGGGAAGACAATGAGGGGAAACATTTCCATTTCAAAGGCATTGTGCATAGGAAATCAGAATGTGACCTTAGCGGGCAGGGGCAGTCTCTAAGGAGGAAATCAGGGAGCAACTGGAGAAAGTGTAGTAATTCCCCCGGCCTGGATGGTATTTATCCAAGATTTCAGAGAGAAATCAAGTGTGAATTCCCGGCAAGGCAGCGACATGGATACTCAGCACAATCTGGATCGAGGGAAAAGAAACCACGATAACTCCTCTGGATCAGAAGGCAAAGATGACACCAAAATCAGGGTAATGCGAGAGGCAGGCACAGATGTTTCCAAATTCTCCAGAAAGAGAAAAATTAAAGCATAGCTCGGGAGGAGCTCTCTATCACTCCGTGGTCAGCGTGGATCACCAGCGGTGTTTAAATCTGGCAATATCCTGCTGCTTGCAGGGTTTGTGCTCACACGCGGTGTTTGTTCCCGCAGCAGCATCCACAGGCGGCTCCTGTCCCTCCTCCTCCGGACGGGGACAGTCCCCACGGCCCGGCCACGGGTCCCCCGTTCGGGTTGCAGCCTTCAAACTGCGGCACAGCTGCCAGGAAGCGTTTTCCCGACGTCAGGCACGAACTGCCTGACAACCGATATAGCAAACCCCATAAAGCGAGCCCTGCCGAAGCCCCCGCGGCGAGCTCGGCTCTCCAGGCACAGCCCCGCAGGCAGGTGTCACCTTGTGCTGCCCCGGCCAGGTGGGACACAGGGGCCGGATCCATCAGCAACACCCCGACCCCGGGATGCCGGGATGGAAACGGGATCATTACATGCTCCAATTCCTGCGCGGTGACTCATGCGACAGCAGGGACCAGGTGACAAAGTCACCCACCCCGGGGAGGGTCGGTGAGGGAGGAAGAGCCTTTCCCACCCCGGGGAGGGAGGAAGAGCCTTTCCCACTCCAGGGAGGGCAGGTGAGGGAGGAAGAGCCCTTCCCACCCCGGGTGGGGGTCCCTGCTCCCTGCGCTGGTCGCCTGTAAATTCAGACACCGCAACATCGCAGCTGCGGGATCCGAGCCCACGCAGCGCCGCGTTCTCCCGCTTCTCCCGGTTCCCATCCAAAGGAATAAAGGCTCCTTGTGCCGGGGGACGGCCGCGGCCATTGAGGGCCGTAATGGGAGCTGACAGCTCCGGCGGGCAGCGGCGTGGGCAGGCGGGAGCTCCGCTCGCGTTATCTCCCCTGACAGCGCCAGCCCCGGCTCAGCGCCTGCCGGCCGCAGGTTAAACACGAGCCGCCTCCCTGCCTTCCCTTCTCAGCTTTTTTAACGCCTTTGTCTCCATTGTGCGGCGGAGGGAGCAAAGGAGAGCCGCGCTGAGGAGCCTCACAAGTAATGCTGGAATCCCAAATGCCACGGCAGTGGTGGAGTCCTTATCCCAGCACGGGTGGGAGACACGCCGAAGGGAGCTGGATGCACGGGAGGAACGGGAGAGGGCTGGGGGGTGACAGCCACATCCCTGCCCCGTGCGCCTCCCTGGGCATCCCTCACATTCCGCAGGGAGGGAACACAAAGGCTGACAAGGCGCTGGTCGTCACCGAGCGACAAAGGCTGGCAAGGACCAGTGGGATCCACTGGAGGGACAGGCTGCTGGAATCCTTGGTGCAGCCCCCAGGGATCCCAGAGGAGCTGTCCCTGGTGAGGGATGCAGAGCCCCTGTCCAGGTATGGAGCGGTGAAGCCCCCCAGGAACGGCTGTGAAGGAGGGGATGCTGCAGTGCCATGGCAACAGCCCTCCTCTGCATCCCACAGATAATGGGGAAGCTCTGCTGAAGTGGTTTCGAGGGCTTTGAGTGCAACTTGGAATATAATAAAAAGGAGAAAGAGACGCCTGAGATGGCTGTGGGGGTTTGGGGGCACATGGGAGCCCACAAATATTATCTTTTGGTGCAGCATAAAGGTCCATCCATCAGCTGCTTGGATCATCCCATGGACCTGCGTGGCCACCCTGAGTACACTCCAGCTCACAGACATTCCCATCATGGTGGGCTTTTGGCTGGTGTTAATTTCAGTTTGGGAGGAAAGAAAGGAAAAAAAGACACCATCACCCTCCCCCACTTCTGTATCTACTGAGGAGAGGAAAGGAGAGGAGAGGGCAATAAATTCCAGCTCAGAATCAAATCCCTGGATGCATCCCATACTCCAGCAGATGCCCAGGCACTGAGGAATGGCTGCACTGCATTCCCAGTCCCTGAGGGCATTTTGGTGGGACAGACTGTGTGGCACAGCTCCAGGCACTGAGAACATGGCCCACACCACCAAGCACTCAGAACCTGCTCCTGCCCTCCAAAGCTTCAAAGTTTTCTGGGATATGTGGCCCGGGATCCTGCAGATGCTGTTGGAGTCTTTCTGCTTGTTTATTTTCCTGACAACAGCCATCACAGGGATGGAACTTCTGTGGTTCAACAAGTGGCTGGGGACCACAAATCCAAGCCCTGCAAATCCACAAGTGGAAGAGAAGAAACAGGAGATGTGAGAAGAGCCCTTTCTTCTCAGCTGTCAGGAGCAGAATTGTGGTGCCATTAACTGATGAAATTCCAGGGGTAAGGCTTATCATCAGTGTGGCTCCAGCACAGAGGTGAAGGTGTCCCGGGGAGGTGGCACTCCTCAGGCTCTGCTCCCAGGCAGATGAAGCCCAGACTTCCCAGGAAAACTGAGAGCGCTCAGTCCTCCCCAGCGAGGCCATCCCACCGAAGGATAAACTTCATCCCAACAGCTCATTCCTGCTTTGGCTCTGCTGCCAAAACAGCCCACAAGCAGGACTGGGAAAGGGGGAAGTGGTGGGACAGGGACAATTAGAGCCAACTGCGGTGGAGGGATTTGGAGTTGATCTCTTTTTTCCCCTTTTAATAGCGCTGGATTATAAATATGGCAAAACCACATGTTATCAGACACAATGAAACAATTACCCTCGGCTTCCCCACCGTGGGGATGGGCCTTGGCGGGGGCCTGGTGCTCTCTGATGTGGACACCTGCTCTCGAGGAGTGTGATGGGTGAGCAGCAACTTCACCAGGATGTGGGGCCCAAAAACACCCCAAAGTCAGAGCACATTTTAGTCATGACCAATTGGGTGCTACCGAAGGATGGACCCATCCTGGCTGCTGAGTCAGGAAGCAAACAACACCCTGGGCTGGGGCTCCAGCACATGGTTTGGATTTCTGCAGACAAGGCAGAGCCCTGGAAGGTTTAATGGATGTCCAAGCAGATGGGGCTCACCTTGGCCTCTCCCAGGCAAGTTCTGCTGGACACAACATCACGATTTTTCTGCCCCATTTGCTCTGCACAGTTGTGGTTTTGTGTTCATCAAACCCCGCTCTGGGTCACCCTGCCCTGTGTACATGTTTCTTTCTCTTCCCTTCCGATGTCAGGAAGGTTTTCCTCGATCAGGGCAGGCTTCCCCCCGGCCTGGGCCGTTATTTATGGGGCACCCCCGCGCAGAGCCCAGCCAGGGAGGTGAGTGAGTTATGGCTCTGGGTGACATCATGGACTGGACTTCATAAAGGGACTCAGCCGATGGTCTCTGAAGACAGCTGCAAAAAAAGGCAGCCCTGAAGGAGATGATGGAGTGGGTGAGACATAAATTTCTTAGGACAGGCAGTGAAAAAACGTTTACAGCCCTTCTTTCCTGAGTCTGGTTTCAATCAGAGCTGCAGCGGCTCCAGCGATGCCGCGCACCGCGCGCGCTCAGACACACGCTCTGTACGCTCAACCTGCCTCAGTTCTGGGATTTTATTCCTTTTTTTACTGGTTTGAAAATGCTCTGATGCAGGATGGCTTGCAGATCCTCAGGCAGGCAGCTCCCATGTCAAGCAGCCAAGGGCTGGATGAGGATCTGGCCTGCAGACGGGAACAGAGTAAGAATAATATTGATAAGGGTAATGAGGGGCCGGCTTTATAAACCCATCACATTGCAGTCGCAGCCTATAACAAACGGGGTATTAACTCTGACATTCATTAAGGCACTTTGCCATTTCTTCCAGGCTTAATGGAAAATCTGTCTGCTTAGCAGGGCTTGCTGCAGCGGCTGGGGAATGGGGAGGTTACTGATTAGAGCAGCCCCGAGTGCTTGGCTACCCCAAAGGGCATTTGAAGTTCATTCTTGAGCTTCTTGTTCCTAATTTTATTTCATCTCATATCTTGGGGCAATCGTTTTCTACATTTACTGCGTCTGTCCTCAAGCAGATTGGATGAGCTGTCCCCATCTGAGCCCTCCATAGCTGCCCAAACTGCTCCAGGATGGAGCCTCCATATCTGAAGTCACCTTTCCAGGCTGGAGAAAGCATTGCTGCCTGTGAACCCACAATTTTTTTTGATACAGCTTTGTCCCATGACTCCCTACCTTCCTCCATCCCAGATACAGAGAGGATGCTATTTCTCGATTCTTGTGGCCCAGCTGAGGATCCTTTGGAGACTGTGCAACTGTTGATTAAACAAGTTCATTCAGCCCTTTCAGTGGGACTTGAAATTCCCCAAAGAGCTCAGGGAAAATGAAACACCCCAAACCTCCCATGTGAGCAGCAAGTCTTGCGTTCCCTGAGTGCCTGGTTCCCTCTCAGCTGTGACAGGCCTTGTAGCTCTGCCTGATTCTTGGGTGAGGAGGCATAATTTTCACCCACATCCCTGCAATACTCCCAGGGATCCTCCAGGAATATCCATGCAGGTGTACAGGTGATGGGGAGCAAGGCTGTTGCTGAAGCCCACCTTGAGTGGGGCCAGGTGATGCAGAGCCCTGGGACCTCCCCTTCCCTGAGCTGTGTCTGCTCTGGGCAGGACCCTGCTGGTCCCTGCACCAGGGTTAAACACCCTTTCCATGATCCTGAGGTTTGCAAAGCCTGTGCTGCACCAGCCCTGGAGCCAGGAGGGTGTGAGCATCTCTCCAGGAGAGCAGCACCTCTCCATCTTCCTGGAAAGAACCAACTTCCAGTCAGTTCAGCGACTCAATCTCCATCTGCCTCTCCTGTAACCAGCCCGAATTTATCAGCAATCTGCGTTTTCGTGGATGTGCGAGGCATTTAATAAAACCCAGAGCGAGGAGATGAAAGATTTATCCCTTTGCCCCCAGAGATGTCCCTTGCGAGGGCAACGCGGGACTGGGGAGCGGAAACCTGGATTGTTTTTTATGGCAGCTGCGTGAGCAGATACAGAGCCTTTGAAGTGCTCCCGGCCCCGTTTCCTCCTGCCTGCCCCCGGTGCCACCAGTGCAGCACGGCGGGGTCACGGCACAGCCAGGACGGGCAGCTCAGTGGGCAGAGCACCGTGGGGCTGGTGGGAAGGACAGCAGGGCATGGAGAGGGGAAAGCAGGAAGAGGAAAGGGAGGAGCAGGAGGCCAAGTTGAACCGGCAGAGCTGGTTGAGCCGCAGCCCCAAAACTTGTGAACAAACTCTTTTGTTAAGAAGTAAAACGGTAACGTGGAACCACTGCCTGCCCAGGAGGTGAGAGATGGGGAGGAAGAGCCACCTCTCCACTGTGCTGAGTTCCAGGACTGGTCCACCTGGGGTGGGACACCCAGGAATGGCACCAGGTCACCTCCTGTCCCCTCACATCCTCTCCACCAGAGTGCAGCGAGCCCCGGCTGCTCTGCAGCACATCCCGAGCTGCCAGCACTGATGCCAACCACGAGGAGAGACTCAGGAGGGGGAAGGAGCGGTGACATTTCCCTGCAGTCCCCCCATTCCCATCTGCAGAAAGGCAGGGAGGCGCCGGGCAGGTGCCAGCCCAAATAAATACAAGGCGAGTGCTCCCCAAGGAACCATAGGGGCTCTGCCAGGGAGGGGGCACTGCCGGTGGCATGGTTTCTAATGAGCAATTTTAATTTCTTCCATAAACAGCTAATAAAGCTCATCTCTCTCCTTCTCTCTAATGCACCATTTATTTCTTGCTCTGAAAGGCGAGCAAGGAAATTCAGGCAGGAGATGGGAGGGGGGGTTGATGCTAAATGTCAGCACTGCCTGATGAAGCCTAATTGTCCCTCGGAGCTGCTGCAGCAGCATTGGCACCCACAGCATGAGCCCACGGGCAGGGGGCTGGCAGAGCCTGCCCTGGGATGTTGCTGGAGCAATGGGGCAGCAATTTTATCTGTGGTGATCTTGAGGAACAGTCTCAGAATGGGCATCACTCATTACTCTGCAGAGGGGCTGGGGACTCGTTCCTAGGGACAGCAGAGGAGCATGGCCAGCCCCTCACCATCCTGGAAATGTTCAAAACTCATGGGTATTTGGCACTTGATGTAGTTAGGTGGGGAATATGGGGATTGTGTTGGGCTGATGGTTGGACCTGATGATCTTTGAGGTCTTTTCCAACCCATATGACTCCATGATTCTCTCCTTTGCCCTTTCAGCAGCTCCAGATCTACCTGGGCTGTTTTCTCCTTTTCCATTTCAAGGCAAATCTGAGCTTTGCAAATACCATCAGAAGGCTCAGGAATGTTGCTTGTCCTTGTGGATTGTGATTGTTTTTAAAGTTACTGCAGGATAATTCTCACTGTGCCAACAGACTGGTGACAATTTCCAATTCCAAACTGGCCAGGTTGGGCAGGGAGAACATGGAGCTGGTTACCCAGGAATAACCAGGGTGTTGCTGTGGTGTCTGTGATGGTGCAGGACACAAGGAGGGTTCCAAAGCTGCTGTAGTTGTGGTTTCAGGGCCAAAGCTGAGCAGTTTCCCATGGAAGTCTCTGAGCAGTGGGAATAGTTGGGATACAGGTGTCCTGCCAAGGAACCTGGGAGCCATGTGTGGAATGCGACCCTGTGTGCACGTGGGATATTTGGAATATCAAAGAGAGATCCCTTTTCATCTCTCAGTCTGCCTGAGGAGGGGACATGGGACAAATATTTGCACCATTTTTTCTGGGTTGTCAGTCCTCAGCATGAGCAGGACAAGGAGGAAACACAATGAGGAGGCACAGGAGGAGATGTGGAGCTTTGGGCCCATCCAGAATTTGGCTTCCCAGGAGATCCCAGTGCAAATAAAAAACAAACCCTGCAGGAATGTGGGGGCTGGAGCTTCTGAGGCCCAGGGAAGTGTTAGGGCTTAAAGGATTTGACATTTCTGAATCTTTCCCTTTCTTGTTGTTTGTTTATTCTCCAGGGCAGAGCTCCCAGTCTGGGAAGTGGCACTGATTGCCTGTGGCTGAACATCCCTCCCTGTGGTGATATTCAGGCTGGATGTCCTTAACACCCATCAAACATCACCAGCCTAGGCCTGATCATGCTGTACAAAGATCTATAGGTTAAATACAGACACCCATAAATACTCCTGTGGGAAAACCATGGCCATTCACAGGAGCTGAGTTCCCTGAACAGCTGAATTCTTGTTCTGCACAAGGCTGTGGCCATTCCTTAAATCCATGAGACCTCTTCAAGCCTAATGCAAGAGAATTCAAAGGGGTTGCAAAACTGTGGATCAGGTCTATGGCAGTTTTAAGCAGCCTTAAGTTGTACAAAGAGAAAACCTTCCACTCCCCAGTTGGAGCTGTTTCCCAGTTGTGTGCAGAGGAGCTTTGGAATATTCAGGACATGAATGATAAAGCTGAGAGAAGACTGCAAATCATTTTCTACTCCTGTTAACTCAGGATTTTCAAACAGCTCCTTCAGCTGCACTGGAGCATTTCTGTTCCTTTGGGGAACTTTGAAGCTGTTTCCACTGGCATGGATATTCCAAAATTCTTATCAATATTTTGTGTCTGGAACACGCACACAGAGCTGGGTCACAGCTTTACACAGCCCATCCAACCCTGTGCTGCCCATGGGCACAGCCCAGGTGGGACTGGGAAAATCCAGGGGTGGAAAAGCCCACCCCAACCATGCTGTTCCTCATGGAAACAGCATCCTGCCTGCAGACATCCCAGAGACTGAGGAGGGAGGAAAATTTGTCAGGTGAATTTGTCAAGCAGGGGTGATAATCATTCATTTAGCCTGTAATGACATGGCACTTACCATGTAATAACCTGGATATTGCATGGAAATTACCATGTAATCCAAGGCTCGGGAGCTGCCATATTGTCAGGGCCTCCATGGTAATTTGTACCCTCTCATTTACAGCCCTGAAACTGCTTTTATTGTGGCAACAAAGCAGAGATTCACAGTTTGCCAAAAGGAGAATCTCCAGAGGGATGTTATGAATAATTAGGCAGCCACGGTGGTTTTGGATAACATCTTTACTGTAACTCCATTAAGGAACAATTGATTGCTTTCCTAGCTCTGACTTGCCTCCAGTCCTTCCACCCAGAGCTCCTCTCCCCACTGCAGAGGCGGCTCTGCAGAGGCAGATCCACAGAGGGAGGATTGCTCTGAGAGGATGAGCTTGGGAGAGGCAGCAGCTGCAGCAGGACAACGTTCACTGGAAAGCAGAAATGTCTGTGGGCCTGTGGGGTCACTCCTCAGCTGCTCCAGTGCTGATTTCCAGGGTTTTGGAGGAGATGCTTGTGGAGGACTTGGCCCAAGGTGTGGCTGGTGCTAAGGAGACCCAAGTGCAAATGGTGCTGGCACAAACATCGACCATCAAGTGGATGGATGTGACCTCCTCTGGACCAAAATCCATCTTCAAATCCCACCCTCAGGTCTCTCTGTCCCCAAAAAGCTCTTTTAGAACTCACTGATCAGGGTGTGAACCTGACCCTCAACTGCACATCCCCAGCCCTGCCTTTGTGCTGTGATAAATTGTGTTTCTCTGAGCCACCACTGCGCTGAGAATGGGTTATTTTTAGATGGAAATTCAGGAGGTCAGAGGGAATGTTTTGCATTTGAGGATGGGAGGGAGACATGGCCTGCTCTGCCCCTCTGCCCTCTCCTTCTTCCCTGCCCCTCATCCTCCTCCTGACCTGCTGGTAACCCCCTCCCACATCCTCCTCCCTGGGACGCTGGAGAGCAGCTCCCAGGCCTGGTGGGACCATGGGATCATTTAGCTTGGAAAAGACCTTTAAGATCATTGATCCAACCTGTGCCTGCTCCTGGCCATGGTCTCCCTGCTCTGGACTCCTCAGTTGCTGCTCCTCTTCCTCGCTCAGCTCTGCCCTTCCCTTGAAAGCTGATCTGTGGAGAGAGCAGCTCTGGTGTTGTTGTTTGCTGTGCAAACTTGGGAACTGGGCTGTGCCTGCCACGGGAGTGGGGTGAACGTCTGGGGGAGGTTTGCAGTTCCCAGTGATTGAGATCCTCTGCTTGGAGAAGCCTAAACAAACTCTGTAACCTCAGGGGAAATTCTGCAGCGTTTTAGTTTTAAGTGTTTCCTCTAAAAAAGTAACTGTTTGACCTAGAAAGCTCCCAGGGAGCATTCCTGGGGCTGGAGAAGCTCCAGGAGCCCAGCCTGGAGATGGGATTCAGAATTAAAGTGTGAACATGGAGAAGCACATCTCTGCTTTGAGCTCAGACTGGAAAGCGCTGCTCACCACAGACTCACCTCTGGTTTACTTTCCAGCAGGGCAAGTCGAGGAAAATCCACCTGGAATTACATCCCTTATGTGAGGACATGGGATTCTATAGGATTACATCTGTCCATGACCCAAGGTTGGTGTAAGGATGGGGTGAGCTGGATTCAAAAGGAGAGAGCCCTGAATGTGAATGTTCATTCATTTCACTCCCAGACCTGTCTCACCTGGGGATGGAAGAGGTGTCCCTAAACCCTCCTCTTAACTCTTCTGAATGTCTCCCATCTGTGGTTCAAATTATATTTTTTTTTTCAAAGGAGAAAAAACCCGGAAATTGCTGACCCATTTAGAGCTCTCTAAAACTGCCACTTTTAGAGCCCCCAAAATAGCTTTAGTGAGTAGCAGATGTGCCAAAGTGGAGAAATAAACACAAGTGTGCTGCTTTTAACCTCCAAACTGCTTCTTGTGCAAGGCTGCAAGGAAACCTCAAAGTGGGCTCCAGCCCAGAATCCAACCCTGCACCCACCACAGCTCCTCACCCCAGGGCTGGGGGTGTTTCCCAAGGGGCTCCCAGCCAGGAGGAACCCAAATTGCTCCCACAGCCAAGGAGCACCAGTAAAACATGGAATTAGAGAATCAGAGAATCTCCTGGGTTGGAGAGCCATCAGGATCACTGAGTCCAACTCCAGGTTGTGCACAGACGCTCAGCAATCCCACCCTGTGCATCCCTGGCAGTGCTGTCCAAACGCTCCTGGAGCTCTGGCAGCCTTGGGGCTGTGCCCATTCCCTGGGCAGCCTGTTCAGTGCTCAACACCCTCTGGGGGAAGAACCTTTTCTTGGTAACCACTTCAATGTCCCTGACACAGCCCCATCCATTCCCTGGTTGGTCATTTCCCTGCTCACAGAGAGCACAGACCGGAGCTGCCCTTTGGGAGGAGCTGCAGCCCCTGCTCAGCTCTGCCTCCAGTCTCCTGCAGGCTGGGCAATCAAAATTCCCTCAGGGGCTCCCTCAGCCACCCCCGTGAATGATTATCACCCCTGCTTCACAAATTCACCTGACAAATTTGGGCACTCTCTGACAGCTTTAGGTCTTTCTGCTATTGCAGTGCCCAAAACTGCCCCAGGGTTGAGATGAGGCTGCCGCAGGGCAGAGCAGAGAGGGCCAATCCCTCCCTCAGCCAGGCCCTGTGTCCATATCCCAGTCTGGACATTCCAAGAGCAGGGAGTGGGATCAGCAGCAGCACTTCGTGCTGAGCACCAGGGTGCAGGTGCAGGAGAGCACCCCAAGTTCCCAAGGACAGGTGAGTGTAGGGAACACCTTTGAGTCCTTTGCTGGCCCCAGAAATTTCAGCAGCTCCCTCAGCCCTGTGGCTTTTCCTGCCAGAGCAAAGCCTGCTCCCAGCCTGGCTCCTTGTCTGGAAGCTCCGCAGCCAGCAGTAATTGCATTTTGTCAAGTGGTTTTAGCAAAGCAATCCACATTTATTAACCATCTGGATTAGAGAAATGATCTTCCTGATTCCAACTGCCAGCCCAGCCAAGGACTTATCACAGAAGGGAATAATGGATCCCATTCCTCCCTCCCCACATCACCAGGGGGCTGCTCCCTGCACTTTATTTACCTGGGTCACTAAAGGAGTGTCTCACACAGGTCACTGCTGGGTCCTGCACTCCAGGTGACAGCCTCAGCCCTGGCTCTCTGCTGTGCTGTCCCTCTCTCCTGTCCTCACAGGAGGAGGAAGGAGCTGCGACATCAGAGTCAGCATGGATTTCACAAAATCACCTCAAGCTAATGGGAAAAAATCATTAGAGGAAGGAAGGGGGGGGAACGCTCCCGTCCTCGTACATCATCCCTGTCCTCCTCCCTCCCCTCTCATGTCCTGTGCCAGAGACAGGAGCTTCCCTCCTCACTTTGATTGTGTTCATTTGCTGCAGGTTTCATCCTGTCAGCCCAGTGTGGGGACACAAAGGGCTCTGTGGGCACAGGGAGCCAAAATTCTCTGTGTTTCATCTGGAGACTTCTCCCAGCTCCCAGGCCAAGGGCATCCTGTGTCCTTTCCTTTTACTGCCACACCCAGAGCATTCCCAAGCGGGGGAAGGTTCTGCAGGCTGTTCCCAAAGCCAATTTCTTGGGGATCTGGGGTGCTGACGGCTTCCATGCTGACACCTGGCTCCAGGAGAGCTCTCCAGGCACAACAGCCTGGGTTTGATTGCTCTGGGAGTTTCAGGGACCTGCTGTTCACTCCATCCAAACCCACACTTATCCCCATTCCCACGGGGTTTTCCCTTAATTGAGCTGCATTAACCTGGGAAGGCAGTATTGATTGAGCAGCCGCAGGAGCTGAGCTGAGCTCAGGGCTGGGCTCTTTGCAGAGACGTGCTGGGAGCTTCCAAACAAGGACACTCATGAGCTCATTGGCATGGGGATTTCCTTGGGGGGAGAAGAGAAGCCCTTCCATCTTTCTACCACACCTGGAACAAAACTGATTCCCTTTTAATGGAAATTCTGAGGCTTTGCCTCCCTCCCTCCACCTGCACTCACAGCATTCCCAGCTCCTCCCAGTCCTCCCAGCAGAGCCACAGCTGAGGGGAGGCAAATGGGCTTTCACCCCTTGCAGATGCCAGTCTCTGACACCTGGAGGGCTGGGTCATGTCTGGAGGAGCAGCTGTGGGACCTGGGAGCAGCCCCCTGTGCCAGCCCCACCAGAGGGAGCACCCAGCTCTCCCTGTCCCTGCAGCTCAGAATTCTGCACCAACTCCATGAAATTCCTTAAATTATTAAGTCCAGGTCATTGCAGGAGAGACGTGAGAAGGGAAATTTAAAAATGAATGAAGTCTTCCAGAGCTAAAAACATCTCTCCAGCTCATGCAAGGACTCAGGCCAACAGGGATGTTCCCGGAGCCCCAAGATGGTTTGGGCTGGAAGGGATTTTAAAGCTCATCCCATCCCATCCAACCCCCTGCCATGGGCAGGGACACCTTCCACTGTCCCAGGTGACTCCAAGCCCTGCCCAGCCTGGCCTTGGACACTTCCAGGGATCCAGGGGCAGCCACAGCTTCTCTGGGCACCCTGTGCCAGAGCCTCTCCACCTTAACAGGGAAGAATTTCTTCCCAATATCCCATTTAAATCTGAAGCCATTCCTGCAAATAAAGTTCCCAATCAGGTGCATCTTGGAATGCTCCCAAAGCAATGTCCAATAGATTGGGGTTCTGAAGGAACAGCCCAGTATGGAAAATATTGATGTTCCCAGGTTGTAGCTCACCTGCAGCATCACTTCAATCACTGCAAACTTTTGGAAATCACCTGTGGAGCTTTCTCCTTCCCCAGCTGCTGCAAACCTAAGTTAGGAATTTTGTTCTGGCTTTCTTTGGGAAAGTGGAAATATTTCTCTTTTATCCTCGGCTTGGAGGGGAATAAGACAAGGCTGTTAGAGCTGGCTGCAGAACAACATTCCCAGCCAGCCAAAAACACCACTGTTCCAGTCCTCTTTCATCCCAGATTTGAGCAACAGTGTCAGCAGCTCCAAATTTCCAATGAAATAAAAATTCCAAACCCCTACTATAAACACTGGAAGGCCTTCTCTAAATATTTTGCTTCAATCAGGCTGAAGTCACTCAGCTTTATCATTTCATGAACTCCAGCCTGTTATGAGATCTCAATGAGCCTGTGGCTCAGTGACAACACTGGGCTGTGGCTGAGGGACCTCAGGTGACACAGGGACAGGGATGCTGCTGACACCTCTGGTGCTCTGCTGATTTCAGAGGGTTTGGACCCTTTTCTTTTGAGCTGTTCCACTGAGTTTTGGCTCCTCCAGGGAGATGGGGAGGCACCTTTGGCTGGGGTAGGGTGAAGTGGGGACTCTGCAGACCACCTTGGAAACATCTCACTCAGGAAATGTCCCACTGGTAATGCTCTGATTCCTCTGGGAACAGCAAAAGTCTGAGGGAGTCATTTTGTGAGGAATAGGGCAGGCAGGGAGAGCAGATAATTGGGAATATTTCCCAGGAGGCAGATCCCCAGGTGAGTGCAGTGCAGAGCCCCAGCAGGAATGAGCCTAAAATCAGCCGGATTATCTGGAAAACAGCTTAATTTACATTTCAATTCCAGGTAAGGAGGGGAATTCAGCACCTTTCTCATTTCAGCCGGTCCGGGGCTCATCACACTCGGGAAGTCCAAGTCCATCCATCACCCCTGTGCTGCCGCAGCAATTCCTCACTCCAGGAAATCCCGGTGGGATCCATGGGCTGTGCCCAGGGGAGAGCAGCAGGCTCTGCCCTCACGTTGGTTGTACCAATTCCCAGAGGTTTCCCAGTGATTTACACGAGCATTTCTGCAGCCCGGGGATCTCAGGGAGATGCTGCTCTGTGTGTTTGAGCTGCTCCACAGCTCTGTTTACACCTCAGGCTTCCTGCTCTCCATTTTCCTGTGTTATCATTAATCCTGTTTAACTGGGGCTTCCTTGGATCCGTGAGGATGAGCGTTGGGCTGTTGGCAGAGTCCAAGGGCAGCTGGTCCTTCTGTGGGCACGTGGGAATGCTGCTCAGGGCAGGGAGAGACAGATGCGGAACCAGTTCCAGTGAAATCATTCAGTAACAGAAACAATTTAGTCCTGAGGATACAGGATACCCCCTGGGGATGTCTGCAGTGTTCTGACGCCCTTCAGAGTGCTAAAACTGGGAAAAAGGATGGAAGAAAGCTGCACACAAGAGTGCAGAGCCACATTTCCAACAAACTGTCCTGAGGGGCTCTTGCAGGTTCCCAAATTGGGATAACCAAGCTCCTTGGCAGAGCAGCATCCAGCTGTGCATCTGCCAGATGTGCTCAGTGCTGCCTGGAGAATCCCAGAGTCCCAGAATGGGTTAGCATGGAAGGGACCTTAAAGCTCATCTAGTGTCACCCCCTGCCTTGGGCAGGGACACCTTCCACTCTCCCAGGTTATCCAAGGCCTGTCCAACCCTCCCAGCTGTGCCTGCCCCATCCCTGGAAGTGCCCAAAGCCAGGTTTGACCTGGGATAGTGGAAGGGGTCCTTGCCCATGGCAGGCATTGGAACAAGGCGGTCTGCAAGGCTTCTTCCCACCCAAATAATACTGGGATTACATTACTTCTTCTCCTTCTCCTTCTCCTTCTCCTTCTCCTTCTCCTTCTCCTTCTCCTTCTCCTTCTCCTTCTCCTTCTCCTTCTCCTTCTCCTTCTCCTTCTTCTTCTTTATATAATAATTATTATTATTATTATTGTTATTATTACTATTATTATTATCACACTCCAAGTGCAGGGCAGGAGGCCAATGACGAGGAGAGGGAAAGAGAGCCTTGGCCAGGGGATTTTATAGCCAGGTTCAAGCAGCCCTTGAACGAGGGGCATGAAGAAGCACCATCAGCAGTCTGGGAACCCTCCTGCACCTGAGGGAAGATGAAGAAATGCAGAGTGGTTTGAAACTGCAGGTAGTGAGTGATAAAAGCTGCTTATCACAGGTTGGGAGAGGCAGAGCTGACCCTGCACTTCTGTCTGGGAGAGTGATGGGGGGAGTTGACTCCAGGAGGGGCTGAGAGATGAAGACAAACACCTATGTGGATGGGAGGGAAAAGGTGGGTGAGGGAAGGGAAAGCTGTGCTTGGCTGCAGTCCCAGCTGAGGGCCAGAAAAATGAGCTTGGTAACAGAACCTGGCTGGCTTTGAGCAGGCTGGGCTGCCATCAGTCATGGCTCGAGACAGGGATGTGTCAAACCAAGGCACAGAGAGATAACAGCCTGGAAACTCAGCTGTGGATGGACAGGTAAGGTCACCCCTGGGAGCTGGGAGAACAGAGGGGCTCTGGGTGCACAGCCCAAGCAGGGCTAAGGGACAGGATGCCCAAAGGATGGGGGTGAGTGATGGAAAAAGGCTGAGGCAGCACAAACCTCCACTCCTGGGAGGAGAAAGACAGGGAGAGGTCACTGGCAAGAAGGAAAACGCAGGATCACAGACAGAATTTCAGTCATGAGGACATGGCAGCTCTTCATGGGAATGGGTCTGATGCCTCCAATTTTGGCTTTTGTATTTTCAGATTCTGTTCTGCTTTGGTGTGTAGTTCTGAGCTTCATATCAGGGGATGGTGAACTCTTTGCACAGAGCAGGGAGACAAAACAATTCCTTCTCTGGCTGGAGACCAAGGACAACCAATCCAAATCTCAGGCCCAAGAGAACACCATGGGCTGGAGAGAGAAAAACAAGAAGGATGGGACTGCATGGGCCAAAGCTGGAATTGGACAATGAACTCCAATATGCAAATGGAGCAGAACTTATAAAAGTGAGAGACCCCGTACCCACTCGTGCATTTTGGGACCATTTTGGTTCATCTTGGGTGCAGCCCTGGCTGGGCTCTTGTGCTGCCCAATGTGGATCCATTGAGGCCTCCTAATAAATCCCTACTTTATTCTTTAGCTCTCTCTGGTCTCTGTTCCAGGCATCGTGCTGACCCTCCCATTCCCTCTCACTTTCCTCCTCATGCTCAGGACTCCAGCCTGGTTCTCACTGCACTTCCCAGCCTCCTCCATCCCTGCATCCTCCCCATCCAGCTGTGCTCTGGGCTCCCCTCTTGGTACTGTTTTTCCTCCCCTTAGACCTTTCCCTGCACCATCTCCCCTCAGGGAAGCTTCCTCCTTTCTTCTTCCCTGGAAACCACCAGGGGCAGAGCCAGCAGCCCAGGCTGCTCCCACTGGGAAATTACCTGTCCCAGCAGGAGCCTGACCCCTTCAAAGTGCCTGAAGATCCCTGCCTGGTGTGAAACAGCCTGAGAGGACACTGAGGGAGAATCTGGCTCCTCTGAAGTCTGCAGTAAAAGCTGTTTGGGCTTGAGCAGAGCCGGATGTTTACCTGCAGAAAGATTTCTTCCCGGGAGTTTTGTTCAGCGCTTGTTAAACTTGGAGCAAGGGGTAAACAACAAATAGCAACCACAGGGCAGGTTGTGTTATTTTTTCTGGAAAAACACCTCTGCTTGGCCTCCTTAGGAGCTTTGGTGTGGGCACTGGGAGAACTGGACCTGGCAGGGGGATTTGTTGTGCTGGTGGAAGGACAAGACACAGTCCTGGCTGTCCCCAGCCCTCCCCTTGCTCTGACTGTTCCCTTGGGACAGCAGAACAATTCCCTGTGAATCACAGAGAGTCCATCCAAAGCTGCCGCTTGGCCTTTCCAGGTGATGATGGGATTGCATTGGGGGGTTTGGGGTGAAAAAGCCACCCTTGACACCCCCTTGTCACCCCTGGGTCTTGGGGCTGCAGAGGAGCATCATCCACAGCCACATCATCATCCCTGGATCCTCATTCCCTTGGTAGTGGGATGGACTGGGAAGGGGAGTGAGGACCTGCTTGGACTCTCAGCATTGTCCTGAGCTCCCTGAATTTCCTGAGAGGGAATTCCTTCCTTAAGAATGAATTCAAAATCCAAGCTGTGAGAAGGGCACAGAGAGAATTTATGTGCCAGGCTGTGAGCAGGGCATGGAGAGAGAATTCCCATCCCAGTCTGAGCAGGACATGGAGAAGGAATTCCCATCCCAGGCTGTGAGCAGGACACACCTCACAACTGCTGAGGAGTTAGGATGGAGGCAGGAGCTGTTCCAATGTCAGTGTGTCTGTTCCTCCTGCAGGATCTTCCCTGACCATAATCCCACTTGGAAGTGAGCCGGGAGCTCTGGATTTCCCAGCTCTGCAGCAGAGCCATGTGAGCACAGAGCCCACAGAAGAGCTGCTCCCACTTCCAAAGAGCCCTTGGATGGCAGCGGTGCCGCTCTGTTAATTGAAATGTTTTTATTTATTTCCACTTCATTTTTGCTCAAAGCCGTGTTTACAGCGAAGTTTCAAAGCTGCTAAACCATGGAGCCTTCAACCCCCCTTGATGTGTACAGAGCTGGCAAGAGCAAACACAGCCTTGTTATTGTTCCTTCTCTTCCCACCCTTCATCCCTCGGCTGCTCCCATTTGTTGTGTCTGATCTCCTGCTCAAGGGCTGTCTCCTGCTCCCTGTCACTACAAAGCCCAACACAGGGATCCCTTTCTATCTTCCAGAAGTCCCTGAATGTTGCCATGGTAGAAATAATAAATAATAACTCAGAGAGGTTGTGTTTAGCCAGGCTGAACATGTGTTTGCTTGTTTGCTTTCAAAAACAAAGCTGATTTTCCTGCCCTGCGGAGGGAAATTTCTTTTTAATGGCCTTGAAGGCATTCCCTTCTCTCTGCCTATCCATCCTCTCCCTGCCTGTGTCCTGCTTTCCCAAAATGCTCTGGGGAACTTTCCCAAGGGGCTTTTTTCCCCTCTCAAGGCTTTTCTCAGCTCAGATCTCAGCTGTGAGCACTTCTCTCCTTTGCCAGCTGGGATCCTGTGATTCCCCCTCCCAAAGCTCCTCCTGAGCTCATTTTCCATCCACAGCAGTGTCCATTCAGAGCTGGAGGCTGCACAGGGAATGCTGCTGTCCCCAAACCTCATTCCTGAGCCGGGAATGAGCTCAGCCTCCAGCACAGTCCCAGGAATGGGGGCCTGACTGTCTCCTCCAGGCTGGGCAGGTTGGAATTCAGAATTTCAGCCCAGGTCTCCTGCCATGTCCCATAGACACCATGGACATTTGTTCAGGGTTGTAATTCAGAATTTCAGCCCAGGTCTCCTGCCACGTCCCACAGACACCATGGACATTTGTTCAGGGTTGTAATTCAGAATTTCAGCCCAGGTCTCCTGCCATGTCCCACAGACACCATGGACATTTGTTCAGGGTTGTTTCAGCCCAGGCCAGGCTCTCATGGGGTCAGTGTTTGGAAGTGGAAGGACATCCAGCCAAATGCTTGGGTCCTACATCCCTCTGTCCTTCCCTTGCTGTGGGATGGGAGCAGAGCCACCTCCCAGCCCTGCAGAGGGCCAAGGCTTTGGGAGAGGAGGGAGAGGGATCAGCTCCTCCATCCCCAATCACTCAGAGCAGCTCCAGGCCAGGGGAGGCTGAGGGGCCCCAGCACCTTCCTCTGCCACTCCTCTGTGTGTCCCAAACCCTCTGAAACAGCCCAAGTGCCCTGGATGTCACTGCTGGAGCTGCTGGCATGTGGAATGGGAAGGGTACCAGGGGGGAGCAGGGAATGGGGACAGGGATGAGGAGAGCCCAGCTGGCTGCTGTTTCTCATAAGCCATGAGTGAAAACCCCTCAGTTTTTGCTAAGTGGAACATTTGCTTTTAATGAGCCTGAGAGTGTTTTTTCTTTCTCTTGCTGGCTTTTTTTTTTTCTTTTTTCTTTTTTCAGGGAAGCAGGGAATGGAAAAAGGTTATTTCCTAGTAAATAAAATATCAGACCCATCTCTGAGTGTTGAAATAATGGACTTGCCCCAGTGTTGGCACCACCAGCACTGAGCTCTGCTGCTCTGGGCTGAGCCCACTTCCCCTCTATTCTTCCCTTTCTCCACACAACCTTTCCAAGCATTTTTCCCTTCCTCAACTCCTCAGGGATGTTCTGCCTCTCCTGGGGGTCCCAGCACCCCCCAGCTGGCAGCGCCACAGCCAGGGCACCCCTGTGTCCCACCAAAGGGACCCTCTGAAAGGGGCTGGATTTAAAGATACGGCAGAGCTGAGCTCAGCCCGGTCCCACAGGGATCATTTTCCTTGAATTAAAAGTGTGGGAGCCACTTCTCCTTGTGCTCTGTATTTGCCACATAAACTCCCTCATTTTGGTTTATACTTTGGGACATATTTGCTTTATATGTATTTATGTGGCTATTTTAGGGCATTAGATCTGACCACGGTGCTGCTGGGAATATTGTTCTGTATGGAATCATGGAATCCCAGGGTGATTTGGGCTGAAAGAGACCTAAAGCCCATCCTATTCTGCCCCCTGCCATGGGCAGGGACACCTTCCATTATCCCTGGTTGCTCCAAGCCCTGTCCAACCTGGCCTTGGGCACTTCCAGAGACCCAGGGGCAGCCACAGCTTCTCTGGGCACCCTGTCCCAGGGCCTTCCCACCTTTTTTCTTTTCTCAATATCCCACCCAAATTTCCCCTATTTCAGTCTGAACCCATCACTCCCTGTCCTACCTCTCCAGTTCCTGACAAAACTGGGAACAGACACACCAGATCTGACCAGAAAGCATATTTTTCAGTTTGAAGGCAATACCAGTATCAATTCTGGTTTTCCATAAATAGCTAGGAGTTCCAGAAAAAAAAAAAATCCAATAAACTTTTTTCAACAAGAACCAAAAGTTTGTTTTAATAAGAGAAAGTGATTTGGTCTTGCTACGGGCAAAGGTTAATTCCATTGATATCAGAGCCTCCTAATGAGAACCAATCAAACAAGGGCACAGGAGATACAGCAAATATTAACAATTTCTGAGACATCAAACTGGGAAAACAACTCCAAAGTGATTCTCAGGGTATGACAGGAGGATGAAGGTGCGGCAGCGAGGTGAGTGATCCACGCAGCCCCAGGATCCATCAGGATCAGCTGGCTCCAGCTCAGGGTATGGTTTGTGTCACGTTATGTTTGTTTGGAAAACTCCATCCCAGTTTTGTTCCCGCTCTGCCCGAGGGTGTTGAGTCCCCCAGGCCCCTCTCAGTGTTCATCTGTCACCACCTTGTCTCCCAGGGCTTCTTCCAGAGCATTTTCCCTTCAGCCTGAGCTCTGATCCCAGAGGAATGTGGACCCCAGAGTGCAGGGCTCCAAGAGGAATTTCTTGGCACTCAGTGAATAAGAGGCTTCAATGCTGAGCACCCAGCCAGAGACTCAGAGCGAGGGGTTAATGATGGAGCCTGACCCCCAAAGGACAGGGCACGAGGCATTTCCAAACCCACATTAAATGGGACACATTGAAATGTTGTTATTTCCAGGAACTGATGGATTGATGCCAGACCAGGCGCAACTCTTGGCTTGCTCTAGTTTTTATTTGTTGATTACAGTGATTTGTCCAAGACACTTCTCTGTTAGGGTCAGATCTGGTTTTGGATCAGGGAACAGACCAAAAGCCATCGAGGTGCCTCCGGTTAGAGCATCCAGCCTTCCACACTCCCTTCCCTTCAGCTCCCCATGTCCCTGCTGTCCCACAGAGCCAGGAGAAGTGTCCCACTTTTGCATGGAAGAGATTTAAACACAAACCAAGACACAGCTTCTGACCCTGCTGGTGTGAGATGATTCAGCTCTGGATTAAACATAAACTTAGTAAATTCCAGATGGAATCTTTCCAGCCTGGCTTGAGGGATGGGGTCCTTGTGGTGACCCTGTGTGTGAGCTGGTCCTGACTTCCAGGCCCCCTGGTCCCTGCAGCTGGATCCCCACAGCACCACTCCCAAAGGAGTGGGATCTCGGGTTAATTCCCAGAATTAAGCCAAGGGAAGGCTCAGGTATGCCTGAGCTTCCCTGTTGAACATTAGTTTGTAAGTGCTCCCAATCCTTGTTTCCTACAGCAATTTTGGGGCTGTTGATGGCTGCTCAGACCCTCCCCACTCCCGAGGCACCACAGACAGAGCAGACCACTGAGTTATCACCCAGGGAAAACCTGGACCAGGTTCAGGAATCACAGAGGCCTTTCTAAGGAACACCATCATCGTGGAGCCAGCCAGGCCTGGAGGAGAGCTCTGCCCACAGAACCCAGCAGGAATTGCTCCTCCAGACTCCCACTATTCTGTGCCAGATCGAATTTTCAGTTGAGAATGGGAAGAGATGAAAGCTTGCAGGCAGTGTGGTGACATTCCCTGTAAAACAAGACCTCGGGGAGCAAAGGATGCTATTTAGTGGTCATCCCTCTGCCTCCACACACGGAGACCACACCAGCTCCTGGCACCCTCTGGAGACAGCCCTGGGCAGTGATGGCATCTGGGGCTCAGCCTGCCCCTGGCTCCAAGTTATGCTTGCCTTCTCTTCACCCTTCCCACTCACCCCATTCCCCAGACTATTTGTGGAATGAGGAGCGTTGCTATCATGGTTTACATGCTCGGAGAGAGGGAATAAGAAAAGGGAGGGAGGAGGGTGGGAAGAGAGGAAGAAACAAAGACAGCGTTGTTATCTCTTCCAAAAAACTGCAGACACTGGGGCAGGGCAGAATGAGGGGCTGGGGCTGTGGTTTGCCTCCACATCTGTGTTTAACCTCGGGAAAGAGTCAACAGCTTGGAAAGAAAACACCGCACTCCAAGGCACAGCCTGCCCCAGCTCCCAAACCCTTGGCCCAATTTTCCAATTTGGGGCACTTGGCTGCAGCCCAGCCTGGATCCTGGGATGCTGCTGGAGTCAGGGAGGGAAGAGCCCCAGCCCCAGCCAAAGGCATCACTCCCCTGTCCAGCAGGAGCAGCTCATCAGCCTTATCAGCTCTTGTCTTATCAGCTCCCAGCAGATGCTACAAGAGGATTTGTCATCCCAGCCCAGCCAAGCTGCCGTGAGCGCCAGGAATGGGGGAAGAGAGAAGGGACAAAAAAAGGAGTGGAACAATGCAGTGAAAAACCAGGAATTCTGCACCATTTAAATGGGAGAGGAAGCTGTGAGTGCTGTGCCAACTTTCCAGGGTTGGGAGCACAATCTCTGCTGTGGCACCACCGCTCCTGGTGGAGTTCTCCTGATGCTTCCCATCGGGAGGCTCTGCGAGCGCTGCCAGCCTCAGATCAATTGGGCTGAAATTTCCCATGTTTGGTATCTCCCTGAGGCAGGAGCTGCAGGAACAATTCCCTCTGCATGGCACAGCCATTCCTGGGAGTGCAGCAAACACAAAACCCCCTGTTTTGCTGCTGGAAAACAGGAAAACAGCTTCTTTTCCAATTACATTTAGTTTATCTCCCTGAGAAGTTCTTGCTCTCCCGCGACGTGGAACGGATCCGCAGCCTTTTCCAAGACTCAGCTCTGGTGGCAGAGATATGTCTCCTGCTTTTTCCATGGAAATCTGCCCCAAATTTGACTGAAGTGCCTCTGAAAAAGATTCACCCTTCCCATGGATCTCATTTGAATCATTTCCACCTCTCACAGTGGGTGTAGGAGGGGACAGGAGTGGAATTTGGGGACAGGCAGGGGACACAGCATGGAGAAGGAATCATAGGGAAGAATGAATCCAGGACTGGGAATATCAAATGAAGGATTCTTTAAGGACGAGAGCAGTGGCAGGAGGGTCTGAGCCTGTGACCCCATCAGGGAAATGCTGCAGGAACAGAACCCAGGTAGGCAAGGGACCCCAAAATAAGACCCAGCTTGGGTGCTGCGTTGGTGACAGGGTGGGATGAATCCCCACAGCACATCCCAGGAGCAGGGGGAGCACAGGACCTCATCCCTTTAATCCTTTCGGGTGGAATCAGATGAATGGCAGTGCCTGAGCTCCAGGCCTGCTGCCTTTCCCTGTCTCTCACAACCCGGAGTAGGAACTATATTTAACATTCCTCACTACTAACTACAGGGTGTCAGTGGCTTCTCCTTCCTCTCCAGTGATTCTGCCGAGCTCAATCGCTCATCCAAGTGGAAGCAGGAAAATGTAGAGCCAGCACGGAGGGTGCTGGGCCCAGTCCCCCCAGCCCTGCCCTGCCTTTCCCTGGCTCCTGTTCCAGCTCCAGAGCCCCCCAGCCGAGGCTGATGAACACAGACCTGGCTCAGAGCCTCCTGCTCAGCCACTCTGCCACGTGGCTCGTCCCTCTGCCCTGTTGGGATGACAGGGACAGCGTCAGTGGAGATGCTGGGGACTGGGCAGAGCAGGCTTCAGGGCTGCTCTCCCTCTTTGGATGAGATATTCTATCCTCAGCGAGGAAATCCTCACCTGCTCAATTGCCACTGAAATTGCCTCATGTCTACACAAAAGGTTCTGATTTTCGTGCATCCAGATTTTTTCAACAACAAAAGAAGAAAATTCACTGATTTGTTGAAAATCTCCCACTATGCTGGGAGAGGTCTCTGCTGGACACCCCCAGCAGAAAACCCCCTCATTTCAGGGATCACAGCATCCATCAGAGGTGACCTAATTGTTTAACCCTCATTAATATTTGGGGGGCTGCCTCCCACCCCCAGCTCAGAGCTCCAGGGTGGCCACGGGACAGCAACATCAGCCTGAATCAGCATCTTCTGTGTGGGTCCAGCGACCACCTGGGGCTGTGCCCCCCTTTAATCCCAGTCCAGGAAAGGGAGAGGCGAGCAAGGGAATGAATCTGCACACTCTGGGAAAATCAAAAGGGACAGAAGTGTCTTCCCACCAGATTTCCCCCCTTTCCTGCCCCATCTGCAGCTGGGGAAACCTCTGCCATTCCAGTGGGCGCAGGCTTTGGAAATGTGCAATTCCATCCCCAGGCCTCCCTCTCCTCGTGGCTGCGGCAGGTTTAAGGTTACAGCAGGCACAGGAAATCTTGGCCATTTTCTCCCCTCTTTCTGAAATGATTTTTTCAAGGCATTCCCAGTAAAGTTAATGAATCCCTCTCCCAGACAAGGCTTTGATTAGGGGCCACGCTTTGGCCCAGATTGCTTTTCCTGGGGCACAAAGATGCCAATTCTTTAAAAATGGTTTGTGTGAAACCTCCAGCTATTGCTGTGCCGGAGTTTTACCTTCCCACAACTGGAAGAAATATATGAATTTACCTTTTACCTTTAGTTTTTGCTGGCCACAAGTGACCCCCAACCAAACCCCACCCAAAGTCCTGCTGGGGGTTTATTTTCTTCTGCTGTGTTTCCATCACATCTCACTTGTCCACTGACCCTGAGCCATCCTTGCAGCATCCCATGGGCTCCTTCCAACCCTCAGGATGGGGGTTCCAACCCTGGTACAGCCCCCATGTCTCACCTTCTCCATTCCCATGAAGGATATTGCCCCTAATCCATTATTCCATCCAAGCTTCTGGGCTTTGAAGAGGTGGGAAATCCATCACCAACGGCTGCTGCTGCCTCCTGCTTTGCAATAACACCATTGCTTTAGAAAATCTCAATGAGAATCATGCAAGTTTTATTAAAAAAGCAGAAAAAAAAACCCATAACAAGCTTCCCCTTTCCCCTCTCCCAGCTGTGGAGCAGCAGGTGTGTGTCACTCGGCTGGCCACGGAGATTTACAGCCTGCTCCAGGATTTCTCAGCCAGCCTTTGGTGGTGGAAGTGTTTTCTGCTCCCAAACAAAGGAGCTGGAGCAAGGGGCCCCGAGGGACACAACAACCGGAGATGAAAACACAAACGCATCCTTCCCTAATGCCATTAAAACAAAACAATCCAGGGAGGCAGCAGGGCTGGCTGGCCAAGGGAGCACTTGGAGCTCTCTGCTGCTTCTTCCCTTCCCACCTGGCCCCCTCCCTCTCTCCTGGCAGGAGCAGGGGGTGCAGGAGGGCATGGAGTGGTCACATCCTGCCCACCACCTTTGTGGCTGGAGGAGCCTGGCTGAGCCCCCTGGCCCCATCACCAGCCACTGCCAAGCACCGTGACTCAATTCCCTGGGTTTCAGCAGTTTTCCTTAAATATAGATCAAAGCTATGGCCAAGGAAAAGCCACGGGAAGTGGCTTGGCCTGCCCTGGTCCTCACTCTCCACCCCACACCTCAGTGCAGGCTGAGGACCAGCAGTTATTCCTGTTGTTTTCCATGTTTTCCATGGGGTGACTGTGTCCTTCCTCCATATCCATTCATGCCCAGCCCTGTCACCACAACCCCTCTGGTGGGATCCCTGGCTTTTCCTTCCTGGTTTTGCTCTCCTGGCTTTGCTCTGACTCAGCCAATTTTCAGGAGCAGACCTGGGCAGCATCTTTAATGCCTCATTAGTGGGATCCTTCCACTGGGAGCAACTTGAAGCAAGGAGAGGAAAAAAATCCCAATCATTTTTTCCTCTGACACGGATCTCTGATTTCTATGTGTGATAGGATGAGCATGTCCAGGACATGGGATCCTTGCCTGGAGACCTGGGAAGAGAGCAGAGGCCTGGAGGAACCTGCAGATGGATGCTGCATCTGCTGGGACACCTGGATGATCTGCAGCACCTGATCCTCAGGGATTCTTCCCAGCAGCCTGGTCCTCCCCAGGGGCGCTGCTTGCCACTGGAATTGTGGTTTGTGCTGCAGTTGAAGCTTGTTTGGAGCAGCAGCCTTGAAGCAGGGATTGTAGGATCATCCTGACTGGGTCAGGGCCTGGGTAAGGGCAGAAATCCCCCATCCCTGTGGGGTGAGAGGGGATCCCTGCTGCCCACAGGAGGCAGAGCATTCCCACACGGAGCCGCAGGGCAAATCCAGAAGCACCAGGGTGAGAACGAGTTGGGGAAATCTCAGCTTACACAGCAGAACTGACGTAAGAGGGGATAATGAGGCTGGAGGTGCCTCTGCCAAAGGAAACACTGCGAGTCCCACTCGCCGGACTTGGAACTCGTCGGAGTGAGGCCGGGGGGGCACCGGGGATGTGGAGCCTTGGCAGGGACCCCTGGCCGGCGGCAGCTCCGTCCCGACAGCTCTGCCACACGGCAGGAGGTGACACCGGGGCCTGACAGAGTGGTCTGACATTCCCTGGATGCAATCCCTGCTCCCGGCCCGGCCTGGCACACGGCAGGAGGTGACACCAGGGCCTGACACAGAGGCCTGACATTCCCTGGATGCGATCCCTGCTCCCGGCCTGGCCTGGCGCACAGCAGGGCCGGTAGCAGTAGGGGCTGTGGTGTGCACAGCTGTGCACATCTGGAAGAGGCTGTGCCAGTGGGATTTCCTTGCCAACAGCCAAGGGCTTGGGAAGAGCCCAGTGCCAGCTGCTCGGGCCCGTGGCACAGGGAAGGCCTGGCTGGAGGCCCTGGAGTGGGGCTGGCATGGAGATGGGAGCTGGAGCAGTGAGGTATCACAGCCCCTTCCCACTTCCCAGGAGCTGTGGGATCAGCTCAGACCCCACTGCCAGGCTCCAGCCAGCTGATCCCAATAAACAGAAATGACAGGGAAGTCCCCCGGTCCTGGTGAGCCCCAGGAACCCTTCCCAGCCCTCCTCACACCCAGCTGCTGGGGCTCCAGAGTTGAAGGAAGCACACAGCTGAGAGCTGGAGGAATCAACCAGGAGAGCTACTGCCAATCCAGGAGCCAGAATTCTGGTTTTCCCGTATCACCTGGCAATGAGCACCCTGACCCCAGTCCTAACTTGGCCAACAGCACCAGAAGAGCCACAAATGGAGCAGGGTGTGAGCTCAGAGAGGCTGTGGACTCCCCATCCCTGAAGTGTCCAGGGCCAGGTTGGACAGGGCTTGGAGCGACCTGGGATAGTGGAAGATGTCCCTGCCATGGCAGGCGTGGCACTAGATGGGCTATGAGGTGACCTCCCACTGCCACCCATTGTGTGATTCCATGATTTTACAATGATCTCCGGAGATGGTGGAAGAGGAGCGGGAGCCACCAGCACAGAAGTTCTCTGCTCTCCTTCCTCGGAGCCCAGCCCAAACCCTGAACAAGCAGAGCTTTGTGCAAGTGTTTACTGCAGGCAGGAGATGAAACCAAAGGAAACAAAGCGGCTCAAAGGCTTTGGGCTGGGCCTCCCGCTGAGGGCGGCCTTCCCGGGCCGCCCTCACTCGGCAGTGGCTGTGTCCCACATGAAAAATGGCAGAGTCCAAATAAATAAATAAAAGTCAATAAATCTCCCTCAGCAGAGCTGGTGAGTGATGAGGGAATAGAAAAACCTGTTCAAACACAGCGGCATGTTCCCGGCACAAAATCCAACGTCACGTTCCGGAGCTGAG
The DNA here is from genome assembly GCF_027579445.1 of Ammospiza nelsoni. Classification (NCBI taxonomy): domain Eukaryota; kingdom Metazoa; phylum Chordata; class Aves; order Passeriformes; family Passerellidae; genus Ammospiza; species Ammospiza nelsoni. The sequence goes on along the minus strand of NC_080647.1, from coordinate 5,834,128 downwards.
AGGGGACACTCAGGAGGGAGGAAGAGAAATAAATACACGTTTCCCAACAACTGCCACGACTTCCAGAAAGGATCAGCTGGTGCTGGTAAGGTTTGTGCTCAGGGGGGCCAAGGAGGGGGAGCCTGGTAGGCAGCAAGGAATGCTCAGGAACTCTTGGACTGGAGGGATGAGAGGGTTCCCATCAAAGCCTTTGAGAAGGTAAATCAAGCAGCATGGCAGGAGAGCCTCTGTGGGCTTCCATCAGAGAATCATAGAATGGTTGTTGTTGGCAGAGACCTTTAAAGATCATCCTATCCCATCCCATCCCATCCCCTGCCACAGAGGGACACCTTCCACTGTCCCAGGTTGCTCCAAGCCCCGTCCAACCTGGCCTTGAATCCTTTGCCTCCCATGAACCACAAGATAGGGAGTCCTTGGTGACCCCTGTGCTGTGCTTGGAGCTGTTTTCACAGAGCAGCAGAGTCACCAGGAATATCAGGACACTCCTCTGGCCCTCTGGACCTTGGACACAGAAGTAACCAAGTTTTCCAAGCCGGAATGGCTGCTGACAGCTGGTCCAGCATGGATTGCTAAGCAGGCACAGGATGACTTGGACTTGATGATGGAGCTACCTTGCTACCAAAGGTTATGTGGACAGAAACCTCATGCCCAAATTCCCACAGGATACATCCCACACATCCCACTCCACTCCAATTCCCACCCCTAGCATGGAGCAGGAGGAGCACACAGAGGGTGGGATGGATAGACCCAAGCACCTGAGGCTGCTCTGCTGTTGAGCCCTGGCTCTGCAAGCTGCTTTTTACCCAGGGTGACTTTTTTCCTCCCCAGCCCTGGACACGGTTGCCAGTGGGAATTGTGGTGTCTGGAAGCAGGAGGGGAAGCAGTTCCCAGCAGGAGGAAGCGGTTGCAGCATTAAGGCTCTAATGAGACAGTGCTGGAGGCTGGGCTGAAGAATCCAATGGTCCCTTCGGCCTTGCAATTTGTGAAACTGTTCCATTCTAGGAGATATTTGGCTCTGGCTCCAAATCATCCTCTGCACTCCAACAGCAAAGAGCTGGGAAAAACAAAGGCTTTTGGAAGGGCCCCAAGAAGCTGTTGGAATGGTTTGTGATAGCATCACCAGCCCCCAGCCCGCCTGCTCTCAGTGAGGTTTGATCCCAGCCTGGCCCCCTGCAAGCAGGAACTTCACCCCAGGGATCTGGGATCTGAGGGGAATTCCTCAAGCCCCCCTCCTCCTGTGATTCTGGATGGATGGATCTGGGCACAGACGCTTCCCTCGCCTGAATCCAGCCCTGTTTCCCTGACAGCCAGAGGAGCAGAGTCCAAGCCTCAGCCCCTGGCCAGCCAAGAGCATTGTTTTAGGACTGGCTGTTGGATGCAGCTCTTGGATGCATCTCCCCCACTGACTGGAGAACAAAACCCCCTGGAAGCACCCAGGGCAGTGTGCGCCGGCTGGAAGGGCCCAAGACCTCGGAAGTGGCTCTTGATCAGCTCTGCTGGGCTCAGGATGCCTTGCTGGGATGCCAAGACAAACAAATAAATCATATTCCAAGGCATCTGCCCACAGGAGTGCTGAAGTCAGGGAAACATGAAAGCAGGAGCTGGGAGCTGGGGCAGGATTCCTGTTGGAATCAGCAGCCTGGCTCGGGGCATTCATTTGATTTTACTGCTGTTGCTGCTGCTGCTTGGACCAGAGGGATTATTGATTTTATAGCCTTGCCTTGGCCTGCTCTCCTGATAGGAATGTGGGAGATGCTTACACCATTCCCTGGCATGGTGGGATGATCTGCAGCCCTGCAGAGGAGCTCCCACCTTACCAGGGAGGGGCACAACCTCCCAGCCCCATCTCCCAAACACCTTCCCTCTGGTTCCATTCCAAAGCTCCTCCTGAGGGTCGATCCAGCAATCCCAGGAAGGCAAGGCACTGATATTAGAGATATTTAAAAGCATCTTGGAGCAGGATTGGAGGAAGAACACAAACTGCAGAATTGGGCTTCTCTGGCGGCTGCTATTTTTACCCCAGGTAGGATTTAATGAGGACACTCCAAGCCCTGGAGGATGAAAACGTTTAAGTCTCTTTAAACCCTATAAGTGCCAATTTGCCACCACCATCTCAGCGCGAGGAGCCTGGTTTGGTGTTAATGAGAGGGATGCCCAGCAGTGCAGGCAATTCCTTGATGCTCAAACTGGTCCCACTCAGGCCCCACTGGTCCCAGCTGGTGGGGAGAGGGGGACCCAGCCTTGGGGTGCTGCCAGAATTTGGGAAGGCCTGTGGGGCTCAGGGGGCTCGGGCAGACAGCTGTGGCAGCACAGAGAAATCCAGCACGTCAGCTCCAGCCCCAGACTCTGGGTTTGCCAGAGGTTTTGTGCAAAGAGCTGGAGGAAATGAGCTCGAAGCAATCAGATCGGTCATTCCTCAGCCTCGGAGAGGCCAAAAGCACCTCATTGGGAACTGATCTCAGCTGTTTGTTTGCCAGGACTCTGACCAAAAAAAGCTCTGTCTGAATTAAAAGAAAAAAAAGAAAACACCAGGAATTTCCTTCCCCTGATGGTTTGGATTGTTTCTTAATGTTGTTTTAATGTGGGGCTGTTTGGTGTTTATTTGGAGCTGGAGGTGGTGGAAAATCAGCTGTGGATGGAGCTAGGCATCTGCTGGGGATGATGGATCCTCGGGAGATGGAAAAGGTGAATAACCTGAGCTTGGTTTCCTCACAGTTATTCACAGGTGGGGAATATTTGGGAGGAAGAGCTCTTGTGGGGTGTTGGCTTTGGCTCCTGCTCCTGGCACAGGAGTGTGCCCTCCTGGAGCATCCCTGGCTCCTTGGGAATACACAGGGACCAGCAAGCCCCTTGCCTTTCCCTCCAAAATTTCAGGCAAATTATTACTCATGCAAGAATCTGACCGAGTTTGGGGACCTGTGACTGCTTTAATAAATCCCCAGGGATTGTCTGGCTCTTCACAGAGAGCGAGGAACAGGATCCATATAAATCAAGGCAAAACAAACTCAGCACTTTGGGTCAGGAAAATATTGAGAAATCTGTGGGTTTTTCTCTAATCCTCCCATGGCAGGAGCCCTGGAAATGCACTTTTTGGGGGGTGTTTTGGCATCCTTCTGGCTTTAAGACCGAATTCATTTTCCAGCTGACATCCTGCCAGGCTCAGCAGTGTCCTGGGCATCCGAGGTCCAGCTCAGCACTGTGGGAAGTGGGAAAACTCCCCAGGGATGTGATGAGCCTTGGCACTTGTCCCAGCCAGAGAGGAGTTTGCCCACAGGCTGGAGTTTCTGGGCTCCCACTAATCCCTGCAGCCTCCCAGACCCCCTCTGGAGTGTCCCAGAGCCAGGCAGGGATGTGGCTTTGGCTGGATGCTTCTCCGTGCTGGCATTCTGGGCTCACACCCTGAGCATGCCACCAGGACATGTCCCTGCAGCTTCAAACGAGGGGCTGGACCTTGCAGCTTTCCCTCTCTGCTGCATCCTTGCCTTGCAGACACACGAGGATTTGGGTGAGGGATTTTTGGAACAATCCAAGCATGGAGCTCGCTGGGGCTGAGGGTGGCCACGGTCCTGTGGTGGCTCCTCAGGCCTGCGGCCACCACAGGCTGTCCTTGGCAAGCGTGGAGCAGCTCATGGCAGAGCCTGCCCAGCCCTAGATGGGTGGTCTGGACTCAGCAGCAGCCCAGCCCTGGACCTCCCACCTGCCAGGAACATCTGCTGGCCAGAGCAGCCGGGTCCTGGCAGCTGCAGGGGGACAGTGCCACCAGGAATGCAGCTCAGAGCATGGCAAGGAGGGATGGGACAGCCCAGGGCATGGCTGGAAAGGGGAGAGAAGGGACAGGAAGGGAGAGGGAACCCCTCCTGTGCTCTGGAGTCCATCCTGCAAAGCCAGAGTGCTGAGGGGTCCTTCACAGCCAGGAAGGAATCAGGGGTGCAGAGCCAGGGGGATGTCCCCAGCACTCCTCTCCCACCCCATTCCTACCCTCTGGCACCCTCAGGATGTGCCCAAGGGAGAGGGGCACATCTGGGCACCCTTCTCCTGGGACACCACCATCCTAATCCCAGCACATGGCTGCCTTTTCCAATTACCTGGCCACTCTTCTCCTGGTATGTGGCCACCCTTCTGCTGAGCTGGGACTGAAACTCCTCTCCAGGGTTGTTTTTCTGGGCCAGACTCCTCCTTAAGGAAAGGTTTCCAACCCAGAAGCAGGACTCTGGCTCAGGCTCTGACCCTGTCCCCATCCCCCAGCTCCCTCCCTGAGCCCTTTGCTCTCTCCTCATGCACGAATGCATTGGTGATTTCAGCTGGAGCTGGCTGCAGTCTGGCATCAATAAACTGAAACATTTATTGCACTGTTTAAATCTAATGCAGATTATGGCAACCCAGCTCCGTTTAATGCCCGAGCCAGGAAGCAGCTCCATGAATTCCTGCTTCACAGGCTGGACGCTTTTCCCAACCCCTGGAACTCCATCCCAGCCTTTGGTCCCAGTGTCTGGTCCCCACCTCCTCCATCACTTCTGGCCTCTCTCCATCCCTATCCTGTGCCCTGGCCAAACATCCCCATCCCAGCCATTCCCTCTGGGAAAAGAAGGAGATTTCCTTAAATCCCTGTGACATCCAAGCCCTGCTGCAGAGCATAGGTGGGGGAGGAAGGTCGTTCCTTATCTTGGGATCTGCCCCACAATCCCTGCCTCATTGGCCATGTCTGCCCCAACCAGGAAATCTGATTTGCGATAATAGAATGTTCCTTTAAGTAACATTTGCTTAAAAGACATCAGTGAAGTTTAAAGTAGGGGCCGGGCAGCAGGGAAGCTTTAATTCCACATTTTGCAATTATTTTCCAAGCTACTGTTGTTTAACCCTTGGGAGACTGAATCCCAGCTCCTCTGTGGACTGTAGGGCTGGGATGAACCAGGGGGTCTCCAAAGACAATTCCCAGCTCTTTTTGCCCTGATGCTGGATTAAAAAAAACCCACCTGGGAAGACCAAGGACATATCTCAGGCCCAGACCCAGCATTTTTCCAAGAGCACTGAGGTAAATCATGTGCACAGCACAAACCCCACCGCCTTTTAATGAACTCAGTGAGGTATAAATGGCAAATGCCTCGTTTGCTCCTGATTTACACAGCGGGTCGGGAAGGCACTTGCCTGGCATTTGGAAAAAAGGGCAAAGCAGGCGTTGGGAGCTTTGTGAGGCTGGAGCAGAGCCCACCCTGGTCCCCATCCCGCTCGGGGGAGGCCCGGCATGGATGGGGGCCAGGAGGAAAATGAGTTGGGAGCGATTGGATTTCTCGCAGACACCCAGTCCCCGCAGCTCCCGATCTGATTAGGCTTCCCAGGATTGTCTGCCCGCTCCCACATGCCAGGAATCGCTAACAGGGACCGGCTGCAGCAAGCAGGAGCCCTCGCTACCCGCCCTCCCTTCGCCATGGTATTACTATCAGAAATATCAGACGTTTCGCCTCAAATTAAAGTCAGGTTAAATCTCTCAAATGCAAAAAAAAAAAAAAAAAAAAAAAAAATCCCACACGGTTCCAGATGGGAAGTGGTTCCTCGCCTTCACAGCGACCCAAAAAACACTGAGGACCCTTTCAGCCCCGAGCCGGGGAGGGGCCGAACCTGAGAACTTTGAAGTCCTAATTGGGCTGGGCTAATGCAAAGCATGATCCTGCTCTGCCCGGTGGGAAACCCATGGGAATGATCCTTCCCAAAGCAGAACCATGTGTGGGGGAGCACACGGGGGACACCACCAACTCCCACATGGACACACAGGGATGGATCCCTGGAAAATCCCTGTGCCGAGCACCCCCACAGGCACAGCTCGGGCCACCAAGGTGCTCACAGTGACAGGAGGGGAACAAGAGCTTTAAACTTGGGGAGGAGGAGTTGATTTAGGAGGGTTCTTTACGTGGTTTTTGTTGCCCAAACACAGACAAGGGAGGAAAAGGTGGATTTTGGTAGGATGCTCCCAGGACACTCAGCAAGTTCAGCCTCTCCCCCCTCCCTCCTTGGGCCCAGTCCTGGAAGTTCAGATCTTGTTCCAAATCCATCCCAAAGCAGATGGAGTTGTGGAACTGGGTTTGCCCAGCAATCCCACAGGTGTCATTGTCACCCAGCCTGGAATCCTCTTGGAAAGGTTTGGATCCCCATGGCCAGGGATCATCCAACCATCCCAGCACAACAGGCATTTTTATCTTGTCTCTATCCTGTTTCTCCAGCTCCTTCACCTTCCCATGGCATTCACAACCTTGCCTTTTGGCTGCTCCATGGTCTCCAGCTCTGCACCCACACCTGGCCAGGGCTGAGCTGTCTCCGTGTCCTGCTGCTCTTGGGCTGGGATTCTGACTTCTCTCTCCTGCCCTTCTGCCTTGGCTGAGCCCTGGCCTATCTCTCCTCAGGTTAATCAGTGGATTAACTGCAGCTCTCCCTCCCTCTCTCCTAAATCCTTATCTTTCATCACATATCTAGGAAACAAAACAGATCAGGTATTTTTCCATGGAGGCAGCCAAATGCCTGCTCTCCTCTCAGCCAGCCTCTCCCATACCTTCCTCAGGGTCTTTCTGACTCCAGGAACACCTCTGCCCTGCCTGCTGGAGGGATATCAGCAGGGATGTCCTGCTGGGGACACCTGCAGAGACACCCAGGGCATGGAAAAGTCAGGACAGCACTCAGACTTCCAAGATGTCACTTGGGTATCCTTTCATTTTGCCTTAGCTGTCCATTCCCTGACTGCTTCACCTCTTCTTCCTCTGGGACGCCCGGCCATTCCCTGTCCCTGAGCTCCTCCTGCCCAGGGAGCACTGCAATCTCCTGACATCGCTCTTCCACCCTCTGCTACCAAAATGCCATCACTGTCCTGTTATCCCTTCATTCCTTCCCCCAGGTCTCCCTCAGCTCTAGGGCCAGTTCATCCCCCACTGAACATCCCTTTCCTGGGGCTCCAGGACTCAGCTGTGCCCCGGGAATGACCCTGGGATCCGGAATGTCTCTAGCCGGCAGGATCAGTCAGAGCCATCCATCAAGAGAGGGAGGAGCAGACCAGAGCTGGGATGCACCTGAAGGTTTAAGACCCATCATATTTTCTGCTTTAATCAGCAGCTCCCAGTGCTGACTGAGAGTGAGATAAACTCTGTCAGCCCTCCTGCAGGTGGGAAAGGGGAGTCTTGGAATAAAAAATGGAGCCAGGGCAGAAACGTGTCAGGATCCCAGGAAATACCATTTCCTTGGACAGTGGTGCTAAATGGAGGGAGCAAATGCTTCTCATGGGTTCCATCCAAATGCCCTTGGTGCTCAAGAGCTGTTCCAAAGGGCTGGGGACCATTTGGATGGATGGATGGATGGATGGATGGATGGATGGATGGATGGATGGATGGATGGATGGAGTTTTTATATTGGAAGGGAGGGGAGGGCCGTGCCAACTCCCATTCAATAGCACAGACTGGGAAGCTGTCAGTGCTAGGAATGTGCTCCCAGTTCTTCCATGGAATCCTGCAGCTCCCACACTGCTGGGCACCTCCCTGGCTGCAGAACAGGTGACAGTGATGCTTTGGGAACATCAGTCCCCTTTGCCTCCCCTGAGCACCCCCATGGGCTGTGCTGGCCATACCCCTCCCTCCTGTCCCACCTCAGGGGTTCTCCTACCGAACCTGGAGAGTTGTGGTTCCTCCTGCCTGTGGATTAGGACCACACAGAATGAGAGGGCACTGGAGCTGCAAATCCCATTAGGGGGGAGGATCATCCCAGGAAACCTCCTCGGGAGGTCAAGGCACTGGAGATCCAGGGGCACCCTACACCCAGGAGTGGGATGGGGAGGGAAGGACCAGGACTTCCCTACCCCACCTGGGCAAGGGGAGGCTCGGTGCAGCCAAGCTGTGGGCGGGCACAGGCTGGCCCCTCTCCCAGTGGGAAGCTGTGGGTGCCAGGCACAGGGGTGGGATTGTTCATCAGCTCCCAGGGCTGGAGTGGTGAGGGATGTTTGGGCTGCCAGCCAGCGCTGCATCAGCACCCGAAAACTGCAGCCTCTGGGGCCTTGTGGGTTTGGAAGCTGCTCCTGTGATGTGGGGCAGCCTCAGAGCCCCCTCCCAGCACAGGGAGCGTCCCAGCTGTGGAGGGGAGCGGGCAAGGGGGGATCTGAGCCAGGCTGGGCCAGGCAGAGGGGGCGTCATGTGAAAAAGTGATTCCGGCAGCTCGCGGCTCTGACCCAACTTTTCAGCTCAACCTCTCCTGCCAAGGCAGCGATTCCAGAGCTGCAGCTCCTGATAAAACCTAAAACCATTGCCCATAAATTGTATTAAATAAACAGCAGCTGCAGATCAAGGTATATCCATCAAGGGCTTCCTCTTTTTTTTATGAATGGCTGAGGACTCGGAGATGCCGTTTGCCAATAGTCTGTCAGCGGAGCCTGCATTTAAAATCAATTTGGTAATTACAACTCTGACTCGGAGCCACAAATCAAAAAGGAAACTTCAGCCCTTCAGGATGTTTTGGCCCATTAGGGAGCTGGTAATTACGCACCCCAGCCGGGCATTAATTTAAGGCCCCGGTGGAAAAGCGCTGGTGTGAATTTGAGACAGGAAGCTGGCTGTGAGGAATTTCCAAGGTTGGCGTTGTGCTGTCAGTCTGTTTACAGCCACCTCCGTGGACATGCTGGAAATCTGAGGGAACACTTGCTGAACCCGCCGTCGCCATTGTGTCCGTTTATTTTTCCTGGGGAAAGGGGCTGCTCTTCTGTCGGCGAGGGATAAATGAGGGAAATATCTGCAGCCCGTGTTTACACAGGATCTGCAGTGTTTGCACGGGGCTGCTCCAGGGCACGGGGATGCCGAGGTGATGGCTGGGGGGTGTGCAGATGGAGAGGGCTCTGAGAGCACCAGAACGACTGGGACTGCAAGGCCACCCCTGTCCCCTCCCTTGGGACATGTGAGGAAGAGCTGAGGCTGAACTTTTGTCCCTGCAGGGCATCCCCAGCCACTCCCATTTCCCAGGAGAGGAGCCAGGGGGTCCCCCCAGCCAGCCCAGCCCAGCTCAGCCCTGCAGAGCTCTCTTGTGGAACTGGACAACGTTCAGGAGCTGCAAATGTTATTAATGGTCATAAACTGCTCTGGTTCCTTGAAATATCCTGTTACTGGTTGTCTCTGGGTTCTCCCAAGGCTGCTCCCACAGCCCCTCGTGTCTGGGCACCCCAAGGGATCAGGTCTCCATCAGGAGAGCTGCAGAGAGAGTTGAGCCCCAGGGAGCAGCAGGGAGGTAAGGCTGGATTTTGGATACCCAGGAAGAAGCCCCTGGCAATGCTGGCCCAGCTGGGTCTGCCTGTTCCAGCCCAGTGGGGCTGTGGAGGCTCCATCCCATGGGATGAACTGGGACTCTCCTGTCACCTGTGCTGAGCCAGAGACGCCAGCACCCTGTGAAAGGCTCAAAAGTGTGACAATGAATGGAAATCAGAGGCTCAGAAAGGCTCTGCTCCCCTGCTCCTCCTTGGCAGACATCCCTCAATCCTTCTCCACAGAATGTGTGGAAGTGCAACCAGCTCCAACCTCTGTAAGGCTTCACTGGGAGCAACAGAGCTACTGGGTGGTTAAAAAACTAAAAAGTAGGAATTTCTCATTCTGAATTGGTATCTTTTAGTTTTAAATCTCTAAGCAACCAGCAGAGCAATGCCACAGGTCCCTGCAGCTCCATGTCCTTTGGAAAACACCCTGGAGCAGGACACAGCTATCTTCTATCAGGAACATGTCAGCACTTGGTGTTTCCTGTGACTGTCCCCACATCCCTCAAACAAAACCATGGAAATACCAATGGAAGCAGAGATCAGATTTATTCCAGGCCTTGTGCTGAATAGCAATTCCTGCATTTCCTTTGAATCCATCCAGGACAGTGACAGGTGTCAAGAGGCTGAGGAGAAAGGAAGGGAAAGGGATGGAATTCTGCTTTCTCTCCTTTCCATCTGTCCTCAACGCCCTGCAGGAGGAGACAGAGGGGACCTGGGCTGGGAGAGGCTGGGGAGGGACAGGGCTTGGGGGGCAGCATTGGGGAAGGATGCAGGGAATGGGGCTGGGGATGCAGGGCTTGGAGGTAAGGGGCAAAGAAGGGGAAGGCTGGAGATGGGAAAGGTGGGAATGGGGATGGGAAAGGTGGGAATGGAGATGGGAAAGGTGGGAATGGGGATGGGAAAGGTGGGAATGGGGATGGGGCTGCAAGGAATGGGAATGGGAGAGCAAGGAATGGGGATGGGGCTACAGGGAATGGGGATGGGGCTGCAGGGAAAGGGGCTGCCATTTCAGAGGATGGGGATGCAGGGGATTGGGATGTAGGGGACAGAGATTCAGGGAATGCAGGGAATGGGGATGGGAATGTAGGAGATGGGGATGCAGGGAATGGGGATGGGGAAGCTGAGGACTGGGACTGTCTCCCGTTCCTCTGGAACCAGGCTGAGCTGCCTGGGGGAAGGGAGTGGAGGGTTTGTGTTGGGGGTGGGAGCCAAGAGGAAGCAGCCATTAAACTGTTCCCTGCTCAGCTCCTGCCACCCCAGCAGGCGCAGGCCCGCGCAGAACAAAGCTTTGCATTTGCAAATCAATAAAAATAAACGTGGAGTGAGGACGCAGGAATATTTTACCATAAATCTCCATAAAACCTCGGCAGTGCTGAACGTGCCGGCGGCTCCGGAGCCTCTGCTGCCTCTGAGCAGGTGCTGGGGATGGGAGTGATGCTCCACAGGTCCCACCAGGCCCCACAGTCCCATGGAGGGGGTGGGAATGGGGGGAGCCTCCCAAACCTCATGTCACCCCCAAAAGAGGCACCACAAGTGGGTGGTTCTTGGCTGTTGTCATCTGAATCCCAGAATTTTTCCACAGTGCAAAATGTGGTGGCATAGATGAAGGAATGACCATGGAAAACAGTCCCAGGGTATTTCCAGCTGGGCATCCTCCTCCTTGCCAGGCTCAGCACCTTCCCTGCATGGAATGCTGCTCCCTGAATGCCAGAGAGGGATGTTGGGCCAGAAACTGAGCTTCTCTTTGCTGGGAAATTCCAACATTTCCCATTTCTCTTGGTTTCAGTTTCATTTTTAATCCCACATCAGGACCAGAAACCCCCTTGAAATAGTTTGGAAAATAAAATGCTCAGCAATGGTTTCTGTTTCTTGCCTTGAAAAGGGTGAGGCACCAGCAGAGAATATTGGGGCAGCTGAACCCAAAGCTTCAATTTCCAACCTAAATAGCTCTGGAATTGTCCTGTTAAAACACCAGCTATCAGGATATTCCCAGAAAACATTCCCATATCCAGCTTTCTGCCAGCTCTGTTGATGATGTCAGCTTTCCTCACCCCCAGTTCACTGCTGGGAAACTGAGGCACAGCACCATCAGCTCCTCTGGGGTGCCAGAACCCACCCCAAGAACACTGGGAACTGGGCAGGGATACTGGGATTCGTGCTGGAGGAGAAATAATGGCCTTGAGGTGGGACATTCCCCGGGGCTGGGGGTGACACTCACTCCCTGCTGGGCTCCCATTAATTCCCTTCCTCTCTCTCCTTAATTAGGACATCTGGCAAGGATCTGCTCTGGAACTTCAATTAGGGGATTTTACAGCAAAACTGCCCCCAGACAGGCATCCTCCAATGTCACAGATGTCCCCACGGAGGCATCTTCACCAGCATTCCCTGGATATCCCACAGATACTGGAGATGTCCAGTGGGACCCAGGCTGGGGCTGGCTGGGCAGAGCTTGGCCCTTCCAAGAACCCAGTACCCCAATCCCTGCCTCCCTCCTGGCTGAGAGACACAACCCCTGGAAAAAGCTGCCAGCAGAACTCCAAACCTTTTAATCAGGCTCCTTCCTCACTGCTGCTCCTCTGCTTTTCGGCTGGAAATGACCCAAGAGGGAATTGAAACATTTTGTTTCATTTTGAGCAAAGCGTTTGTTTGATCTGAAGGAACACGGGGCTCGGGCAGACGAGGAAGGGGTCACTGCAGCAGCCAGGAAACAGGTCCTGGCAGCTCCAACCAACTCAGGGCTGTCCCTGGGGTTTCTGCCAGGGTTGGGAGGCAGTGGGACAGTCAGAGAGGGGGGATGTCCACCTGGAGCATGCCAGGATGGGGTGAGAAGTCACTCTGCTCCAGGAAGGATGCACAGCTCAGCTTCCAGCTGCACCCTGTGCCCAGTTTTGAGGGTTTTCTGGGCTCAATGGGATTTGTCCTTAGGTAAGAAGGACTCAACCAGGCTCCTCCAGTGTTGGATCAGGTGACTTCACCTGCAGTGTCCCTCCCTGTGCCCCTGGGCTCTCCTGCCAGGCTGGAGCTGTGCTTGGCAAACCCAGGGACACGTCAGGAAGGACCCCAAAGCCACATGTCCCAGTGAGCTCTTTGCTTTCCCATGTCGCCACAGCTCCCCACATCTCTGTGCCCCCTGAGCAGGGTGGTCCTGCAGCCCTGGTGGTTTTGGTGCTGGGGTCCCTGTGGGTGCTGGGGGCCCCAGTGGGAGCAGCCCCAGCCCTCCCTCCTCTCCCTCTGGGCCCAGGGCCAGGGGTTTGTGAGTGATGGGCAGCAGAGCCTTTATCAGCTCAACTTTGTCCTCTCTTCCGGCCCAGGAATTGCTCATGAGCTATTTGTGAAGTTTTTGACTTTAATTGTTATCCTAAATTATTCATCAAATCATTTCAATAGCCAGCTCTGGGGCCAGATTCCATTTTCTAGGAGCTGTTTCCGGGCCTGCTCCTGGCAGGGAACTCATGGCTGAGCAGCCACGGAAAGGCAATGCAAACAGGGATGGGAAACACAGGGAAACAACTGCCTCAAACACGGGGGGAGGCGTCAGGCTGAGCTGCTCCGTGCTGAGGCAGTGCCCAGCCCATGTGGTCACCCTGCCCCACACCTCCCAGCACCTCCAGCCCCATCACTGCTGCCCATGGATTGAAGCACATCCCTCCCTTGGGGCACCAGGAGTCACAGAAGTGGGGCTGGAATCAGGGGAGCTCCAAGGTCCCCCCACCAGCCCAGACCATTCCATGGATGTGCTGGAGCCCGCCCGAGGTCCCACAGGCACAAAGTGAGGCTGTGGCCATGACAGAGCCAAGGTGAGACTGGGGAGGAGGCCAAGGACTGACCCTGTCTGCTCCTGGGATCATTTATCTCCCAAAGCCGGCTCAGGTTTCCTGGCTTCAGAGCCGCTCTTGAAAATTTATGGGTTGAGAAAGTGCTTGGAGCCCAAATCCCTCGCCCTGTCACCTCCTCAACCTCGTGTTTATCAAGACACGAGTTCCTCTTCCTCCCACCCTTTGTTTCAGCTCTTGCAGTGCAGAGCTCAGTCCCAGCAATGCCCGGGCCGTGTGAAGGTGGGATAAATCCTCCCTGTCCCCTCCTTGTCCCCACTCCTCTCTTTTTGTCCCTGTTTTCCTTCCTCTGGCATGATATCCTTCTCTTTGCGGCCCCACATGTTCCCTGCTCTCTGTTTCACTCCCTTGTCTTGGCAAAATGGGCATCTTTGAGCGCATGGGAGTTGCCATGGCGACAGGAAAATCGTGGTGACATTGGGAGGGGTGCTGGATTGATGTCCTGCACATCACCCATCAACACCTGTAACGTTCCAAGGCTCTGGAGACAGGGAATGGCCATGGGGAGTGACAGGCTCAGGGAGGGCATCCCCCGCCATAGGAGAGCAGTTTCTTCCTCTTCCATTTGTTATTGTTTTCACTGAGAAAAAAAAAAATATATCCAGGTTTCTTTCCAAGGAGTTTCACTGTCTCACGGATTTTCAGTCACCTGTGGAGTAAGAAGCAATTTAGTGGGATCAGCAGGGAACCTTCCAGGCTTGAGCAGCAGGAAACAGAGGAGGGCAGCAAGGTCCCTGCTGGGAGGGGAGGAGGTTTCAGCACTTGGATGAGGATTGCAGAGAATTGGATGAGGATTGCAGGGAATGTCCAACCCTGAGCACGAGGGGAGCCCAGGTGAGGGGGTGGGAGACACTCAAGTGCCAGGGATTTGGGAAGGAGGCTTATAAAAATGCTGGAAGTAATGAAAGGAGAGAAGAACGACCAGCAGAACAGAGCAGTTTATTCCAGGAGGAGCTCCATGGCTGCGGAGGGGAGAGGAGGAAATATGAGAGAGTTCAATAAAACTGGGGACAATCGGGACTTGGTGAATTAGAAGAAAATATTCCCATTTTCTTGGAACACAACCCCCCTGCAGGACATCCCATAAAGTGACGCAGCAGCAGATTTCAATCAGATCAGAGGAAATCTTTTATCGCAGGGCCCAGATGCTGAGGACAAGGCCCCAGAACAACAGCAGGAGAAGGGCTCCTGCAAACAGCGATCCTGGTAAACCCCCTGGCTGGGGAAATCTCTGGATCTGGCAGCTGCCAGAGGCTGGAAGGGCTCCTAGGGAAGGTGGGTGCCTGGGCACACCCCATCCCTGATGCTGCAGAGGAGACACCTCTGGCCCAGGCATGTGAGGCCACTGAACCACCAAAAAGAAGGAGGAAGGACCAACAAAATCCAGCTCCAAATGCCAACAGCTTTGCCCAGCCACGGGAGAGCAGCTCAGTAACTGCAGGAGATTGAGCACACTCACCCTGGGACACATCCCTGCTGCTCAGCCAGCGATGGGGGTGGGAAGGAGGCAGCCTGAAGCCTCTCCTTTCCCAGAGAAGGGGAAGGAAGCAAGACCCAAGAGGATGGGTTGGAAAGGGAAAGACACATCTGCTGTGGATGGTTTTGCTCCAGCTGGGCTCACAGCAGCCTCTTGCAGAGGACACACCAGGCAGTTCTCAGCAGTTATTAAAATGGGATAAAAATCCCTCTCGTTAATGCTGCTGGCAGAAAGCTCCGTATCGATGCATGGAGCTGGCCCTGCTTGTTTATTTATTTACTCCCAGCGTGGGCCTTGACTGCACAATGATGGAAATTGGGGTATGCCAGGGGAGGAGAAGGTTTTGGGGGAAAGAGGTGGCTTGGGATGCAGAGCAGGGAGTGGGGAGCATCCCAGTGACACACAGCTCTCACCAGGTCCAGGCTTCCTCCAGGGACCAGTTTGTTCCTCCTGTGGTCCCGATGGAATTTGTGCTTGGGAGAACACAAAACACTTCACCACAGCCAGGTGGTTTTCCCAGCCCAGCCTGTCCCCAAATGCCACCTCCCTTTGGCTCTCCTGTACCCAGCCACCCCCATCCCCACGGCCACACGTCCCAGAGGGATGCACAGAGCCAGCCACACTCCGCTCCTTCCCACGCAGTTTCAGAGCCGCTCTGCTGGAGTTTCCCCGAGCTTTATTTAGCTCTGCCAGGCTGCTTTTGTGGAGTTGAGTAATTGCTGTTTGTTTATCGTGGATTGGGTGTCGATAGCTGGGTCACACCCCGAGTGCTCCCGCTCCAAAGGAGCCGTCTGATCCATTCAATTAACATTTCTCCTGATGCTTTAATCGTTTCAGGAATTTCTCCTTCCGAGGCAGGTTTCTCGTACTTTAGGAGCACAGACCTGGGAAGGAGGTGGATGGGGCTCAGGCCATGCCACCAAAATCAGCAAAACTCAGTTCTGCATCCCTGATCTTGTTGGCCCTCGAGGAAATGACCTTGGGGAACTGGGTGGCGGTGCTGGATCCATGGCTGGACTTGATTTCAGAGCTCTTTATGTGATTCCAGGATCCTATGATTCTGCACAGTCCCATCCAGTCCAGCCTGGAAATCCCTGAATCCCCTCAAAGAGTGGACTCGATGAGCCTCGAGGTCCTTTTTAGCCTAAATGATTCTGTAACAATCTGTAATATTCCCACCCTGGAGGAATTCAAGCAAACTCTGCTGGTGATAGGAAAAGCAAAGAGTGCTCCAGCAGAGCCAAGGCTCGGAGATGGGAAAAGCCCTTTCCCCAAGGCAGCTCACCTGACACCACCCTGACACTGCCTGCTCCACAGCCAGAGACAACAATAACTCCATGGGATAAACTTCAGCTCCTGATGGCTAAAGCAGCATCTGAGCCGAGCTCGGGAAGTGGCGAAATGAGGGATGAGTCCATCAGGGACCAGGTTTGGAAAGAAGGGAAGGAAAACTCATTCTGCAGCCATACTGTGGAGGGAGCAGCTGTCCCTGCACTCCGGGGAAGCCAAGCACCAGCTCCACTCGCTGGCACATCCCGCCTGCTCCAGTCACTCATTCCAGCCTTTCCCACTGACAAGGCTGTGGAACAGATTGCTGTCACCAGCTCCGAGCTGAACGGGGGGGGAGCCATGTGCGGAGCAGGTTGGGAAAGAAAAAGCCATCAAAAAATGCCGTGTAAACCAAAAACAAAAAAAAAAAGCTATTTTCTCAGGCAGGGCCCTGCGGGTAGGCTCTGGGTGTGGATGGGCTCTGGGTGCCAGCATGTGCAGGGGCAGGGGCAGGATGGGGAGCAGGGGGTGCAGAGCAGAGGCTCTGGAAGGCCTGATGGATGCCTGGGCAGAGCTGAGCAGCAGCAGCCAGAGCTTTGGCAGCCCAGGTTTGAGTCACCCTGGGCTGCTGCGACACCTCCCCTTGTGCCCGCACAGAGGGACAGATCCCAACGGGGCAGCAGCAGGACAAGGCAGGAACTGTGCTGGGTTCACGTGAGCAGCACAGAGAAAACCAGGGCCACAACCATGACCACGGCCATGGTGGTCACATCCATCACAGCCACCACCACCATGGCCACCATGAGCACCACCATG
Source organism: Ammospiza nelsoni (assembly GCF_027579445.1). Taxonomy (NCBI): domain Eukaryota; kingdom Metazoa; phylum Chordata; class Aves; order Passeriformes; family Passerellidae; genus Ammospiza; species Ammospiza nelsoni. Next base: position 5,817,468 of record NC_080647.1, on the reverse strand, counting down.
AGCACCACCATGAGCACCACCATGAGCACCACCATCCCGTGCAGAGCCCAGATGCACTGAGATCCAACTTCTGCCAGCTGGGAACTTAATTAGGTCCATCAATTAAGCTCATTTTGCCACCTCCTCATAAGGCCCATGTGGGGAATGTTGGAGGACCCTGTCCCTCAGCTGCCGTGGGTGCTGCAGAACGTCCCTGGTTCCAGCAGTGTCCAAGGCAGCTCAGAATGGGGGGTCTGGTGAAGAACCCTTCCCAAAGCTCTGGGAAGGGATTCTCCATGCTCATCCCAATCCCTGCAGCTCATCCATGTGGTTCTTTTATCCATTTATCCCAGGAAAACCAGGCCCAGCACCTCAACTCCCCCTGCACCACCCGGTTTCTACATGACAACCTGGATTTTGTTTATGCTCAGATTACTTCTTTCTTTTTTTCTCTCTCTAAAATCTGGGCCATTTATTTCAAATAAATTCACTGATTTAACATGGGAACAAAATCCCAACCCCTGTTGCATCGAGTTTCAAAACATTTGGGTTATTTGAACATTTCTGTCACTTCCAGCAGGGTAGGAACTGCTGGAATTTAACTCATACTCACAAATGGGTTTATTTCTCTCCTTGTGTGTTTCTGGGTAAATTTGGTATCGGGGAAATAAAACCTGTCAAGCTTAATCTGACACTCTGCAATCCCAAAATTTCTCTGGCGTTGGCTGGGTGGGCACACATCACCTCTGCAGGGAGAGGAGGAATCTCAGTCTGACTGGAATCTCAGGTTGGTGGTGACATCTCTGCTCCCAGTTTAGCATTCCTGGGATGAGGGAGCTGGGATGAGCAGCCCCATGGGCACAGCTGGCAGCCCCATTCCAGGGAAGCTGTGAATGTTCCCTCCTGTGGCACCTTCCCTCGGATGTGGCTTCAGTGCAGTGCCATGTCCAGACTTGGGATTGCTGGAAAGGTCAGCTGGATCAGTGGTGATTAGCTAGAGAGGACCAACAGAGCCCCTTGTTTGCTCTGGATTAACAACCTGGCTGCTGAGCCAAGATTCCCTTGAGCCACTTCAGGAATGAAAGGACAAACACTCAGGGCTGGAATTAGAGCTGGAATCCCGGCACCTGCTGGAATCCCAGCACCTGTGGGGAGGCAGCAGTGCCAGGCTGGCAGTGGTGCTGTGGCTGACATCCATCTGCCAGAAGGAAAAGAGGGAACAGAGAGAAAAAGGGACTTGGGCACAGGAAGGAAAAATGGGAACAAGGCCCAACAAAACCGTGCTGCTGAAGGGGAGGCAGTGATGGGAGTGGGAATTCTGGCATTCTTCTTGAGGACAGGAACACCTCCCAGGGTCATTTTAATGTGGCGCATCTGAGGAGCAGCTTGAATGGCATCAAGCTGCACCAGAGGATGTTTAGATTGGATTTGGGAACTTTTCCCCACATAAAATGTTGCAAAGCTTTGGACCAGGCTGCCCAGGGCAGTGGTGGGATCAGCAGCCCTGGAAGTGTCCAAAAACCCTGTGGATGTGGCACTGGAGGACACGGGTTAGTGATGACCATGTGGTGCTGGGGTCATGGTTGAACTTAAGGATTTTAAAGGTCTTTTCCAACATGAGTGATTCCATGAATCTATAAATGCACTTTCCCAGGCATATAGCTGACTCTCGTCCCCTGCACTGAGCATGGAGCACCGTGGGATTTGGGATGGACAAGGACATCCCGGGGATCCTGCAGGGCTGAGCTCCCAGGACTGTCTCAGCTCCATTCCTTACACTCGATGGGGGTGCAGGGGGTGGCTGGCTGGGTTTGAATAATTCCCAGGCAGCCCCATCCTCCAGGGAGCTCATGAACGGCAGATCCATAACTCATCCTGAGCACAGGGTGAGGATTCTCCCAAACCCACCAGTGGCATTTCAGCTGTCACCCAAACATCACCTGCGGCATCTTCCCACCTCCCCTTTCAGATTTCCTTTAAAAGCTTCATTTAGATGGAAAACGATATTTTCAGCACATTAATTAAGCCCTAATTGCTGATCAGAAACATATTTACTGAGGTCTAACAACTGTGGAACAAGTGATGTCTTACTACTCCCTCCTTCCCGGGATTGAGATCTGCAGAGAGGCTGTTCCAGTGAGGAGCCGGCTGTGGATGATGTGCAGGCACAGGCACGGAGGAGCCGCTCTCCCAAATGGGAGCAGACAGCTCGTTATGTTAATGAGACGCCGGCTGATGATGAGGAACACATTGATAAGGTTTGGGACTGATAGGGATCTCCTGTGCTCAGTAGCTGTGAAACCTCAATCAATGTGTTTCTCATCAGCAGCCGCCATCCCCTGCACATAAATAACGTTCCCGATGTGGAGAAGAGCCACACTTCCCAGGAGTTCATAAGGAATCCCAGCTTCCCACCTCCCTTTGCCGCTCTCCTGCCGCCCACGTTGGCTCTGCAGGGCCTCCAGTGGGACCTGGAACTGCCCCGGTGGCATCCAGAGAGGAGCTCTGGGGCATTTGGGTTCCCTGAACTCTGTATTCCATCAACAGCAGTGTTCCATGAACACCAGTATTCCATGAACACCAGTGTCCCATGAACACCAGTGTTCCATGAACCCCCATGTCGGGATCTCTAGTTGGTCAGAGTGACCCCAAGATACGTTAGAAAGTCTCTTTTCCCAGCTCAGCACTTGAAGAAGGAGTCAGAGCTCTCCATTTCTCGGTCTCAAGGTTGTTTATTGTTCCTTATCTATAAAATTCTTTCTCCTGCCCTGCCGAGGTCCGTCCAGCAGGACAGTTCCAGGCACTCTGCCTGCCCCCAGGGCAGTGTTATGTCTTTATACTAAAAACTAAATGTACAATGTTTACAATTACTTCCCAATACCTACCACCTATGTTAGACAGTGAGCTTCTACTCTAAACCAATCTGTGAGTGCCAACATCACAGCAGAAGATGGAGGCCAAGAAGAAGAAGGAGAAAGGCTGGACACAGTTCTGGGGTTCCCTTCATCTTGCCCCCTGAGCCTCCATTCTAGAAACCCCAAAATCTATTTTTCACCCAGTGATAACTTCACTATTATTCTACCTAAACTGTTGTGGCTTGCTGATCTTCATCTAAGGTTGGTCATTTGCTCGATGGGTCATAATCAAACCCACAGGTGTTCTGGGCTCCGTGCCAGAGTCTCTGAGCCCCTGGCAGGGGTCCTGGCCATGCTGGACAGCCAGAGGGATGTCCTGGGTTCCCCCACACTGTTGTTCTGAGGTTTGAGTGCCCCAGAGCTCCCAGGACAGTCCTGCTGGAGGCTGTCCCTCTCTCCTGACCTCCAGCTATGCCCATCCAAGGTTTTCCCTGCTGGAGAAGGCAGGGATGTGCCCATGCCTGGGTGGCTGAGGGAAGGGGAGCCGGTGGCTCTGTCATCTCTGCCACTCGGTGTCCCCAGCCTGGCCAGGCACTGGTTTCTTCTGGAAATCCCTCGCCTTCCCTTGCCAGTTTTCCAAACTTCAAAACTCCCCAACTGTCTCCATTACCATCAATCTCCCACCTATCTTGCCAGCTGTTTCCTCTTCCTCAGGGTTTGTGCTCAGTTCTGACCATCATTAAAAATATATATATTTTGACCAAAAGTCTTGCCTTAAGAAAGAGCATCTTTTTGGCTGATTCATAAATTTTGATTGAAGAATTTCCTGGTTTCATTCTCAATCCTCCACCTGGTTCTTCCACAGCAGCCTCGGGGCCATCAGCCTTTCCCCAGCAACAAAGATTCCCCTTCGTTAGCAAGAAACCTCATTTAGCCTCATCAAATGCTGCTTCAGCACAGCAGTTAAATCTTTAGGCAATGCTACATCTCTGCCAGAATTTAATTCCCAAAAATAAAAGAATTCAGAGGAAAATTTCTTCTCTGGGAGAAACCCTCTGCTCAGGGTGATGGGTACTTGAGGGGACAGGGGACAAGGGGGAGGCCAATGCCAAAGGCAGGCAGAGGAGGAGCAGATGAGGATGAAGTCAGGGAGAAAGAAGAGACCAAAAATGCCTTTTTTTAGGGAAAAAAAGGAAATCAAGAGGGCTGAGAGCAGAGCGGGTGACACAGGATGCTCAGCCCACACCTCGTGAATGCCACAGAGGGGCAGGCAGGGAATTGCTTTATTATTATTTTTCCTTTCAGCTTTCTTCCCTCCTTTTATCTTTGATTGTGAAACAAGCTGATTTTAATTAAAAAGCCTTCCAATTAATGCTGCCCTGGAGTTTTCATTTCCTGGGCTTCGGTAATTTGCCAGCCCAGGTTCGGGAGGTTTTGTGTTCCTTCTGGGGAAATAAATAACAACAAGCAGGATGAGTCGGGAAAGAGGAGCAGCGTGAGCCGGGAAGGGTGGCTGAGGGGAGGAGAGGGGTGGCTGTGCAGGGGAACCCTTGTGTCTGTTTGGAGAGGGGGATCACTCCCTGTTCAGGCTGAGGTCACGGCCACACCTGGCCCCTGCCACCCTCGCTGGGTTTTGCAGGCACAAAAGGAGCAGAGGCTCCCCAGTGCCTCCATCAGAACATGCCCCGCTGCCCATTGATTTCCCACTGCCTGCTCAGGAGAGAGAAACAGCCGGAATTGCCCAGGTTTTGGGCCTCCAGCCCTTCCCTGGAACATACATCATCCTCCCTTTGCTGCCCCAGTGACCAAGGGCAGCAGTGGGGTGGGTTCTTCTCTTCCCTGGGAGGAAACAGCAGGAATTTTCCAGAATTTTGGGGCTCTAGACTGTATCCTGCTCCTGTACCATCCCCTCTTTGCCAACCAGGGACCTCTGAGTGAGACCAGGGTGAGTTCTCTTCTTCCCTGGGGTGAAGCAGCATGAATTATCCAGAACTTTTTGGCTATAGCCTGTACCCTGCTCCAACTACCATCCTCTCCTTGCCAACCAGGGACCTCTGAGCGAGAGCACGGTGAGTTCTCCTCTTCCCTTGGATGAAACAGCAGCAATCATCCAGGATTTTGGGGTTCTAGTATGTACCCTACTCCAGCTACCATCCCCTCTTTGCCAACCAGGGACCTCTGAGGGAGAGCAGGGTGAGTTTTCCTCTTCCCCGGAGTCCCAGAGGTGCGGAGGGAGCCCAGCCTGAGCTCCTGGGACCCGGGCAGAGAGGGGACGTGGGACCCCCGGACCCCTCGGGCACATCCCTATCTCTCACACACACGCCCACAGCTGCACGTGGACAAAAGCCCCAGGAAAAGAAAAAGAAAAAAAAAGCTCGTGGAAAGCCTTTATTATCCTCAATCCCATCTATTGTTAATGGGATGGTGAGCAGGGAGTGTTTGGAGAATTCATTTGTGATAAATATTTATACCCCGTGTTTTTGGGCTGTTATCTGCAGAGTGCGCCTGTTTGATCTGGTGTCGGGCTTTCTTTAGGTCATTTACATCCCCTTTCGCAGCGGCGCTTGTCCGATAGCAGCTATCACATAATTAAGTTTCTTTTGCTTATCCCTAATCCTGTCAAACCACCTACTTATCTCTAATTTCCTGTCCATTACCCTCCTTGGGGGAGCTTAGATCTCTAACGCGGGACAGGGACGGAGCCCCCAGCCCGGGCTGGCGGCTCCCAAACGAGCTGTGTCCCCTGCTGGGGACATTTGTCACGCTGGGGACAAGCCACAGGCTTGTGGAGAGCCCGGGGCTGTGCTGGCGGCGATTTTGGGATCACTTACAAACAAAAGGCTGCGGCAAAGCCAGGGGGGTTTGAAATCCTTCCTTGGTTTTTGTCTCTTCTGCCGGGCGTGGGATGGGGCGCACCCCGGCATTAACGGGGCCCCTGTGCCCGGCTGGAAATCGGAGATCCTGGGGTTCTTTCCGCAGGCAGCTCCCCGAAAATGCCTGTGGGACACGAGCTGGCACAGCAGAGCTCGGCTCGGCCCCTAGGAAGGATTCAATCTGATCGGAGTGAGCCAGATCCCAGCGAGGGGACCTGCGTGAGGAATTTATGTTCTGTGCCCATCAGGGTGACAAAACCCAGCTAGTCCCAGCCTGAAAATGGGGAAACCCACCCATCTTTTATCCCTCGGGAATGTGCAGAACAGCCCCTATGGGGGCTCCCGGAGGGCACAGCTCCTCCGTGCCCTGGAGTCACCGTCCCACGGGAGCGACACTCGCCAAGGCTGGGACCGAGCCCTTCCCCTGGCCCTGCCTCAATCCGCCGCTTCCTGCCGGGCTCTTTCCCAGCTATTTATAGAGCAGGGCTCACAAGGTGCCCCTGCGAGGAGCCTTCCCCTGGGAAAGAGCCGCCTCCGAGCCTTGCCAAGGCATTGGTGGGACAAACACTGCCCCAGTGCTCCCGGTGCCACTGCCCTGCCCGGCTGTGCGAGGGGTGCCCGGTGCTGCCCACCCTGTGCTGCCCTCTCTGCACTGCCCACCCTCCATTGCCCACCCTGCACTGCCCATCCTATGCTGCCCACCCCAGCCCGCCCTGTGCTGCCCACCCTGCACTGCCCACCCTATGCTGCCCACCCCAGCCCTTGCACCCTTCCAAACCGGCCCCAGGGACTGATCCCAGTACAAACTCTGAGGCAGAGACATGGGCAGGGCAGCTCCCGCCTGGTTTTCATCAGGATTTTCAGTGGTGAAATGTTGGTTAATGTGTCTGAGCCTTTGGCACTTCCCAAACCTGGTGAAAATCATCGCCACGCCGTGGTGGGGACAGAAGTCACCCAGAATTCACGTTGAAGGCGGGTCCCTACCTGGTCACCCCCCAGAAGGATCCAGGGTGCTCAGTTTTAGGGATGCTGCTCCCTTCCCCTGCTCCACACCAGCCCCAGCTCCCCTGGCCCCCCATCTCCCTCCTCTGGCAAAGGCATCCCGGGAGCTAGCCCAAAGTGGGACTGTCCAGGGCCAGGTTGGATCAGGGTTGGAGCAACCTGGGACAGTGGAAGTTGTCCCTGAACATGACAGGGGTGGAATGGGATGAGCTTTAAGGCTCCTTCCAATCCAAACCATTCCAGGAATAAAAGTAAATTTCTTACCACAAGCAGCAACTCCCCTCAACACCTTCAGTGTCCCTGCCCTGCTCAGGCACAAGGACTGTCCCCAAGGCAGGGATGGCCCAGGTCATTTGTCCCAGCCTGTCCAGATCCAAAGGAATTGCTTTGACAACATCCATGAAGCCAGGAACAGGCCTGCCAGGATCTCTGGGAGGGCTCCAGCCCCAGCTGTGTCTGTCAGGGGCTGAGTTTGGCCTCACGGGAGCAGCTCCAGGTGTGTGGATGCAGGCTGGGATTAGGAGGGATTCCTGCCGGGGCTGTACCTGGCCACTGCTCCCCAGAGCTGTCAATCCTTTCAGCAGCACTAAAATTCAATTAGTTAAAACAACAACAACAACAGCAACCGTGGCTCCAGACAGTTTGTGCCTCACACATTTGATCCCTTTTATTGCTCAGCCCTGCTCCGAGCCCCGCCAGCAACATCCGAGCTGACTCCCACCCGTTCCCTGGTTTATTCTACCAGGATTAGGTCAAGCCTACAGTCTCCAGCTGTTTTGTGGTTGGGCCTGGATACATCTTTATATTCCAGCTCCATTATTAAGTGGAAAGTGGCCAAATTGACAGAGCTGCTTCAGGGAGGACAAGGCCACCGAGGTCAATGACAGTCCTGCCAGCTGGAGGGACACTGGGGACTCATGATTTGCTCACAAAGCTCTGGCCTGTTGTCTTAGCCTCACTTGATGCCCCCGAGAGGGCTCCTGTGAAAGGCCTGACTCCAGCAAGAATGTTTGATTTCTTGGCAGGGAGATGTAGCAATCTGTCCTGGAGAATTGCAGGAGGATTTTGTGTTCAGCCTGGGTCGTCCATCACGTCCCTTCATCACCCCATGTGCACCCACCCTTCAGCTTTCCCAAATGGGATCTCCCTGGACACTGGTGGCCCCCTTCTGTAGCAGGACAGGGGCTGAACATGGAGCCACATCCTTCAGCTGGTGGGAATCACCCTGCTGGGAGCAGGGAATTGGTGAGGCCACACCAGGAGCCCAGCTCTGCCCTCCCGGGTCACCAGAGGTGTGATGGCATTGGTGGGCTGGGGGTGGTGACGTGGTGCCATGGATATGACATCACACAATGTGATAAGGTGTGATAAGACACGATAAGATGTGATTGTCACCCATCAGCCATGCTGGCCTGTCCAGCCAGGATTGCTCCAGGAGCGTGACCCCAGTGGGACAGCCAGGGCCTGCCTGGAACAGGGCTTTTCCTGAGCCAAATGGGATGGGTCAGGAGGAGAGTTCCTTAAATAAACACGGGTTTGCTCCCAGGTTCACACAGCCTTTGTGTTGGTAATGAGGAGCAGCAGAAGGGTCATGCACAGAGAGGGATGAAAGCTCCATCCATCAGTTTCTTGGAAGACTGTGTGATTTATGGAACTCCCCTGCACGTGAGGGGCTGTGTGGGGCTGTGTGGAGCTGGAATATAAAGATGATCCCAGGATCCAGCAGCATTCAGGCTCATTGTCCACAGGAGTGAGGGGTAACGGGGTCACCCTTTGCTGCTGGCTCGTGCTGGAGGGTGGGAGAAGGTTCCCAGCCTGGCAGCCTGAGGAGCTGCCTGAAATCAGCAATCCCAGAAGGGGTTGGGCTGGAAGACAATCTCATTCCAACCTTTTGCCATAGGCAGGGACACCTCCCACTGTCCCAGAGTGCTCCAAGCCCTGTCCAGCCTGGCCTTGGACACTTCCAGGGATCCAGGGGCAGCCACAGCTTCTCTGGGTATCCTGTGCCAGGGCTTCATCTTCCTCACAGGGAAGAATCCCTTCCCAATATCCCATCCATCCCTGCCCTCTGGCAGTGGAAGCCATTCCCTGTGTCCTGTCCCTCCATCCCTTGTCCCAGGTCACTCTCCAGCTCTCCTGGGTCTCCTTTAGGCTCTGGAAGGGGCTCTGAGCTCTCCCTGGAGCCTTCTCCTGACTGAACACCCCCAATCCCCTCACATCTCCTCCCAGTGCAATTTCTCTTCCCTGTGTGACACATCCTGGTGTCCCTGCCCTCTCCCAGAGCTGCTCTCTCCCAGTGCAGGGAAAGGTCTGATGGTTTTTCCCATCAGGAGCCAGGGCTGGAGCGCCTTTACCTCAGGAGCTCTGCAAAGCTGCTTCTCCTGCTCTCCAATAACTCCACTTCCATGTGTGACTTGTAGTTTTCCCCCTGCCTTGGTCTTCCAGTTTTCCTAATTACTTGGAGCCCTGTGACTGGAGCGTGGAATGTTCCAGTGCTGTGTGTGTGATTCACCTAACGGGGACTGCTCCCAGCCAGAGGGGACTCTGAGCTTTTCTGGCACCAGCCTGTGACTTGGAGAGCAGCCAGAAAATCTCACCAAGGTCCTTTCTTGCATTTCCTTCCTTCTTGGGCTCCTTTCCTTCCCTCAGCCCCTCTGCTCCCTCCCCTCTTTCCTCCCCACAAGGCTCAGCAGCACCTTTTCATTACTCATCAACATTTTTGCTATAAAACCTCCCTGAAATCCCAACCCTGCTGCAGCTCCAGCCCTGCCAGAGTGTGGTCCCTGGGAGCCACCCCCATCCAGAGCCACTGGCATGGCAGGGGCTTCAGGGACACACTGACCTTCCCTGGGACACACTGAGCTTCCCTGGATACACCAATCTTCCCTGGGACATGGTTGGATACTCCTGTGTGATTTAGGAACTTCATTTCCAAAGGGATTCATGTACGGAGTTGGAAACTTCTCTAAAAGTCTCGTGTGTCTGTGCGTCCATCCATCCATGCGTGTCCATCCAGCCTCAGCTGCCACTCCCAGAGGGAAGGGGGCACTCCAGGGTGGGATCCTGCCCCCATTTCCCCCTCATTCCTGTGCCTGGCCTGGGCAGTGGTGGCTCTGGTGGGAATGGAGAGGGAAGGAGCTCATGAAGGGGCAGCTGGAGGGCTCCTGATGTGCGTGGAAATAATCTGGAAATTTCTCTGGAGGCAGGAGCAGCACTGGGGCTGTCATCAGGTGAGGCTTGGACTCCACAGCCAGAGGGGAGGCAGCAGGGAGAGCAGGACTCAGCCTTGGCAAAGCCAAGTGGCAGCCCCATGGATGCTGTGTCCCATGGGAATGTCCCTCCTCTCCCAGTGTCCCCTCTGAGCACAGGGCAGGATGCTCCAATCCCTTCTCTGTGTTCACACAAGTCCCCAGAGCACCCAGGCAGTCCGGAGAGAGGAGCCACTGGGGACTCTTGCAGGTGTCACCCTCCCACTGACAATGTCACCCTCTCCCTTGTGGTGTCACACTACCACTGACAGTGTCACATTGCCACTCCCACGGTGGCTGCAGCCCCCTGTCCTGCACAGAGTGCCTGAGGGTGCAGATGAGGATGAGGAGGGACCGTCCAGCAGAGCCCTCACTCCACAGGTGGCGCAGGCACCAAGCCCAGAAATCCCTTCAAATCCCAGGGCTGGCTCTTGCATTCCCAGCCCTCTCCAGCCTTTCCCCTGCCCTGCTCACAGGTGATGCTCTCATGGAGCTCCAGCAGCCTTCTTCTCCTTGTCCCTGCTGAAACTCAGGGTTTGTTGCCCTGGTGGCCCTGGCAGGACACTGAGGAGCAGGATGGGCCATGCCAGAGGCCACAGAAGCAGGGCCACCCCTTTACAGAGGCTGCACAGCCTGGTGTGAAGCTTTTCCATCCCAAACCAGACACCTTGGGCCAGGTTGTGAGCGAGATCACAGCCCTCAGACCTTCCCTCCCAAAGCAGCCAGGCAGCATCATCCCCTCCCAGTGTCCTGAGGTGACAATTGAGCAGCCTGCAGGGCTGAGGTGACAATACTGCAGTGCTTGGCACGGGGACATGCTCAGCCAAGCAGCGAGTGCTGAGGTAGGGAAGTGCACAGGGCGTGAGCACAGGGGATGCTTTGGACCATGTCCCTGAGCAGCATTTTCCTGAATTCCTCATCCATGAGATCACAGATCAAGGCAGAGCTGGAAGCAGTGGCCAGATCCCTCTTTCACAGCCCTCGAACAAATTCCCTAAAAGCTTCCCCTGTGTGTGCACAGATTAAGTCGTTAATGAATATTTTTGCTAAGCATCAGAAATCTGGCTGGTGCTGGAGCTTGGCTCAGCCAAGACCTGGGAGATTTGGCTGCAAGGATTCAGCAGCAACCAGCAATGGAGCCAGGGGCCTGTGGGAATGGCACAGACTGGAATGTCGGGATGGCACAGCTGGAATGTCGGGATGGCACAGCTGGAATGCTGGGAAAGCACAGACTGGGCTTTGGGAATGGCACAGACTGGAATGTTGGGAGGGCACAGCTGGAATGTCGGGATGGCACAGCTGGAATGTTGGGATGATGCAGCTGGAATGTCAGGATGGCACAGCTGGAATGTCGGGGTGGCACAGGCTGGGCTTTGGGAATGGCACAGACTGGAATGTCGGGATGGCACAGCTGGAATGTTGGGATGGTGCAGCTGGAATGTCAGGATGGCACAGACTGGAATGTTGGGATGGCACAGACTGGGCTGTGGGAATGGCAGGCACAAGCTGGGCTGTCTGGAAAAGAAGGGGTCTGCAAGGAAGGAGAACAAAAGAGAATAAAACAGCCTTGGTAGGACAGGGAGTTGCTCCAGATCACATTTTCCAGGCACGATCTCAGGCAGCTTCACGGATGTTAATTAAGACTTCTGCCCTTCCCGGGGGATGCAGGGAGGTACTACAAATAATGGTATTACCAGGAGCATTGGTACAGATAAATTAATTAGGGGCAATATTTGAGAGAAGGAAAGCTGTTGGGATATGGAGCGGGAGGAGGTGGATGAACCAGCTTACCCACACCATGGCACAGCTCAGCCAGGCCACTGCAGACTTCCATGGATTTATCCTGACTTATCCTGCCCTAGAACCAAAGCCTGCCTTACCCAGAGCTGCTCCATGGAAAAGCTGTCAGTAAAACCCATCTTCTGCAGCTGCAAGGAGGGGAGGGTACATCAATGCCACAGCCCTGGGCACAGGGGTACAGACCCTACAGACCCTACAGACCTCCCTGAGCCTGCAGGATCCCCAGTGGGTCTGGATGAAGCAGCAGCAGCTCTGCCAGAGGTCCCAGGCTGGTGCTTTATGAACTGAGTGGTTTCAGCCCCTGCAGGGGGAGGATGTGGCCACACTGACCATGAACGGTCCGGCAATGGTCGCATTCACGGCTATTTTGGGAGAGAGCTGTGTCCAAAAGGAGCCACCAAGGACAGTGGGGAGAAAAGCACAGCCCTGAGCTGTGCTGCAGTTGAAGGTTGGATACGATCTGCTCTGATTTCCTGCGATTCTCTCCGTGTGGATCCCGGGCCAAGAGTGCAGGCAGAGTACGGAACAATGGCCGGAGCGCCCGTCCCGCCTGCCCCGAGCCCTATCAGATCCTGCAGGGACACCAGGGCCTGGCCAGGCTCCTGCTGCTCCCAGATAGGGCCCTGCATTGTCTGCAGAGTTTATTTCCATCCACTTTTGGCAGCCGAGGGCCTTGGGATGTTGGGTGAGGCAGCTCCTCTTTTGTTGGATTTCCACGTCCCTTCCTGCTCTTCCTTCTAAACAAAGCTGTTATCAGTGTCCTGATCTCACTGGGGGACAGGGTGAGGGACACTGTGGGACACTGCCTGCAGAGCCATTCCCAGCCCCCTCAGCCCCTCCATCCATCACCTGATGCTGGGATGAGGCCTCTGTCCATCACCTGGGAGTCAGCACAGGGCAGGGTCCCTTTGTCCATCACCTGCACACAGTGATGGACTCCCTCTGTCCATCATCTGCACACAGGGACAGGAATGCTCTGTCCATTATCTGCACACAGGAATGGGCCCCCTCTGTCCATCACCTGGATGGTGAACTTTCCATCCATCACCTGCACACAGGGATGGGGCCCCTCCATTCATCCCAGGGGCGCTGTGACAGGTGGAGGCCATTTGGCTGAATTCTCTTTCTGCCTTCTCCAGGAAGATCAAAAAGAACAAAACGAATTCCAGCGTAACAAAGTCCTGGCTACGACTGGACAGACAACAGAGCCATGGTCTGCACAGATCTGGGAGGCGGGGAAGGAGGAAAGGAATATGGGTCTCCAGCCACCAGAGCAAGGCTGGAATGCTCTGGCTGGGGGCACCTGGAGGACACTGAGCAGAGGAAAATTTAACGGGAGCCCTGGGTCACCTCTCCAGCAGGTCAGCTCCTCCAGGCAGGAGCAGCATCGCTGGAGGGATGTGAGAACAGCCTTGGACACAGCCCAAGGACAGAGCCTTTCCAGAGCCCTGATCCAGCATCAGAGCATGAGCTAAATACCACTTGGAGCAGGGAGGCTTTCAGGAATGTGCTCCTGCAGGGGAATTGGTGCCGGCAGCTCCCAGGAGCGAGGTGCTCGTTATCCAGAGCAGGCACCCGCACCCGGCCGGAGAGCACAGAGCATCATCCCACCCCCCAGACCATCCCACTCCTGCATCCCAACCCCCAGACCATTCCAGCCCTCCATCCCAGCCCCCAGACCATCCCAGCCCTCCATCCCAGCCCCCAGACCATCCCACTGCTCCATCCCAGCCCCCTCGGGTGCTCTGGCTCATCTGGAGCTGCTGTTTTGTTCATCACTCCCATTCCAGCTCGTTCCCAGAGCTCGGTGCTAATTACAGCTGGAGAGGCAGGGATGGGAGCGCCGAGCGGCCGATGGATGCTGGGAGTCAGGGAATGCTCCCTGCCAAGGCTCCACATGTGCTTTTGTACTCACTCATTGTTTGGCTGCGCTGGTTTTTCCCAAGGAGTTGAGCAGATGGATGGGAGCGCTCCCTGGATGTGCCCACGGTCACACAGAGCCCTCAGATTCCAGTCAGGATGGGAACTCCTGGGAGAAGCAGAGGCAGGAGGGTCTGCAAGGAATGGGAGGGAAATGGGATGCAGGACAGCCAAGTAGGAGACTGGTGGTCTCTGCCTGATGCAAGCCACAAAATCCAGGAAAACCAAACGCTGGAATAAATCCTGATGCCTCTGGAGAGAGGCTGCAGCTGTGTTATGGGAATTCACTTTGCATAGGAGTCTCTTGTGCTCCCAGGTAACATCATCAGTGAGGCACAGAATGGGTGTCAGCACCTCCAGAGCTGCTGGGTATGGCTCATCACAGCCTCAGCATCCCTTCCTGCTGCCCTCCTCCTGCAGGAGCACCCCTGGATCCCCTGAGCTGCTGGAATGCCAATCTCCCCCAGGTGATACCCAAGTCACCTTGGCAGCCCCTGAGCCTCACCCATGCTCACAGGGCAGCTTGGCCTCCCCTCTGGAGTCCCCACAAGGTTCTGTGAGGGATCCCAGTGTTCCCTCCTCCTGGGAGGTGACATTCCAGGTCACAGGGCTCTTCTCTCCATGCTGGTGGTGAGTGGGAAGGGATTTTGTCACCAGCTCCCCCACACACAGGTGAAGAGAGGGAGAAAAGGCCCGTGACATCCTGGGAGCCCTGGAAAATGTCACCCAGAGGGGTTTTTGGTACTGCCTCTGTGAAAGCCATTGCAGGGCAGTGCCCATCCCTCACACAATCCTGTGGTGCTGGTGATGCTCCAAGGGCCCAGGAAGAGGGAGCTGGAGCTGCAGGAGATGGAGAAATTCGGGCTGAGAGCAGCTGGAGCAGAGCAGCCACCTCAGAGGGGATCAGTGTCTGCTCCAATGCAGGAAATTCCTGCCTTGCAAACCTCTCCTCGGTTCAGGTGGGCACCAGGGTGATGGGATGGTTCTGGAGGTTCATGGGGAGCAGCTGGATACAAGCAGCACTTCCAGGTTACATTTGTGAGGGCTCTGGAAAACACTTTAACAGGCTGGAATGAAAAGCCCCGTTTTCCTCGGAATGAGGGAATCTTGGAGATATCAACACTCTGTTATCACTGAGGTGGCTGCAGAAGCAGGGGCACCTCATCATGTGCTGCTCTCCAGGGAGGGGACAGCCCATTTTCCTACATTCCATCTCAGCCCCATCATCCCACATGGATTAAACAGGTGGAGAGGGAAGCCAAGGAGCAGACACAGCATCGAGCTCGGGGAGGGGCGAGAGCTCAGCCACAAGTGGGTGTGTGAAATAATCTCCCACTGTCCCTGGTTTTCTGCCCATCCCATTCCTGGTTTCTCTGGGAAAAGGCTTCAGCCCACCCAGAGTGCAGAGGCAGCACAGGGGCAGCTGGAGGGATCCCATCCAAGCTGGAGGAATTGCTGACAGTGGGCAGGAACCAAGCCTCTGGTTTTTCCAAGCTGCTTGGAAAAAACTCACTCTGGCTCAGACCTGGCTCTGCTGCTCAGCTCAGCTCAGCTGATCCAGGCTGGGAGCCTTTGCTTTGCTCTCCTTTGGGAGGACAGGTTCCTGTTCCCACCTCAGACAGGGACAGCAGCCTTTGTTCTGCTCCAGGCAGGGCCAGGAATCCCAGAAATCCCAGGGGAAAGGAGACCTTTCAAAATTATCCAGACTAATCTTCAAAGATCTGTGCAATAGCTGGGATGAGCTGCCTGAGCTCTCCCAAAAAATCTTGATGCCAAGCTGCATGGCCTGGAAAAGAGCACCTCTGTAAATGATCCCAAATGCCCCAGTACATCCCAGTTCCAGCTACTTCCCAGTTCCAACCACTTCCCAATTCCAACCTCTTCCCACTTCTCCTGCCAAGAGCTGCTCAGCCTCTCCCTGCACAGATTATCCTACAGGAACTCGCCCTCCAAACTCCAAACTTCACCACACGGGACTGCTGGAAATTCACAGGATCATTTTTGTTGCTTAGCTCTGTAGCCCAAAGAAAAGGGTGTGAATTTTCCATTGGAAGGGCTGGATGCAGTGGGGGAACCCCATGGGGCATCAAATGAGCTCAGAAGAGCCCTGGGCTCAGCCTGTGAGGTTGGATCCCACTCATGCCCTGAGGTGTCCTGGTGCCCCAGGAGCCTCCCTGGAGGGCACAATTCACCTGCCACACATCTCCCAGCCATCCAGGGAAATACATGGGCAAGGTGGAATAGGAGCAGCTTTAGAAAAGCGCCTTGGAAAAATGTAGGGGAAGGCAAAATGCTTGGGAAAGGTCTGAACGAGCCAGAACTCCTTGTGCCCCAGAGGGGATGGAAGACCAGGACCTGGCGAGCTGCTCCAGCTGCAATTCCTCCCCGTGAATGAAAAAACCAGGAGAAGGCAAATGCCCAGGAATGCGGGATGCAGCCCCAGAGCTGTTTGCAAACAGGATGCTTTTAAAGCCTCGCAGGAGGCTGTGCTGGGGCTTTAATCCCCGGCAGTTCATTTGTACCTCCTAACGTTTTACTGCTGCCCCATTACCTCAGGGTCGGAGCGGGGCTGGAGCGGGGCTGGGAGGAACTCAGGAAGTTGGGAATTTCGGGGAGACGGACTGGAAGGGGTCTGTAGATCCTTTCTGTCACCAGAGAAGCTTTCAGGAGCACATTCAGGGGCTTGAATGCTTCTCCAAACTCGTGCAACCCCTCAGGCCAGGAAAATTGGGTGATGTGGAGCAGAAGCACTTTGGAGACCTCATCTCATTCCTGCTTTCAGAAAGCCAAAAAAAGGAGCTGAAAATGGCCAAAAAAGAAAAGAAAAGAAAAGAAAAGAAAAGAAAAGAAAAGAAAAGAAAAGAAAAGAAAAGAAAAGAAAAGAAAAGAAAAGAAAAGAATTGTTAAATAGACATTTTTTTCGTTGCCCAAACATTTGGGGTTTGCAGCTGAGTGTCTCAGGGTGCTTGGAGAGGTTCACCCTTCCCCACGTCCGTACTCCCAGCCCCTGCTCCAGGAATCCTGCTCAACACACTCAGCCAAACCTCTGGCACAGTCAAGGAGTAATGAGCGGTTTAAATGTCATTAGGAAAGGAATTCGTCTGGGAAGTGTGTCGGGACTGTCACACGAGTCCCACTCATGGCTCATTGACCCCGATGGGGTGAAGGACATCCCTGCTGAGGGCACAGCGCACTGGGAGGAGGAGGGAAACTCCCTTGGAAATGCAAATTTTTGTCTTTTGTTGGAGTAATTGGTGCGATCAGAGCGGGTGGAGTGTGAAGAGCAGCCGGGCAGGAGGATCAGCAATGGTTATTTCAAACAAAACCTTTGGGAAGCCTCTTGTCCCAGAGGAGACGAGCCCTTATCCCAGTGGAGGACACAGGCAGGATATCCTTCCAAAACGGGGTCAAATTCAAATTAGGGGGAATTTCCAGAATATTTATAAATCTCCCTACATACATCAGACTCTGCTTATCCCCATTCCGGCACTGAGGGTGAGGACGAGCACTGAGGTGTCATCCTGGAGAAAGGACAGCCAGGCTGCTGGGAGAGTGGGAGTGGGCTGTGGGTACAGGAATAAACAGATTTACAGAAAAGAGGGACGAGGTTGTGAGAAGAACGTGTGGAAATAGTCAGAGAGAATTCAGCAAAGAGGGATGGGATAAAGTTGGGAGTGGAAGGAAGCACAGAGGGGAGGAAAGAAGCAGAGGCAGAAGTGAAGAGACAAGGAGGGCCAGGCTGAGGCTGTCTCAGGGAGCAGCTGCCCCCAGCCCAGCAGCCCTGCTCTTCCATTCCTTCCCCCTTGCCGAGGGCTGGAATGCCTTTTCCCACCAGCACCATTTTGTTCTGCCCTGGTTTTCCCTCGCCTGCTTTGTTCTCTCCCCTTCCAAGCTCTTGCTGAGGGGAAGTGTTAATTCTTTCCAGGTGCTGGTGTCTCGCCATCCTGCTGTTCCCTGCTCTCCCGCTTGGTGTTCTCAGGCAGGCTCTGCTCCATCTCCCCTGGGGCAGTGCCCTGGGAGCCCTGGAACCAGGAGACTCTTCCCAGTCCTGTAAAAACAGAACAGCCTCAGCTTTGCTGCCGTTCCTTTGCTATGAACAGTATGTGTTCAGAACTGAGGGGGCACCAGCCACCAGTGGTGACACACAGACTCCCTCCCCACCATCCCAAAGCACTCAGAAAATCCCAGTGGGATAAATGAAAGGATGGGCAAGGCCACCTGACCCTCCAGGCTTCCTGCCCTGAGCCTGTGGGGAAGGGAAGCCCAATAAAAGAGCACTTAACCAGCTGAGAGCCAGGCCGGAGCTGCCAGCACCTTGGAGCTGGATGTGTCTGCAATTCCTCGGCCTCCTGCCTGGCTCCTATGAACTGCCAGGATCCAAAGGTGAGATCCCTGCAGCTGCTCCCTCCGTGCAGACATTCCTGGGGCGCATTAAACAGCTCCGTGCTCCAGGGCAGCAGTGCCACGGCAGGCAGGGACGCTTTACGATGTGTGAGCCTGACTGCAGGTCTGGGCTGGGGAGAGGGAGCAGAGCCTCCTTCCAAAGCAGGTGAGCCCTTGGCTTTATTCCCCTTTCCAGCAGACACCATCAAAGGAGAGGGCGGCTCCCGGCTCCTCCTGCAATCCCAGATGGAAATTCATGTGGGGTCAGGTGCGGTGCAGGACAGAAAAACACTGATGAATTTGGCCGCCAGACCTTCCCATCTCGTCTAAACTCCATTTCATGGACACCCCAAAGCTCCAGTCATCCAGCCTGAGCCACCCACCCCCTCTGAAGGCCCATTCCCAACAAAAAGGGGATAATGGGAAGAAGCCTGGAGAGGGAAGAGCTGGCAGCAAGGGCTGCCCCATGGCAGCACTGCCCAGCCAGCACCAGCCCCAGGCTGGAATAGCCACCAGCTCCAGGGGAAGTGCCAGCTGGAACTTTCCCCTGGAATGTGAGCAGATCCATCTCCCACACACCAGAACTCCCAGGGACGTGCTGGTTTTCCATGCTTTGTAGGTTTCTGTGGGCTTTGAAAGCCTGACCTCACTTTGAGAACACGTGTGAAAGTCCAGGCACAGCTGCTCGGAGCAGCATCCAGGAATTCCACAGCTGGTGCCTCCCAGGCTGGCTCTGGCATGGCCCCTCCTCCTGCCCCAGGCTCCTGGCAGCCCCCATGGCCATGGCCAGTGTAATTTATTAACGCATTAATTAATTAATTTATAGCAGTAGCACCTGCAGGGAGGTCCCCAGACATCTGGGTGTCCCAGCCAGGTCAGCCCACTCAGCTCCTGGTGATCGAGGACATGGAGCTTCCAGAGCTTTTTCCCTCTGGAAACACTTTCCCATCCCTCTTGCACTGATGAGTTACATGGAAGAGACAGGTTTGAATCCCCAGGCAGGGAACAAGGTGGTGAAGAGAGAGAGACAGGGGAACTGCCCCTCATCCAGAGGGTAAGGCATGACCAGGTCTGGTGGCAAATATTGGGATATAGAGGAATATACATCCTATATATAGGAATACATCTATAAAAATACCCCAAAGTGAGGGCCTGGCTCCCCCTGTTCCTCTTGCCCAGAGTTATTTCACCAGCTGCTGCCTCCCATTTCCCAGGGCATCCAAAGGGGTGATGAAGATAAGAGCCATGAGAAGGAGAATCCCCCAGGACAATCCCGAGGAAATCAGGCTCCTGGAAGCAGCGAGCCAGGCTTCCTTCCCAAGCCTGTTTTCCATTTCCTCCCCCTCCTCTGAAATTATCATGGAGAATTTTTCCCCCCCCTGTTCAGTGCCCAATCTCTAATTGGGAAGGCAGCTCTGGAGCCCATGGAGGTGTTATTTTCGGCACAGGGAATGGAGATATCTCCCAGCAGCTGTCAATCCCGCTGACCTGAGCTTCTGTGCAGACGGATTTTTTTCCCCCTCTCTTTCCTTTCCGATGTTTTTTCCCACTCCCTTTTTTCCTGCAGCCAAGTTACTGTTTCACTGCTCTCCGCTGGGACTCTGACAAGCGCCGAGCTCCTCGCAGATGACACAGAATAATTGAGATGTCCTTCTGCTGACCTTCAGTGCCTGCCAGGCGCTGGCGTCCCTGCTGGGGATGAGGTGACAGCCAAGTGGCACCGTGTGCTCCGTGCCCATGCTAAGGAGGGACACTCCTGTCCTGGGGGGAAGGGAAAAGGGGGAAACACCCCCCAGGAATGCAGCAGGAGGGCAGGGAATGCAACCCTGCCAGGAAGGACAGCACCAGTGCCAGGCACAAGTGTGGCCACATGTGTGTCCCCAACCATGTGCCACATGCATGTCCATAACCACCTGTCACATGTGTGTACATATCCACCTGTCACATGTGTGTACATATCCACCTGTGACACGTGTCTCCATACAGCTGTCACATGTCCCCATCCACCTGTCATGTGTCCCCATCCACTTCTCATGTGTGTCCATAACCACCTGTCACATATGTGTACATATCCACCTGTCACATATGTGTACATATCCACCTGTTACACACGTCCCCATCCCCCTGTCACATATATGTCCCCATCCCCCTGTCACATATATGTCCCCATCCACCTGTCACATGTATTTTGACATCCATCTGTCACACACGTGTCCACAACCACCTGTCACGTGTATGTCCCCATCCACCTGTCACACATGTCCATATTCCCCTGTCACATGTGTGTCCCCATCCACCTGTCACACGTATCCCTATCCATCTCTCACATGTGTCCCCATTCATCTGCCACATGTCCCCATCCACCTGTCACATGTGTGTCCCCATCCAGCTGTCACACGTCTCCTGCTCCAGGATGCCTGCCCAGCACTAACCCAGCCAGGGATCTGTGTTCCCCCCAAGCCCACGGGAAGCAGCACAAGGACCCTGGTGCTGGTGCAGGTACTGAAGGGGATGGAGGCAGAGGAGCAGGGAACCACACCTCCCATCATCATGGAAAAAAGAAAAAAATAAAGAAAAAAGAAAAAAATAAATAAAAAAGAATCTCCAGAACTGGGAGGGACGCACCATGATCATCAATCCTACACAGACATCCCAACAACCCCATCCTGTCCTTGAGGGTGTCCAAAAGCTCCTGGAGCTCTGGCAGCCCTGGGGCAGTGCCCATTCCCTGGAGAGCCCTTTCAGTGCCCAAACACCCTCTGAGGAAAGAACCTTTCCTGATGCTCACCTAAATCTCCCTGACACAGCCACAGCCATTCCCTGGATCCTGTCCCTGGTCACAGGGAGTAGAGATTGGTGCTGCCCCTTTGCTTCAGGGAAGCTCCATGGATGTTCCAGGGGGAAGATGGAAGATTCCTGGAGGGTGGGAGGCAGACTCTGCTCTCAGATTGTGCCTTGCCTGGATTTCCAAGCCTGGAGACTGCTGGGATGGGAACAGGCACCCCATGTACCATGCTGGGAAGATCCTGGTGCCTCCTTCCCAGGGCAGGGCCCACTCCTGGTGTCAAAAATTACCTCAGATCAAGGATGGAGAAATTCTTTCTTACACATCCACTGTATTTGGAAGGGAATCTCCCAGAAACTCAGCATCAGGTGTTTCCTTTGGATCCATGGGAGCTGCAGAAGATGAATCCAAGTGCAGACACAGCCCTGGCCATTCCCAGCCCGGGAGCTTCTCCAGAGGAAGGAAGAGGAGACAGAGGCTGGTTTAGATTACAGAAACATTGAAAGGAGACGGTGCTGTAAGCAAAGAGGGCTGGTGGTTGTTGTTATCACTGCACCCAGAGATAAGCCAGGAGTGGGGACAGGGCTTCCAAACAAATGCAAAGAGAGCCAGAGTCACTCCTGGAGAGGTTTATTGTGGGAATAAACACTGGGCAAGGGCAGGAGGGAGGGAGATAAGGCTGGATTGGGAGCAGGGAATGGTGGTGGGGCAGCTCCACCACATCCCCACCACGGAGCCAGGGATGGGCTCCCCACCACGGGCTTTGTCCTGGGATCCTGCAGCCAAGAGGGAAAAGGGAGGAAGGAATCATGTCCATGAGCCTGAGCTCCACTTCCAGCCCTGAGGAGAGCTTGGGTTGCCTCTTTAAATCTCCGCTCAAACCCCAGCAGATTTCTCACTATCCCTTCAAAACAAAAACAAATTTACTGCAGAAAATACTACAACGGAAGGTTTTGACTATTCTGGAGATTTTTTTCCCCATAATTTTTTTTCCAGCCTCCCTTATTCATCCGATTTGGCACTACGTCCCTGCTAGTTGTGCTTGTCCCCAGAGCAATTTGTGGGAAATCACCCACTGTCCCCCCTTGCTCCCCAGCCTGGCCATGCCAACTTCCATTGTGCTGACAATTGATTCCAGGTGGCTTTTCCTCCTTCTTTTTTTCTTCTCAGCATATGAAAATGCCTGTACAAAATAAATCTTGGTGACTGGGATGGAGAAACCACCTCTCAGAGCTGTGCTGGCCAGCGGAGCCAAGAGCATTCCCAGGAGTGCTGAGGAGCAGGACAGATTGATGGGAACCTTCCGAAATCCATTAGTTCCAAAACAAACTCTGGGAGATTGACAGCTCCTGCTCAGGACTGGGAAAGTCAGATGCTGGAAGCTGGAACTGGAGCACAATGGAAAGACAATTCCAGATATTCCCCCCCTGCCTAATCCTGGGGAGCAGGAGCAGGAATCCCCAGCAGGGATACCCCAAACTGGGAACAGTCACAAGTCATTTTAAAAGCAGTGTCACTCCATAACTCCCTGCTCCTAAATGCAGGTGCTGGACCTGTGCTGATCCCAAAACCCTGAGGGACAAGGAACACTCTGACCCAGCAATTCCTGGCTCAGGCTCTGCACGAGTGACTTTTAATTCCATTTGTGCTCTGGGGCTGGCCCTGAGATATTCCAAGGAATATCTGTAATGGTTTAAAGGCATTACAAGGTGCTGGAAGTTAAAATGGGAAATGTCTTAATTTTGGCTGGGGACCTTAAAAATACAAGGAAGGGCTTATGTGGGACTCAAGTGTGGAATGGGAAAGCTGCTGCCTAAAAACCAGCCAAAAATGGGCTCAGCAGAGGTGGAATGGAATGGCTTTTACTGGGAGAAGTTCCTTTCTTTGTCATTCCAGAGGGAAATGTCAGTGCCACCATGGAAATATATACAGGAATTTATAGCAAGGAATTATTTGGCAAATTGTATCAATTGATGGTCAGTAGTCAGGATAGGGGCTGCAAAATGCCATTGGAAAAAGGGATGTGAGAGGCACCTGTGTGGTGGGAAATGCTGAGATCCAACCTGTTCTCCTGAAATAATGAGGAGAGTAAAAATTCTTCACTTCAGGGGCTATTAGGAGTCAGGAAAGGGAAGGTTTTCTCCATGGAAAGGGTGCTCAGGCTTTGGAAGGGTCTGCCTGGGGAGGTTTGGGGTCCCCATCCCTGGAGGTTTCCAAGGAATGCCTGGATGTGGCACTCAGTGCTCTGGGCTGGTGACAAGGTGGGG
This sequence comes from Ammospiza nelsoni, assembly GCF_027579445.1. Lineage (NCBI taxonomy): Eukaryota > Metazoa > Chordata > Aves > Passeriformes > Passerellidae > Ammospiza > Ammospiza nelsoni. The sequence goes on along the minus strand of NC_080647.1, from coordinate 5,794,356 downwards.
ATCAGGCCCAGGCTGGACTGAATGACCTTGAAGGGCTTTTCCAACCTCTGGGATTTTGGGATTTTGGGATTTCACTGCCCTGAGCATCTTAAGAGTCCTTCTGTGTGGTTTCTCCTACCCCACCTCCTGCAGAAAGAGAGAACACATCCACAGGGATGGAGGAGTTCATGCAGGGCCCTAATCCCACTTGTGAGGCTCCCAACCCAGACTGGCCATGCAGCCAGGAATGGTGATTACCCTGAGCTGACATTTATCCGGAATTTTCTGGCTCATGAGCAGTAAATCAGTCATTGCCAGGAGCATGACCCATCCTGGGAGGAGAGCTGGGAGGGAATCTGCTGGGGACTGAGGGGGAAAGAGAAGAAAATGGTCAGATTCCAGCCCCTTTTTGAAAGGGTAACAGCACCTGCTGGGACCTGGGGTCACCCCAACATGACTCCAACAGCCCCTCCAGCTCCCTGGGTCACAGGAGGTGGGAGCAGGAATCCCTCCCCATGCTGAGTCTTTATCAGCCCTTAATTAAAACCTGACAAGAAGATTAACACACAGAGGGCAGCTTTAATTAACTTAAAATCGAGTTCCATTTCCCGATTGGTCGCAGGGCACAGCCACCTGCAGGTCCCACTTCAAAACCAAACTGAAATGGGGAGGTGGGAAGGGGAGAGGGAGGATCCAAACCTCTCCAGAACCTCCTGCTGCTCTGCCCTGCCCGTGCTCATCCTCCTCTCCTGGGACACCTGTGATGCCAACAGGAGCTGCCCAAAGCACCACCCTGAACCTCCAACCCTCCTGAGGGACAGGAACAGTCACCACACACCAGCCCAGGGTTATTGTGAACTTTCTCCTCGCATTGTTTGTGCTGTGTCCCCCTGTGCCTCTTTCCTGATTTCCTGACAACCTTGGCAGGAACAATGCAGCCACCGAGTATTTTTTCCTCTGGATTTTTACAGTTGAGGAGGGACAGGGAATGAGCTGGTGCCCTGATCCAGCTCTAGGTCCCAGCACAGCTCTGGAGACTCACAGAGCTGCCAGGTTCACCCACAGGGTTCATCCAGGTCTGCTGATTCCCATGGGAAGAGCAAGGCTTGTTTAGATTTCATCCATTTCTTTGGAGCATATTCCTTATGAGGTGAGGATGAGGTAGCTCAGCTCCAGTGGGATAATCTCATTGATGCTGCAGAGCTGTCCAAAGGTAGGCTCTACTGGACAATCCCTTTCTCTCCCTGTATCTTTTGTTACCTTTTTATTTTGTGATGCTCTGAATTCAGTTGAATGTGATTTAATAACCTGCTGTAGTCCAGTTTTCCAGGGAGAGGTTTGGATGGGGAAAGAAGAGGAAATGTCCTCCCAGCATCTTACAGATGAGGAGAGTTGGACACCAGGAGCTGGATTGGTTGAGCCTTGTGAGTCCCTTCCAGCTCAAGATATTCTGTGATAAAAGAGATGGGCCTGGATGGCGGAGCAGGGGGAGGGAAGGAGCTTTCCATGAGGCAGCTGATTCCTCCACCCCCTCCATGAGGCAGCTCCTCCATCCCCTCCAGAGCAGGGACTGAAGGAGCAGTGGCACTGATCCCAAACCTCCCTCCCAGCTGTTTTCCTTCCTGGCAGGCAGCAAGAGGGAGTCAGGCAGCACCAGCCATCCTCCCCTTGACCTCCCTGCTGAAGTTCCCAGCAGAGGAGGAAAACTCCCCATCTAATGCTGTGTTTTGGGGCACAACCAGCCCCTTTTCCCTCCTCCTCCACTTGAGCACTCACTGGCACAAGGCTGTGACTGACACCAGCCCCTGTCACCCCTACCCTATGCCCTAAATCCTTTCATCATCCTTGGGAGCCTCCCATCCCCAGCCCAGTGCCACAAGGAGCGGAAGGACGGGAGGCCACGGGAGATGGACAAGCATTTAAAATGTTTAATGGACAGAAACAGCCCATCCCGGGTAGGGGTCCCAACCCCTCGGAATATTTCAGAGGGAAAAGAGAGCCAGCCCCTCCTCCCCCACCTTGTTCCAATCTGGTGTAGGGTTTAAAGGAGGCTCCCCATAGCGAGGAGCTTCAAAGCCTCTGCAGCCCCTCCCTCTGAGTGTCCTCCTGCTTCAGTTCCACCCTCCGCATTTCAGGGCCTTTCATCCTTCCTCTTCTTCGTCCTCATCATTAGGAGGTCCCTTCCCCCCTCCCGCCCACTCCCACCCTTGCCTTTGGTCAGGAGCCCAATGGGAACCAGCTGTCAGGCGGAGCTGGGATATCCTGGAGAAAACAGCTTGGAAATGCCTCCCCCCTGCTTCCCCCTCCATGGCAAAGACAAAACTCCTGCTGCAGAATGGCCCTGCAGATGGAAAAGGCATCCTGCAGGCCACCCTGCCCCTGACCCGCGTGGGTCCCCCGCTGGCGGGGTACCAGGAGCTCCTGACTCCCTTTGGAATCACCAGCCCATCCTGTTTGTCCTCCTGCTGCCAGCAGGACCCTCCTGACCCCGCAGCAGGAGCTCAGAGCCCTTGTGCCGGAGCATTCCGTGTTAATCCTCCTTTCTGGACTCCTCGCACCTCGCTCCAGCACTGTTCCTCTGAGATGTTCCTGCCCTTGCCGGCCTGGGGGTGGTTGTTGTTTAAACAGCAGCAGCCACACAAGCTGCTGCCTGTCCTGCCTTTCCAGGGTGGTCTGTAATTGTTTCCTGTCCTCTCCAGCAACTGCCTTCATTTGTTTGAGTCTCTGCCTAATCTCAGGACTGGGGGAGTTGGGAAGGAGAGAACCTTGGTCCAGGCTCAGGGGTGTTTCCCTGAGCTGGGATGAGCTGAGCCAGTTTCGGAGCTCCTGGTAAAGTCCCTGTCCCACAGCCAGGGAAAAAGGATGAACTTAAAATAACCTGGGCAAGCCAAAGCCTGGCCTCAGCAAAGCTGGAGCGCTGGTTTAGGGCTGCGGTGACACCACAGGCTCTGTGGTCCTTGGATGTTGTGGCTGGAGCCCAGGTGCCTCCTGGTAGGTGCAGGAGTGGAAAAAGCAATGGGGGAATGGGGGAGAAATTAAATGTTACTCCTCAGAGTTCAGAGCTCTGATGCTCTGGGCTGTGTTACGGCCTGGGCTGTGCTTGGCGTGGATTTTGTCCAAGGCGGTTCGCGCACATCCCGCTGATTTCCCAGCGTGCTGATTCCCTGTCTCTGCCCTGGCCTCTGAGCTCCCATTATCCTGGAGCAGGAAAAGAGATGCTGGGGGCCAGCCCTGAGCAGAGCTGAGCTGTTCAACAGGCTCCAGACCAAACACTCCAACTTTGTGTTTTCCCCCTTGCTCCAAAAAGGCAAACTTTGGCTTTTTGTTGAAATGGGACATGCTGTGGATAATGGCCACTTCCAACAGCAGTTTCCTCATGGAAAAACTGAAACTTTTAAAGGGAAATGCTCTAGAGGGTGTTTCTAGAAATAAGAAACATCTTCCAGCACTAACCTGCATGGTTTGTCTGGAGAAGGAAACTGGATGGGCTTTTCTCCGAGGTCTGGTTTGTGACTGAGGCAAGAGGACAGGGCTGAGTGGAACAAGGTGCAGGAGTAACCTGCTTTCCAAGCCACATCCAACCCTGGCATGCCCCCAGGCTGTGCCACCTCCCCCTCCGCTCCAGCTGTGCCTCTCAGCTGGGTCTCAGTGTCACATGGCACCAATCTGTGACAAGTGTCCTGGTTGTCCAAAGGGGACCCCAGGACAGACAGCCTGGAGTCAAAGCAGCCATGAAACCAAAGACAGAACAGGCCCATTCCCACCCTGAACTCCTGTAAATACTTCCCTGAATGGCTTTTCAAGCTGTTCCTGGTGCAGGAGCCTCTCACACACAAACTGCACATCTCTGTGCCTGCTCTGAATGTGCAGGACATGGCATGGCACAGATTGGGAATCTCTCGGCCTCCTGGCTCATTGGGACTGCCCAAAAAGGACGTGTTATTTCTATTTTCTCAGTGCCTGCACACGCTTTAAATGAATGTATGGACACTCCAAGAGGGGATGGCTGTTTAAGGCCCCTGTCTGCACACAGCCCCTGGCAGAGGCTCTTCCAAATTCTTCCCACACATCCCACAGGTGCTGTGGCAAACACTTTGAACACATCCTGTGGGTGCAACTGCCTTGGGGATGCATTGGGGATGGCCTTTCCCATGCCAGAGCCAGGAACAATTCCCTGGGCCAGCCTGGCTCAGCTTGCAGGGCTGGATCCAGCTCTGAAGCACCTTTTTGCCCAGGGTGTGATGCTCACTCTGCTGCAGCATCTCCAGCACAGCCTGAATCCCTCCTCTGCTTCCAGCTTTAGGATCCTGCTCCAACAGCTCTAAGCCCTGCAGGCTCTCTTCCCTTTCCTGTCCTCATGCTTCCAGCAGCTCAGGCCCCCTCCTGCAGAGCTCCAAGTCTGTCCCCTCACAGGGAACACTGACTGGCAATGATGGCACAGGCTTCACATGGGCTGTTCCCAATGATGCACAACCAAGAAACAAAGCAGGAGCCTCTGCTGGGTGTCCCCACCATGAGATCCTGGAATGTAACATGTTCCCAGCTCTGTCCCAGCTCTGCTTCTGCTCAGTTTCCTGCTTTCTGGCACCAGGTAGCACCAACATCCCTTCCCTTTCCTCTTATCTGCACCCTTGCTCCTTCCCTGATTGCACTCAGCCTTTAACAGAGCTCTGTTCTCTTTCCTGGCCTCTCCTGCTTCCCTCACAATCCTGGCTGTCCAGAGCTCTCTGTTCCCAGAGAGACAACTGGGACGTGCAAAGCAGGGAGGAGCTGGGCTTGGGGAAGAGCTCTCCAGCAGTGGAGTGCAGCTGGGCAGCCAGGGACAATGGGAATGACCATGAGAATTCCTGCTGTCCTTGTCTGGATCACCTGGGTGTGACTCAGCTCTGTGTCCCAGGTGGAGCCCAGCACTCAGTGCCAGCCCTTCCCCTCACAGATGTCCCCATCTGCTGTGGCACGACCAGGACAATGCCCCTCAGGGACAAAGGAAGGGGAAGCTGCAGGTCTGGGTTGAGGGAAAAGGACAGAACATTTCTGACAGACAAAGGCCACGTTGCTTTTGTTCTCACCATGGTTCTCTGGCTGCCAGGAATGCTGAGGGCTAGTTTGGAGCATTGTCCCAAAGGGCTCCAGCCCTGCCAAGCCTTTGACGTTGGTGGTCAAGGAATTAACATGGACTTTCTGTACCAACAGAGAGCCAGAATCTGATGGTACCAGAAAGAGATGAAGGAGAGAAAAAACAATCCTGGTTCTGATTACCTGGCTTCAAACTCATGGCAATAAACCCAAATTTGGGAAGCAATTAGAAGGGAAGAAGAAGAGCAAGAAGGAAAAGGGGGAATGAAAGAGTCGCCTGGCGGTCTCAAGGCAGCCTTTCAAGGATCAGCATCTGGATAAAAGCCAACATATCAGCTCTAATCTTTGGCTTTTTGTTTGACTTAACAAGGACTTTAAAATGAATCCAGTCGCAACTGACGGGCCCCATATGATCCTGGTTTGAAATCTCCTTTCCAGCTCGGAATCAAATAGGCTGGGACCACAGAGAGCTGGACAGGAGATTTCAAAGGGAAAAGCAAAGGCAGGAGCACAGACATGGCCTCCCAGCCGTGCATGGTGCCCACTCCCATCCATGGGGACACTGGGCTCCGTGTCAGCACAGAGTCACTGCACACAAGTGGCTTTGTGGCTCCACAGAGGGGCTGTCTGTGACCGTGACAATACAACAGGGACATTTCCCTTGATGCCACTCATCTTCTCAGCCTCCCAGACTCGCTGTGACTTCAATTCCATCTGCATCTGGAGATTGCCTTCGTTTGCTGCCTTTTCTTTCAAAGCTGGATAAAATAAGTGTACAGCTATTTGCCTTCACATCTAAAAAACAATTAAAACCCCATCCTCGCCTGCTGGTGCTCCGAGGCTGGCGCATCTCATCTCCCTAAGCTGCACCAGGATGCGAGAACAAAGGCATCTGACCTGTAGCCATGGCAACCCTCAAATTCTACACCTTTGCCTTTTGTACCAGGTTGCCCCTCCCTGCTCTGTGCACACACACGTCTGTGCACACTCCTGTTTCCTACACACTCACACCTGAGTGTGTAACTCACATCAGAGAGAGGTGTAAAAATGCTGCTCCTCATTCTTTCAAGCGCTCCTGCCTTTTCCTCACACATCAAGTGAATTCCCACTCCTCCCTCGCTGGCATTTGCCTCTCATGTGCTGGCAGGGTTAACTAAAAATCCACTGCTGGCCACAAGGCAGCACTTGGTTCAAGGGAGAAAAGCAAGTGTTGAGAGCCGAGGGAAGCAGGAGGGCAGTGAGGGATTATTGGATAACACTTGGCATGCCAGAGCTGGGAGAGCTGCCCTCTGCCTTTTCCTGGCCACTGCCACGATCCAAAGGGGCAGCCACCTCCTGAACCCATCCATCAGCACCAGGGGCGAGGCACCCTGTCCCTGGGAAAAGGAGCACCAACAAACACCCCAAGGGATGATTGTGATTGTTCCAAAGGGAAGTGCTGGCACTGCTGGGTCATGTTTTTAGCACCTGGCTCCTGCTGTCATCACACCTGGAGCAGCTCCTCTTTGCACAGGGCTTGTCCTGTGCCAGCCATGAGCACAGCTGTGGATTTGCCCTCCTTCTGAGGAGCAGATCCCATTTCTGCTCTCTGTGACTGAACAAGACCCAGGGAACACCTGGAGTGGTGGCAGGGAAGGGCTCGGTTGGATTTTAGGGAAGAGTTCTTCCCCCAGTAGATGGTGGGGCACTGACCAGGCTTCCAGGGAATGGTCATGGCCCCAAGGCTGCCAGAGCTCCAGGAGTGTTTGAACACTGCTCCCGGGGATGCACAGTTGGGATTGTTGGGGGGTGTCTGTTCAGGAGCTGGGCTGAATGATCCTTGTGGATCTCTTCCAGCTCAGGAATTCCATGATTCCATGAAATGCATCAGACAGCCCTGTCTGAGTCCCATCAGTGCCTTCTGCCCCAGGGGTGAAAGGACTGGGGGCTTTAATCCACTTCTCCTGTATCCACCATGGGTCCTGTGGAAAAGGGAAGGACATCTGAAGAGGGGCAGCTCAGCTCAGCTCCAGGCAGTGCCTAGACCTCCCTGGCACTCAGTGCCACCCTTGAGCAGAGAGGGCGCAGCCAAAGCTCTCCCGTCCCTCCTTTTAAACACTTCCAGTTGTGAGTGTGGCAATAAAGCTGGGCTGAGCTGTGGGCACAGACAGGGATGGGTGCAGCCCAGCTCTCCCACAGACATGGAAGGGTTTGCTGCTCAATCCCTGCAGCAGGAGGCCCCTGGACACTGGAGAGGCTCCAGCTCATTGATGGCAGCACAAAGGCTCCCCTGCATTCAATGGGCTTCCACTGGGACCATCTTTCCCTGGGAGAAGCCATGTACTGGGAAACCAAGGCAGGACCTAATGCTGGAGAGACCTGGTGCTCTGCAGTGCAGAGCCATGGCCATGGAGAGTGCATTTCGCAGCATTCCCACTCCATCCCAGCCAGCACCAGGAACCTGGAGTGCTGGATCCATCCCTGGAGAGAGCTGATCCTTGATGCTCTTCCATCTCAGCAAGAATATCTGAAATCCTCAGCAGCGCATTGCCAGGCCAAGTTTTCCTCAGGCTGGCCAAATTCCCAGGGCAAAGGTGGAGTGGCTGGGGAGCAGGATGGCTGTTCCTGACAGCCTCCACCTTCACTGTGCCTCAGTTTCCCCATTAGAGAAGGACATCCCTGCAGGGAGATGGGATTTCCCATTTCTGCACTGAAAAGACACCCTATTCTGGTGGGGGTGTGCTTGTCCGTGAGGGGGGGCATCCAATTCCAACCAGTCTGGGATCGTGGGATTCTGTGGAAAGCTCCCATTAGGATGTTACTGGGATCCCATTGCTCATGGTGTGGATTTACTGGAGGCACAGTGTGACATGGCAGACGGTCCTGGGTAGGCAGACAGAGCTCCCAAGCCAAACTCCAGGGATTTCCTCACCCTCTGGCACAATCCTGCTCTAATCCCCACAGCAGGGACATCCACAGGTATTCCTGTTTGATTCTCATCCCTTCCTAGGAAGCTTTTCCCTCTGCGGCCAAGCACAGAATCCAAGCAGTCTGTGTGAGTTCAGACTGAAATGGTGCCTGCATTCCCTGGGAAGACTCTCCACTCCTCAACTTATCCACCCAGGAATGGCTGAGGACAATTCCACCCCCAGGCTCTCCTTACTTGCACCCCCAGGGCACCACTCAAGGCACCCCTGAACTTTCCTTCAGGATTTTATATCTCAGAAGATGCTTGAGGGGGATTTGGGCCTGCAGTTCAAATTCCTTGGCCTCTGGAATCAAAGCTTCCAAGCTGTTTGACACATGGGATGAAAGGGGGAAGTCGGGAACACAAAATAAAAGGCCCAGCACAGCCCAGTTGCTCTCCTCAGCTGAGAGGCTTTGGACACGCCAGGAGAAGAACAGAGGAGCTGTCTTCTCCCTGCCCTCTGCTCCATGACCCGGATTCCTCCACCCCTCCAGCCTCCTCCTCTCCGTGGGGAGCAGGTCCGGAGCGAGGAGCATTCCAAGCACCCCGCTGGTGCCATGTTTATCCAGCGTGTCCTCCTCACTGAGCTGCTCCACACCAGCGCCAGAATGGTAAAAAAAAAAAAAAAAAAAAACAAAAGAAAAAAAAAAAAAACCAAAAGAAAAAGGGGAAAACAAAGAGAGGGAAGAAATTAACAGCTCGGGCTTTTTGGCCAGAAAACAGCATTTCTTGTTTGTTTTTCTAGCAAAAAAAGAGGAATCCTGCCAGAGATCCTGTGTTCTCATAGTTAAAGGTGTATCTTGATCTAAAGACAGGGAACTGGGTACTGGGCTTATTCCCTTTTCTTAATCAAATAAGGCCCACAAGGCCTGACGTTTTTGGTGGGAATAATGCTTTCTTTATCGTTGCTCTGGGTCAGAGAAGGAGCAGGATCCATAGGCTTGGGTTCCAAAATCCAGGAGCAAACAATAGAGATGCTCATTTATGGACCCTGCAGTTGTGCTGTGAGGCCTGAGCTTGGCTCCCTTTGGCTGTTGTCTTCCTCTGAAATCCCAGTCCCCAGAGGATGCTGGAAGTTGCTGCTCCCAATGCTCCAAAGGCTTCTCCAAAGGCAGCACCAGGCACAGCGAGAGCCGTCTCCTCAGACACTTCAACAATCTGGGATAGCACAAGGATTGCTGGAGCCCTTCTGGGTGTGAAACAGCCCTGGCTTTCCAGGAAGCACAAGAAAACTGCTGCTGTGCCAGCAAACCCATGGACAACATCCTCAGCTCCCAGCACTCACCATTGTTAGGCACTCAGAAGGATTTTTCCCTAAAGAAAACCCCTCAGACCACCATTAGTTCCATTATCAGCCTCTTGTGGTTCCCTCATTTTGGACCCAAACCACTCCAGACACAAGAGATGGAGGTGCCACTTTTTGCTGTATCTATGGGAGTTTAGATCTTCTGAGCAACTCTTCAAGCCAAATTCCCACACCGCATTGCCAAAAATACTTTGGAGTGTGTCTCACTGATGTGAAACATTTCTCTGGATTGTTTCCTCCCAACATCTCCATTTTTTGTTGCCAAATGAGGAAGGAACAGAGTCCAGAGACCCTAATTTCCTCCCTGGGGTTGGAGAGGGGCCACTCTCCAGGAAACACGGCTCAGGTTTATCCACAGAGCAGGAGGAGGATCATCCACACCCCAAGAACATTCACCATGGCTGAGACCAAGGGAAGCTGCTCCTGCAGTACCATGGGGTAGATGCCAGAGAACACCTGGAGCTGTGTGAGGGCACGTTCAGGTTGGATTTTAGGAAAAGATTCTTTCCCCAGAGGGTGTTTGGCACTCACCAGGCTCCCCAAGGAATGGTCACAGCCCCAGCACTGCCAGAGCTCCAGGCATTTGGACAACGCTCCCAGGGATGCCCAGGGTGGGATTGTTGGGGTGTCTGTGCAGGGCCAGCAGTTGGACTGGATGATCCTGGTGGGTGCCCCTTGCAGCTCAGGAGATTCCATGGCTCTGTGACCCCAAGAGCCCTGCTGGGGTGGTTCCAGAGAGTGTCACAGTCCGAAGGGCAGCACCGTGTGTCCGTCCCTCCCTCGCCTTTCCCAGGCACTGAACCAGACAGTTGTCCCAGTGATTTACCCTGGGATCATCTGTTCCCTGCTTTCTTTCTCTCCCAGTTCTCAGTCAGGCACGACAAGGGTTAATTAACTGCAGGGTGGGGAGAAGCAGGGCAGGAGGGAGTACCCAGCTCCTGGCACCCTGTGAGGCACAGGAACCACTCCTGACTCCCAGGGTGATCCCTGCTGGAAGTGCAGGTCAGGGCTGGACTTTCCCTGCAGATCTGGGGGTGTGAATCCACATGCCAAGCTGGATTATGTTGTTAAGCAAAGGGCTGGGAGTGCCAGAGAGAGCCAGCCAAGGAGTGGGAAGATGTGAGGGAAGTTTCTCCCAGCTGTCCCCAGTCCCGCATTCCTGTCCCTTGACACACCCTCCCCACATCTGATCCTCAGCATCCACAAAGTTCTGTTCACCTTTTCCTGGGCCAGAGCAGCCCCTCCCCATTTTCTGGCTTGGCTGTGTCCCTGGAATGTGTTTCTGTGTCTCCTGCCATCCTGCAGCCCCTTCCCCATCTGCCCACTGGAGCTTTTACTGGGACAGTGTGAGAGACATGCAGGAAAACAAAGCTCCTGTCCAGTGTCACTCACTTTTCCACCCAATTTCACACAGGATTTTTCCCATTCCCTGTGTGTTAAAGTACCTTTTTCCAGAAAATTTCTGGGTCCATTAATTCCAGAGGCAGGATACCAACCAGTGGGATGAACTTCATCCCTGGAGGCTCCATTTGGAATCGCTTTGCCTTGGCAGAGCAAGGCCAACCTCATCTGCCCCCTATTACCCACACCAGAACCATGTGTGAGCTTTTCTTCACTTTAGAGGAGCCAAACAGCTTGGAAAGGGATTTGGAGTTTTATTCATTCACAATATTCTCCCTTCATAATTATCCATGGAATTGCACCACACCAGGCCTTAAATTGATGTTTAATTTCTCTTCAAATGGACCTGTAACACATCTCTGAAATGCAAATCCCTTCAGCTCCCGAAGCTGAAGTTTGGCTGGCCAGTGTCTGCCTTCATCCTCTTGGATCTGAAGTTTTCTTGCTGCTGCTGAATCCACCACAATTCCCTGGGAGGGAGCTGCTGCTTCCCCTTTGTCCTTGCCAGTGTTTGGGGCTGGGAACAAACCTCCCGTTTATTGTAAGCACAATATCCTGGAATGTAAGGGGAATGTGGATGTCTGAGCAAGATCAGAGCTCTCTCCTGCTGTATCCTGGCATCAGAAGCATTCCCAGGACCACTGGGCAATGACAGGAGCAGCAGGAGCGCTGCAGGTCCTTCTCCACCAGGGAACATACCTCCAAAAGAATATAATTAATCCAGGCTGAGCATTCCTCTGGAAATGGGGCAGTTTAGGTGGCAGCAGTCACCCCCCAGGTTCAGGTGTCACTCCAACCTCTGGAATGTGCCAAGGAATGGGCTGCATCCAGCACTCATCAGCCCTGGTGTCTGTACAAGGTCCTGCACTTGGATGTTTTACCCTGCTCCACATCCTCCCTTCCCACGAGGACATTGAGCAGGTGCAGGAGACACAGAGTACCCCAGATCATCTTTGGCAGTGAGAGATGACAATGGGTGACAATGCTTGGGTTGCTGGAGTTAAAAAAATACATTTGTTCTCCCTCCCTGGCCAGGATTGTGAGGGAAAGCAGTAAAGTCCAGAAAATCAGCTGAGAAAAACCCGTTAACAGCAAGATTTGCCAAATAAGTGAGCGCATCCAGTGGCCTGGAAAATGAGCCGGCGAGTGATGGAAGAACCCTTTCCCAGTTCTGCACACTCAAGGAAACATTTAATACATCTGGAAGGAAAAATCTGCCTTGGCTCCTGCTGTCGGCGTAAATATTTGTGTTCGCAAGTGTTGGCAAATATTTGAGCCATCGATGTTGTTTAACCAAGAGCTTTGTCTCACAGAGTCCCTCTCCCTGCTCAGGCTCCCTTGGAATCACATCAGGCAGTGGAATCCTCCTGGTGTTTATGAAGGATGGGATCAGATCCTTTCCTTTTGTGAATTAAAGACCGGGCAGGAGCTTATGGAGGTGACCAACAAAGGGTGTCGGAAGTGCTGACAAAGGTCATGCCCCACATCCGATTGCTCTTGGCACGGATTCCTTGGGGACATGGGGAATTGAGCCTGAGTTTGCAGGCACAGAGCCATGCTGGAGGATTTTCTTGCTTCTACAGCAATTCTTAAGCTTTCATTTGCCATATTCCGTGGAAAGGGACAGAGGAAAGATAATCTGCTTCTTGCCATGGCCGTGGTTGTTCAGGTCTGATGTGGTCAGACCTTGTGCCCCTTTGTAAAAAACTCCCAGCCAAGAATTTGATGCCTTGACAGCTTCTGAGGGAAGAGAAGCAAAGTGCAAGGACAGCAGGAATTGGTGGCCTGGAAATGGAGAAAACAGGCCTTGGCCTCTGGAGCAGGACTGTGACCACAGCTTGGATCTCCCCAGCTCTGGGCATGGAATTGGTTCCATGCTTGGTTTTCATCTTCCTTCAAGGACAAGTTGTGGACTTTCCATTCCTGGAAATGTCCAAAGCCAGGTTGGATGGAGCTTGGAGAAACCTGGGATAGTGGAGGGTGACCCTGCCCATGGCAAGGGGTGACTCTGGATGGGATTGAAGTTCTCTTCCAACCCAAACCATTCTGGGAATCCCTGATTATGCTCCATAAACACTCCTTGCTAACTTGTACATGGACCCTGCTGACATTGCCCTGAAGCTGATGGAGAGAATTCCCAGCTGTAATCCCAGCTCAGCAGTGGATGGGAATGTCTAAATCCATGACAGCTGTTTCGGCAGTGACTTTGTGACTTGCCTCTGGGACCTGGCCCCCCTGTGCCCACTGTCAGTGACAGCATCACTGAGAAATTGTCCCGCTGACAAACAATTAGCAAGAAAGTCCTAAAAATTGCCAGAGCAGTTTCTTGAGGAGCTTGAGGGGTGCCTTAAAATGCCTTCAGAGCCTTTTGTGCTTCAGTCTGGTTCTAGAGAACACACTAAAGATGTTGAAGTGGAAAAAAGAATTGCAAGCATATCCTGACAGAGCCAAACAAAAATTGCCATTTCAGACAGATGAGAGCCAGCACAGGGGAATCCCAGAGGAATGAGTGTGGAGAGAACAGCCCTGAAACCACCTCAGCCTCACCTACCCTGGTGAGGAGCACAGCAAGGGTGACTTTAAAGGACAAGGGTTACTTTAAAGGATGAGGAACACACCTGGATATTTCAGGAGTAAACATAGAGAGTAACACAGGAGAACACTCCAGGCTCTTCCAGCTGTTAATTCAGTGGAAGATGTTCCAGCAAAAAGCCCTCACCTGCGCTTCTGGGTGCTCACCTGACCCAGTGCTGTGCCAGGTAAGGCAGCAGGGCCAGCAGAGGAGCTGCTGTCCCCTGTCCTGGCCAGCAGCTCCCTCCCAGTGGCTGCACTGACCTCTGAATAAACAAACCTCTGCAAAGGCCTTTCCTAACTCAGCCACGTCCAAACACAGCCCACATTCCTCCGACTGTAAACTCTGAGTGCAGGACACACTCCTGGGAATGAGCTCGCTGTGTTTTCCCTTTGATTCCAACCTCTTGGGAAGATTAAACAGTGTCACAGCAGGTTAATGCCCAGTGACCTCCTGGCTCCAAACATTATTGCCTTGCAAATAACAGTGACATTTCCATATTCCTGCCTTGCCCAAGGGTGCAGCAGCCATGTTCCAGGTGCTGCATCAGGAGTGTGCTGGAAGGAAGGAGTGAAGGGATGGGAAGGGGCTGGGATCCAGCACTAAGGGCTGGGAGAAGGCAAGGAGCTCCCTAAGGGAGCTAAAATCCATCCTCCAGGGAACAGATGTCTCCCTCACCTCCTGCTCAGGTTCCTGCTCCTCTGGGCAACTTATCTCAAGGCCTGACTGCTCTTCCAGTGAAGCATTTTTCCTAATATCCAATCTGAAGCTCCCCTGTGTGTCTTTAGGCTGTTTTCCTTTCTCACTTGGGGCACAGCAGAGGCAATCGACCCCACCCTGCTACAATCCCCTTCCAGGTGCTTGTGGAGAGCACTGAGGTCACCCTGAAACTGTGAGATCCCCCCAGAGCTCCAGCCCAGGCTAGGACCCCAGGACCAGGTGAATTTGCCTTGTTGGAGGTGTGGGGTCACAGAGAAGGAGAATGTGGGGTGAGGTGCCTTCCCCTGAGCACCCCAAGCACAGCAAGGTTTCTGCAGGAGACAAAGGAGAGCTGGAGCTGTTTGGGCTGGGAGGAGGCTCTGCATCCAGGAAACTCCTCCTGGGGGAGATGAGGGGGACCTGGCCACCCACAGCCCAGGCTTGCCAGGAGTCCAGGCTTCCATCTGGCCAAAGCTGTGCCAGAAGTGTCGCTGCCATCGCCAGCAGGTCACCACCCCTTTCCCTGCATCTCCCTCCTCTTCTGCTCGCCCTGGAACCAGCTGACTTTTATCACAACCAGGAAACAATCAAACAACCTCTTGAGCTGCTCCTCCTCCTGCCAGCACGGCCATCTCCCCGAGCAAAGGATGCTGTGAGTATTCCCAAGGCCTGAGGCTGTTCTGTGCTGTTATTCCAGCCTCCCGGTGGGGAAAACCCTCCGGGCTGCAAATACCTGCGTTTCGTTAAGTAAATAATCACACCCGATAAAACATCCAGAGCTGCTGGGATGGAGAAGGGGGGAGCAGGAATGCAGGCGTGGGGATGAGGTGCTGGCAGTCCCAGTATGCTCCAGTAGGTAACTGGGAATGCTGGCACCACTGCAGAGGAATTAATGAAAATCTTTTAGGGGGGTCTGGGGGAGGAGTGTTCCATTTGTTCAGAATAAGCAGAGCTGGGAAATGCATCCAGCACAACTCACCCAGCCTCACTAGGAAAGGTTTGGAAAGTGCCTGGCTGTTTCAGGCTCCCAGGGGGCAGAGGAAGAGGAAGGTGGGTGATCCCAGTGGAGGGAGAGAGCTATTCCTGAAGCGCTGGAGGGCTTTCTGTGTCCCTCTGGGTGCTGGGACCTTCAGAAATGCTGTGAAGGGAACCCAGCTCTTGTGGGACTCCACTCTGCCCCTTTTCCAGGGCCACTGAGGAAGGTCCTGCTGGATCCAGGCTGTGATCCCCAGTGTCCTGGCTTGCTGCCTGCTCCAACCATGAGCCCCTGGTGCTGCTGCCTCCCTGCAAACTCCTCTCCAGCTTTTTATGGCTCACCTGTTTGGGAGACTTCACACGTTTAGAACCGAGGCTTAAAAACCTGTGGAGAGAAGGGAGGAAGGGAAAAGGGGAAAGAAGAGTTCAGCCAGGAGTGAAACACTCAGGAGGTGTTGGAGCCTGGGGCTGGGCCTCATCAAGGTTATCCTGGTCCATCCCAGACTATGGAAAGGCAGCTGGGGGCTTTGCCCTTGCCAGGATCAGGGGGAGGGAGGTGTGGGGTAACCTGTGGGGCCCTTGGGAAGGCCAGGAGCAGTGGGGTGGGATCAGGAAAGGCTCGTGCCAGGCGCAGGTGGGCCTGATGGACAGCTTAGAGCTGCGCCTCGGATTGTGAGCTGGAGGTGCAAGCAGGGCTGAGAGGCTCCTGGAGTCATTTCTCAGTCATTTATTCATCTGTAATTGCCTGTCTGCCTGTCTCGGAGCTAATGACTGGCTGGGAAGATTTGCAGTTGGGTTTGCAGGAGGTAATTACATCCCAATCTCGTTGGATGACTGTGCCTCCAATGAAGATAAACTCCTTGGAGTGGGGCTGCACATGGCAGGGATCAGTTGTATTCCAGAGCCCAGGCATGGCAGGGCAGATAAGGAATGTTTGCACTGCTGCTTCTTTATCTGCTGACCTATTAAAAGCTTTTCTGTCTGAAGGGAGTGAGGAACCACCAAGAGGGTTAATCCCACAGCTCCTCACTCCTGATGGATGAGATTCCAGCCTTCTGGTGAGACCTGATCACTGGCCTGGGGTTCTGTGGTGCTCCTGCTCCTTTTTTAGGCAGGGCTGGGTTGGTTTTTGAGCTGCCTCGAGCTGAGCTCCAGGTCGGACTCCAGCAAAAGGAGTAAAAGGGAGAATCCAGCTGATGCCTGGGAATAAGACCCTGTCCTGGGGCGTCAGGGAAGGGGCTGCAGCAGCAGGACATGGGTGGGTTCAAGGCTGATATTTGGATAAACCCTTTTTTCTTCTCAGGAGCCCTTTGCTTATGCTAGCACTACACAAAAAGTTTCTCTCTGTCCCCATCCCCTCAGTAAAGCGTCACTTGAGTGCATCATTTGTCACCAGCTTTGTCACCTGAGGACACTTCTGGAGCACTGGAGGGCCTCGTGCAGTCCCAGCCCTGCTGTGGGTCCTGGCAGTGCCATGGGGACACCCCAGGGGACAGGAGGAGGCACTTTGGCTTTCCTCAGGCCTTTCCTGGCATGTGACTTCAAACCCTGGCCCAGCTCAGAGAACGAGCCAAAGCTCTGAGGATAATTCTGGAATATTGGATGGCCCTGTGCAGTTCCAGTCCTGCTGTGTGTCCTGGCAGTGCCTCAGGAGCACTGGCTGTGCCATGGGGACATCCCAGGGGACAACAGGAGTCACCTTTGCTCTCCTCAGGCCTTTCCTGGCGTGTGACTTCAAACCCTGGCCTAGCTCAGAGAATGACCCAAAGCTCTGAGGACACTTCTGGGACATTGGAGGGCCTTGTGCAGTCCCAGTCCTGCTGCAGGTCCTGGCTGCGCTGTGGGGACACACCAGGGGACAGGAGGAGGAACCTTTACCCTCCTCAGGCCTCTCCCGGTGTGTGACGAACCCCAGCTCAGAGAACAGGCCAAAGCTCTGAGGACTTTTCTGCAATATTGGATGGCCTTGTACATTCCCAGTCCTGCTGCAGGTCCTGGCTGCGCTGTGGGGACACCCAAGGGGACAGAAGGAGGAATCTTCACCCTCCTCAGGCCTCTGCTGTTGTGTGACTTTAAAGCCCCAGCCCCGCTTGGAGCACGAGCCAAAGCTCTGAGCTCATCCCTGTCCCAGGGAGCTGCTAAACCCCCTCAAATCTTTCTTGTTCAGCAGCACTTCATATAAATCCCGTAATGTGCGGATCACTGCGGCTGCCAGCGGCTCTGGGGCCGGGGGGGGGGATGCTGGGGGGATTATTGCAGTCCCTGCTCCATTCCCAGGGGATCCCGGGAAACCACGGGCTGCCAGCAAATGTCTGCAGGATGGAGGCACGGCGGGACCCCCGGGAATCAGCTGGCAAATGGGATGCACTGGGGATGGATCAACAACCCATTAGGGCAGAGAATCAGGGCTGCCTTGCTCAAATCCCCCCTGGAATGCCGGGATTCCTGCCTTCCATCCCAGGCTCTGTGCAGGGATCGGCATCGCCACAGCCTGTGGAGCATCAGCAAGGGCTCAGGGCACTGCACTGCCCTTCCCAAAGGGAGGACAGGGATTTCCTGGGATGAACCCAACAGGTCTGCCCTGTGCTGCAGGGGCTGGGTGTGGATGTGGCTGAAGGAACACTTGGGAACACTCAGGAGCACTCTGGAACACTCAGGAACACTCAGGAACACTCCGGAATAACTCAGTCCTGCTGCTGGAGGAGCTGCAGCCACACAGGGAGAGCCTCTGGGCGCCATGTTCTGCCTGCTTTTACCCATCTCCCAGGAAATCACTGCCCAAGAGGCTTCCAGGAGCAGCATAATCCCAATTCCCTCCTTCCTGCTGTGCCAGGGAGTTCATCCTGCTGGCCAAGGAACAATTTTTAATCTGGTTTTTCTCTCTCCAGAAATAATAATCTGGAATTGGTGACAAAGCCAGGCATTTTGTTCCTGAGGGTCACTGGATCTCTGCTGGGATCATGACCGGGTCATTGGAGGTGACTAAGAAATGCATATTCCAAAATGGGATATTGGAATCATCAGTGGAATCCTTCTTCCCACCATGGAAAATCAAAAAAGTCTGGAAGTTTGTGCTCAAAGTGAGATTTTGGGCTGCAGAGGTCACCTTGCAATGGGATTCAGGGCTTAAATTTGGGACAGTCACATCCTGTTCCTCTCAGTCCCTGGGTTTGCACAGCTCAGGTTCCAAATCCTTTGGGAATTTCATGTGGAGAGTTTTGCAATGGGAAGAACTCCCTGTTGCCACCTATTTGGATGGAGATTGGCAGCACTTTGAATCCAGTTCAGAATTCCAGGCATGGGTTGTGTTGGGATGGAAAAGAGCAGGAGGAAAAGGGAAAGTGCTGCTGTGATGCCATGGAGTGCTCAAATAGATCCTTGGCATTCAGGCATTGGGATCAGCCCAGCTAGAAGGGATTAAGAAAATAACAATGACATTTTTGCTTCCTGGAAAACAGGGTTTCATCCAAAATAAAACCTTTGCAAAAGGGGAAAAAAATGAAGATAAAAATAGTCCCAAAGAATCAGCACAGCAGGAAAATTCCGAGCTGGTCATGGAATGAGCGTCAGCATTCCCTGTTTGTGAGTTCCTCACTCAAATTGGGTTATGTTACAATACTGGAATGAAATAAAGTCACTATGAAAAGTTGCTTTTTAAAAGCTCTTTGCATTACTGGTATAAAGCAGAGGCTTCCTGGTGAAACCAAAATCCAAACTCTGGGAGCTTTCTGGATCTTTCTGGGTTTGGGAGAATGGCAGCAAGACCAGAAATCCCAGAGAAAATGGGGATCATTCTGCCTGAGAAGGCAGCGGATATTAGGCCAGTCCATCTCCTTAATTTCTTGAATTATTCCTGTATTTCCCTTATTCTTTGGGCAGGTGAGGCAGTGAGGGAGGTCCTGCTCCTCACAGCACTGTGGGAATTGAGCCTTAATTCCTTCCTGGCAAACCCTGCCTGCTCCAGCCACACATCCTCCCAATGGCAAAGCCAGTCCTGAGCCTCACACTAACAAAACCCCAAGTTTGCCACTTGAGATTAAACTCAGCTTGGAGATTCTGCCTCCTGTACCCGTGCAAAGCTTCCATTCCAGGGGAGCTGCTCCCAGTGACAGGATGGGCAGGGCACGAAAAACAGGCAGAAAATTGAGCTATTTTCTTGTTCCTTTACAAGATTTTATTGGTCTTTTTCACATGATCCTCTTCATTATTTTCTTTTCCCTCGGGGAATGTTGTTCATTTGTTGATTATCTGACCTGGAGAGGGTGAGGATGATCTGTGGGTTTTGGCCTTGCTGACCTGCTGAATTCTGTTGGTGCCTCAGCTCCCACAGATCCACAGTGTCCAGTCCCATGGAGGCAGCACGGGGAACAGGGGGTGGCACAGGAGGCTGTGGGAAGCTTTAATTACCCCAATTGTCCCCAGTGCCTGAGATCCTAATTGCTAATAAATGTTCCTGCTGAGTAGCTTTTATTTTTCCAGGGCGATGGAATAACAGGGAAAATATGTGAAAGTCTCCAGATTTCTAGAGTGTGTTTTTCTTTCATTTATAGTTCCCTAATTATGCTGTCATGGGCTGCTGAAAATTGGACCCCCCCTGCCTTCTTCCCTTCCCAAAAATGACCAAATAAACAGAGCAGTGACAACCTAGCTGGGATAAAGGAGAGATGGAAGGGGTGGTTCTGTATCCCACTGCATCCAGCCCCAGAGCTCACAGCTGCTGCCTCTGCCCTGGAAAGCTGGGATCATGGAATCACACTGGTGATGTGGGCTGTCATTCCCAGCTGGATCTTCAGTGGGGGTGCTCTGAGACAGGCGCAGCCTCTTTCCAGAGGGATGTGGATGAGGTGAAGCTCAGGTGGAGGATGGCAAGCTAGGCCTTCTCCTTCTCCTTCTCCTTCTCCTTCTCCTTCTCCTTCTCCTTCTCCTTCTCCTTCTCCTTCTCCTTCTCCTTCTCCTTCTCCTTCTCCTTCTCCTTCTCCTTCTCCTTCTCCTTCTCCTTCTCCTTCTCCTTCTCCTTCTCCTTCTCCTTCTCCTTCTCCTTCTCCTTCTCCTCTCCCTTGTCTTCTTCCCGGTCTTCTGCCCTTGACTTTTCCCTCCTCCTCCCTGATCTCTTCTCTCTCTTCTTCCCTTGCCTTTTCTCTCTCCTCTCCTCTCTCTTCCTCCCTCTCCTCCAGGATCCACACTTGCCATGGAAAAGCATTTCCCCTCCAATCCTGGGGTACTGTCAGCACACCCCGAGCTGCTCTGCACGTTTTAAATAACATTTCACTGAGCTGAGTGTGTGGTACAGAAACCACAAGTGTGAGGATCCCACAGTCCATAAATATAAAGGAGAGTACAGAGAGAGGAGACTCCAGAGGGGGAGCCCAAGCAGCAGTGGGATCACACCTCCAATCCAGTGCATTGCAATCCATGTAAACCACAAAGTGCAAAGGAGGTACCATAAACACAAGGCAGGCAGCACACAGCTCCAGGAAGCCTTTTCCAGGTTTTGGTGTGCCAGGAGCTGAGGCAGGAGATGGCTTTAGGTCTCCAAAACTCCTGGCTCTTTTTCCCACGTGCAGAAGGCCTGGCACTGGATTGGGTTACTAAAGCATTCCAGCCCCTATTCCCACTCACAGAAATCTCTGCTTCCCTGAAAAATTCAAACCACTTCATTTTATTTCTCCTCTTCCCCTCCTCCTCCCCTGGCTGAGCTCTGCCACAGCCCAAGTGGGTTTGTAGCCCATTAGCCAAGGTGCTGAGGGTACAGAGGCAAATTCCACAAGGCAAATTCCACCTAAGGAACCTCACAGCTCTGCTGTGCTCAGGATAGGGTGACATAACCACAACCTGTGGCCATTCAGGGAATCCTGTGACACCCCCTGGCACAGATTCCCAGAGAAGCTGTGGCTGCCCCATCCCTGGAAATGTCCAAGGCCTGGCTGGACAGAACTTGGAGCAAGCGGGGATTGTGGAAACTGTTCCTGCCCATGGCAGGAGTGGGACTGGATGGGATTTAAGATCACTTCCAACCCAAACCACTCCATGATATTCAGGCCCAAACAGTTTCTGTGACCTCATCCCTCTCCCTGCCCTTCACCTCTCCCATCCTCTCCCCTGTGCCCTCCACGATCCTCTCTGGGAAGGTGCTGTGCAGATTTTCCTGCAGAGCTATTAAGTTCTTGCAGTTTCCCTGTGGATCCTATTAGCCAAAGAATCTGCTCCTTTTCCAGAGCTCTTTTTTACTCTTTTAAATGAAAACACTTCAAAATATGTCTGTGTACACCTTGGCTTGGGGATGGAATTTCAGAGCAGAGGCCGTGCACGCACATTTCTGCCTTTTTCCATCTCAAACATTTTCTTATATCCACAAACGTACGAAAAACCCATTAGAGAATTGAATTCCCTCAGTCCACTGGGTTCCCTGAGCAGGCTGCAGCTCTTTCCCAGCTCCAGGAGTCTGGGTTCCTGCTGATCCTGCCATCCCTGACATTTCCCCCCAGTTCTGGGTGTGCAGCCCTGCCTGGCAGCTGAGGGGCCAAACTCTCTGGGATCTAAAGCATGGATGGATTTGTTTCCATGGCTCCAGCTCAGCCTGCCTGGGGTCTCTCAGGGAGGTTGGATGAGCTCCATGTAGATCCCATTGTGTGCCTAGCGCTGAAATCCAGTCTGTCCCATCCTCATGGGATCCCAGGATGGGTTGGGATGGAAGGGACCTTAAAGCTCAGCTCATTCCACCCCCTGCCTTGGGCAGGGACACCTTCCACTGTCCCAGGTTGCTCCAAGCCCTGTCCAGCCTGGCCTTGGACACTTCCAGGGATGCAGGGTCACCCACAGCTCTCTGAAAAACCATTCCAAGCCCTCCCCACCCTCACAGAGCAGAATTCCTTCCCAACATCCCATCTAACCCTGCCCTGTGGCATTGGGAACCCATTCCCTCCGACATCCCCTGTGTCATTGCCCCATCTCGCTCCATCCCGAGTCCTTCCTCCCACCCCAGCCCAGGAATGTCCCCATCCCTCGTGTCCCCTCTCCATGGATGTGGCTGTGCCTGCAGGCTGCCTGCTGCCGCCTGTCCCCGGCAGAAAGCTCAGCCTGTGGTGCTCACAAAGCTCCCTTTGAGCCCCGAGTGCCGGCGGGGGGAGGCTCTTGTGCCTGGGGCTGGCGAGTGCCTGCAGAAGGACTTTGTGAGAGGCACCGGCGGCGGTGCCAGGAATCTCATTACAGCCCCTGACTGACGGCTGGGCGAGGATGGGCACCCAGGCACAGCAGGATCAGGGCTGAGGGGCTGCAGAATCTCAAACCTGTCCCGCCAGGATCCCACTCCCAGGTTTTGTGCAGGATGGGAGGGCAGGAGCTAAGCCAAGGCAGAGCCCAGCACATCCCTAGCACTCCCTCACTCTCTCTGTCTTGATTGAAGGAATTTCCACCCTGCCAAGCGCTGGAGCGTGGAATTGCTCCCCCTCAGCCTGGCTGGGCGCACTAAGGGTTAATGTCGGGGCCAGGCAGAGAATCCATCTCCATTTCAATGCTTCGTTAAGAGTTTTGTGGTGAAACAAAGCAAAGCCATCCAAGTTTGGTGACAATTTTCCCACAGTCATCCGCGGCTCTGATTCATTTTCAGCCTCAGATTGGAGTGGTAATAGCCCGACCACAGAACATTTCCTGGGGATTAATCACGGCTGGGAAAGGGCTGCAGCTCCGAGCTGCGCTCCAGGTGCCCCCAGATCGTCCTTCTGTGTCAGGAATTAGCGGCTGCTGAGGTCACCCCCGCTCTGCCGCTCTCTGCTGCAATTACAACCCAATTCCTGCTAATTACCAGCAGGTTCAGACATCAAGGTGCCGGGAGCTCGCAGCAAAGCCCAGCTCCTGTCCTGTCATTCCCGGCCAGCTGCTGCTTCCAGGGCATTGGCAGGCACGGAGAATCTCTGAGGTGCTTCCCTGTGGTCCCTCTCTTTGCGCCTTGTGGCGCCTGGGCTCTCAGGTGATGGATGGATGGATGGATGGATGGATGGATGGATGGATGGATGGATGGATGGATGGATGGATGGATGGATGGATAGATGGATGGATGGATGGATGGATGGATGGATGGATGGATGGATCAGACTTCTTTCTTCCCAAAGCCTGTAGAATATCCCCAGGATTCAGACACCCCACTTTCCTTCCAGGGAGGGAGTCCAGCCTGGAAAAGCAAATCCCAGGACATCATTCAAGCAAAAACCATTTTTCCATGCACAACCAAGAAATTCCTGTTTGGAGCTGGCATGGGAAGGGCTGGCTCCGAGGGTGGCTCCTGGTCACTGTGCTGGATATGGAGCCCCATTTCCACTGTTTCTCCAGGGAATATTCAGGGGAAATATTCATCCAGGTCCATCCAGTCCCTAATGGGAAGAGCAGCCTCTGGCACAGGAGCTGCCCATCACTCCTGGGAGCTGTGGGACCCCTCACTGGGCACTGCAGCCACCTCCCCACCCGGGGATGCTCCGAGGCCACAGGGATGGGACAGGTTCCCTACTCCATATTTTCTGCCTCCAGCTGCCTGAAACAGGAAAAATATCCTGGGAAAGGGACCCCACAGGGTGATCCTCAGCTATTTCAAACTCCTTTTAGAAACACAAATGCCAGGGGGAGAAGAGAATTTTGCCTGTCCCAGCTGAGCACCAGCATGGCACAAGCACCAGAGCCAGCAGCAGCACTGGCATTGGTAGCAGAACCAGCACCAGGACCAGCACCAGAACCAAGACCAGCACCACCAGCAGGTCCAGCACCAGCACTGGCATTGGTACCAGAACCAGCACCAAGACCAGAAGCAGAATCAACATCAGAACCAGAACCACCACCAGCACCAACACCAGAACCAGGTCCAGCTCCAGAACCATCACCAGCACCAGAACCAACTCCAACACCAGCTGCAGAACCAGCCCCAGCTCCAGCCCTGCTCTGTGGCCACAGCTGGCTCTGGCTGTGGGTGCCACAGCTGTCCCCATTCCCCTGCCACATGTCTGCCACTGGCTGTTAGCTGCAGCCAGGTTTCCAAGCCCACCTCTGCCAAGGAGCTGGAGAAAGGGGAGCCAGCACATCCTCCCTTCCCAGCCTCCAGCCCTGCCTGGGCTCTGTGGCTGCACAGCGAGGAGATTTTGGGCTCCAATCGCTGTTTGCTGCCGTGGTTTGTACAATAATTAAGCACCTGCCTTTTGAAGGCCCCTTCTCATTGCTGGGAACATTCCCCAGTGCTGTGTCCCTCTTTAATTTCCTCGGGCATTGCTGCCTCCCATCACCCTTCCCATTTCCACGGCGTCGCAGCACACGGGTACCTGCATCCACCTCTTGTGCCGGAGCTTTGAAGTTGAAATTCCATCTCCCTGCATGATCAAATCTTTGATTTCTGATTAAAGCTGTCAAAGAAACAGTTTCCTGCCTGCTGAAAATTCAGATTTCAAATGAAATAAAAAGACAAAATCTGCATTGGGCTAAAACATAAAAATACCTTTTCCATAGAGCTAAGAAAGGAAAACAGCGTCAGCACAGGTTGGTCCCAGCGTTTTATCTCGGCTGCAGCCTTTGCTTTCCCTCCTTCCACTTCTTTTGCTATGATTGGCATATTTTTGGAAATATGAGCCTGTGTTAAGTGAGAAGACAAGGAAATTTTCACTTTTGGAGCAGCAAAACAAAATCTTCCTGAAGAAATGTATAGGCAGGTGTGGGGTTTTTTCTTTCCCCCCAACTTTTGGAATTGAAATTATCCCATCAAAACCTGTCCTAAGGAATGAGTGAGGATATAAATAAATAAATGTTCCTGGTTTGATCAGGCACGAACAAGAAGGATTATTAAATTCCCAGATAACATCCCATCCCCTGGGATCTCCCTGATGGACACCTCGGCAGACGCTCCCCTCCCGCCTGGCACATCCTTCCCGGCACAAACAATGGGCCCAAAAAGGAAAGAGGGAAAAGGCCAAACTCAAAAAATCCAGCTGGGAGCTTAAATGAGAGGCCTAGATGGAAAAAAATAGCCCTTTTCCATGACATGGAATGTGTTCCTTCATCAGGAGGCTGCGCACATGTGGGAAGTGAATGTGTGGATGAGGGAAGTGCTGGGATAACAGATCCAGCTGTGCCAGGGAGATCTGGATTGGGAAGGTTGGGGGATCCAGTGCTGGGATTTTATGGATTGCTGCTTCCCATGTCTTAAATCTCTGCTGTGGGAGCAGCCAGCCCAGGCAGGAATGTTTGCAGCCAGCCCTGGTATGGGAATAAGGAGGGTGAATCCACGGATTTGGGGGATAAGTGCCTCTCAGGGGGGTCAAAGATGGGGATTTTCCATGCCTGGCACAGGCAGCTGTGGGAGTTACGGGGTGAGAATGGGTGGCATGGCTGGGTCTGTGAGCAGAGGGGCTGTCACTGCTCCCTCAGGATCTTCTGCTGTCCCCCCACTGTCCTGGGTCACAGGGACAGCCTGGAAAGCCATTCCTCTGTCCCCTGCAGCCACCGGGATTGAGCAGGGGGAGGAAAGTGAAGGAAAATCCAAAGGCATCCAAATCTGGGGATTGAAGTGGATAAAAAATCCTCACCCCATCTTTGGGTACAGAACTGGGACACAAACCCTTTCTCGAGTTTTGGGAACAGAACTGGCAGACAAACCTTTTATCCAAATCTTTGGGAATGGAATTATCAGAAAAACCCTTTCTCCAATCTTTGGGTGTAAATCTGGGTGACAAACCCCTCCTCCAGCCTTTGGGAGTGGAATTAGGACACAAACCCCTTCCCCACCCTTGGCACCCTCCCCACGCCCCCATCCCCACCAGGCTCTGTGGCCCAGGTGCCCAGAGGGCTGCGTTCCCAACTCCTGGGTTTAATCTCCACATTTATGGGCCATGTGCAGTTATTTAACAGGTCTGGCCCGAGCAGCAGCGTGTGCCAAGAAGGAACAATCATCCCTCATTTCCCAGCTGTGACATCATCAGCTCATATTTCACGGATATGATGTCACTGCTGCGCAATAGAACTCGGGATTTTCAAAAGGTTTTTATTAATGCTGAGGCTTTTTTGGGTGGTTTTTTTTTTTTTTCCCCTCTGGTCTGGCCAGAACATCTGGAGCTGGGAAACTTCAGAGTCCGGAATATTCAGGAGTAGGAGCAGACAGAATTCCAACCCACAGGACTTCTGGGAGTGAAGGAGGACAGATAACGATGTGGGGATCCAGGAGTCACAACCAACTGTGGAAAAATCAAAGAGCAGCAGGAAGGGGGTGAGGCAGGAGGGGTGAGGGGCTGGGGATGTGTCCTCAACATCCATGAGCAGGTTGGGGACACCAGGCTGGGGAGGGGACACCACAGAGCCACACTTGGGGTGGTGGCAGAGGATGAATGGCACCTCCAGGGTGGAGAGAGTTCCATCCCTCTGCTTTTCCAGAATAAAGGAATTTTTTTACAGCCTCACAGAAACCTTGGGAAGCTGGGAAGGAGGGAGGGGAGAGGATTCTGGGGCAGAGGGTCTGCTGGGCAGGCAGCATGAACTGGGGACAGGGGACAGAAGCCTTGGGAAGGTGCATCAGGAATTGGAAGGTGGGATAGAAGCCTTGGGAAGGTGCAGCAGGAATTGGGAGGTGGGATGGAAGCCTTGGGAAGGTGCAGCAGGAATTGGAAGGTGGGACGGAAGCCTTGGGAAGGTGCAGCAGGAATTGGAAGGTGGGATGGAAGCATTGGGAAGGTGCAGCAGGCCTGGACAGGGCTGTGTGTCCAGTGCTGCTCGGCAGGATTGGGAAGCACCCCCTGTGGCACCTGGTTGTGGGATGAGCATCCCTTGGGATGCCTGGCACCCTCCCAGGATCCCATCCTTCACCCTGCATCTCCCACAGCCTCAGATGCCTCCCTCCCACAGGATCCCCCTCCCTCAGTGAAAGCTGTGGGACACCTGGAGTTGCAACAAGGTGCTAAAAGCACTGGGGTGACCATTCCTTGGAATCCCTAATTAATCCATCCCAGCTGCATCCCTTTGGGGTTCCCTTCCCAGCAGCCCTCGTGCAAGAGAGCACAAGAAGTCCCAGACAATGGAAATGCTTTTTCCATGAGCAGAAGCCGGAATGTCAAGCATGGCTGTTGGAGAATCCCATGGAACTGATGTCACCACGCTCCAAGCAGCGGGTCCCCTGCCACGTGCCAATCCCAAAAAAAGGTCATTCCCAATTCTGAATGAGGAACAGCCTGGAAATGGCAGGAATTCTGCTGCTCCGTTCCGTCTTGCCAGGATTGTTGTAACCCATTTTTCTGGCTGCAAGCTTTTCTAAATCCCTCAGGAGCTCCGTGGGAGCCCTGAGCCTCTTCCAAGGGAGCCCAGGCAGCTCCGGCGGATGCACCGAGGAGGGAAAGGTTGGAGAATGAAGCCTGACAAGCTGATGAGATAAACTGGTCAGATCAAAGACTGACAGCAATAATTGTACACGGCGTTGCTGTGCAAAGCTAATTTAGACACAGATGAGCCCATGACAGACTCACTGGAGGGTGGCAGACGAGCAGGGAATGGAGAGCACTTCATTTATCCTGCCTGGAAGCAGGGGGAGCGCCGGGAGCAGGCGCTGGGGCGGCTTCTCCCTCACTCTCTCTCCTTCCGAGTTATCAAACTTTATCTGGTTCCTTTGCTGCAAATTAGTGAAGAAGGACAGAGAGGGAAAAACACTGAATCCATCAAGGCTCCTGCTTGTTTCCCAGCCCACGAGGGAGAAGTCAGGATGATTTACTGGGAGGGTGGGGAGATGCTGGAACAGACTGTCCAGAGAAGATGTGGCTGCCCCATCCCTGGAAGTGTCCAGGGCCAGGTTGGACAGGACTTGGAACAATCTGGGATGGTGGAAGGTGTCCCTGTCCATGGCAGGGGGTGGCACTGGATGAGCTTTAAGGCTGTTTCCAATACAAACCACTCTGGGATTCTGTGATTCTGTGGTTCTGCATAACAGGGCCTTGATTTTCTCCTGCAAAGCCCAGCAAAGCACCACGTTGTCACACCATGTGGGGCTTTTGCTCTGTTATAAATCAAACCAGAGCCATCATTTTTACCACTTTATTTTTTTCCAGCTCACTTGGATCACTGGGAATCAGAGGAGCTTCTTCTTCCAGTGGTATTCAGCCTTGCCTGCTGCTTTGAGTCCCTGCAAAGAAATCCTCTCCTGGTTTCTCCATCCCCTTCCCTCTGCTCTCCCCATCCTTGGAGATGCAGACCTCGTGTCCTACAGCCAGCACCGGCACAGGAGAGGTTCACTGGCGCAGTGAGGGCCCTGTCCCTGCCCCAGCACCTCTGCCCTGGGGATTCTGCTGCCTGCAGCCCTCGGGGAGCTCTGGCTCCGGGCCGGGGAGCAGCGGGATGCAGGCACCAACACGGGCTGGCAGACGAGGGAGTAGCTGAAGGGAGAAGAATTTTCACTTCATATTTTATGCAAAACTGACACTTTCAGCCCAAGAAGAACGCTGTGCCCGCCCCTCCCGCCCAGCACAGGCAGGATCCATCGCGGAGGGAGCGAGCAGAGGTCCCTGATCCCATCCCGTGCCACGGGCAGGGAGAGCCGCTCGCCCCTGCCCCGCTCCCGTGCCCAGCCCGGCTGGCTGTGCCGCAGCTGCCAGAACAATGGGAGCAATCCCAAGAACCAATCCCCCCCCTTTCCCGGGAATACTGCGCGCTCCTGGCAGCTCCTCCGCACACAATTAGCATTTCTCGTCAGGCGGGGGAGCACAGATTGCGCGCTCTGCCGAGTGTTTTGCACAACAGACCGAGCCCAATATGGCCCTGCTGGACCCGCAGCTAAAAGCGACTTCGCGGCAGGACAGAGCCAGCACGGCTCCTCCCGAGCACTGCCCCAAAGCACCCAAGGAAGGGCTGAGAGCAGGGCGGGCACTGCCCAGCTTTGATTCCCGACAGGGACTCGTCTTTTTCTTCTCCAAGGAAAGCAGAGGTAGATATTGGTGGGTCCAGGCTTGGAATGAGGGATGGGAGTACCAGGGAGCTCAGGGATCAGGGACACACGGAGCTATGGGATGGTTAGGATGGGAAGGGACCTTGAATCCCATCCAATCCCACCCCTGGGACACCTTCCACTATCCCAGATTGTTCCCAGCCCTGACCAGCCTGGCCTTGGACAATATCAGGAATGGGACAGCCACAGCTTCTGTGGGCAACCTGTCCCAGCATCTCCCCACTCTCACAGGGAATAAATCCTTTCTAATACCGCATCCAAATCTCTCCTCCTTTAGTTTAAAGCCATTCCAATATATCTAGGGGTTCACAGTGGGTGATACACCCTTTCCAGGCTGGGAGAGGATGGATCTCCACAGGCTGACCCTGCTTGTGATCCTCCTGCTCCTCATCTACCAATACCAGGGGATCTGTGCTGATGCTGCTGCCAACACCAGCCCACGAGGGTCACACGTGCCAGTGACACTTTGGCAGCTCAGCTGGTGCCTGGTCACTTGTTAAAACACTACAAACCAAGCTCACACTGCAGCTCAAAGTGCCACTTGGAAGGATCCCCAAAGCTGTATCTGTCCAGGGAGCTGGATTGGTAAATCCAGGGAATGCCAGACTCACATCCCATTAAAGCCAGCCCAGCCCATGGACAGTAGCACTCTGTGATTAATTGCTGTGCTTAAAACTCCTATTTATAGACACACTGCAAGTGCTGTGCCAGGGATAGCAGAGCCAGAGGCTCCTCCTCCAGCAGCTCCCAGGGCTCAGCAGCTGATCCACAGCCTCAGGCTCCTGGGATGTGGAGCAGCTCAGCTCCTTATCCAGCCAGAGCTTCCCTGCCCTCCTCATCCTGCTCACCCATGGTCCATGGGAATCCCACTGGCCTCCCTGATCTCACTGGTGATGCCGTGGATGTGGTTGGATGCTGTGGATGTGGATGGATGTTGTGGATGTGGTTGGATGCTGCGGGATCCCCACAGGACCTGAAGGCACTGGTGCTCCTTGGCCTCACATCACCCCAGAGCCAGCACTGGAGTCCAGCAGTCTTTGGTTCCCTGGGAGGCTCCAGGCCTTGCCCCAGGCTTTCCTGGGCTTTGCCTGAGCTTCTGTTTGGGAAATGAGCTGTTGGAGATCCAGATTTCAGGCAGCAGCTGGGAGAACTGGTTGGGAAGGACATCTTTGGGTAGGGATGCTCCACATCAAGAGATTCCTACCCTACAAACAGTTTTCTTTACCCTACAGTTTTCTTTAAAAGAGGAAATCCATTTCATCCTGCTTTTATTTTCACAACAGCCCCAGCTCTTATCAACATTGAGGTACTGAACAGGGAAGGTTCAGGGATATTGCTGCCACCAGCATCCCACTGCACAGGGCATTCTGCTGCTGAGAGCATCCCACTGACCAC
Source organism: Ammospiza nelsoni (assembly GCF_027579445.1). Classification (NCBI taxonomy): domain Eukaryota; kingdom Metazoa; phylum Chordata; class Aves; order Passeriformes; family Passerellidae; genus Ammospiza; species Ammospiza nelsoni. The sequence continues at coordinate 5,764,058 of NC_080647.1, read as the reverse complement.
AGCATCCCACTGCCCAGAACATCCCACTGACAGGAGCATCCCACTCCCATGAGCATCTTCCATCCCCTCTTTGCCTATCCCCCTCTTCCAGCCCCAGTTTGTGGGCAGGATGGTGGAGGGGAAGGGAGAGGTGGCTCCTTGACCACATGGAGCAATCCATGGCAGCCCCATCCAGCTGTGGATTTGTCCTGTGCCAGGAGCCTCCCAGTCCTTCCCTGGGCAGCCACAGCTCTCCTGTCTGGGGGCTCCTGAGCTGCATTCCCACCCTGTGGGGCTGTGGTGGGGAAACATCCTGAGTTTGTGCTGTTTGGGATGTGAACGTGTCTGGTGGGGAATGATTCCCCCCCCGTCCACCCTCACACACACAGGGGGAGCCAGGGGGAGGGAGCATTTCCACATGAACACAAAACAATCCCTATTTGTCTCCAAGACAGACCCCACCGTTGGGTTTCCTGGGGTCACGCAGCTGCAGGAACATGTGGAAAAGAAATGTCTCTCTGCTCAGCACTGGACATTGGTGTAATTCAATCTATTGCTCCCATGTGCAAGAAATCCACCAAAGTGGCCCCATTCCAAATGGCAGGAAATGCAGAGTGTCAGGGACAGAGGCAAATCCTCTCCCAATCCAGGGCTTTATTTTATTTTAATTGGGTTGGACTGGGAGAGGCGACGGAGGTCGTGTGGGGCTGGGGGAGGCATTAGCACAGGGTGGGGACATCTCACTGTCCCTTTCTGTGGTCACACATCACCAGTGGGCTGAAACTGCTGGGGAGGTGCCATGAAAGCTCACCTGGCCCCCAGAGCAGAGGTGTCTGTGAGTTCCTGCCACTCCCATTCCCAAAATCCCTGCCACATTCTCCCAAAGAAGTTCACACTGACTTTCCACATGACCACCAGCACCACCAAAGCCTTTCCCCTGGGATTTTGGTGCCCAGAGATCACCCTCTCCCTGCAGACCTTCACCCCAACACCTGGGCTCCCTGAGGAGCTGGGCTGGTCATGCCAAGCTCCAGTTAAATCCTGTTGGATTCCCAGGAACGCTGCTCCAGGATGTGAGCCGAGGTTACCTCAGCTGAGCCTTAAATGGATTTTTCCGTTAAGAGAGGATTTTTTTGGTCTTGTTTTATTGAAAAGGAATTTGCAGTAATTAGCTCTTACAGGGGATTTCACTGTTCTCTCTCCTCCTCTAAAGCATAAAACACTTATTACAACACATTGTTTAACGTGATCTCCACTCCCAGGGATTTTTCTTTCCCTGTGTGATGATCCAGCCCTGCCTTTGGACTTCAAGGCTCTAAATCTTCCTGCAGCCCTCAGCCGTGCCCTGATCCCTCTGCCTGGATCCACATTTATCTTTCCCCTCTAGTCCTTGGTGCAGTTAGAGATGAGAGAACTGGGGAAATAAGGCTTTCCCCCCCCCCCCCCCCATTTCCCCCGATTTGTTGGATTCTTATTGGGCAGAACATTCCATATCTACTTCCATGGGCATCCAGGGAGTGGCTGCCCTTCAGTGGGCTACAGAGAGTAAATTTTCCCTACAAACATCTGTCCCTCCCAGTGCCTTCACCTATGTTAGGCTGGGCTTATTTAGGCTGTTGGGCTTTATCTTCCTCCTTGGAGAGCGGGCTGGGAGCAGAGAGATCAAATCAAAATGAGGAATAGCAGATTTGTCTTTACAAACAAGCTGTGGGTCTGCTGGTAGATAAAACTAGCACTGGGAGATAAAAGAAACAATGGGGAAGAAAAAACCCTAAATTCCATAAGAATTAAAAATTAAAAGGGTGAGTTATACATTAGAGGGGAATCTTTAGTATCAGGCGTGTTGGGGAGTTTGTACCTCTAAAGTACCTCAGAAATGGGGAAAGAGAGAAGGGAAATGTGGCCAGGAAATTGGGATAAAAAGGAGGCTGCATCCTCCAAAAATTTGAGAGATCCCAGGGGAATGCCCCATGGCCTCTCCCTTTATTTGAATAAAGCCAGAAAGGACTCCTCTGTCTCATTTTTGGACATAAACCTCTGCTGTTTGTGGATTACTTTTCTTAACAAAAGGATTAGGAAACACCAGGTTATCCCTCCTGTTCTGGGATAGCAACATTCCCTGACCCCTGTGCTGCTATTCAGCCTGTGTTTTCCTGGTCTCATTTCCAAGCTTTTCCATCACTCCTTACAGCCCGTGGGCTGACCCGAACCCCTCCCTTGCTGTTTCTCCCTCCATTCTTGGTGTTTGAGCCTGGAGAAGGCTCCCGGTGGTTCTACATCAATCCCAGAGGATGCTCCTGATGGTCCTCCATCGTTCCCAGAGGAGGCTCCTGATGGTTCTCCATTGTTCCCGGAGGAGGCTCCCAATGGTTCTCCATCACTCCTGGAGGAGGCTCCCTATGGTTCTCCATCGCTCCCAGAGGATGCTCCCGGTGGCTCTGTCCTTCCCGCTGTGGGTCGATGTGGATTTTCCCTCGTGAGGATGTTCAATCTGCTCCTGATCCGCATCAGCTTTGTCTGAGCCCGAGATTAAACTCAGCGTGCTCGAGTGCTTGTTCTCGTTGCCGTCACACCGCCCCTTTCAAGTCACCGTACAAATCCTGCCCTGCAGCTCCCTGATCGTGCTGCTTCTTCTCCTCTGAACTGCCTCCAATCCATCAGCAGCGCTCCAGCAGCAGCGCAGGTGCAGCTGCGGAGCCTTTGCCAAGAGCCCCTGGTTCTCCGCGATGCCCCAGCACAGGGATGGTGGCCAGGACAATGCAGGGACACGGTGCCAACCCCAGTGCCAGCCCCGGTGCCAGCCCCACATGAGGATCTTTCTCCAGGGCCATGCCAGACAAAGCCGTGCCATGTTAACAGCTCCTCTGGTCGCTCTGTCAGCTCCCATTAGAGGCCTGGGGAAGCTGCACTTCCCGAGGCTTTGCAGGATAATTTGTGTGTTTAATACACCTCAAACCCACGTTAGGCTGCAATTAAGGCAGGGGGAGGGAGCCGGAGCAGAGGAGACGCCGACCTCCTGCTGCCTGCTCAGATCCTGCTGCTTGCTGTGCCGGTGGAGGATGCCAGGGAAGCTGGAATTAGAGGGAAAAGCCTAATTTGTCATTTGCAAGTCTAAGCCAAAGGCTGGGCTGGTGGGAAGAGAAATGGGAGAGCTGGGAGCTCCTCACGGGAAATTAGCATTGAATGAACTGAGCTGAGCTGAGCCAAACTGAGCATCCCAGCTCACTGGCAGCAGCTGATCCAGGCTGGTGGCTGGAACTGGGGATGTGGGACTGTGGGATGGCAAGAGAGGACCCCACAGCCCGGCAGAGCTGTCACACAGGTCACTGCAAGGAAGGAGCTGCAGCCCAGGCCGAGGCCCAGCTCCACACTCCGTTCAGGGAATAGGAAATTCCTGTTCCTGACACCACCAGGGCATTTTTCTTTGCCTAGTTAATACTTTTGTTGTGTGCAGATGATAGAGAAAATGCTCAATATTAGAAAAAATAAAGTGGGAGCAGCTCGTCCCACTTTAGTCCTTGTAGGAGTCAGACCTTGGGGTCCACAGTGGTGTTTAACTCAACCCATTGGAAAACAGAACCCCCCCAGTGACACAACCATGAGGAACCCTCAGACCTGTCCTCATTCCAGCCAACAGAAGCCCTGCTTCACAGCAGGAATTGGGAGCTGCTGGGAGCGGGAGTCTTTGGTGAATTCTGCAGTGGGATTTATTCCCTGAGCTCCACACTGATCCAGCTTTTGCTGCTGCCAGAAGGGAGTTCCCACTCCTTTCCCCCACACAGGACAGGGAACGCTGAGTGTGACCCACATGTGCCTGTGGGCAGAGCCAGAGCCACAGCTCCTCCTCGGGTGGCCTTCCCATGGATATCCTGGTGTGTGGGGAGGACAAGGACTGGGATCCTCAGTGGTGGGAGTGGTGCAGCTCTCCCCGCACCAGGCAGGAGGGATTTCTGCAGGAATAAACTGAATCCCCCAGATTAAATATATTTTAAAGCTAATCAGAAGGAGCAGTGTGTGGGAGCCAGGCATCCTCAGAACTGTCAGCAACGTTCTCTTTTTCCTCAACGGCTGTTCAGAGGGTGCCAGCTCCTTCCTCAGCATCCCTGTTTAGTTGGGTGGCAATTCGCCTCGGGCAGAGCTGCTGCAGATTTCCAGGAGCACAGGAGAGGAAATCCAGCAGGAGCTCAGATGGGTCCTGAGAAGCAGAGACCCTTCAAAATCCGGTGGTCAATGAGCCTTGCAGAGATACCCCAGGCTCTGGGAAATGGAAATGCTGCTGCCAGCTCTGCCGTGAGGTCCTCACTCCCAGTTAAAACAGGATTGGAACTTCTCCTCTGGCCCAGCTTTGCTGGGTTTCTTTGGGAGGTGAGAGGTCTGTGACAGTGGCCGAGGGCTGGGAGCAGGGTGGGGAATATGAAAAAGTGGAGCACATGGAAAAGGGTCAGGCAGGCTTTGATCCAGGAGCAATCATTTGGAGGAGTACAGGGAAGAGTGGGGAGGAAACACTGATGAGCTTTGACCTTGGTCTGAAACACCTCAAAACATATTTAGGGCTTGGTGACCAAAATATTCCTGCTCCCCCTGGATTCCTCAGGTAGAAACATGCTCGTGCTTGAATTCCCAGCACCTGCCCCCCCTGTTTTCATGGAGGAGTCTCCCAGTGCAGGAGGCTTTGCCAGCAAAGCTGTCAGTGCTGGGTAATCTCCTCTTTTCTCGGGAAGCCAGCAGGCATTAGGATGAAAACCCTTGTGAAGTCAGGTGAGCCCAGGTGTAATCCCATAAACCGTGTTCCAGAGCCCTCCAAAGCTGCTCCTCCGCGCTGGGATTTCCAGAGCTCAGTGAAGATCATTCACAGGGAGTGACAGAGAACTGGGAACAGGAACAGGGACTGGGGTGTCCCTGCTCACTGGAGCATCTGACCCAGGCTGTCCCTGTCCCAGGCTGTCATTCCCAGGGTCAGGAGCAGCCCTTGGGTATGACCCTGCTTGGTGAGGAAGGAGAGGAGCCCTGGGCTGCCCTGGGCTGCCACAGCTCTGCTCTCCCAGTAGCTGGAACAGACCAGATCTCAACAAACCTCAGTTTCCTCCCAGATGCCAGGCCCTAAACCTTCTCCCCATTCCAGACCTTGGCCCTGAGGTGTGGCTGTCCCAAGGGCAGGGAGAGCAGCTGGCACAAAGCTGGACACAGCTGGGCTGAGCTGGACCCAGCACTGCAGCTTGGGACCATCAGCAGCCCAGGCTGCCCAGGGAAATGCCAAACTCCAGTGGGTGCCCAATCCAGCTCCTCCTTTCTCAACTTTTTACATGGACAGATGGTCACAAGAAAAGGAGAATGGTTTTAAACTAAAAGAGAATATTTAGATTGAATATTGGGAAGAAATTGCTCTCTTTGTGGCACAGACTGTCCAGAGAAGCTGTGGCTGCCTTGAAGTGTCCAAGTCCAGGTTGCATGGGGCTTGGAGCCACCTGGGCTAGTGAAAGGTGTCCCTGCCCATAGCAGAGGGTGGGAATGAGAACCACTCCATGATGATTCCATGATGTTTTCCCCAGAGCTGGCAGCAGCAGATGAGCCATCCTGCCTGCAGATCCCATATGGAGAGCACAGCGGGGTGTCAGGAACCTGCTCCTTTCCTGACACCAAAGAGCCTCTGCTTCCCAACCACTGCACCTCACGGAAACTCTATCCCTGCAAACACTTGCTCCCTTTATATCTTCCTCCTTTATTTTTTATGGAGAGGCCTTGGAGGAGAGGGGATCGCAGGGGGCTGGCACATCCCCCCTACCCCTGGCCTCTCAGAAATAAAGGGATGCAGCTGGAGGGGCAGGAGTTTCTGGAGCAGTATGGATGGGGTGAGAAAGTCATTACCTGCCTTGGGTTTCACTGTGGGAATGGCTGCACCTTTCCCTGGGAATCACTTGTGTCTGGGGGCACGGGGAGGGGGAGAGGGGGAGGAGGGAACAAAGGGGCAGAGAAAGGGCTGGAAGCAGCATGGGAAGAAAGGAAAAGGGAAAGGGGATTTTTTTTTTTTTTTTGTTCTTTGCATATAGCCATGGAGGGTCTGAAATGAATTACCTGTCTCCAAAGCAGGGGCGTTCGGGGAATAATCGATTGAACACGCCACAAACTCGGATTTTATGGCTTCAGGAGCTCGGCTGGGGCTGGGGGAAGTGGGGGAAGAGGAAAACTGTTCCGCACTGAGGGGACACTTCAGGGGGATGGGTTTATCTGGCCTTTTTTTTTTTCTTTTCTTTCTTTCTTCTATTATTTTCCCCCTCCTCTCTCAGTTCGGAGTTCTTTGGGTTGGTTGTTGTTGTTGTTTCCCTTTTTCCAATCTTCCCTTGGGGATTTTCCCTGTTCTGCAGGGCGGGGGGAACAGAACTGGATTGTGTTTCTCCTGCTCCCAACTGCAAGGAATGACATCAGCCTGAGGTTTCAGCATCTCCTCCTTCTGCACTCCTTCCCTGCCCCAAACTGCTCTGGAATTTGGAGTTTAATAAGGGATTACTATTTCTCCTGATCTGTAATTGGGCCTGGAATGGCAGTGGCTGAGAGGGAGCAGTGGATGCATCCAGCTGGTTTCTCTTGGCAGCTTGCAGTGATCCTTGAGGAGCATCCCAACCCCTTGCTGCTCCAGCATCTCTGGATCCCAGCCCTTCCACAGGGACAGCTTTCCTGCATCCCTTGGCACCAGGGCCAAGCATCCCTGGAGAGGTGGCAGCAAGAACAGGTCCTCAGATGTTCCAAGGGCCTGGATTCTGCATCCCCATTCCCAGAGCCACTGGACACATCCCTGCCTCACCAGCATGTGACTGAGGAGCAGGAGGCAGCCCCCAGACCCCCCAGCCAGAGAACAAAGGTGCAGAAATTAAAAGACAATTTCCAGAGCCAAAAACAAATTCATGGAAAAGAGCAGGAACACGGCGGAGCTCGGGGGAACGTGAGGATTCCTGACAAGCTCACGGTGATATTTGCCAGGAGAGTCAATAACTCCCACCATGGGAGGAGGCATCCAGCTTTTCCAGAAGGCCCTGGGTCAGCTCCTGGGGTTTCTCCACCTCCCTGGCGCTGTTTTCCAGCATCCCCACAGGCCGGGATCACAGCTGGCTCTGCCCCAGGGACAGGCTGCAGGAGCAGAGAGCCATGCTCCTGTGGAGCCACCTGCAATCCCAACTCCTGTGATTCCAAGTGCTCTGGGAGCTCTCTGAGCAGGGTCTGGAGCCAGCAGTGCTGGACCCTTTGGGGATTGAGCAGAATTCCCATCTGCAGTGGAAGCACTCGAAGCAACTGGGAAGAGCAGAGGCTGAGGGAAGGATTCCAGCCTCAGCAGGGCTGCAGGTAGCACAGATTTTCCCAGTTTTCTCAGTCCAGTGAGCCACAAATAACCAAATTCCAGGGAACCCAGTCAGACAACTCTGAGTTGCTCAGCTGAGCAGGGATTTGGGGCCGCATTCCTTTTCCATTGGGAAAGTGTGCTGCGATGGGGAGCCAGGAGAACTCAGCTTCCCCCAGGGCACGGGAGCCAGGCGTCCAGCCAGCCTTGGCATTCCCAGTGCTCCACAGCTCCCTACAACACCACAACAACCCTTGGGAGGGCCAGATCCCAAGGTCACATTGCAGACCTGGAGCCAGCCACACCAGCCACAGGTGAGTCAGCAGCTCTGGGGAGATCCTGCCTTGCCCCAGGGCTCTGCACAGGATTCATCCTTAACCTCCAGGATCCAGCCACCTCCATCCCCTGCGTGTGTTCTCCATAATTAAAGCTGCACTGAGAAAATAAATCCTGCTCCTCACTAATAGGACGGAGGAGGTGTTAAATTATGGCTCCGTTTATCCAAGGATTGCCCAACGCTGCTCCTGCTTTAATAAGTGCCGATAAAACATGTCAGGAAATGATTTGGGAATTAATCCCTCCTGGATGAGGCGGTGACAAACTGCTCTAATATGTTTCACTCCAGGAAGGTGCGTGTTCCTGCTTTATTGAAAGGAGCTGCAAGTGGATTTAGGATTCATGGAAGTAAGGGAGTGATTGACAGGTGAGGGCTTCAGAGAGCCCGTGGGTGGAAGGAGAGAATTGCCCTCCCAGCCCTGCTGGCATTGCCTGCCCATAGTCCTCACTCCCACGCTTTTCCAACCACACCTGGTGGATTCCAGCACCGTTTCTGCCCTGTGCCATCCCTGCATCCCACTCTCCCCGTCCCTGATAACATCTGGGATGGCAGGAAATGAGTTCAGCCCCTCCAGGACCAGGCAGGGGGATCGACCTACTTCATCCTGCAGCCGTGTTAATAACTGGATGTTGGTGCCTTGAGTTTCACCTTGTCCTCACGTGGAAGTGCTTCCAAGTGGTTTGAGGATCCTTGTCAAAATGCAGCCACTGGGAACTGCTTCATTTGCCAAAACCCGTCCTCACTGTATTTCATCTGGGGAGAATCTGGAATTTCCTCATTTCCCTGCTCCATTGCAGTCTCCTCTCTCTGGTTTGGATTGCAGGAGCTGTCCCAGTTCATCTGACAGAGGGGATGAGTTTGGGGAGTGCAGATCTCACCCTCCCCTCATCCCCACTCCAGGCAGCCCCTGGCTGGCCCTGCACTCCTCCTCAGCAGCCTGGCATGTGCCAGGGCTGTGAAGAGCCCAAAAAGAGGGATTTGAAGGAAGGGAGCTGGGGTCTAGCAAATTCCCTCTCTCCAGGCAGGACATGGGGACGTCCCCGCACATCCCACCCACTCCAGTCACTGGGTGCCAGGCCAGGGTGGATGCCCACAGGGATGGGGGCTGGTACAGAGGGCAGGGACCCCCAAGCAGGACCCTCAAATCCCACTGAGATCTCATTTCCCTGCTGTGGCTCTTCCCCATAGACCTGGTGACCCCCTGAGTGCCCACCTGCCCTTCAGAGGGGTCACTCCCTCCTCATTCCCAAGCCAGGGGAGGGACACACAGCCAGGGCAGCAGCTCCACAGCCCAGCTCATCCCACAAGAGGACATTTGAGCATTGCCTAAGCCCGTTTAAAACCTGCTCTGATCCCATAAACTCTGCCTACCTTAACTCAAATTAAAGGGAATTGGCTGGAACTGTGTCAGAGCCAAGGGCGAGTCAGTTCATCCCAGCTCCTCGAAATGGGGGCTTAGGGAGAAGGAGCCATCCAGGAGCTCAAAGCTCATAATGGGGTTATGTTGCAGTGGAGAAAATGAAAGTTAAACATCAGGGAAACCTTTATAGCTCTGACAAGGGTTCAGCCAGTGGAACGCTGCAGAATTGCTTTCCCCGGAGATATCCAAGGATAAGGCTAAGCACACATCTGACAGGGATGGTTTACCAGCCTGATGTGCAGGATCAAGTGGAGCAGGTGAGCTGGGGGAGCTTTCTTCCAGCCCTAATAACTCTGGAATCAGGGCAGGGCCTCTCTGCATGGGATCATCCCAGACCATTCCTCACTTTCCTCAGCCTCCCGAGCACTTCCATCTCTCAGTGACACAGGAACTAGGTTCCCATGGCAGGACTCAGGGGCTGGTGCTCAGGCACCAGAGAGGCTGCAGGAACTGCAAAAGCTCAGGACAAAGGAATCCCTGACAATGCCAGTCTGAGGGAATTGCTGGACCATGGGAATGCTTCCAGGAGGATTTGAAGCCTCTGCTCAGAAGGCTACACTGCTGGAACAGCAGAACCAGAACCCAGTGTTTGGAGGTTTTCTCATGAAAACCCTTTCACACATCCGTCATCCATGGTTTTGTACCTAAGCTGAAATCCATGGAGCAGGCACAGGGGTGCTGGAGCTGGGCTCTGGAGGGCTTGGAGTGGCTCTGTCCCTCCTGTGCCAGCACAGGTCACCCCTGCCCTGGGGGTTGGCGCTTCCTGGGCCAGCAGGAGCCCCTTTGGGGAGTCAGGCTGTGCCATCTTTTGGGATGCAAGACATGGGAACACTCCTCATGTCTGCAGAGCTGGGATGGTGCCTCACTGAAACACCCAAAAAATCCCTTCAATGAGAGAAACAGAGGAAAGAAGAAAGGATGTTTTCCAGAACCTCACAGAGGAGATGGAGGAAGCAGAGGGAGCGTGGATCAGTAGCACCAGCAGGGCCCCACCTCCATTCCCAGCTGGGAAGGGGAATGGAGGAAAGGGGAGAGCTGGAAGGCTGACAGGCTCTCCGTGCATGTCCCTGGCTCATTTGTAAGGAATGACAGATATGTGGATGGGACATTGGTCAGTGTCAAGTCAAGTGGAAGGTTTGCTCCCAGTGATAATCAAGAGGCTCCAGGAAAGGGGAACAGCTCAGCAGATAAGGGCAAGGATCCGAGACCACAGGTGCTGCTGACAATGGGATGGGGATCCTGCTCAGGGGTCAGGGATGGGGTCAGGATTTCTCTCATTCCTTCACTCTTGCAGCCCATACAGCCCGTGGGGAATTTGGCTATTGGTGTTTGCCCAGTTTCTCCTGGAATTTCACCCAGAGGGTGAGTGAGATGTGACAGAAATGCAGGACAAACATGGAGCAAAGAAGGATGCAGCTCAGGGGTTTCCTTTCAGACTGCTCTGGGTGATCTCCTGCACCAACAGCTCCCTGTCCCTGCTGTTCCCAGCACAGCTGGAAAACCTCTGTCCTGAGCCTGGGTGCTCTGCATCCACTCCCCACCACTGTGACCATCCAGGAACCCTCTCTTGGATTTATCCCAGTGCTGAGAGAGAAAGAGAGAGGGAGGAGGAGAGAAGTTTTTGCAAGGCCAGCAGATCCCTCCCAGGACATCAAAACCTCTTGGATTCATCCCAAAACAAAACAAAATAAAATTTCTCTAATTTCCCAGCAGGCTGCAGGAGAAACCTCCCTGCCAACCTTCCCAGATCCAGGAGCTGGACAGCCACACTCCCCCTTCCCACAGGTCCCAAGGGAAAAGGACCCTGGCTGAGAGCAGGGGCAGGGGATGGAATGGCAGAAAGATTGGCAGCAGGAAACAGGAATTTCTCCCTCATTCCAGCAATCTGATCCCTCCACGTGCGGCCAGCCCTGTTTCGGTAGCACCAGGGTCTGTCAGTGGGAGAGCAGCCCCAGCTCCAGCTGCTCCAGAGGCAGGAGAGGGCTCGTGTTTAATGGCTCTCATATTAGCACTTGCTATTTAATATTGCATGTTTAGTCTGCTCTGCCTGCTGCTCCCTTTAGGATCAGGTCTATCCCAAACAATCTGAGAGAGGAATCGGGTTCAAAGATGGACTCAAATTGGTTTCAGACCGGCCCAGTTAATGCACCATTCCACCCAAAATTGGGACCAACTGGCATGGACTGGGCTCCTCTCCTGCAGCAGTGCTGCTGCAGGGAACAGACAGATCTGAGTCCAAGGTTTGGGGCTGTTCCACCTCCCCATCTGGAGTCTGGGAGGGTAGGAAGCCTTGGAATGGATTGCCCAGAGCAACTGTGGCTGCCCCATCCCTGAAAGTGTCCAAGGCAAGGTTGGATGGGTCCTGGAGCAACCTGGGATGGTGGAAGGTGTCCCTGCCCATGGCAGGGGGTGGCACGGGATGATCTATGAGGTCTTTTCTAACCCAAACCATTCTGGGATTCTGGGACTTCTGCCTCCAGGGTGGCACCAGTTGGAGCTGTGCTGACAATGGCTTCTCTTGCCTTGTCCTACATTTCCCTACCTACCCACCCAACCTGCAGAAGAATCACCCCTGGCAGGGATTTCCTCCATGTTCTAAAAGTCATTTAAAGAAAAAACCAAACCCAGCAATCCCAGCATCACTGGCATCTCCTTGGCGAGGTAGGGAGGTTCAACATCAGCGTGGGTTTTATGGATCCAGAGCTCCAGACAGCTGGAAAAACAGTTAACGCTCCTGTTTGACATGTTCCAGCCTGGTTTGGAGGGAGCAGATCCAGCAGCTGAGCTCTGCCAAGACAGGGAATCACAGGTATTTCACTGGAGAGGGAGAGGTGGAGCTGGGAACTGCAGATTTTTAACTGGAGAAGGGAGAGGTGGAGCTGAGAACTGCAGGTATTTCACTGGAGAGGGAGAATTGGAGCTGGGAACTACAGGATTTAGCTGGAGAATGAGAGCTGAAGCTGGGAACTGCAGGGTTTTAACTGGACAGGGAGAATTGGAGCTGGGAACTGCAGGTATTTCACTGGAGAAAAATTGGAGCTGGGAAATGTGGGTTTTTAACTGGAGAGGGGAAGTTGGAGCTGGGAACTGCAGGATTTAGCTGTAGAATGAGAGCTGGAGCAAGGACCTGCAGGTATTTCACTGGAGAAGGGGAGTTGGACCCTTTTGCACCTAAATCTCTGAGGTTTCTGAACACAGTGGGATCACAGGCAGGATCTGGCTCAGTGTTAAGGAAGAGATGAACCCAGTGCTTTGTGATTAGGGTACAGCACAAGCAGGAGGAAACACCGGGATTTCAGGGGATACCTGGAATTCAGGGAATACCTGGATTAAAGGACAAGAATTAGGGTGAGTGTGCACTGTCCAGGCCCTTCCTGTCTTCCCAGCTCATGTTCTGGAATGCACCAAGGCTCCTGGCATCCCCCACCAGGAGAACCCAGCCTGGTTCTTCCCAGCCTCAGCCCAAACCCTTCCATGCAGTGGCAGAGAAGGACATCCCACCTGGAAAATGACACCAGTGGCTCACAGGTCACTCAGCCCACTCCTCCTCACAGCCCAGGGGCTGGCAGAGCCAGACTGATTTTTCCTGGCCTAAATGAGGAGCAGGGTAACCCTAAGGTGACCCCAGATGCCTGAGGTGACCTATTCACCCAGAGAGCCCTCGGAGCTGCCTAAGCCCAGAGTTCCACAGACACCCCGGAGCCAGGGCTGGTGGGGCAGGATTAGCATCCAAAACATCCCAAAATATCCTTGCTGTGCCTCCACCGTGGTGTCACTGCTGCTGCAGGGCTCAGCTGGGGGACAGCTGGGAGGGCAGGACAGGATGAGTTTGGGCTGGGTGGCTCTGAGCATCAGCCAGCTCCCACTTGAAATGTAAAATGTGGGACAGATCAGGCACTGTGGGAATGGCTTTTTTGGTCTAATCCAGTGTCAAGATCCCATTTGGAGTGAGGGGGAGGAGGAGGATGGGGGAGATTGGGGTACAAGGCACCTTCTCACCTCTCTGCATGTGTAAGTGATTTATACTTCTACAAGGGATGCCCAGTGCAGGGCAGGAGGGATCCCAGGGCAGCTGAGCACAGGCTTTGTACAGAAGAGTTTGGGCTGTTCCCCACCTCTCCTTTGGGTGACAGATCTGCTGTGGTGGCATCTCAGCTGCTCCTCCCACTGTTCCTCGGGAGTCAGGCTTGGGAATTGATCCAGCTGGAAATCATCCTGGTGAGAAAAAAATAATTGCTGATGAGGTCTGATCTTGAAGGAGGTTTGATGAGAGTGGGGAGGCCCTGGCACACAGATTACCCAGAGAAGCTGTGGCTCCCCCATCCCTGGAATTGTCCAAGGCCAAGTTGGATGAGGTTTGGAGCCACCTGGGATAGTGGATGGGGGGTGGATTGGGATGAACTTTAAGGCCACTTCCAACCCAACAATCTCGTGATTCCATGATTCTATTCTGTCATCCAGAGCCTGACCCAGCTTTGCCTGCTCGAATTCTGCTGCTGCCATAGGCAGGAAGGGAGAGGGGCTGGGGAATGGAAGAGGTGGGATCAGCACTCCCAGCCCTGTGTGAGCAGATCCCAGCTCTGGCTTCTGCTCCAGGCAGCGTTTCCTCAGCCCTGAGTGAAGAGGGAGGTGACCTGGTGAACTCAGAATGTCCCACGGCCTCCAGGGCAGCTCCTTCACGCCTGGCACTGCCACCAGCCCTGCAAGGACAGCGCGAGGAGAGGGAACACGAGGGTGGAATTTGTTATCATATCAAACAACGTTCCTCGAGCAGCAGCACAGGGCGAATCAAGGGATGGATAAAAGGCACAAAGACCCTGAAAAGCCTGGTTTAAAATAACCCTTGAAGTAGGAAGCAGCAGCATGAATCATGGTGCATCGCAAACAAGGACGGGATGTGTTTAATTTCCAGTTTATGAAGGCAGTTTTATTTATTTATGATTCTGCTCCAATGTTTAGCTTATACACAAAGTCATGACTCACTGCTGAAGGAGCTCCAAGTCCCCTTTGGAACAGCACATTTCCTCCTTGAGGAAATGACACAAACCCATTTTGTCCCATCAGCGGAGCAGCACGGGAGGAAGGAGCAGGAGGCATCAGGAGAGTTCCCTGCCACCAAACCTGCTCGTGGGACCCACCTTCCTGTGGGTAGGAAACTCCTGTGGGTAGGAAACTCCTGGGTTGTTCCCTGGCTGTGCTGGGAAAAGTGTGTCAGCAGCACAGCTGGGCCTCAGGGCTGCAGGGCTGTCCCTTGACACATCAACAGCTGTGCCACCAGCAGGGCAGGACGGGGATTTTGGGGCAAAGCAGCCTGTTTTTTCCTGTAGGCTTTGGATACAGGGTCCCTGTATCCTGGCTCAGTGGGAGTGGGAAGTGCCCCATCACTGCACAGGGCTGGAGTTTGTACACAGCTCATACTCTTTGCTGCCCTGTGGTCTCAGACCACTCCTTGTCTTCTGAATCTGCAACAATTAATCCCACCATTTCCCTGCCAATTAAACTTCTCCCTTTGGAAAAATGGTATTTTAATGAAAATGAATGAGGTCCTGGCACAAAGATGATCCTGCTCCGTGCCATGGAACCAGGGCGTGCCCCAGCAATGTGATCCACTGGGCTGAGCCCACTTTTCCCAGCGTTGTTCCCACCTCTTTTACCACTATTTGCCTTCTCTGGGAGCACATCCTGCCCACAGGTCCTGTGCAGTGTCAGGGATGTGTTTCCATGGCTCTGGATGTGTTCCTGAGGATGCTCCATTGTGCAATTCCAGCTCTCTGCTGATCAGGAGAGGCTGTGGCTGCTGGCAGGGATGAGGGTGGGCTTGGGGAGGCTGGAGAAGGGCTGGAATGAAGCAGCAGAGCCCAGGAATTCTCAGGCTGGGCTTGGTGAAGGGCTGCAGAGCTGCAGAGATTCCTCTGCCACGGACTGAACCATCGGGAGCTGCTCAAGGCATGGGGACCACACAGAGCCCAGGTGGGAGGAGGACAAGGAAGGAAGGACATGGAAATGAGGACATCACAGTGAGGACATCACAGTGAGGACATGGCAGTGGGGACATCACAACCAGGGATCTTGAAGGGTAAACAGAGTGGGAAACACCTGAGAAGAACCAAGTACGTCCTCGTTGCTGGGTGGGGTTTGGGTTCTAAAAGCAATCCCTGCTTTTCCTATATTTTTCCCCAAAAGCGAGGCAGTGGAGCCAGCAGCTCCATCCCCCGCAGGAGCATCCAGGACATCCCCAGCCCGGTCATTTCCCGGCCCGGTGGCCCCGAGCCGCTGGCTGGGGTGGGAGGAAGCGCAATCAGTCGCTATTTACGGCCGATTATCTCAGCCCGGCTCCGGCTCCCCGATAATTCCCCGAATTAGCGGCGCGCTTTGTTCGCGAGTGTTTTTGTCAGATATCTTGGGCTGCAGGGAACGGGGGGTGGGAGCCAGGTGGGGAGAGCAACAGGCAGCGCTGAGTGTTTACAAGTTCCCAAGCAGGAACTACAAGGCTAATTAATTTCTCATTAAGGAAGGAGTGGAAGGATAAAGAAGCAGAAACGTGGAGCTTTGGGAGATGCTGCGGATCCAAAGACACGAACACACATCCCTCCCTTTTATCCCTGGGAACGAGGCCCCTTTCACACCCCAAACACCTCCTTTCCTGCTCTTCCCTTTATCGCCAACTCTCCCCAGAGACAGTAGGGATCTCCCCAGCCCCATATGTCACACAAATATGGGGGATTTTTTTTGGGAAAATGCACAGAATTTCAGTGTTACAAGGTGACAGCAGATGGGATCTTATCCTGGAAATCCCAGAATGGATTTGCATCCCTGAAGTGTCCAAGGCCAGGTCGGACAGAGCTTGGAGCACCCTGGGACAGTGGAAGAAGGTGTCCCTGTCCATGGCAGGGGATGGACTGGATGAGGTTTAAGGCCTTTTCCAACCCAAATAATCCAACTTTTCTATGATCCACATTTTGGTCACCACTGGAACTGCATCCATCCCTGGCCATGGCACCACCCAGCCCCATCCTTTCCTGGTGCCAGCTGTGAAATGGGGTCCCAAGAGAGACAAAGCAGGGTTTGCTGCTCCCCCACTGCAGAGAGGCAGGGAGCAGCTCAGGACTCTCCCCAGGTGGTGCCATCTCTGTTCCTGCCATTTCTGTAACGCCAGGAGAGGGGAGAGCTCCAGAACCTTCCCATGGCTTCCAGGAAAGTTTCCTGCTCAGATTTCCTTTCAGCTCCAGGACAGTTTCCTTCAGTGAACAGGGGGATCTTGAAGGGCAGAGTGGGAAACACCTGAGAAGAACCAGGTACATCCTCATTGCTGGGTGGGTTTTGGGTGCTAAAACAGCGCCCAGGGGTCTGGAAGCCTGGATTCCTTTTGAGCTGAGATAATTTCCTATCCTCATGGGAAGACACAAGCCCAGGATGAGCTCCCAGGGGCAGGCAGGGCTCTGTCCCCTCTGCTGGCCATGGGACAAGGTCAGGTCACCACCAGCAGCCTCCAAAGCTGGTGACAGGAATGGGTCACCCATCAGGCACTGAGACCACAGCCCAGCCCAATCCCACCACTCCACTTTGGCCAGGGAAAAAGAAACTCTTTTTGCAAGTTTTGTTTGGCCCCGCTGTTGCCAAGCCCAGCTCCTGTGCTGTGGCTGGAGGCCCTGGGCTGCCACAGGCACTTCCACCAGGCATCTTTCTCCTGCATGGGATTTGCTCCAAGCCATTGATTTTAAATCCTGGGAAAATTGGCCCATTTGCTGTGTTCACGGAGTGTGTATTTTATAGGATACCTTGTCTCAAAGCCATTAACCAAGCAAACATTACATTTTATAATCAAATAACAAACCAGAAATAATGGAGATGCGTTTCCTACCTGCGCCGCTCGGAATGCACCAGGGGAAGGGGTGATTCCTCAGGGTGGAGAGGAGCTGGAGATGGGAGGGTTCTCCTGGAATGAGGGAGCTTCTCACACATGAGCTTCTGGTGGGGAGGAATATCCATCAGCAGGGCCAGGGGGTGCTGCCAGCCCCGGGCAGAGGGAAGCACTGCAGAGCTCTCCCCTTCCCACAGCCCCCAAAGCTCACGAGTGCTTGTGCAGAACTCATGAAATTCTTTCTCCTCTCTGCTTTACAGGAGGGATTTCCCCCCCCCCCCCCCCCCCCCCCCAGCTTGGAATTCAGTTAGCAGCCGTTTTCCTGCAGAAAGTGCAGGAATTGGCTGGCGTTGG
The DNA here is from genome assembly GCF_027579445.1 of Ammospiza nelsoni. Lineage (NCBI taxonomy): Eukaryota > Metazoa > Chordata > Aves > Passeriformes > Passerellidae > Ammospiza > Ammospiza nelsoni. Next base: position 5,746,777 of record NC_080647.1, on the reverse strand, counting down.
AGGGGCGCAGCCCTTCCCCGCTCCCCCAAGGTGCTGGGGGAAATCCCACAGTTCATTTTTCCTGGCTGCAGAATGCCTTTTCCTTTGCATTCTTCAGCTCGCAGGTACTTCATCACCATGTTTCCTATTCACATGTCTGGTCATTTCACTCGTGTCAGGGCTCCTTAACTAGGAAATATCAAGATGTTTTCACCCTGGAAAGCTGGGAAGCGTGTAATTAGCCACCCAGGTAATAAATTACCTGTGCTGGCGACAGCCCACTGGGGAAACCTTTATTCTCCATCTCATCCTATTATGCTGAGCCAATTTAGCACATCTGTAGTTGTTTTAAAATAGTCATTTCAATGGACTCTGAGAAAAGGAGGCTTATTAACAACTTAGCTGCCAGGAGGAAAATGGGAGGGACAGCAGCTGCCATGGAAGGAGAAACCTGGTCCTGGCTGGAGGACAAATTCTGCTGTGCCTCCTGCCCTTTCCATGGACAAAGCTCTGGAATCCCCCTCCAGCCTTCCTGGACCCCCCAGACCAGAGGGGGCTGGGGAATGTTTGGCCATGGATTGGGTGAGGACTGGGGGGTTTGGGCTCCTTCAGTCACCCCATTGCTGAGTGTCAGAACTCAGTGCATCCCTCTGGGTGTCCAGAGTTGCCAGGACCCCGTCAGGGGGCTCAGAGACCCTGGCACGCTGCCCAGAACACCTGGGGATTTGATTTTGACCATTGGAGCAAGTTACCAGCTTTGTATGAGGACGTGAAAGTCACACAGGTTTGAATGGTATAATAATAAAGTATTCACAGGGTGAAAATGTAGATTTTAGGATTTTTGGTATGGGGGTTATGGGGACAAGATGGAGGAATCAGGGCGTGTCCAGCCTTTCTTCTTCTTCTCCTCCATTTTCTGCAGTGCTGTTGGCACTTTGGGATTGGTTTAGAGTAGAGGTGCACTGTCTAACAAAGGTGATGGGTATTGGGAATCAAGTGTAAATATGTTATACGTAGTTTGTAGTATAAAAGGACAACACAGAGAGTGCCTGTGGCTGCCCTGCTGAGCAGATCTCAGCTGGGCAGAGAGAAAATTTTATAGCTAAGAATTAATAAACAACCTCAAGACCGAAAAGTGAAGAGTCCAGACTCGTTCTTCAGTTGCACGGGCTGAAGCAGGGACATCCTGCACATCTCGGGGCAGCAATTATCAACAGCCAACCCAGAGCTGAGCAGCTCCATGTCCCCAGTGCATGGTGCTGTCCCACCCTCCCCTGCTTCCCCCAGCACAGGACAGTGGTGACATTCAGCTGGGGAGGTTCCCAGATGTCCCCAGCTGGCAGAGCTGTCCCCTGTGGCTGTTAATCCATGGCTCAGGGCCCCAGGGCTCTGCTCCTTTGGGAAATCCACCCAGGCCTGGGCTCTGAAGGTGAGAGCTGGGGTGGGCAGCTGAGTGCAAGGGCAGAGCCCTGCAGGTGTTTGTGCTGGGAAGGAGGGAGCAGCTCCAGCCTGGAGGGGGAGCAGAGGATTGGTACCTTGTGTTCCCAAACCCAGCCCGTTCCTGGCTCCAGCGCTGCAGAAACCACGCTCCCAGAGCACTTGGGCAGTGTTTGGGATGGGATCACACTCCTGAAGTTCTCATGGAACATGGAGGGGCTGGAAAGAGTCCATCAGAGCTGGTGTGTGCTGGGACAGGCCCTGGGTCACCCCAGCCCAGGGATCACAGGATGAGCACTGGAGGTGTGGCTGCTTTGTTCAGCAGAGCTCAGGCTCCCGACACAGATGCCAAGGGAAAACCGGGAGTTCTGGGCTTTGGCACAGCCCCTGAGTGCATGGAACTGCTCATTTCAGCCTTTCCTCCTCACTCTCCTCCCCATCCATCATGTCAGCCCTGTTGGACACCCTCCATCCCTGCTGCAATGGCCGGGGCTCTCTGGAGAGCTGAGCTGAACTCTGTGCCTGGGGCAGGAGTGAGTTCCTCCTGCTGGGGAACCTCCCCATCCCTCCCCATCCCTCCCTCAGGCTCCATTTCATCCTCCCCACGCTGCTCTTGGATATTTCCTGGCTGTAGTTGGATGAGGGGGAACAAACATCGTTTTTAAGCCGAGCCTCAGTGACAGAAGAGCCCTGAGCCACACTTTGAGTCCCAGGCAGATGTTGTGGGACATCAGCACCCTCCCTGCACCTCCATCAGGGAGCAGCTCAGGCTTTCCCAGGCACCTTTCCCTGGCTCTGAGCCCCTTCCATCCACACACAGCTGAGCTCCCTTGTCATGGAATCACAGTGCTTTGGGCTGGGGGGGACCTGGAGGATCATCTCGTTCCAACTCCCTGCTAGACAGGGAGCAATGGTTCCCTGAAAGGTGCCTGTGCTCAGCTGGGGCTGGGCTCTTTCTCCAGGCAGCACTGACAGAACAGAGGACACGGCCTCAAGCTGTGTCAAGGGAAATACAGGTTGGATATTAGGAAAAAGCTCTAATGGAAAGAGTGATAAAGTTCTGGAATGGCTGCCTGGGGAGGTGGTGGAGTCACCATCCCTGGATGTGTTTATAAAAACACTGGATGTGGCACTGGGTTCAGTTGAGCTGTTGGGGCTGGGTTGGACTTGATGATCTTTAAGGTCTCTTCCAACCTGGTCATTCTGTGAATTCTGTGAATTCTGTCCCCCAAGGAAGCACCTTGTCCTCCTGGGGAAGGCAGTGCATCCATCTCTCTTTGGATCAGGCTCCTCCCTGAGCTGTGCCTGTCCAGACCCTGGGATTTTCTCCCTGCTGGGGTGAGCTGGGTTGGGGACACCACCATCACAGCAGAGGGACAGGGCCTGTCCCACACAGAGCCCCCAGCAGCGCCCATGCCCTCCTCAGCACAGGGGCTGCTCCAGAGCCCACAGAGCTCCAGGTCTGTCCTTGGGCTTTTCCAGAACATGGAAAACCAGGTCTGGCAGAGGGAGACACTGGGAGCACTGGGAAACCCCCAGATGCCCCCAGCTCCCTGCCATGGCTCCAGCAGGGCCCCACCAGGAGAGCTCCTGCTCCATGGCCCTTCTCCAGTGGGACACTTAATCCCAGCCTGACTCCTCTCAGCAAGGACCAAAACCCACATGAAAGAGATTATTTTTTCAATTTCCTTCCCTGTCTGGCAGCCCAGAGAGCACAGCTACTTGGAATGAAGCATCCTGGAATTTCCCCTGCCATCACCTAACCCTGACTGCTGCTCTGCCTGGGATGGAGGTAGGAATGTGGCCTGGACCAGCACTAACCCTTCCAAATAAATGGGATATCAGGGCAGGCTGGGCTCTGAACTTGGGGCATCCACCCAAAGCCACGTATTTTTGGGTTTTTTCTTAGCATCTTTTAGTAAACCAGGAATCAAAAGGATTTAGGAAATATTCCACCAGAGCCCCCTCCAGAGCTGGCCCCTGCTGCATTGCTTTTCTGCAGAGATCCCTCATATCCCTGGAAATCAGCTCATCCCAGGTGTAGCCTGAGCATGAACTGGTTCCTGGCTTGCTGGGACAGTGGGGCTTAGGGGCAGCTGGGAGGTGCCAAGGGCCAGCAGCAGATTTGCCTAAAAAAGGCAGAGAAAAGCGCCCGGGAGGAAGCTGCTCCCTGCAGTTTTATTTTTCCTTTCTTATTTCTTATTTACACAGGTTGTTCCAGCTCCTCTCTCATATTTTTACCCTTTGCAAATGGAAAAGAGCAGCAGAGCATTCCAACGCCCTGACCCTGAGTGACTCCGTGCAAAAATCCTTCTGAAACCACTCACCAGGACTATCTCCAGTCAATCACCTGAGAAAGCACCTCACACCCCAACACCTACACTGGGTGTTCCAAAGGGTTTTTTCATGCCTTTGGACACCAGCAGTGGCTCTGACAGGTGAAATGTCCCATTCTGAGTAACAGAATATCCCATTCTGTCCCAGGGAACTCTCAGAATGGCCCCAAGCAGGGTCGTGCTGTACCTGGAGGCTCCAGGTGTGAAGGCACCATTCCCAAGGTGCCCATTCCACAGGCTGGTGCTCCCCCTTTCCCTTCTGGCCAGATGGCTCCTGGCAGCAGCCTCTTGTCACATCCCCAGCTCTGGAATTGCTCCGTGCATCCTCTCTGCCTTCTGCTTTTGTCGAACGGATCATTGACCCCACTTTCCCTCGTTGTCTTTGATTATCCAAGACAATCCCTTTCACTGCCTCGAGGAGCTCCCAGGGGGATCCCACCCCTTCCATGCATAAACCAACACAAACATCCGTGGTTTTCAGCGGGCTGCATCCAAGCCCTGTGATGAATCACTCCTCTGTATCCGTGTCTCACTGAAGGACAGGGAGAGGGGAATGGCTGTGGGATTTGTCAACTGTAGATTCAGGAAAACAGGGGAAAAAAAACCCTTGAATCAAACATTTGCAGGCAAATCAAATTATTCCCCACTTCATCTGTATTATTTAGGCTTAATTGTATTACTGGGGCTGTAATCCAGGGAAAACACAATTATTGGAAGAGATTGCAAGGATGGCATCTTTGGGAGGGCAGGAAGGAAGGGCTGGTGGGGGTGAGGAGGGGCCTGGGAGCTGCCTGGATCTGGGACAAAGTTTTTCCAGCCCCTGCTCCTGCAGGGATCCCAGCTCAGATCCCAAATGCAGCTGCTGGCAGCTGTGCCCGGCCCCGGATTTTATTGGATATTCTGGGTGACTCGGAGGCTGCCAAGGACCTGAGCAAGGATGGGCTTTGTTTTCCTCATCCATCAAACCCCTCTCTTGCTGTGCCAGGAAACATCCTGCTCTTTACAGCGTGCCAAGGATCAAGGGATGTGCTGGTGGCTCTTCCAGGGGCAGTTATTGAACCTTCCATGGATTTTAGAGTCCTAAAGAGCCCCACAAAACCTCTGCACAGCCAGGGGACACTCCCTGTTCCTGACCCTGCAGGTTCCAGCTCCTCCTGTAGGGTCCCAAGGAATAACCCACCTGCCAAGCAGCAATGGCAAAGAGCTCTGGCCCTGGGACATGAGTCAGTGACAGCACCTGCAAGAGGCTGCAGAAGTCAGAGGAGGATTTCCTGCTTGGAAGTTTAAAGACAAGAAAGGATAATTAAAGTCCCTTCTGCAATGTCATTAAATATAAATACAAATGGTGTTAATATCTCTGGATACTACAGAGCATTCCCAAGCACCCTCTAATTGTCTAATTAAATCACTGAGGGCTGAGGTTAGTGACAGCAAAATCCTTAATGGGGCCTTGCTGGGACATTTAGAGAAGGCTGTGTGCAAGGGGGTTGTTTATTTAATTAATCCCCAAGGTCACAGCCCCAGCTCCTGAGCCAGGTAATGCAATTTTGGTCCCTTGCATTTTGTCAGGCTGGCCCAGCTCTACTTTACACCTGCTGTTTGTGCCAGGGGAAGGAAGGGAACAGGAGCATCCTCATGGAGCAGGGAGATCCTCATCCTTCTCCAGGCTCTGCTGTCCTTCAGCAGAGTGGTCTGGGAGGGAATGGGGTGAGCAGCACTTGGTGAGATTGGGGCAGAGGTCCTGAGCCTGGAGAAGGGCTGGGCAGTCCCAGTCCTGACTCAGGAATTGTCACCTCCTGCAGGGACAGAGCTCACTGTGCTGGATTGCTCTGTGTGGGATGGTGGGATGGGATCCACGGATGGATGGATGGATCCATGGATCCATGGATGGACAGATGGAGGAAGGATTATGTTCTGCAGGACAGCTGAGAGCAGGAGCAGAGATTTTCTTCCAGAATGAGCTGTGGAGGCCAAACAACCTCCTGCCTCATCCCTCCCAGGGGCTGAGCAGAGCTTCAGAGAGCACAGAACTGGGATGGGGCACCTGAGGAGCAGAAGGAGGAAGAAGAAGAGGAGGAGAACCCCTCTCTGCCTCCCTGGGAAGGACTGGACAGAGCTGCTGCCATGCCCTGGCAGCCCCAGGGGCGAGGGGACATTTAAGGGCCATCCAGGAGCAGAAAGCAGAGAACACCCAAAAACTGCACCCTGCTCTGCTTTGCAGCATCCCAGCTCCTGTGCTGCTGCTCCCAAAACCCCCATGACCAGATGAAGGGAGGCTCTGATGCAGCTCATCCCAAATCCCAAAAAAAGAATCAACTCGCTTTTCTTTCCTTCCCTTTGAAATGATGATTCACCCCCACTCCTTCCAGCGCTGGCTCAGGCAGCGCTGATGGCTTTGGATAGGAACGGCTGGGTCGGAATTCCTGGGCAGGCTGTCAAGTTGTCACAGCCCATCCGTGTGCAGCCAGGGGCTGGTGCTCCATTGTCCACAAATCGGGAGCAGATGTGGATGTCCCGACAGCCGCGGGCTCCCGCTGCCGCAGGGAGAGCGGAGCAGCCCCACGGCCCCGGCCCCACATCCCTCCTCCCCATCCCTCTGCCACAATGGAATATGCAAAATGGCAGCAGCAACGGGCATGGCAGGAATAAAGATGTGCAGCTGGGTAAATAATCACCGTTCCCAGCACTGCCAGCCATGACACCAGGTCTGGACCCAAATTGGGCTGGAAATCTGCCCCTGGAGAGGGGAAGGAGGGAGCATTCCCCAGCAAGGTAAAGGGCATTAATGACAGGAAGGAGGGTGGTTTACATTGGATATTGGGAAGAAGTCCTTCCCTGTGAGGGTGGGCAGGCCCTGGCACAGGGTGGTCAGAGAAACTGTGGCTGTTCCATCCCTGGAAGTGTCCAAGGCCAGGTTGGACAGGGCTTGGAGCACCCTGAGGTAGTGGAAGGTGTCCCTGCTCATGGCAGGGTGTGGAAGGAGATGATCTTGATGTGGAAGGAGATGATCTTGAAGATCCCTTCCAAACCAAACCATCCTGGAATTCTATAATTCTATCATCTCCAGCACACAGCACTAAATCCAGCCCCATCCTAACCCTTCCTGAATCCTGGGCTTGGCTACAAGGGGTGGCACAAACCAGCCAGGCCCAGTGCTGCTGGCCTCACTCTGGAGAACCCACTCCAGGCCCCTGCAGCCCTTCTAGGACATCTCTAAGGTGACCAGCTCAGACCTCAGGCCCCATCCAGCACAAATCACTGAGCCCAAATTCTTCCCGATCCAAAAGGAACTCAGATAATGCTTTTGGGAGCTGTGTCCTCATTTTCGAGGTCAGGGGTCTGCAATTCCCTCTGACATCCCTGGGTTTTCTGCTTTCTGTCCATCTGCACCATTGGAAATGAGTGTTTGCTCCACCAAAACCTACAGCAATGTAAACACTCTGCTTCCAAGGAGAGGGCTGGCCTTGAAACTCTTCCCTGGGATCCTTTACCGGGATGCAGAAAGCTGGGAACAGATTTCCGCTGATATTTGTTGCTTTTCAAACAGAAGCAAATGTTTATAGCCAGGCTGTAAACCACGCTAATGGGGGGCAGATCCGTTTCAGGAGCCGTGTTTGGAGACAAAGGAAAAGGAGAAGCCCTGGCTTTGCTTGGAAGCCAAACTTGGAAGTTTGGCTCCTGCTTCCGATGCACTTCCTGAGCCTTGGCCACATCCCACACATTTGTAAAATCACCCATGCACGGAGTCAGAGCTGACAGAAATACACAGGCACTGAGTCACTATTCCATGGAATTTCATTCGTGTCTGCTCCCACACTTATGGAATTTCACACACTCATGGATGGAGCTCCCAGCAGCTCCGAGTCCATCATACACCTCTCCAACATTCAGCTTTAGGAAGCACCTCCATTGAATGGGACACACATTTAGTTCTGCCCCCCCCAAACAGGGTCAGAACCTGCAGGGAGGTGACAAAACATCACTGAAATCCCCTGGATATCAGGATATGGATGCAATTCTCCATGGATTCTCTTTTTCATGGAAAGGGTGGTCAGGCATTGGGACAGGCCAGGGAAGTTTGGAGTGCCCGTCCCTGGAAGTGTCCCAGGAATGCCTGGACATGGCACTCACTGCTCTGGTGGGGATCAGCCACAGATTGGACTCAATGACCCTGGAGATCTTGTCAGACCTGGATGAATGTGGGATCTGCGATCCTGGGAAGCACCAGCATCCCTCACACATCCCACCCGAGCCGTGCATCACTAATTCCCACTGTCTCCTCCAGCCCTTCCCTGACAAAGCGTTTCAGTGACCCAGGAATGTTATCTTAGCAAATCAAAAATGTAAACATTTAGGTTCAGGACTGGGCTGGCTGGATTTGGGAATGAGTTATGGTAGAAGCCCGGCAAGGAGGCTGAGTTTGGCTTGGCAGTTCCTCCTGTGCCTGGAACCTGCTTTTCAGGATTAAATACGATCCCCTGCAATCCATCCAAAATGTCAATTACTCCGAGTCTCTCAGGTTTGCAATTACAGAATGCAAGTCATGTTCAGCGTTTTATGAAACTGCTTTTCTTGGCAGGGCCCATCTCTCTCTTATTGTAAAAAATAACTTTCAAATCAAAGCATTAAATCAAGGCACAAACGCTGGGAAGGACGCGGGGCTGAGGCTGGAAAGTTCCAGCGCCGGAGCTGGAAGGGAGCTGAGCCGAGCTGGTTTCTGGTGCGGGAACGAGAGTGGCAAATCAGGGGGAAAGAATGTGGAACAGTCTCGGCTGAGGAACGCCTAATCCCACCATCATGGATTTAAATCCCACAATCGCCTCGTTAGAACCCCCCGCGGGGTAGGGGGAGCGAGCCTGGAGAAAACACCTCTCCCATCCCGCTGGAATCCGAACAGTCCTGCCCCGGCTGGGGCTGGAGCTGCTGCGGCAGCAGCTGCAGGGAATTGCTTTCAGGCCTTTCCAAGCCTTAGGACTCAGCTGCCAAAGGCGCTCTGACCCCTTTCTTCCTCCTCATCTGGAAGGCGGGGAGGGGAGCGCAGGGAATTTGGGAACGCTGACCCAAGTGTGGACTCGCAGCGCTGAGCCGGGGCAGGACCCTGTTTGGGAGAGGCTGGATCCCTGGAGGAGAGGGCAAGGTGTGCTCAGCAGGCAGCAGCTGCTCGTGGGGACACTGCCTGTGCTGGAAAGAAAAGGGAAATTCCCCTGGAAACCTTCCCTGGGGTTTACAGGGGGTGCCTTTGTCCATGGATGGGTGAGCCGGCCTTCCTGGGCATCCCTTGCTGCGTGATTTCACTTCCCAGCCTTTCCAGGCGCATCAAACCCTTCAAGGTCAGGGAGAGCTCTCAGGCCCGGATTCTGCTGGAAGCTTCCATTCATTCGTGTCACTCCCAAGCCAGCAGACCTGGTCCAACCTGTGCTCCGGGTGGCACCTGAGACGCGCCAGCCCCGGCCGTCTTAATGAGCGCAGAGACTAATGAGCTCAGGGACTAATGAGGGCAGGGACGCGACGCCCTCCCACCTGCCCCGCCGGCAGCCTGCCCGCATTCCTGGCTGGGCAGGACATTCCCTCTGGTTTCGGGGCTCTGGATGTTCCTCTCCAGCCGTGTGTGGTTAAGCCGGGGAGGCTCCGCACTGGCACCCAGCGCCACATCCCGGCCTCGGGATAAGCACTTTTTCATCTGTCTCCACATTTATTCCTTCCTGACGAGGAGCTTTGGCATGGGATAGTGGGAGAGCTGTGAGATCCAGGGTTTGATGGATCCAGACTGGGTTTGGATGCCAGAAGCCCCTGGGCAGCATCGCTCTGGGCGTTGAACCTCGAGGGCTTTAGTGCAGAACACCGAGCATCCCATACTCCAGACCTCCTCTGCTCCCAGCCTCCACAACGCTCACCAACACCAGCTTCATTTCCCATGGGACAAAGAAAGGGAGAGCACGTCTGGCACAGAGAGGCAGGAACCAGAAGCTGAGGGATGACTGAAGTAAAAGCTCCCAGCAGTTGGAGCCAGGAGCGCCATTCCCGCGGACCCTGCCGCCGGCTTGGGCCCCTTTTGGATGCTCTTCCCGGGATGCAGGTGCACGGTGTTAAGAGATCATTTCCTGCCTGCACCGCAGCTCCAGGGATGGATTTACCACTGGGCTCACTTCACCCTGCTTTGTTCTCTTCATTCTTTTTTTTTTTTTTTTCTTTCCTCGACTCCTCCTCTATTCCCTAAAAGCCCCTAAAAGCCGGGCAGAGCTGCTGCAGCCCCAGAACCATCCCGTTCAGTGGGAAAAGCCAGCTGCTCTCCCAGAGCCATGGATCTCATCGAGGGAGGAGACAAATGGTTCAGCGAGGGGCTTTTGCAAGAGATAAGGAGCTGAGGGAATATTAGGAAATGCAAAAGGCAGAGCAAGGCAAAGGAGGGAGGGACATGCTGGAAAACAGGGATAATTCTCCCTGAAAAGGATTTAATGGCCAATCACACAGAGGTGCCCAGCAAAACCAGCCTGCAGTGGGGGGAGCTCATTCCAAACACACGCAGGGACTGCTGGATTTGCCAACAGAAGTGCAATTAAGCCCAGGCTCAAAGAAAACCCTCACTAATTGTACAAGTGGAGGGAAAGGGAGAGATTTCCCCTCTGCTCTGGCTTTCCTTTTTTTTTTTTCCCTGGATGAATGTGAATTCTTCACAGAACAGGTCCCTTGGACAACTCTGCTCACAAAATCAATGAACTCAAACATCAGCAGAGTATTCGGCTTCCACTGGTCAGTGAATTCCTGCACTCACCTACTGGGACAGGGGAAAACGTATTTATTCCCAGAGAGAACTTGGAATATTATTATTTTAATTTATACTTTTTATAAAATAAAATAATTATTAACCTGTATATCAGATGGATAAAGTCAGTGCAGTCACATACTGGTCACAGACTCCAGCCACACACTCCAGGATTTCTTCTTTTCCTCGGATTTAATTCCCTCCAGTGCCTTCATTCTCCTGTTGGGAACCAGTTTCATTCCTCATTAGCCAGACGTTTGGAATGCTCAGGCCCGGTCACTCTGTCTGCAATAATGTCTCAGCATTGCAACAGCAGAGTGGTTTAACAGGAGGATCTGATGGAAAACAAGGAATAATGAATAGCAACAGATCCTATCTGATTTTATATCCCACTGCAGTTTAGGGCAGAGGTTAAAAACTGCACTAGGAAGGAATAAATACGGTCAATTTTTTCCAGTAAAACTCAACTGAGCGCTCTGTGTGTGCAGCAGGACAGGAAGGAGTCATCCCAAATTCCCAGTTTTGCCAGGGAAACCTGTGTGATGCCGTCCCAGAGCATCCCCCGGGATTTTTGAGTTGTTCGTCTGTCTATGTGCCATTCCCACCCTGGAAAAAGCATTTCCCAGCATTTTCCTTGGAGAAGAGGATGGGACCAGGAGCTCATGGAGCCCTCCCTGCCTCGCTGAGCTCTGGGGAGCAGGACCAGGCTGGCCAGCAATGAGGGAGAGGGGAGCATTGGAGCTCTATAACCTCTGGAATGTATTCCTGAGGGCTCAGCCTCATCAGCAAAGATTCAGGGCTCAGTGGCAAATGAGTTATGTTCCCAGAAAATCAAAATTTGGGATTTTCCTGCACCAAGAGGGATTTTTCCCACTTTGGGTAGCAATTCCTCTACACAACAATAATGGATTTAATCCCAGAGTGGTTTGGGTTGGGAGGGACCCTAAAGCCCATTGTGTTCCAGGCCCTGACAAGAGCAAGGACACCTTCCACTATCCCAGATTGCTCCAAGCCCCATCCAGCCTGGCCTGGGACAACTCCAGGGATGGGGTAGCCAAGAAATCAGTGCTGGCCCATGGTGACAGAGCATTGGGAATCACTGTCCCTCACCTGTCCTGGTGCCACCCTCCAGACCTGCACCCGCCACGGGGAAGGACCACATGCCCAAGGATGCCTGGATACTCTTCTCCTGAAATTACAAAAATAGATTTAATTACAATTAAAACCAACCCCACCAATCACCCAGTGCTGCACAAACCGAGGGCAGCATCCAGCTGATTCCTAAGCCATCCTGGTGATGCAAAGCCAAACCTGGAATTCCAAGGCTTTAATTTTTAAATCTGGCTTTCTCCAGCCTCCAGTCAGAGCTTGCTGCAGCTGCAGGGCAGCAGTGGTGCCTTGTCACACTGGGATCACAGCCTCAGAGCCTGGGGAGATGCTGGGAGAGCCTTTTCCTTTGGGACACGATCCTACAGCACAATCCAACTTCCAGCTCCCATTCCTCTCTTTAAAAGCTGCTCCCACCAAACCCCAGCCTGAAATCTGGGCTGAGGCAGCAGGGAGAGTCCCCTCTGCTGCCACACACCCTTCCCTGGCACTGCCACCAGCCCTTGGGGACAGTCCAGCAGCTCCAGGGACACCAAGAGCACCAGGAGCCCCTTCCCAGCCCCTGCCCATGAGAGATAATCGTGGCTGGAGTGGAAAACTTTCCCAGCAGGATTTGGAGTTGTGTTCTGTACACACGTTCTGGGTGTTTATACTGGGCTGGAGAGGGAGGATTAAACAGGGCTGTGGGATGTTCCTGAAGGATCTCATCACTCAAAAGACATTGAGACACTGAGAAGGGTTGAAGGGGAGGCTGTAATGATCCAGAGGCTGGAGAAACCCAGGCAGGAACGTTTTAAGAGCAGCATCTGCCTACTCCAAGCAAGCAGCAGCTAAATGGGGGGATGACAGCATCCTGCAAAAAGCTGGAATCCATAAACACTGCGGGGCAGGGAGGCTGCTCACAGCACAGGGATCATGTGAGTGAAACAAAACTTCAGGGAAATGTGGTTGACTTCCCAGCAGTGAAGTCAGGCTGAGGTCCCATCTCCCCGAGGGAGAGCCACGGGAGAGGGCATTTAGGGAGTTTGTCTGGCTTTGGTGCTTGGTTTGGGAAGAGCCCTCTGGGCCTTGGAAAGGAGACTGAGGGTCTGAGGGGGGTTGGGATGCTCCAGATCTCCAGCTGGAGGTGGAGGGGAGGTTGTGACTGTAAGAGGTGGCATCAGGTGACATCATCACTGCATGGGATGGAGGGATGCTCTATTCCCACTGAAAATCCACAGAATCCAGGGGTGGTTTGAGTCCAAAGGGATTCTAAAACTCATCTTGTTCCATCCCCTGCCATGGGACACCTTCTTGGGACACCTTCTCCCAGGTTGTTCCAAACCCTGTCCAGCCTGGCCTTGGACACTTCCAGGGACTCAGGGGCAGCCACGGCTTCTCTGGGATCCTGTGCCATATTTTAGTATGTTCACAGTGAAAAGTTCTCCTGCAATTCCCTGGAATTCTCCACTTCCAGGGCATGTCCCCAAGGATGAAGTTAAGCCTTGCAGAGAATCCTTGCTCCCGGCTGGGCATTCCCAACATCCCTGTTCCTCCCTGCTCCAAGGAAGGTGACAACTTTCACAAGCCATAAAGAGCTTGTTTTTTCCCCCTTCACCCAAACTTTCCTGTTACAAAAAGGTGTGAAAAGTCCGATTATCGTCACCTCTTCAGACTGTTGAGGGCTTTGTTCCGAGTTGTCACCAGTTCCCTGGATGTGGAAGGGCAAAGGGCAGAGTCGACGATAGGAAGGTGCCTGTCCCAGGAGCCATCCCAGGGAATGGGAAAGAGGACCTGGAGGCCAAGGTGACCCTGTTCTTTCTCTCTTCTGCTGATTTTTTTTTCCATTTCAGCCCCAAAATTTGAATAAATTATGAGTTCAACTCAAAAAACGTGTCTCTGAGCCCCCTGGCGGGTGTCTTGGCAGTCCAGGGCAGCCAGAGGGATGTCCTGAATTCTGACACCATCGCATCCCATCGCATCCCATCGCATCCCATCGCATCCCATCGCATCCCATCCCATCCCATCCCATCCCATCCCATCCCATCCCATCCCATCCCCAGGGAGGAGATGCCGGCAGATCCTTCCCCATTCCCTGCAGGCATTGCCAGCTGGGCTGAGGAGCTGCTCTTCTCAGCCAAATCCAACCCAAATTTCCATCAGCAGCAGCAGCAGGAGCAGCAGGAGCAGCAGGAGCAGCAGGGAGGGATCAGCCCCATCCCGCTGGCAGCCGCTGCTCGCCGAGATGGGATTGATAAGATCCCTGGGAGGCACGGGGGGCCCGCGTGCCAAACACAGCCAATTAATGTCAGCCCTTTCCCATGCCAACCAATTAAGCTGTGTGTGCTTGTCACCAGCGCCGGGGAGGGGGTGCAGGGCACACAGGATCCAAGGGAAGCCTTAAAGATCCAAAATCCTCCTTAATTTATGGGCGGGAGGGGGAGGGCATAGACCCCCTGCACTAACCCGAGCGGGCCTGATTAATGACTCCGCTAATTTCAGAGCTGCTTGGCTCTGCTGACCTGGGGAGGCTCCGTTTAACAGGAATCAGGCTGGCATGGGAAGCAGGGAGCAGCTGAACGATGTAAGGAGCAACAGATGGGCTCCGCAGTCGCCTTGCCAAGCACCAACGCTGTTTTCTGAGCACTTGCTCTTAAACCTCCTCCAAAAGGGAAAAAAAGTGATAATCAGAACTATAAAACCCATGTGGCTGATCCAGGAACGGGGAAGGCAGCAGCTCCTCTGCCCAGCCAAGAGCTCCTGGGCTGGGAAATGATCCCAGAGGTGCTGAGCCACCTCCAGCCCTGCTTGTCCCCATCCACCGCAGCTGCAGGGACTGGGGAAGGAGGAAAAGCATCTTCTGGCCCACCTGTGCCATGAAAAATCACGGGAGGCAGAAGAGGGGGAAAACGCAAAGTGGTGAAACACTTGGAAAAATTGGGGAGATCCTGCAGCTTCAGCTTGGTCTGGATGGGGAAGATCCACAGGTCCTGGACATGCTCAGGCTCTGGAAAAGAGCTTCAAGCTGCAGGGAGTGACTTTGGAAGGACTTGCAGAAGCAAGCTTAATGGGATGGTGGGAGTTTTCCAAAATCCAGCATTTCTGAGGGCAGATGGTGCCAGGCAGCTGTGGCTGGGATCCCTTGGATGGTGAGGAGGCAGCAGTGGTGGCAAAGCACCCACCTGGATGTGAAAGAGATGGGAGATTGAATCCATGGAGCTGCCAGAAGGAGGAGGATGTGGGAGACCTGCAGCAATCTGGGAGCAGATCCAGGTGGGATGGCTTGGAAATACACAGGAGCCGTGGAAATGTTGGGCTGTTTATGCCAGGGGTGAGCAGAGGCCCCAGGAAGGCACCAGACACAGAGACCTGTCTGAGGCTAGAGTTTTTTAATAAAGAAACAGTAAAAAACACAAATAACAGAGCAGCCCCTGCTTGCCAAGGGCTTTGGGAATCACACCTGGCACAGGAACACAGCACAGCTGAGCTCCTCAGAGCCAGAGCTTGGAGGAGAGAAAGGAATCACTCTCTACACCCCATATGGAGAGGAAAAAAATCCTTCAAACTAATAAAGTCTTCATTTTTTTTTTTTTTACAGCTGCCTACTTTCCCCCAGGAATGATATTTATCTGCACAAATCTCATGCTGTGGCTCTGTTTGCATCCAAACAAAAATAAGGAATCACCAGTGACCCTCTCATCCCTGTTGTGTTTTGCTTATGGAGAAATGTGCCCGAGGAGCAGGAGATTTCTGTAGGGGATGGTTTGCAAAGCTCTCCTGGAGCCCCTCATGGCCTGTGGGCACAGCAGTGTTCAGAGCAGCTCTCATACAGGGGTTTTCCACCTTTTCATGTGGATGTTCTGGGATAGAAGAGTTTCTAAGCAGGTGCCTTGCAAGGGCTGCAGGTTCCCAACTCTAAGCCAAGTCAAGAGTGGAAAAAAAAAAATTCCTTTTGCCCTGGATATAATGGGCACAGAAAGATGTCCCTGAGCTCCCTGGTGTGGCTCACACAGTGATCCCATGACCCTGCCAGATTTTGGAGATGGGATGATTTCAGGGCTGCCAGAAAACACCAAAAACTCCCAGAGCTTCACTATCCAAGGTGGTATTTGGCCCTGCTGGATTGGCTGAGCCCCAGGATCCTGTCCCTTCCCAGCCCAGACTCTCCAGAGCCACAGATCATGGAATGATTGCGTTGGGAAGGACCTTAAAGCTCAGCTCATTCCACCCACTGCCATAGGCAGGGACACCTTCCACTATCTCAGGGTGCTCCAAGCCCTGTCCAACTTGGCCTTGGACACTTCCAGGGATCCAGGGGCAGCCACAGCTGCTCTGGAAAAACCATTCCAAGGCCTCTCCACCCTCACAGGGAAGAATTCCATCCCAGTATCCCCTCTAACGCTGCCCTCTGGCAGTGGGAAGCCATTCCCCTTGTCCTGGCATTCCACTCCCCTTAGCCTAAACACATCTTTGAGCCTCTTTGAAATCCATCCTTGGGATTTGCCTCTTCCCTGCACAAACCTGTGTCCTTTGGCCCCCAGGGTCCTGCCCCAGCTGGAGCTGGTGCATTTCAAAGGCCTGGAAAAAGTGAGGAGCAGCATCTGGCACTGCTGGCTTTGCTAAAAGCAGGGAAGGTCTTTCCCTAATCCCAAAAGAGAGGGATGGCAAAAGCTCAGGGCTGCTGCTTCCCTCCCTGGCAAAGGGCTTTGCCTGTGCTGGCTGCAGGGGAGATAAGGATGCTGTGGAGAGAAGGGAGGGTTGGCCAGGAATGAGGAAGGGGCTGCCCCTTCCTGCTCAGCTCCTCAGCGATGAGGAGCAGCTCCTGGCAGAGCCGCCCTCCCCAGGAATCGTTGCGGTGTGATGGTATTTAATTCCAATAAGGAATTACACTCCCTCCTGGATTTATCCACAGAGGGGAGAGCACATCCCAGCACAGCCTCACCTGTAACAGCAGGGAGCAGCCAGAACCCATTCCCAGCCCCCTTCCCTGGATTTCTGAGCTGTGAGTGGTGCCTGTTCCATCACCAAGGGCTTTCTAGGGCAGCCAGTGGCATTTCCCAGCACACGGGAGGCAGTTTATTACCAGTGATTTATTAAACTGCTCCAACTTGTCAGCAGCCACTTGAAACATTCCCTTCTCCTTTTTTATCCCCCTTCAGCTTTGCTAATGTCTTTATAAAGAGCTGGATAAATAGATTTCCAGCACTTCTGACTGCTACGGATCAAACCTCAATCGATATGGCCCAGATTAGGGATGAGGTGAGAGCGAGCCTCCCCACCTCCCTGCAGCCCCATCTGCGGAGGTGAATTGATGGGAATGCACTTCCAAGGAACAGATAAATGCATTTTTGCCTGCTCACAGCAGAGCTGGACTTGACAGTTCCTGATTTCTCCCCGTTGTGGCCTGTTCTGGGGTGGGGAGTTCCAGATGATTGCTGCTCCTTGCCAGACTTCTCTCCTGCATCATTTGTGCTCATGGGTAGACCCTCCTGCCTTTATAATCCACTGAACCCATGGAGTTCAGAGGCTTTCAGCTCCTGCCTGATGAATCTTTCCAGGACAAGACCCCTTTCCGTCATTAAGTTTAATCAGTCTCAGCTCATCAGCCTTAATGTATTTGCTGCAGAATCACTGTTTAAAGGTTTACCGAGCTAAAATTAGTCCTGCTCCCGCCTCGAAGGGCCCAAGAACTACTTCTGGCCAGTGCCAGCATACCCAGAGCCACACATCCCATCTCCCAGGTCAGACAGCAGCAGGAATTTGTGCATGGAAAGGGTGGCCAGGCCTTGGAAGGGGCTGCCCAGGGAGGTTTGGAGTGCCCAAAGGTATCCATCTCCATACGTCCCTGGAGGTGTCCAAGGAACACCTGGATGTGGCACTCAGTGCTCAGGGGTTGGGCAGTCAGGTTGGAGGTTGATTCTCCAACTGAGGATGCCTGACCTCATCCCTGAGGTTGGAAAAGCCCTCCAGGATTGAGTGGAGGGCTTTTCCAGCCTCAGGGATTCTGCATCACACACCTGGCACAACCAAAAGAGTATTTAATTTTTTCCTTTCCCACATCAGAGGAACCTAAAAAAAATGTCCCATTGTGCCCTTCTCATGCTCTGTTCTGTCCCCAGCTCTCCGAGAGCCCGGGCAGGGCTGGCCCTGAGCTGCTGCAGCCCCTGGGTGCTCTCCCTGTGGATCTCTTCCCTCCAGCCCTGCCTCCAGCCCTGCTCCTGTGGGGATAATTGATCTCCAGTCGCAAACCAGATGCTCTGGCCGTGCCTCCTCCAAGCGCTCCGGCTCCTGCTGAAGTCCAGGGAGATCCTCTGGAAGAAGCCACTTTTAATTTGTAATCTGATTAAGCCATTAGAGGCGAATGGAGCAGTAAGTAACACAAATTGCCGATCGTTTCCATCAGCAAATCCCCCCAATTAATCCTGAGATTAACCCTGATTACACGCGGTAATGGTGATCAATGCACCCTAATGGGGGAAATCCGCCCACTGCGCTTTCTTCCACATCCCAGAGCGATCAATTTGGAATCAGGGTGATTTATCGGGCAGGATCGAGCGGGGCTGGGGCACCGCCTGCGTCTCCAGGAGCCGCAGCTCGTTCTCCCTTGGGAACAGCAGGCCAAACTGGGGAAAAAAGAGATGGATAGAGCGAAACAAAGAGCAGGGCAATGCAGAGGGCAGCAGGAATGGCAAATTCCATCTGCCTGCCGCACTCCCTCCCCTTTGAATCCTCCCAGTGATGCCCTAAAATTCTCCTGTGAGGTGATCAGACCAAACAGCTCGGAGCAAGGCTGCACTTCTCAGGGACTCCTCCGTCAAAGGGAGGAAGTCAGGCTGGAGAGGAGCTGAAAAAGAGAAAAAAAACCCTTTCCTACTCTGTGATCCGAGCCTCTGTTCTTGCCTTTGCTGCTAAATTGGGAAGTTACCCCAGGACCGAACGTTTCCAAGGATCCCCAAGCACTCCACGAGCTTCAGAGCCGGGCCCAGCTCCCCCTCGGCCCTGTGTTATTTATAGAGCAGCTGAGACTCCAGCGAGTGCTTCAAGGGGGATTCTGCCTTTGTAGGGACTAAGTCGCGAGCTCAAGGCTTGACCTTTGGAAAGCAGGGATGGATTCATCCCACAGCCAGCTCCGGGCCGAGCTGCAGCAGCGCCCGGTGATAAAGCAGCTTGATTTATGGAGCCTTCTCCTCCAGAGCTGCTCACTCTGCTCTGGGAACACCAAGGAGGAAAGGAAAAACCGCTGGGAGATGGGCTGAGCTCCTGCCAGGGACTCTGGCACCTCCCTGGGCATTGGCTCACAAGTGACATCTCACAAGGTCCTCAATTCCCACATCAGCAGGTCCTATGTGTTCCTGTGCCACGGCAAAGAACACCTGGAGGGCTGCAAGCTCCTCATGCTTTGGCCAAACTCTGACCAGGAATATTTCAGGTGTATCCCTCCTAGTATTCCTTAAAGCTGTTGTCCTCTCCTCCCTCACCAGGTAGACTAATCCCAGCCTGCCTTTGTCCCCAGATCCGTGTTTTGCCAGCAAGACAATATATTCTATATGGGAACAGTGATATAACCCTGTCGTGCACTGACATGCCTTGTATTCTCCTTAAATCCATGAGATCTTTGGGGATTTTTAATGGGCCTGTAGAACCCAAATCAATCCCCCCTCATTCCTGGGGTGGGATCCTGCAGGTCCCCTCCCTTCCTGGCCAGAGAGCTGCGCCACAGCATTGGAACTCACTGGGACAGTCCTGCTCCAGCATCTGTCATCCAGGGAGGAGATTCCAGGCAGGTACACACAGACTGCAGGGAATGTTTTTTTCCCCCAGATGTTGCCTCTGAGGTGTTTTGCAGCACACGTGTTTGGGGGTGACACGTGGGGGCGCCATCCTTCAGCCACCCCCTCTCCCCATCCCCTGCTGCTGCCCGAGGGGCTCACAGCTCCCTTTGATGTGCAGATGAATCAGCCTGGCCAGGAGAAGCCCCTTGGATTTATGAACTCCTCTTCTATGATGTCTTTCCAATCGTTTCCCCCAGAAGAGCATTTTCTCTCCCTTTCCTCCCCGGCTCCTCCGAGCCAAGCATTCCTTTCTCCTCCTCCATCCCAGGCCTGGGGAGTGATGCTGCTCCCCCAGAGCAAAATTCCCTCTGCAAGCCAGGCCACTCGTCAGCCCCCTGCTCCTCTTCCATTTTCCATGTTTGGTGTGTCAGCCCTGCTCCATATTCCAGCAGATTTGGTGTGTCAGCTCCTGTTCCAATTCCAGGTTTAGTGTTTCAGCCCCTGTTCCATACTCCAGGTTTGGTGTGTCAGCTCCCGCTCCATATTCCAGCAGGTTTGGTGTGCCAGCCCCTGCTCCATAATCCAGCAGATTTTGTGTGTCAGGTCCCTGCTCCACACTCCAGGTTTGATGTGTCAGCCCCTGTTCCATATTCCAGGAGGTTTGGTGTGTCAGCCTCTGTTCCAATCCCAGTTTTGTTGTGTCTGCCCCTGCTCCATATTCCATATTTGGTGTTTCAGCCCCTGTTTCATATTCCAGGTTTGGTGTGTCAGCTCCTGCTCCATAATCCAGCAGATTTTGTGTGTCAGCCCCTGCTCCATATTCCAGCAGGTTTGGTGTCCCTGCCTGCAGCCCCATGGAAGGCAGCTCCGAGCCAGAGATGAAATCCTGCAATTCAATCTACTCCCAGCCCAGATCATGCCAGCTCTGCAATTCCAGAGCAGTTGAAAAGAAAGGGACAAATAACTGTGATGGAAACCACTCACTGGAGACTTCCAGGGGAAATTATACACCCGCGAGGGGAAAAAGGATCATTAAGAGGTGACGGGAGAAAATATTTGCATTGCAAGTCAAAGCAGCTGGAGGCTGGGGGAAGCTCTGTGGTCACTGCCCTCCCCAGTCCGATCCAATCAACTCCAGCACTTGGCAAACCCTCCCAGACAGGCCCTTGAGCTGTTTGACCCAGATTCCGCCCAGCACTGGAGTCAAGCTCTGCCCAGGAACAGAAGGGGAGCCTTGCAAAGGTCTCACAAAGTTCATTCCTGTGTTAAAGCCCACAAAATAATAAAACCGGTGTGTTTGCCTCCTCTTTAGCAGTCACCTCCACCTCGCCAGCCTCCCAGAGCTGCGTGGGGAGATTGCTGTGCCTGGCAAACAAGCGGAGATTAAAGGGAGTTCAGCGGGAACATCTCGATTTAGTCTCGGCTGAGCACACCCGGGACTCGATGGCACATTAAACCCGGTGGCACATTAAACCTGGTGGCACATCTAAAGCAGAGGGGATGGAGGAGCTGGAAAAATAAAGGAGAGTTTATTCCTGTGCTAAGCCTCACACCAAAAATCCCTGTCCCTAAATGCTGCCGGGGTTCTGCACTCCACAGTGGGTAGGGAAGGGAGAGCCAAGAGCAGGGAAAGGGGAACACACTCCCCCAGGGCAGGCAAACCTTCATATCCACCCCTCCTTTCCCTGCCAGAGCATTAGCACAGCTCCCCAAAACCCCCGAGAGGAGTCTCGAGGAAGGGAGTGATGAAAGAGGGGCCGAGACGGGGCCGCCTTCCAGGCAGCTGGAGCCAGGACTGCTCATCAGGAATCACTGGCCTCTCCCCCATCCACACAGGATGTGCTCCGAGCTCTCCCTGACATTTGTGTGTCAGCCTGAGCCAGCTGGGGCTGCAGCTCTGCCTTCCACTCCAGGTTTAAATCCAAGGCTGGAAGTTTGCAGAGCTGCTGGTGTCCATCCCCAGCTGGCCACGGTGAGCTGGGAGCATCAGCAGCTCCACAAAGCCTGGAAAAGCCACTTCTCCCTGGTGGGCAAACACCAGGAGAGGGAGGCAGAACTGCACCATGGTGACATTTGCACCCGGGTGCAATGAGGTGTCACTCAGCCCAGGCAGACCAAACAGCATCTCTGGGGCACCAAAATTACACAGCCAAGGAAATCCAACAAAATCCATCTGCCCTTTTCAATATTTGGAGATAATTAACTCCTCCAGGCTGCGATATTACAAAAGAAAGCTGTTAGTGAAGCTGTTCAGCCCCAGGTCAGGCTGGATGCAGAACTTTGCCAGCACTGGGGATGCTGAAAGGGCAAGGAGGACATTTCGTATTTCCATATATTCCCAGCTCCCTCGTAGGAAGATTACAGGGATACATGTGTAATGCAGCAGGTCACAGGGAAGACAAAGCAAGGGCAGGCTTATCTGGAGAGGGAAACATCTCTGCTCCTCCATTGGTGCTATCTGAGCTGTATCCAGCCTGTGCATCCACCAAAAATCTGACTGCAGGGAAACTTGGAAAAACCTTTACCTAAAGGCAAAGAAATCAGCCAGAGCTTCTCCAAAAGGCCCAAGTCAGTCATCCAAGAGTCTCATACCAGCCCTGATCCTTACACCTCACCTGCAACCTTGAGGTGACCCAAAGCATCCCATCCTTCTCCTCCTCCCTGCCCTAAATACAGGACAGGGGCTGGTCCAGCCTCCCACCAGCAAATCCCAGCTGGGCCAGGGGAGTGTGGCATTCCTGAGCCAGGGTTGGGACAGGGGGGCAATTAACACTTTCCCATCCATTATCATCCCGAGCACCATCCTCACCCCAGTGGGATGGCAGGGCAGGCAAAGGGCAGCTGGTTCTGCTCTCCAGTCCCACCAGCTGCTCCAAGATCGACCTGCAAATCTCTAAAGGAAATTGTTCCTTGTGGGGATCGATAGGCCCTGGCACAGGTGCCCTGAGCAGCTGTGGCTGCCCCTGGATCTCTGGAAGTGTCCCAGGCCAGGCTGGACAGAGCTGGGATAGTGGAAGATGTCCATGGCAGGGGATAGATGATCTTTAATGTCCCTTCCAATCCAAACCATTCCAGGATCCGCTGCCTGTGCTGCCTGCACGGGTCACTGGGGCAGTAAATATTTGTACAGGCTGGACAAGGAGAAAGCAAACAGAATTCCCTTATTTATGGGCCTTGGCAGCTTCTCAGCCTCAGCTCCACAGTGTTTCCATCCCCTCTGCTCCCAGCTGGGGCTCTGTGCACCCACAGCTGCTCCGTGGGGTGCTGGGGCAGCAGGCAGCCAGGAAGGAAAATGTTGGGACAGGAATGTGAGACCAGAGGGACAGACAGAGGAGAGTGTGAGAGTCAAGATGTGCAGGAGCAAGTGGAGTGACCCTGCCCGGTGTTTTTGCAGCCGTGTTTATTTTACCTGCAGACAGAAGGAGGGAAGGTGATGGATCTGCTTCCCTGGCCATCCAGGGCTCTTCCCAGGCACTGCATGAAGCCCCCAGAGGGTCAAACAACATTCCTGAGCTCTCCCTTTCAGCAGGGGGGTGTCCAGGCTCTGAGGGGCTTCCAGGGAGCTTAGCAAGACATCCTAAATCCCAAACCCCATCCTGAATCCCAAACCCCTCCTGCACACCCAGGCTGCTCCTGCCATGTCCTATCCCAGCCCGAGGTTCCTTCCCTGTTGCTCCTGCCCTGCCCCTGGCTCCTTCCCAGGAGGAAGCCGGGATGTGGGAGTGCTCCAGGGTCTCTGGGTGGGAGGTCTGTGTCTCCTCTGGCAGGAACACCCCGAGCAGGGTCCTGGGCTGCCCCAGAGACACAAACCATGAGCGTACCTGGAGGCAGCCGAGTGTCCAGAGCTGCCTCATCTGCTTCCCATCATCGCCCAGACAGAGGGCAGGAGGCAGAGGGGAAGGAGCCCGGGGATCACTGACCCCTCTTTGTGCTGAGTGTCTGGCTTTAGGAAGGATTCAGCCTTATTACCAACCTCCTGAGCTGCTGATTTCTTGGATTTCTGTCATGTCAGGGGGAGATTTTGCTGAGCTGAAAAGGGCAAGGGGATGGATCTCATTCCATAAACTCCTCGGAGATCAAGGGAAAGACACGGGGCCAGGGGTTAAAATCACCCAAACCAGGCTGGGAATGAGCACATGAAGGAATAGGGCAGGAGGGGATGTGAACAACAGGGTCCTGGTGGCTTCTGAGGAGGGGCTGTGGTGGGGGTGGATGATTGCTGGGGTCTGGCATGAGGATGAGTCAAGCCTCATCCCTAAATTTACTGGGATAATCAGTCCTGGCCTGTCCCATCACTTTCTCCATCCTAAGATGGAGTTTTATTTACACACTGTGACCAACACAGGCTCTGGTCACTCCAGCCATACCTGCCAGGGGGTTTTTCCTGCCAGGGATTGATGGCATCCAGCTGGAGATCTCCAGCTCAGGGATTCCTCTTGCAGGTAATCCTGGGTGCAAACTGCTTCTCTTTCATGCACTCATTTCACCATTTGTGGGAGAGCAGAGCAGGCAGGGCTGTGCTGCAGCCATGAGGGGAAACAGCCTCAAGCTGTGCCAGGGGAGGTGCAGGTTGGACATCAGCAGGAATTTCTCCATGGAAGGGGTGCTCAGGCCTTGGAAGGAGCTGTCCAGGGAGGTTTGGAGTGTCCATCCCTGGAGGTGTCCAAGGAACACCTGGATGTGGCACTCTGGGCTGGTGACAAGTGGGGATCAAGCGCAGCATGGATGGATCCTGGAGGGCTTTTCCAACCCCACTATCCCGTGATTCCAGGGAAAACGTGAGATAACAGCCCTGAGATAACAGCAAAGCAGAGCAGTCTGTGAGCAGGTTTAGGACTGGAAAGAATTCCCTGCAAAGCAGCAGCCCTGGCTGGCTCTGACTCCCGCTCTGCTCCTCGTGCCGTGATTTATCCCGCAGCAAAGTGAGCCCAAACGCTCTCCATATGGATCCCATACAGCTGCACCTGCTTCCCACCGTGGATAAGCACATGTGGGATGGAGGGGGGAGTGTGGGAATACAAATCAATCACCCAGCAGCCCTGAGCCCTGCAGGGACCGCAGCTCCCCCATCCCTGCAGGGACTGCTGGGCCTGGAAGGAGCCATGGCCATGCACAAGTCCCCAGGGTGACACTGAGGAGCCCTGAGGTGCCACCAGGATGCTGCAGCCTGGCTGGGGTGTCCCATGTGAGCAGGGACTGTGCAACAAGGGAAACCTGCCCTGATGGAGCCAGGGCACCCCTGTGCCACCACAGCAATGAGGGAGCCGAGTGCTCCATGCCCAGGGAAGCAGTTCAGGAGCCATTCTTCTCTCATAATGTTTAAATCTCCTTACATGAAATTCCCTAAGGAAATAAGCTGTCACCAAGCTCCAGGACCATCAATCCCCAGGGATCCCTGGGATGAGTTTACAGAGCTTTCCATAAACACAGCACATGAGGCACAGCCCTGCTGCTGGCCAGGGAGGAGCTCCTGCTTCCACATCCCTGTGTTTTGGGAATGTCATTGTCCTGCATCGCCTCCCTGGCTTGGAAAATCCAGGGCTGTGGGCAGAGGAGACCCAGGCAATGCTCCATGCTGGAGGATCCCAACGCAGAGCTCAGGAGGGACCCCAAGGTCCCCATGCCCTGCACATCCTGGGGGTGAAGACAGGGATGGTCCTGCACTGCAGAGAGACAGCCCTGTGGGATCTCCCATCACCTGCTCCCGCTTTGTCCCTCTCCCAACACTCAAATATTTATGTCCAAAGTCGACATTAAAATTCAAGGGAAGCTAAATAGAAATTAAATTGTGTATTTGGAGAGGAAACAAGTCCTGTAAGGTGAGCACTGCTGGGCCTGGTGATTGATGGTTGTTTATTTATCTGCTACTGCCAAATCCTGCAAGGAAGACAGAGAGGGAAGGGAGAGGGAGCCACTGGAGCTGGGCTGAGGGTGGAACAGCCCTGGGAACCGTGGCAGTGTCCAAGAGGGGAGCAAACAGCTCCAGGGATCCCAGAGTGTCCAAGAGCAGAGCAGGGCAACCCTGCCTGGCTGCAAGGGCTTGGCTGCACCACCCAAACCTTTGGAATCTGAGTGTTTGGATCGACACAGGGCAGAACCCAGCTCTCCCTATCCCATTTGCTCATCCCTCCATGGCTCTGAAATCACCCCAAGCATCTGAGGAGAGGCTGAGAGAAGCAGAGGCCTTGCTGCCTTCTTCTTTTTCCTTTCCCTTTTTTCCTTTTTCCTTCCCTTCATTTCCTCCTCTCCTCTCCTCTCCTCTCCTCTCCTCTCCTCTCCTCTCCTCTCCTCTCCTCTCCTCTCCTCTCCTCTCCTCTCCTCTCCTCTCCTCTCCTCTCCTCTCCTCTCCTCTCCTCTCCTCTCCTCTCCTCTCCTCTCCTCTCCTCTCCTCTCCTCTCCTCTCCTCTCCTCTCCTCTCCTCTCCTCTCCTCTCCTCTCCTCTCCTCTCCTCTCGTGTGTCCCTCACCCCTGTCCCCTGTCTCTGTGCCTCCCTCTATCCCCACAGTCCTTTCCCTGTCCCCATCCCTGTTCCCTCTCCGTTATTATCATCCCGGTGCCAGGATTACTTGAGAGGGAGCTCATTTCCTTTCCCCGGAGCTGAGACCTTCCCTTGCAGTTATTTATCTGCCCCCATTGCCGAAAGCCGCGTGCTGACGGATGCTGGATGCAACCGGACACCCCCGGCCGGCCCCGCCGATGCCTGCTCGGGTCTGGGCCGTGCGGGAGGGAGGGCGAGGTCATCCAGGGGCTCGTGTGTCCCTCCTTCTCTCCCTCTTCAAATCCTGCTCTTCCCTGCTTTACACTTCCTTGGAAAGGGATCGGTGACACGGGGTGTTTGTCACCCGAGGGAGTGTTGTCATTGCTTACCCGTTGCTAGGTGACAGTGTCCTGCTGTGCTGGGCCAGGCGTGTCCCGGGGATGGCATCCCTGCGCCGGGGTCGCCATCCCTAATTCCCTCCCATCCCTCCTTCCTTTCCATTCCTCCTGCCCTCCCTCCTTCCCTCCCATCGGGCTGCCATCCCTCCTTCCCTCCCATCCCTCCCTCCTTCCCTCCCATCCCTCCTTCCCTCCCTCCGG
The DNA here is from genome assembly GCF_027579445.1 of Ammospiza nelsoni. NCBI lineage: Eukaryota > Metazoa > Chordata > Aves > Passeriformes > Passerellidae > Ammospiza > Ammospiza nelsoni. The sequence goes on along the minus strand of NC_080647.1, from coordinate 5,720,327 downwards.
GCTGCCATCCCTCCTTCCCTTCCATTCCTCCTGCCATCCCTCCTTCCCTCCCATCGGGCTTCCATCCCTCCTTCCCTCCCATCCCTCCTTCCCTGGTGTCCCAGAGCCTCTTAGGGAGCCGCAGGCCATGGAGCAGAGCTCAGTTCGGGCTCGTCCTGCAGCTCCACCCGCAGAGCCTGGGGGTTTCAGCCTCTCCCCGGGACAGGCAGGGACTGTGGGGGTCATTCCCTGTGCTCCAGCACCTCTGGCACAGGCTGTGATGGACATTCGAGCCCAGCCACTGCCTCTCCCTCTCCCAGGACAGGAGCAGGGCAGGGAAGCTCAGAGCAGGAGCTGCCATGGACTTTTCCAATCAAGTGGACAAAGTTTGGGGTTGGTTTTGTTATGGGTTGTTTTTTGTTTTTTTTTTTCTAGTCTCCCTGGAAAAACGCTGATGTGTCAAAACAAAGGGGTGTTTTTTTTTAAGGAATGTGCTTGTTTCAGCTTTTCAGGAATTCCTGCTCAAAAGTGAGAAAAAAGAAAGTGCTGCCATCCCATTGCATTCCTTCCATCCATCCATCCATCCATCCATCCATCCATCCATCCATCCATCCATCCCGTCCCGTCCCTTCCCGTCCCATCCCATCCCATCCCATCCCATCCCATCCCATCCCATCCCATCCCTGTCAATGGTGCCCCCATGAGCTGCAGCCCCACAGAGCACAGACCTGGGGGACCAAGGACAAGTCCTGCCAGTGCCAGTGCCCTCCTGGCCATTCCAGTGCCTCCCTGACCCTTCCAGTGCCCTCCTGGCCATTCCAGGTCCTCCTGGCCATTCCAAGTCCTCCTGGCCTTGCTGACAGCCCAATTCCCTGGGCATGGGGCTGGGGGCAGGCTCAGGGCTGCTCTCTGCAGATGTGGTTTTGATTAGGAATTTTTTGGACTAAAAATGCGCAAGTAAAGCAGAGCCCAACCCCAGCGCCATCGCCCCCCGCTTCCTGTGAGTGTTCCTGTTCTGATTAACCAACATTCCTCAGGAAAATCATCTCCTTCCCCAAAAACCCCAGGCAGGGCTGGCCAAGATTGCCTTCACCACAGAGAAGGGGGTTCCACATCTCGGAGGGAAGGTGTGGGTGGAAGGTTTGGGTGTCAGCACGTGGCTCCTGGCCAGGGAATTCCAACCCCATGGAACCTTGGACCTCTTGTGCTTGGGGGGCACAGTCCCAGCTCCAGGACTGGGAATTCTTTCCAAAGTGGTCATTCCCATTGCAGGGAATTCAGCTGCCCTCATCCCAGTCCCCCCTAGCTCCAGGAGCTCCATGGCCAGTGGCTGTAGTCCCATCACAGGGAATCTCCAGCCATTCCAACTCCACCTCGGAGCCTCCAATCCTATTTAATGAATGATCATTAACTGGGGACGTTTCAGATGAGGAAATTGTTTTAGGAACGAGCAATTAAGTCCTAATGCTCAGCTCACGTAACTCATTTCTAATTAAACTCACTGTAAATTATAGCACCACTATTTATTTTTAATGAGAAATAAAACTGGAAAGGAATTGTGGCCCTTCAAAAAACCAGACTGAGTGGGAGGGAGGAAAAGAGGGAATGAGCGGTGGAGGGGAAGGAGCAGAGAACAGGGAGAGAGTTCAAAACAGGCAGAAAAGAGCTCTTAAAGCCCTCCCTGCCATTCCAGAAGCCATCTCCATTCTTGCCTGGTGCCTGAGGACCCCCTGGCAACAGCTGTTTATATTCCTGACCTTTCCCAAAGGTGGGCAAAGCTCTGGAGTCTGGGCTCTGGAGGGTTTTGCCACTGGGAAGCGGCCTCAGCTCCTGCTCTCTCCAGATCCAGCTGTGTCGTGACAAGGAAAAATGGTGCCCATATGGAGACATTAATGATCCGAGGTTCAAAGGCAGCACGGGAGGATCGAGTGCTCTCCGAGCAGATTTTAATCACATCCATCATGGAGCGGCTCTGGAAACGGCAGGAGAGGCAGGCTGGGGAAGGATGGGGCTGGGCATGGACAGGGGGAACAGCACCAGCTGGGTTTGTTTGGAGCTGGGCAGGGAAATGCCAGGATTGCTCAGGCCGTGGGTCCAGGATTGTCCTGTCGTGGAGTCAGGAGGTGCCAGGGATTGTCACCCCCCCACCCCATGTCTTATGGGAATTCTCCTCAGGGACAGAGGAGGAGGAGGGGAGGTATTGGATTCTGAGTGTTCTAGCCATGCTCCATGACCTCCCCTCAGCCTCCCAGACCCCCAGGAACCCTCGTACCCCCCAGCATCCTGCAGGGCTATGGGCAGTGCTGGGGATAGCCCCATTCCCTGGGTCAGGAATCACACATTGGGTTGGGTTGGAAGGGACTTCAAAGCTCTTCCAAACCCATCCCTCACCATGGGCAGGGACACTTTCCACTGTCCCAGGTTGCTCCAAGCCCCATCCAACCTGGCCTTGGTCACTCCCAGGGATCAGGGGCAGCCACAGCTTCTCTGGGCACCCTGTGCCAGGGCCTCACCACCCTCACAGGGAAGAATTCCTTCCCAATTCCCCATCTCATCCAGCTTTCTTTCAATTTAAAGCCATTAGGAGTTTGCTGTTAGTGGAAAACACTCTGGCTCATGTCCAGTAATGATGGATTTAACGCCACAAAGTCGAGTTCAGGCCGAGCCCACTTGGAGATCCGCAGAAGTCTAACATTTCCAGTGATGTTTCCACTCTCTCAGCACCGTCTGTGCTGGGATGGAACTGGAGGAGAAGGGGGACCTTGTCTCTTGTCAGCCCCCCAGCTGGAGCAGGGCAAGATCTGGGTCACCCAGGGCTCCCACATCAGCTGAGCCCAGGTGAGCCCTGGGAGGGCTCAGGTGAGGTTGGGATGGGTCCAGGGGAGTGATGCCATCCCATCCCTGCTCTCAGGCAAGGAAAGCGGGAGGAGAGATCCTGGTTCTCAGTCCTGGAGCTGGAACTACAGCTGCTCACAATCCCAGAGCTCCCCATTCCTTATCCCATATCCCACCATCCTATACCCCACCATCCCATATTCCACTACCCAAGTACTACCAGCCCATCGCTCCTTATTCCTTATCCCACCATCCCACATCCCACCATCCTGTACCCCACCATCCCATATCCCACCATCCCATAGGTCCCATCCCACTCTGGGTCTGTCCCACTGCCCCAGCACAGATGAGAGCTGCCTCTGCCAGTTCCCCCCACTGCAGGACAGGGAGGCACCGACAGCCCACCAAAACCAGAGCTGGAGCATGGAGCAAATTTCACCTTCCCAGAAACATTCCTAGGAACTTTTCCTCTTGCTCTGGCTGTACCAAGCAGTGAGCAGTGAGTGCTCCTCTCCAAAAGCTTCACAAATGATTTTGGGCAGCTAAGCCAGGCCTGGATTTGGGATGTGGCTGTGCCATCCCAGCTGTCTGCATACAGATTTAAACCTGATCCCTGTGGAACAGCAGCAGCTCCTGCACTGCCTGTGGACAAAAGTCCTGATTATTCCCTCTTCCCAACAAAGCCCCTGTGTCCAAAGGCTTCCAGGCATTGTGCTCCCTGTTCGCTCTGGAATAGCTGCACATGGATGCTGACACTGCAAACTCTTCCCTCCGTGAACACAAGCTGTGTTCACACCAAGCTGTGACCAACATTTCAGCACTGTGTCTAGCCAGGACAGAGATAGGGACAGGGAGAGTGATGGGAATGTCTGTCCTGCCAGCTCCTGCCTTCCTTCCATTTGGGGAGAGAAGAGAAATCCAGGATGGAGAATCATGGGGTCACGGAATGGTGTGGGATGAAAAGGACCCTAAAGCCCATCCATGAAAAGCACCCTAAAGCCCATGGGATGGGGTAGGGTCACCTTCCATACACTGGGTTGCTCCAATCCTTCAGCACTTCCAGAAATTATATCTGGGAAGGAAAGGAAATCCTGGGAAATCTTGGCCCAGACAGGTCAGTGTTGAACACAGGCCCCTTCAGAGGGATTCTGTGGATCCTGTTTTCCATGGCTCTGCAGGATCATCGTGTCCTGATGGACCCTGCAAAGTTCTGGCTGCTTTTAGGCAGGAGGGGAAGGAGCAAAGTGAGGAGGTTGCAGAGAGCTGCAGCCAGAGGAAACATTGGATGATTCCTCACACGGATCCTACTGCCTGGGGTGGCAGTGACGTCGGGAAGGGCCATTAGGGACAGATTTGTGTTTCTGCCCTTGCCATGGACAAAAGCCCCGCGGAGCAGCCCCTGACCCCCAAAGCCCGGCCCAGCCACATAACCCGAGCTCGGAGTTAATCACTTCCAATCCCGGCCTAAGGAAGCGGCAATTAAAGAGCTCGTTAATGGCAGAAAGAGCTCCTGTGTTGCCCTGACACATTCAGCTCCCGAGCTGCTCCAGCACCTGCCTGTGGAGCAAGGAGAGGCTTAGGGACCGGCTCTGTCAGTGGGGTGCAGCATCCCTGGGCTCTGTTAGTGGGATACAGCACCCCTGGGATCTGTCCGTGCAGCATCCCTGGGCTCTATTTGGATGCAGCCTCCCTGGGCTCTGTCAGTGGGATGCAGCATCCCTGCCCCACAGTGCAGCATCCCCAGTGGAATGTGGGCTCCTCCCTGCCACTGGCCACGCCATCCGATCCTGCAGGATGAGGACAGGACAGCTCTGCCAGCAGCAGCCCCCCAGGGCATTCCCAACTTTTCCTTCTGAGCCTGTTCATCCCCTGGGCCGTGCCTCCAAGCCCATGGCAGCCGGGATGCCGAGGAGGAAAGGGAACGCGTGGAGGCAGAGCTCTGGGAAGGGATCCGGGAGCGCTGGGGGAGGAATTCCTCCCTGCGATGGATGAGGGTTTTAGATGCAGATCATCGCGGGAGCTCCAACATCCACAGCTCCGGCTGCGGTTTGGAGCGGCGCCCTGAGGAGCTGCAGCATTAACACCCACAGCCCCTTCCCGCCTGGAATGCCTGCCCATCCGCACGGCTCCCTGCAAGGAGGCACAAGGGCCTTCCCAGCTGCGGGGAGCTGCCCCGGATAAACACCCGACAGCTGGAGCAGAGAGAAATGGAGCTGCTTCTCCAACTGCCAGCACGAGCCAATCCATCACGCTGGTCCTGGCACCTCTCCTCGGAAGGGAATCAAAGGGCTCCTTAGTGAGAAGGGATGGAATGACAGGTAGAAAGGCCAGAGGATAAATCCTGCTGCCTACTGGGACTGTTAAATATTAGGAGAGATTAGTGTCTGACAGGGGAGAGTAGGGCAGCAGCTCTGCTAAACAGCCAGAGAAATGCGTGGAATTCCGGCTCCTTTGTCAGTGGCAACTGCACAACACTCGGGGTGGAATAAAAGGAAGGAGAAAAAATACCTTTCCCTGATTTAGATTAAGGAAGGAGCTCGGGCAGGAGCCTGGATCTCACCCAGCCCTTCCTGGGGCAGCACAGGAAAGGGGGAGCTGGGAAAGGTTTGGAGCCAGAGCATCCCCTTCCAATCCTGCTCCTGCACAGCCCCAGCCTCAGGCACAGCCCCTCCCCTGGCTGGGTAGGTGTGACAGAGGGTGAAGGGAGGTGATGGAGTCACCATGGAAGTGTCCAAACCCTCCTGGATGTGGCAGACATGGGCCAGTGTTGGCCTGGGCAGTGCTGGGGGAACAGTTGGACTTGGTGGGCTCAGAGGGTTTTTCCAGCCTAAATCACAATTCCATGATTTTCCTTTCCCCATCTGGGCAGCAGAGCTGGGTGTAGGGAGGGGTGTGCTGGAGAAGGAGGGTCTGGCTGGGATCAGCAGGTCAATCCAACTCAGGCAGATTATCCCAAATGATAGTTCCCATTTCCTTGCTAAGGCAATCCTAAAGTGCTTTGCTCTGCCCAGCAAAGGCTGTGATGGGGCTTAAAATATTAAAAAATTGGCCAATTTTCATAGTTTCCATGTCTGGCATGTCAGGGCTTATTAACCAGGAGAAAAGCCTCTGTGTCAGGGACAGGTGAGAGGGAGTGCAGGGCTGCCCATGGATCTGTGGCCAGGCAGGGATGAGCTCCGTGGGGAGCAGAGGGACTCCCACCCTACACAAGTGCAGAGTCCTGGGCTGAGGCAGGACACAGACAAGAGGGGCCAGACTGTCAAACCCAGCTCCATCCTAAACTGAAATTCCGAAATTTGTCAGCCTCCCATCTTGAACCAGTTAAGTTTCCTCCCTCAATTACCCAGCTGTAAAGTTATTTTATAAACTCCCTCATCTGATGATTGGGAGAAACCTCCTTCAGCTTTCAACTGACATTTGCTCACGACAGGTTTCTACCAATTCATGCTTGCGCCAACAGTGTCCTTCCAGAGTTCCTTGCATTCCTGGGTGTTTCCTCTTCCATGTCTTTCCAGGAGAGCAATCAGAACCATCTCAGCCTCTGATTTCTCTCCAGACTACACAAGCACAACTTTTCCAGGGCCACTCATCCTGTCTATGCCCACTAAACCACATTTGCTCTTCTATTTGGGAAAAAAAAATCCACAGAGGACTTGCGTTAGCCTACAGAAATTTCATCCCAGCTCCTTATTTGCAATAAAAAAATCCCAAATCCGTTGACCTAAACACTCTTTTTTATGCAGAAATCCATTACATCCACTGTCCTCTCCACATGTATCCAGTGTAGGATGGGAGCTGAGTAGATCAGCCAGAAGGCAGAGTTTGGGTCCAGTAAGATCACAGGGCTGAGCTCGGATTTAGCCCATCCACCCTGGAGAAACCAGGACCACCAGAAGGAAAACTCTCTTGGAAAGTGAAGAGAGGCAGGGAGAGCTGGGGGTGCTCACCTGGAGATGACAAGGATCCAGGGAGAGCTCAGAGCCCTTGCAGGGCCTAAAGGGGCTCCAGGAGTGCTGGAGAGGGACTGGGGACAAGGGATGGAGTGACAGGACACAGGGAATGGCTCCCACTGCCAGAGGGCAGGGATGGATGGGATATTGGGAAGGAGAGGGTGGAGAGGCCCTGGCACAGGGTACCCAGAGAAGCCGTGGCTGCTCCTGGATCCCTGGGAGTGCCCAAGGCCAGGTCAGTGTCCCTCCCCAGTCCCTGAGCCATCAGGAGCTGCTGCAGGAAAGCTGCACAAAGCCCGGCTGCATCCCAGCCCAGTCCCAGCAAGGATGAGCTTTGGGACTGGGATTTCTCCTTGCTCACCGAGCCCTGAGCACGGCCATCCACACACAAAGAGCAGCTTTTCCAAGCCCTCCATGGCTGGGTCCCAGCGAGGGAGCAGGTAAAGCAAACCCTGCCAGCAGCAGCCCCGAGCTGGCACTGCCCCATCCCCGCCCCTGGCACCGCCAACCTTATCTTTGGATGCAAAACCAGGGGAAAATTGAGTGCTTGAAAGAGGACGGGCTCTCCTGGGTCAAATTAGTCATTCCTCGTTAGAAAAGCCCCGCTGGTTTCTTTGTTTCTCTCGCTCTCCAACGGACCCAGATAAATACATTTGTAATTCTCCGGGTCCCGCTGAATAGGAGACTGGCAAGGTGAGAATATTAAAGCTGCAGATTATCAAGTGCTTCCCAGGAACTGAGATTCCAGCAGAGGAAGGATGGGGAGGAAGGCAGAGTGGGGAGAAGATGGGGAAGAGAGTGGGGGAGGCTGGGGAAGGAGGAAGAGGAGGATGAAGGGGGGAAATGCCAGCAGAGGGAATGCTGGGGAAAGCGGAGAGGGGAGAAGGCTCTGGAGGAGAGGAGAAGGGGGAGAGCAGGACTGCGGGGAGGTTTGGCAGCTGCTGAGTGTGCTGCATTTCAATATTTAATGACTCCAAAATACAGCCATTAACATGTCAGAGGCAGAGGGAAATGGCCCGGCTTTTCCCGAGCCCTGATGGCTTTGAAGAACAAATGCCATCTAAAAGGGAGGCTTTTAAAGCGTTTTGGCCGGGCCTGCTGCGGGCCCCCTCCCTTCAGGGCAGCGCTTCCCTCCGGGAATTCCGAGGGTTGCATCCATTTGGTTTGGCTGGCATTGTCCATTTTATTTTCCCCTCAGCCTCGCTGGGATCTTCCCGTTCTCAGCACAGCCCTGTGAAATCAGGAGCGTTCTGCTCTCTGCTCCCAACATCCCCCGGCAAACGGATTTGCATCAGGTGCAGACAGTGACAAACTTGGAGCTGTTTTTCCCAATTTCAGCTGCTCCATTTCCCTCCTGCCGCGGTGATTCGCCTTGCTGCTCGCTCTGCCTTCTCTCCAGGTGTTCTTTGTCTTCTCATCCTCTCGCTCTACCCTGGAGACACAGAGGGAGAAGCAAAGTAAAAAGGTCAAGGGAAGGATTGAATGGTTCATCCCTGGGAGTGTCCAAGGCCAGGTTGGAACATGGGGATAGGGGAAGGTGTCCCTACCCATGGCAGGGGGGGAGATGGGGTTTAAGGTCCCTCCCAAGCCAAACCATTTCCATGTCACCACTGCTACTGGCACAGCAGGGCCATGTGCCAGCTCCAGGCCATCTTCCCATGCAAAATAAATGCAAAAATAAGTGACAACCTGACAAGTATAATAAGGAAGGAGGTGGCTGTGCCAACCCTGTGGACAAGGTTCAAGTCACTCCCATTAAGCTCATTAGGCTGAAGAAGTTGTGTGTGGAAGTGGGGATGAAATAGCTCTGGTTTGGATGGGGAAGTGGCTGGATCCTACAATCCAAACAATCTCCATGAATGCTGAGATAGGGACAAGAGCATCAGAAAAGAGCCCTGTACCCATGCAAGGCATAACACCCATATCCTCCAGGTGCTGCCCATCCAGAGCCATGTCTCTGCTGTCCTGTGAGCAGAGCCACTCTGTCCCCAAGGGCTGCTGGCTCCAACCCCAATGTCCCAGTCCCTAGGCATTCTGCAGGTCCCCACAATCTGGGCTCAGCATTCCCCAGCCAGACTCACCCAGGAAATCCCATCCACAGCAGCAATCCATGGTCCAGGTGGGATCAGGGAATGAGCCCCTCTCACAGGGCAGAAGGGAGCACTTCCACTCCCTTCCTTCCCACCAGCAGCTTTGTGTCGCCCCTGTGCTGAGCCGACATTTTCTGATCCAGCTGGAGCCTCGCAGCAACTTCCGAGGGCTGTTCTCACAGCGTCCCTGCCCTGCTAAAACACAGCACTGAAAGGAGACTTGGGAGAGAAACTTCCTGGCTGGAGAGCCCTTCGCATCCTCAGTGACCTCCAGGCTTCCAGAAAGCCGAGGGGTCTCTGAGGGAACCCACCGCCGGTCCCTGGCAGGCCGCAGACGGATGGATAATGGGATCTTTGCACCTCAGAGAGGATTTCATCACTCAGCCTTAGCCCAAATCCATATTCATCATCTATGGATTTCTTTTTAATGGATAAAATGTCTTCTTTTGAAAGAGCAGCCCCACTGCTGATGGCACAAACAGCTGTGTAGGGAAATCGCGTCAGAACGAACCCAGGCAATCTCCCCTCCCCGAGCTTCCAGGGAATCTAACAGCTTTTGACTTCCAAAATAACCCTGAACGCAGAGGAATTTCAAAGAGGAGACAGAAAACCTCCCCCGTCTGCTCAACCACATCAGCCGGGCAGCCTTCCCACGCCTCTTCCCAGCCTTCCTGCCCCTCTTCCACGGGTCAGGCTCAGGCACTTCATCGCCATCCCTCTGGAGAAGGTGGGATGGATGCTCCTGTGCCGGGAAGGGAGAGCTGCTCCTCTCCCCCAGCACTTGACTCCAAGTCAGCCTTCCCAAGTTCACCCCAGAGCAGGAATTTCTGCATCCTCCCGCCACCATCGCTGGCAAACCCTTATTGAGCTTGACATGTGTTGTTCTATTCCTGATGGATCCTGGCCACTGGAATATCCATCTGAAAATCAAATAAAATAGCCAAGCCCCCTGCGTGCTGCATATTTTATGGGCTGCTCCCTGACTTCCATTGTTTCCCATTGTTTAGACTATTAGTCAGAACAATTTGTCATCCTACCCCTGCTGCCTGCTGGGATTCTGGGATTCGGCGTGTTCAGGAGATGGAGCCCGTGCTCCTGCCACGCTGGGCTTCAGGACAGCCCATAGCCCCTCACACTGTGGGGCTGGAGCACGAAATCTAGAGTGGGGCTCACTCCCCCATCCCCAAAAACTTGCAGGCTGAGAAAAACAAACGGTGTGAACTCCAGGGCAGGAGGTGAGGGAGGAGGAGGTTGAGGGCTGCTGGCAGAGCTGGCTTGGAGAGGCACTGCTGGAGCAGGGAGAGGGTTTTCCTGGGGCTGCCAAGCTCCTGGTGCTGCAGGAGCTCCTGTCAGCTCCATTTCTCACTCCCCTCCCGGGCGGGGAGCCCAGAGAGCAGGAGGCAGGAGCTCAGCCCAGGGAAAGGAGCTTCTGTTCCCAATCCTGCTCCGATCCCTTCAGGAGCTCCTGGTGTTATAAACACCTCCGTGGGACCTGGGGATTGCTCTGCCTGCTGGGGTTTGTCTGCCCTGGCTGCTCCATGGTGGGGTCAGGAGGGGAAGGGAGCAGCAGCAGGGAGCTGGAGCCTGCAAATCACGAGGATGGGCTGTCCTGTCCTGCTCCCATCCCCTCCTGAGGAGCCAAGGGATGATTTCCACACTTCCACCACTCCCAGAGGAGGCACTGGGAGTCCCCACTGCTGAGAGCTGCTCACCAGGACAGCGAAGAGAGAGCTGCTCTACCCAAGGCCAGCTCTCCACTCTCTGCTGTCCCAGGGCTGTCTCCAGCCACCCCAACTCCACGTGGCTGCTGGACCCTCCAATCTCCACCTCTCCCTGTTCTCCCAGCCAGGCTGAGCAGCCAGGAGCAGAACTCACAGCTGCTTCTCATCCAGGCACCGAAACCTCCTCCCAGATTTTTATTGCCCTTTTTGGCACTCATTGCTGCCTCAGCTCTGCCCATCACGATGGCACCTGGCAGCCAGAGGTGTTTGACAGAACCTGACACTGCTGGCCCTCACCTTTGCCTGCCCACATATCCCAGCTGCTCTGGGAGTGCCCCCTTCATCCCTGGGAAGCAGCTGGGGTTGCCTCATCCCTGGAAGTGTTCCAGGCAAATTGTTCCAGGCAACCTGGGACAGTGGAAGGTGTCCCTGCCAATGGCAGAGGATGGAACTGGATGGGCTTTGAAGTCCCTTCCAGCCCATACCATCCTGGATTCTGGGTTTCTATGGAAAGGAGTGGCAGGGACAGCCAGGGCACTGCTTCCCAGATAAGTCAAGAAGGGAGAAGATCCTCCTCATCATGTTCTACCCAAACATCCATGACTTGCTATGGGGCCAGCAGGTTCTTGGACTTGGGAAGAGCCTGGGGAACTCCAAGTGGCTGAAAAGTTGGGATTTTGATCTACCCCAGTGCCTTGGAAGATGCCACAGAGTCAGTGGGGCTGTGAGGATCTGCCTTCATTCCCAAACATCCATCTTCCAACAAAAACAGGCTGTCCAGTTCAAGCCCTTCCTTTCAGCAGCGCTGGCCTCCCGCTGTCACCCCTTCCTTATATCCAGGCTGCTCCTCAAACCCAAGGCCAGCATCCCTTGGAGCTCCATCCTGGAGCACGCTGGAAATTCAGGCCTTGCCTGGGAGGGAGAGCAAATTCCCATAAAAGCTCTGAATGGAAACAGAAGTGCCTGTTTTTAGGGAAAAAAGGAGAAGAAAGGAAGGGAGGGAGGAACCTGGAACCTGCCTTCCCATCCATGCCCAGAGATGTGTCCCTACACAGCAGGGGGACAGGTGGGACAGGGCCATGTCCCCATGGGCTCCTCTCCAGGGGTGGCCACGCTCCAGCCAGGCGCCCACTGCTCTGGCACAGCTCCCCCGCGGCAGGGAAGGGGTTAACTCCCAGCAGCTGCTCCCCAGATGCCGGTTCTGGAATTCACATTTGTGTAATAATAAACCTCGGGGAAAGCGCTGCTGCTGCTGCTGCTGGGGGGCGGCTCTGTCCCCCCTCGCTCGGAGCCAGCGTGCGGCTGCCAATGGGCGGCTGGAGAGGGGTGGCAGCCCCAGGTGCTGCGGGATGCGGGATCCTCCCGCCGGACTCCCAGCGAGATGAACTGGGGGCCGCCAGCGGAGCTTTGCACAGCGCTTCCCTTCCCTTCCCATCCCATCCCATCCCATCCCATCCCATCCCATCCCATCCCATCCCATCCCATCCCATCCCTCCTGCCGCTCACCGCGTCCCCCGGGACCCCGGAGGGGGCACAGCCCGGCGGGTCCCCCCGAGCGGGGCGGGGCAGGGCTGCTGGGGTGTAATTGGTTTCAGGAGAGAGGGGTGAGGAGAGACGGACATAAATTTCCTTGAGAGGTTTTCTCCCTAATGGCTCCCATCGCCCGGCAGGGCAGCACACCTGCTTCCAATAGCGGCCCCGGCTCCTGCCGCGGCTGCGGGAGAGGGGCTGGGCTTCCATAGCCTCTGCTGGCCACGGGCATCCCGCTGCAGCAGGGACTGGCCTTTGTCCGGCCTTCCGAAGGGATGGCAGTGGCTTTGAACCCCGTGCTTTCCCCTTTCCTGGGGTGTACGGGTTTTCTCTTTTCCTGGGGTGTCCAGGTTTCCCCTCCCCTGGGGTGTCCATGTTTCTCCTTTCCTGGGTGTCCAGGCTTTCCCCTTTCCTGAAGGGTCCAGGTTTCCTCTTTCCCGAGGTTTCCATGTTTCCCGTTTCCTGGGGTTTCCAGGTTTCCCCTTTTTGTGGATGTCCAGGTTTCCCCTTTCCTGGAATGTCCAGATTTCCCCTTTCCTGGGGTGTCCATGTTTCCCCTTCCTGAGGTTTCCAGGCTTTCCCCTTTCCTGGAGTGTCCGGGTTTCTCCTTTCCTGGGGATCCGTTTTTCCCCTTTCCTGGGGTTTCCAGGTTTTCTCCTTTCCTGGGGTTTCTGGGTTTTCCCCTTTCCGGGGAGGGGTCCAGGTTCTCCCTTTCCTGAGGTTTCCAGGCTTTCCTCTTTCCTGAGGTTTCCATGTTTCCCTTTCCTGGAGTTTCCGGGTTTTCCCCTTTCCTGAGGTGTCCGGGTTTCTCCTTTCCTGGGGATGTCCAGGTTCTCCCTTTCCTGAGGTTTCCAGGTTTCCCCTTTCCTGGATGTTCTCCATGAGCTCCTGCCCACCTGCACGGCCCAGCCCAGCCCGGTTCGTCCCAGGAGGATGCTCCGGAGCTGCACGGCCGGATCCGAACAGGTCACGGACCTCGAGAGGAGGCGGGAGGAAGACTCCAAACGCTGCCGCCCCCGGAGCATCTCCGGCTTCACGCTCCCAGCTCTGACCCCACAAAGGCTCAGGAGTGATGTGGAGGGCTGGACAGGGATCAGAGGTTTAGCTGCGAGCGGGGGCAGCGGCAGGAAGAGTTCGGGGGGTCCGGATTGAGCTGCTCTGTCGCTCCATTTGGAATGAAACCCTAAACCGGGTCAGTTTCCAGGCGAGCATTCCTGCTTTATTCTGCTGCCGGTGCTGCGTTCCGCACGGCAGGACAGGAGGTGGCACAGGGGCAGGAAAGCTCTGCTGACCCGGGCTGGCTCCGTGCTGAGGGACACCCCCAAGGGCCGTAGGACAGAGGGGTTCCAGCTCAATCCCTGCCTCAGACCCTCCCCAAATCCTCCAGCACCGCGTCCTCTCTGAGACGAGGAGGATGCAGGAAGGGGCAGGTGGATTTCACACCTTACCCTTTGCCAGGGGGATGGGGGGTCCTGTCCCCACCCGGGGTCCCCTGCAGGATGAATGTCAGCTGTGACATCCCTGCTGGAGTGTCCCTGTGACACGGGTGGATCCACCTGCTCCAGAGCATTTCTGATCCCCTAGCACAGGCGGGGGTGGTGTGACAGCAGGGAGTTCATCCCTTTCCCTCTCCCCGGGACAGCCTCACGTATTCCTGCTGTTTGGCAGCGCTGTCCCAGCCCACCCCGATGGAGAGGAGTGTCCAGAAGCAGCTGGGAAGAGCGGTGGGAGTAGGAGAGCCTTTGACACATGAGGAGCCCGAGCGCAGGACAGCGGGGGCAGTTGCACTTTTGGTGCAGGAGCCCTGCCTCTCCAGGAGGGTGGCCATGGAAAACATCCTGCTTTCCTTCCCAAAGAGCTGCGAGGGATCAAAGATCCCTGTCTGTGGCCAGCTGGCACCTGCTTCCCTCTGGAAAGGGGAACATCTTCCTGGCAACAACTACAGAGGATCTCAAGTCACCAACGATGGGAAGCGCTCTCCTTGTGGGCAGCTTGTGCAGCTCCACAAGCTTTTCCAGAGAGGTGCAATGCAAGAATCTCCAAGAGGGATTATTTCTCAACCTGTCCTGTCTGAGGGATTTCTGTGTGTCCCTGGGAATTCACCCCATCCCGGCTGCAGTCAGCCCAGCATTGTGGCTCTACCTGTGTGTCCACCACTGGAGGGCTCCAGGATTGCTCCAGGAAAGCACACGGAGCCAGGAAAGGGCAGGAGGTAATCCAGGTAATCCATACCTGAATCCAGGTCTGTTCCTACACCAGAACTCACTCACTGTCCATGTGTCTGGATCCACACCTGAATCCACACCCAAATCCACACCTGACCCCACACCTGGGCAGGTGCTGGTGCACACCTGGCCAGGAGCAGCTCCAGGGGGAAATGGCCCTGGTGGTGACCCCACAGAGTTCTGGGGCTGCTGCCATCACTGCTGGGTGAGGGGGTTTCTCCACCAGAAGAATAAAAAATTAAAGCAAAGCAACCCAGCCTCCAAATTTATCTCCAAAGGCCTCGTTATGACCATTTTATTTGCTGGCTCCAGGCCAGGAGCTCGCTGGCCAAAGCTCCTTGATTTTTCCCTCCAGCGTGCCGGGGGGAGCAGCCTGGCTGGGGTCCCGAGCTCAGGATCCGAGGAGCCTGGTTTGCCTTTGGAAAGCTCCGTTAATTGACATGAGAAAATAATCCCAGGCTCTTTCTCTCTGGAGCAGGGAAGGTTCTCCTCACAGCACGGCTTGAAAAGGAGCGCGGCTTTTGGGGGACTGCAAATGCATCCGTCAAAATAACATTCCCTGGGCCAAAGCTCTTCCCTGGGGCAAGGCCATCTGCTTCCAAAGGCTCTGGAGGAGCCTGTGGCTGCTGATTTCACACTGGATGTGTGGAGTGGCTCCAGCCCCTCAGCTCTGTGTCCCTTTCTGCTCCCCTTCCTGCCCCTGCTGCCACCCTGCCTCCTGTCCCCCGAGGGTGCAGGATGCCACTGTCCCTGCTCCCTGTCTCTGATGCAGCTCCATGGTGAGCATCCCTTGGGAAGATTCCCAGGAAACATTCCGGCATGCACCAAGACCTCCATGGAAATCCACAGCTGAAAGCAGGAGCAAGGATCCAGTGGGGATTTGGGATGTGCTGAAAGATTGTGGCACAGTATCTATGGATCTGCAATCCATAGTGGATTTGGATTGACAGAACACAGGGAATGGTTTCCCCTGCCAGAGGGTAGGATTGGATGGAATACTGGGAGGAAATTCTTCCCTGTGAGGGTAGTGAGGGTTGGGATGGAATTCCCAGAGCAGCTCTGGCTGCCCCATCCCTGGAAGTGTCCCAGGTTGGGTTGGACAGGGCTTGGAGCAACCTGGGATAGTGGAAGGTGTCCCTGCCCATGGCAAGGGTAGAATGGAATGGGCATGAAGGTCCCTTCCAGCCCAAACAATTCCAGGATTTTCTGATCGCGTTGCAGAGGCAGAACTGGATCAGGGAGCCCCTCCAGCACTGGAGAAAAGCACAGGGCTCTGCCATCATCTCGGGGAGCTGGGAATTTCCAGCAGCAGTAAAATTGGCTTTTCCATTTGTATAAACTCCCCTGAAGTGGTGCCAAAAGCAGAGAGGATGAGACAGGAATGGCAAATGGAGCAGAGGCCGGATTGATTATCGAGGATTCATTCCCTGAGGTTCCTGAGGTTTGCCAGAGACACAGCTCTCTTTGCACAGGGCTGGCATTTTAACACTCACAAAATCAGCTATTAATAGTTAATGGCCAATTTAATAATTAATCAGTGTTTAACAAACGGGGGTGGAGGAGCCGCCTGTCTGCCACCAAAGTGGAATAATAAAGAGAAAAACTTTACAGTGACAGTGTCCAAGTGGGATTTTGGCTTTCTTTTGTTACTGTGAGGGTGGGGATGCCCTGGCACAGGGTGACCAGAGAGGTTCTGGATTCCCTATCCCTGGAAGTGTCCAAGGTCAGATTGGATGGGGCTTGGAGCAGCCTGGGATAGTGGAAGGTGCCCCTGACATGGCAGGGGTGGCACTGGATGGGCTTTGAGGTCCTCCCAATCCCAACCATTCCATTTGGAATCCAACTGTGGCATTCTGCGGTGGTGTGGTGACCATGGGCACCCCCTGGGCTCATCCCTGGGCTGCTCTGAGAACTCTCCTGACCTTGTCAGGTTCTGCCAAAAGTGAGACACCCCCCCCAGTTCCTCCAAGCTTCTGTCCCCAGGAGCACTGGAGCCAGGACACACTTCCAACCCCAAGCCTGTGCTGATCCTCTGAGATCCTTTATGACCACAAACAGACCCAGTAAGAAATTGCCCCAGATTTGTGTCAAATGGGCACTAATCATCCCCTAAATCCTGTTATTTGTGGGGGTGATGTGGGAGAAGCTGAGTCATTGTTCAGGTGCCACAGCGGGCCACCACCAGTGGGGACCCCAAAGTGCAGGGAGTGCCCAGGCTTTATGTGGAGCATTTGGAGCAGCAGAGACTGTCCATCCCAAATCCCAGCCTTGTCTGGGTCATCACCCTGGGACTGATGGCTGAGGAGGTCCTGGCAGGGGCACAGCAGTGTCAGGTCCTGGCAGGGGCACAGCACCAGCCCCTCCACCACGGAGGGGCTGCGAGCCAGCCCTGGGCATTTGTAAAATAAAGGCTGATTATTAACAGTACTTGAGATGTTCATGTTCCGTCTCCCTCGGGAGGCTCATTCCGTGCTGATTATCATATTTTTAAAATGTAATGAATTTATGGAGATAATTCAATCCCACTGACGAGGGATGTGCCTCACTCCTGCCACGAGGAAAGCTGCTGCGTGTGTGAAAATGGAAATTGCTGCGGCACTTTCCATGGCTTTTGCCTGTCCTCCCCTTCCAAAGGATCCCAAAATGCTTTGCAGGCTCTATCTGCTGGTGGGATCAACCAGAAGCTCATCCCTCCCCAGGAACGTCCTCACCTCTGGGCTGCAACACAGAAACTCTTTTACTAGAAGCAGAAACGTAATCAGATTAATTAAGTAAGTACAATTCTGAAGCAAGAAAGTCAATTAAAGGAATCATAAGTCAATATGGAAATAGAAGGAGCTGGCTTTGAAGCAGGATTAGAGATAGCGAGGCTGGAGAGCGGCGCTCCTTCAAACAGCTCCAAGAGTGGATTCTCTATGGTGTGCAGGCTCAGAGACAGCTCTGGGAGCAGGGCTGGGTGCCTATGGAAGGATGGGTCCAAGAGTGCAATAAATGTGTGCCAAATGTGTGCCAAATGTGCGCCAAAAGTGGGCTAAGCGTGTGCCAAATGTGTGCCAAGTGTGTGCCAAGTATGAACCAATTTTGTGCCAAATGCATGCCAAGTGTCCACCAAGCATGAACTAATTATGTCCCAAATATGTGCCAAGTGTGTGCTGTGGGTGTGTCAAGTGTGCACCAAGTACGAACCAAATGTGTGCCAAATATGTGTTGTGTGCCAAGTGTGCACCAAGTATAAATCAAATGTGCACCAAGTATGTGCCAAGTGTGCACTAAGTATGAAACAATTGTGTGCCAAGTGTGCACCAAGCATGAACCAGGTGTGTGCCCATCATGTACCAATTGTCACCAAACGTGTCCCACGAGTGCTCCAAGTGCTCACCAAGAGTGCCCCAAGCCCCACGAGCACACAAAGGATGGATGGAGTGTGTACCAAATGTGCACTGGTTGCACACCAATTACACACTGATTACACACCAATTACACACTAATTACACACTCATTACACCCCAATTGCACACCAAGCATGTGCCAGGTACTGACCAAGCATGTACCAGGCATGTACCAAGTGCACACTGAGCATGTCCCAAAGTGTCCCCCAGGTGTGCCCAAGCGCCCCCAGGCCTTGCCAGCCCCTCTCCAGGCCATGTCCCCAGTGTCACTGGTGCCTGAGGCCACCCAGGGGTGTCTGTGCTCCCTCCATACACCCACACAACCCTGGCACCAACCCCTCCGTGTGCCTGTGTCACCATGTGTCTCACCCATGGAGGAGCAGGGCTGTCCCCTTGCTCCCTCAACTCTGTGGATCCTCCCTGATCCCCAGCTCTGGGCATCCTTTGCTTTTCCACCACATTTCCTTTCCCTCCTTCCTTTCTTTCTCCCAGCAAAACTTCCCCACCACGGGTGTCTTCCTGCCCCCATAAATCTCCTGCCAGGGCTGAAATGGTGGCATTGAAGAAGGATCTTTTTTTGTGCAAATTTCAATAAATGCCACTGGAACAACATGGGAAATGATCCTGAAAATGCAGGAGCAGAAAGGAGAGAAAGAAATGGCAGCCAAGGGGGAAAGAGAGGGAAACGCTGGGATTTGAGGCTGCCAAACAATGCATTTAAATAATTCAATTTGCAAAAGCAGGGAAGAAAAAGAAGAGAAAAGAAAAGGGGAGGAAAAAACCCAACTTGTGTAGCAAGCCCATAAATAACCTTGGAGAGTGGGAGGCTGGGAATGCAGGATGGGGTGAGCCTTCTTCTCTTTGCATGAGTCTCCATTATAATGCCAGGAAAAAACACGTATTTTGATAGATTCATCTGTAATTTCACTTTTAATTCCTCAAAGCGTCCCAGAGCCACAACCATGTTGCCTTCCCAGCCTGAGCTCTGGGATCTCTCCCCTCTTTGGATGCTCTATGCAAGGTTCCCAGGAGAACTGGAGGCTGAGGGCATCTGGAGCCCTTCCATTGCATGGGCAGATCCCTCTGGAGTGACTGGAGCCCTGTCAGCCTCCTGGAACAAGGGGAATTTTGTGGAAGTGGAGGCATCCTTAGAAAGCTGCAGCTCCCGTGGGCTGGGGACACAGCTCTGAGGTGTGTGGGAATCTCATCCCCCTTGGAAGAAATGCTTCCCCCAGAACTGATGGACTTTTGGCTCAGCTCCTGTTCTTGCCCTGTGGTGATGGTGGCTGACAGCTGGGGGTGTCTCTGGGAATAAGGAATTTAGATTTGCCAATGCCTCTGGGAAAAAGCTGTCCCTCCTGCCAAGACCTGGCTATAAATCCCTGCTTTTGTCAGAGGTGTTGGGAAAAAATGGATCAAAATATTGGTCCCTCATCACCTTTTACTGGCGAGGGCAGAACTGGTCCTGCACCAGCTCAATCCTCTAGGGAGGAAAACAAAGATCATGGAATCTCCCAAGCTGGAAGAGATCCACAGAGATCATCCAGTCCAACCCCTGGCCCTGCCCAGGGCACCCCAACAATCCCCCCCTGTACCTGGGAGTGTTGCCCAAGTGCTCCTGCAGCCTTGGGGTGGTGACCATTCCCTGCGGAGCTGGATGCCAAAGTCTCAAGTGGAAAACCACGCAGGACACCTGGACAGCCACCTCCTGTCCCCATGCACTCTGTCACACCGAGCCTTAGCCCAGCACATCACACACAAAATTCCCAGAGCCCTTTAAATAGGTGACACTGGGTCATGGATTTGAGAAACACTAAAGTGGGAGGGAATGTTTAATTATCTGGTTAATGATGCTGGGAATCTTCATCTCCAGAGGAAGGCAGGGTTTGGCAGCTCCTCTCTGCAGCCACTCCAGCCCTGCATGGGTTTGTCTTAATCATGGGATTTTGGGTCTGCTTTTGTTCCCATTCCCACTCCGATGGATTCCTCACCATGTCCTTGGGAGCTCAGGGATGTCTGTGGGTCTCACAGGTCCCTGAGAGCCAAACCTGTGTCCCATGGGTGCCCAGGAGCTGAACATGTGTTCATGGATCTCTGGGAGTTGAACACAGCCCGACTGTGGCAGGGTGTCCCCCTGAGCAGATGCTGGGCTCAGATGCCAGGTTCTAGGGGCTGGGGAGAGCCTGTTCCTGGGGAGGACAAAGTGTCATTTCCTGATTTATCCCTGGCTGCAGTGAGGCTGCAAAGTCCTTTCTGGAGGTTGATGGGGAGGGCAGAGGGATTAACCAACCAACAGCTGTAGTGCCCTCATCCCAAAATACTCCCTGAAAGGGGATCCTGCTCCTACAGCCCAGCTCGGTGCAGATCTCCCAGTTTATTGTTCTTTTTTAAAGTGCCTGTGCTGAGAAATGTCCCTTGGCTCTGCTGAGGGGACAGAACATCCTGATTTAGGTCCCCAGTGTCGGGCAGAGAAGGGGCGCTGCCCATCCCTCAATTCCTGCTGGTCCAGCTTGGATGGGTACCTGGCACTGATCCCAAGTGGAGCTGGAATTGTGATGGGAGGGAAGGGCTGAGGTGGAGGGTGGGACCTCCCCATGCTCAGAGGGGCTGTGGGTGGGGCAGAGCCCTGTTCCCACCACAGGGATTGGGCTTGCAGCATTCCCAGCACATTCCAGTGTCACCTTTCCAAGCCCTTCCACCCATTGCCCCTGGGTTTGCTGTGGGGTCAGAGCCTGGCTGGTCCCACCCAACACAGCCCAGTGACCCCATAGCTGAATTTGGGGAGTGCCAGGCATCTTCCCCACAAAGAACAAGGGTCCCAGTGGATGGGGCTCAGAGCCCAGCCCCAGCCAGACACCTCTGGACACTTTCCTGACTCCAGGAGGGTTTCACAGCAATGGAAGTGAAGGAGAAGAGACAACCCCTGTCACACTGTCCTACCAAACCCAGGTCAAGGTGTACCACCACAGCCTGACCTTTAAGGGCACAGCCTGGAGTTTGGTCTCCAGTGAGTCTGGAGTGAGTCTGGAGTCAGATTTCAGCACATGTTCTGGGCTCCAAATGTTAATATCTGTCTTTTCTTCCCTCCTTATTTCCTCCTGGGATCCTCAGGCTCTGGAGCAGGTCCCTGTCACTGAAAGGTGAGGTGTGGAAGGTGGGATGAGCAACTGGGGTTCTGCAGGAAGGTCCTTCCCCACAGCCACACAGGAGGATCAGCTTTGTAGGGAGAAGAAAACAGAGACATCCCTGAGCTTTCTGTGCACTTTTCTCACGCTTAGGAGAGTGAGCCTGGACTTGCTTTTCTTCCAAACCCCTCCAACACTTGGATTTCAGGGTTAATCACTGCTTTTCCTTCAGCAGCAGCAGCATTACTAAGGTCCCTCATGAGGAATGTTACAGCCCTGCTCTCCTGGGAGCATGTCTGGAATATCAAACCCTGGTGGCTGCTCCTGGTTAGGGTGACCACAGCCTGGACTGGTGGCTCTGGGGCAGCCTGGGAGCAGATGGGAATGCCATGGGAATGTCAGCTGGGCTGGGCCAGGCTGGATGGGACATGACTCCAGTTCTCCTGGAGCATCTGGCCTGCAGTTGGCAGACACAACACTCAACAACTTTCCTGGAGCTGAGGAAAGAAAAACGACGGAGTAAAAAATAGTCCTTATCCCCCGGGAGTCTTGTTCATTAAAAGACAACGTAGTTTATGGCTCACACGTCCTTCCCTCACCGCTCTCCCCCGAGCAGGACTCAGCCAGACAATAACTGAGGCTCCAGGAGCCCTCCACAGCATCTCTGGAGCCATAACTCAGCCTCTGTCAGCGGCTCCGTCAGTCCCACCCCGGGACCACCCCAAGTGCAGGATCCCCCCAGCCTCCCCTGCCTGCTGACCCTGTCCCACCGCAGCCTGGGGAATATGAGCTCACTGATTAGAAATCAATGGGACTTCAGCTCACACCTGAGCCTGCTGCAAGGGAGGCTGCTCCCTACCCTGCCTGGCCTCTCCGTGCCCGCTCAGCAGATTCCAGCACACGGAGCTGCTGAGGAGGTGACCCCGAGAAAAATTCCTGCTTGTGAAAGCAAAGCCCCCAACCCCCAGGGATGACATCTTTCCAAGTCTCCCCAGTGGGTCACGATCTGCTGAGCCCCAAAGGCCCCCAGACCCTGCAGGGATGGGCTGGTCCATCCTCAGGGGTTTTTCAGGGACTTTTCAGGGACAAGGAATTGGACAGGACCAGGGAGGAAGACCTCTGTCACACTGTACAAAGGTGCAGGGTGCTGTTGGCAGTCCAGAAGGTGGGAATGCACAGCCTGGTGTGGGTGACATCCTGGGGAGGTGACAACAGCCACCAGCTCAGCACCATCACCCTGCTCCACTCTCTCTTAATGGATGCTCCTCCAATCCCCAGCAATGCTGCTGGAAGAAGCAGGGAGCAGATCCATCCTCCCCAAACCCCTCCTCCTCCTCCTGACACGCTGGAAACTCGCCTGTTCCAACCCCAGTGTTATTGCTGAGCTCTGGGAAGACCAAAACCATTCTGTGCTCACCTCATGCACCTTTGGACACCTCCTGCCTTCTCCTCCATCCTGCAGCTTGGGGGCCAAGCTGGAACATCCAGGCTAAACCCGGACCCTCCACAGGCTTTTCCCCACCTCTGCATGGACCAAGAAGGCTCCCAACAGCTCGTTCCCACCTCCCAGCTCTGATTTTTCAGCACCATCTTCATGTTTCCTGCTCAGAGGTGGCACCTGCCCTCCAGATCCAGCATGTGAAGAGGCTGCCTGATCCTGGACTTCCTCCAAACCAACTGGATTTGCATTCCAGGCTGAGGATGTGCCAATTGTCTTTCCAACAGATCCTCCCAGAACTCTCCCAGCTGGCCAGTTCGTTCCTGTGCCTGGTAGCAGGAACACTCAGGAGCTGCTGCAAACCCTTCTTTAAATACGTTTTGAATGTTTCTGTTGCATCTCACTCACATCCCAGAGCCGGGCTGGGAAATCTAAAATACATCTGAAAACCCGAGCCATGATCATTACTGAACGTTAGAGAGCATCACTGGAGGATTAAATCCATATTTCTGTGTGGAAACAGAGGCTGGATGCCCAGCACGAGGCTGCACCACACACATGCAGAGCTGCTCACTGAGGACATGTCCGGCTCCCATCCCACCAGTTTGGGTTTCTGCTGCTCAGAAGGATCCCAAAGTGCTTTTTCCCAGTGTGTGCAGCCACTACTTCCCCACAGAAATGTGGATTTCTGCTCCCAGACTGGGCGGCTCCACCAGACAGGACAGGGAGGCAGAGTGGGAGAAGTTTCTGGAATCAGCCACATCCCTCGGCTCGGTTCCCAATCCCTTTAGGTACTGGAAGGCTTCTGGAAGGTTCTCCACATAAACACCCATGTTCTGGCTTATGAATTTATCCTGTGGCTTCCCAGAGTTTGCTCCAAAAGGTCAGTCCCTGTTATTCTGTGTCCAAGGGAGCAGCCTTAGAGCCTTTGGGGATTCCCTCTGGGATCACCCCTGGTTCTTGCTGATCTCTCTCCCCTTCCTGACTCTGCTTCCATCTCACCTTTGCTCAAGAAGCTGATTTAGTCCGGTTGGTCTACCTGGAGAAGGGAGGATGCAGGGAGAACTTAGAGATCCTTCCAGTGCCTCAAGGGGCTCCAAAAGAGCTGGAGAGAATCTTGGGACAAGGGATGGCGGGACAGGACACAGGGAATGGCTTCCCACTGCCAGAGGGCAGGGTTAGATGGGATATTGGGAAGGCATTCCTGTCTGTGAGAGTGAAGAGGGGGTGGGATGGCATTCCCAGAGCAGCTGTGGCTGCCCCATCCCAGGGCCAGGTAAGACAGGGCTTGGGGCAGCCTGGGATAGTGGAAGGTGTCCCTGCCCATGGCAGGGAGTGGGACTGGATGATTTTGAAGGTCCCTTCTAACCCAACCCATCCTGGGATTCTATAATTCCATGGAACATGCATTTGAGAAGCCCCTCAGAGCCTTCACCCTCTGCTTTGCTGGGTTTGCTGGTTCCCTCCCACCCCTGCAGCCAGGCAGAGCCTTCCCAGCGCCAGCCTCAATCCCCCACGTGATTAGTGCTCATATTTAACACTGCAGATAATCATAAATACAGGGAGAACCTGCATTAGTTCCACCCAGGGCCCTGCAAACCCCTGGAATTAGGGAGTTAATGCCAGACTGGAGTGCGCCACTATTATTTCCCCGTTCTCCAAATCCTCCCTCTCTGATGGATGCACTCCAGGGAATCTCTGGAGTGTCTCTGCAAGACACTTCCGTGGTAATTTGACTGTGAGGGTTTTGCTTCTGTGCTCCCGAACAATTGGAGCAGAATCAGCATTTCCCTTGATCCTGGGAACCTTTGATAGCAGAGCTGCTGCAGCCCTGCACGACCCTGGTGTTTTACACCCCCCCAGGGGGAGATCCCAGACCCTGTCACCTGAGGACATCACTGACAGAGGGGACACTGGGATCTGTCACCAGAGTCCCTTCACATGGCAGGAATCCAATCTCCAGGGAGTTAAAACAAGGTACAGAGTGAGGCTGGGCCAGAGTCAGTGGTTGGGAGCTCATCCTGGCTTTTCTCTGAGCAGGAATGTGGAATCACAGAATGCCAGGATGGTTTGGGTGGGAAGGGATCTATAAAACCAGTGCCACCCCTGCCATGGGCAAGGACAACTTCCACTGTCCCAGGGTGCTCCAAGCCTCGTCCAACCTGGCCTTGGACACTGCCAGGGATCCAGGGGCAGCCACAGCTTCTCTGGGCACCTCACCACCCTCTTAGTCAGGAATTCCTTCCCAATATCCCACTTAACCCTGCTCTCTGGCAGTGGAAAGCCATTCCCTGTACCCTGACACTCCATCCTCTGTGCACAGTCTCTCTTGGAGCACTGGAAGGGGTTCTAAGTTCTCCAGCCTGAACATTCCCAGCTCTCCCCTCCTTGAGGTGACCCAACAGTCCATTCCAGGTGGGCACTTCAGTGTTTCCCTACAGAGCTGGTTTGGGGGTGGGAATCCAAACCCACCTCCCCATTTCTCCATTTTCCCATTCTTGGGACAGCAACAAATCCATTCCATAGAGGAAGAAGCTGAGGGAGGACAACAAGGGAGCTCACAAATCCCTCATTTCCCTGTGTGAGGGTGTGCTGGGAGCCCTGGACTCCCTGGAGTCCTTTAAGGTTAATAAATTAGCTTTTCTCACAAAGGCAAGATTATCCTTTGGGATTTATCCCCACAGGGTTTTGCAGCAGCACAGCTACAGACAGGCTCCAATAGGTGCTAGAAGTCCATTCTGGGCTGGGAAATGTTCCAGCCTGGCTGTTCCCTCTGCCTGGGAAGCCTTGGATCAGAAGGTGAGAGAGCAAAGCTCACCCCGTCCTGCCGGATTCCTCATCTGTGCATCTCCAAACTGGCCCTTGGGATGTGGCAGAAATGGGGGTGGCAAAGGACCCTCATGGCCTGACCCAGCAACAGCATTTTCCTGCCTTTTTATCCTGGAAAAAGAAAAACCAAGGCACAGCATGTGGAATTGTCCCTCAGCACATCAGAGCTGGATCCCAGCCACCCAGCAGGTGACAAAGAGGGAACACGTGTGGCATTGTCTTTATTGCCCAGTGCTCCCAGCCCTCAATACTGGGTGGAACTGGGACAGCACAGCACAGCCTAGCCCAACCCAGCCTGGCAGATCCAGCCTGGCAGGTGCAGGAGAAGCAGCAGCTCCGGGGCTATTTCAGTCCAAGCAAGAGCTGCAAAACCCATGGAAAAACAGAAATCCCTGACAGCCAGATACAAACCTTGCCTTTCCCCAGGCTGTTTGAAATCCAGGGTCCATGCCTGGGGTTGGTGCTGTCACTCACCCCTTCCCACACCCTTGGCACCCTGCAGCAGCCCCGCTGTGCCCAGCATTCCCTGTCCATGCCAGGCACAGCAGCAGTGGCACCGAGTGCCCCTCAGTCCCAGGCTGTCGGAGCCGGTCTCCAAAGCTGTCAGGGAATCTGAGAAATCCAAGTGTAAAATCAGCAGGTTTTGTGGGACAGCGGGCACAGACTGTCCATATGTTCCCCACACACATCACCAGTCAGCTGGGAAATGCTCCCAGCTCCCAGCCTCTCATTTTGCCGCTTCTCCCGGTTGGATTTGTCAGGGAGATGTTGCTGCCAGCCCCAGACCTCAGGAAAGGCTCAGCTCTGTGTGTCCCAGATGGACTTTCCTCCTGGCTGGGCTTTGATCAAGGGAAGGAAGCAGCAGGGTGGTGGATATTGCCTCAAAACGTGGCAGTGGAAGCGTTTGGAAGCTTTTGTCTGGGTGGGCTCCAGTAGCTGCACTCCTGCCTCCCTCCTGCCACAGGTTTCTGCCCTGGAGGACACACCAGGGACCAGCTGCACCCCAAAAGTTCTGCAGGGGCTCATCTTGAGTCCTGGCTTCACTCCAGGAGGGACAGCTCAGGTTATTCCCAAGCCATTCCTTCCCCTGATTGAATCCCCAGCATCGCTTTCAGGTTTGGGCTTTCCATCAGATGTGGGGTGCAGGGATCCACTGGGGTTTGGGGTGCAGGGATACACTGGGGTATTGGGGTGCAGGGATACACTGAGTTTTGGGGTGCAGGGATACACAAGGGTTTTGGGTACAGGGATCCACTGGGGCTTTGGGGTTCAGAAATCCACTGAGTTTTGGGGTGCAGGGATACACTGAGTTTTGAGATGCAGGAGGATGAGGGGACGGAGGTTCTGAGTCTGGTGGGAGCAGGAGTTGAGAACCAGCCACGCTTCCAGCACTTCTGGGAAGCACAGATTCCCAGTAACTCTTTTTTAGGTTTTTTTTCCTCTCATCCCTGCCAGGCAGGAAGGAAAATGAAAGGATGATGGGTAGGAGTCTGCCAGAAAAAAAGACATCAAAACCACAGATCTTCTCCAGTGTTCCTCTGTTCAGGGGGAGCTGAACCAATGTGACTCTTCTTCACTCTGCTCATGCTTCCATTGGGAGCAGCAGAGGATGGAATTGTTCAGCCCAGTGGTTTTACCTCTGGGATTCCTCATCTGTGTTACCAGCCTGGCTTTGTCTGTGGGATATGAATTAAGGGTGTCCTGGAGAACCCTGTTAATCCCCAAAGCTGGAGGGAAAGCTCATCCTTCACTGGTGAACCCACCCAGAGGCAGCTGTGCTGATACCCAGGGGGTGAAAAAGCAAAAAGGGATGGAAAAATAAGGGAACCTAAACCTTGGCACTCAGATTCAGAGCAACTCCTGCAGTTTGGGAGGAGTTATTGGAGGAGATGCTTGGGCTTGCTGGCTGAACCAAGGGCATGGCATGAGGAGCAGCAGAGCCAGGGAGCTGAGCCCAGCTTTGCAAGGGAGAATTGATTCCTGGAGCACCACAAAGTTTGGTTTAAAATTCTCAGGAGCCCGAGTGAAGGCTGGAGCTGGTTATTTATCAATCCCTTCCAAGGAGAGCCCTGCCCAGCTGCTGCCAGCCATGTCCTGGCAGTGGGGACACCAGTGAGAGACCCTGTGGCATGAGGACAGCCCAGGGCTGGCACCCTGACCGCTGCACAGGGGAGCCATCCCTCGTCCTGGAAGGAGGCCCAGGGAGCTTTGGGATGCAGCCACATCTCTGCATGGATGCAGGCTGGCTGCTGGCAGGAGCTGTGCTGGGCTGGGCAGCGCTGGCACTGCCAGCTCCGAGCTGGCACCTGCTGAAGGCCGGGGAGAGCCGGCGCCTTTGAAACGGAATGAACAGAAAATCAGCCGGAACCTGGAGTCTCCACAGGGGAACGTGGCCAGGAAAACAACAAAAACAAGGGAGAGATGAGAGTGGAAAAGGCTTCAACAGCTTAATTTGCCGTTGTGACACCGCTGCGTGGCTCGGGAGAGCAGGAGCAGAACGCAGCCTCCGGCTCTGCCGTGCAGGTCGAGGGAAATTTCAGGGCATATCTCAGAGGGAGAAAAACAATTTATAGGATGAAATAACTGGAAAAACTGAGACAGAGAAAATAAAATCCTGAGAGTGATCCCAAAGGCTTCGAGTTTATTGGGCTGATAAGGGTCCCAAATTCCTCCAGCCTTTTTGAGGGATGTGGCAGCCCAGGGCCAAGGATGTGTGGCCCATGCCACGTGTCTTGTGCCAAGGCTGTGTGTCCTGTGCCATGTGTCCCATGATGTGCCATGTGCCCCGTGGCATGCCATGCCATGGGTCCTGTGCTGTGCCATGTGTCCCATGCCATGCCATGTGGCCTGTGCTGTACCATGACTTTGTGCTCCTTCCCATCTCCCAACACCAAGCACGTTCAGCTTCACTCCATGCCCACCTCAGAGCCCCAGGCAGCCAGACAGAGCTGGGAAAAGAGGCAGGAGACAGGAAATCCCCTTGGCACTATGCACAGGACTGGGCACAGATGCCCTCACTCCCCTGTGCCACATGTGTCCCAATGGCGACAGCAATTCCTCACCTACAGATGCCAGCGCTGTCGAGTTCCCCCACTCCCATCTCCACTGCCACATTCCAGCTCATTAATTCCCATCCAGAGGCTCTGGAGGACCTGAGGGACTTGGGGATGATTTTTCTTCCCGGTTTTCAAGGCTGAGCTCGAGTGAGAAGAACCACGCGCAGGCCTCGGCCTCCCTGCACTGACCCCGCTGCTTTGGGCCCTGATTCTCAAAGAATGTTCCCAATTTGTCACTGGCCCCTGTCATCCTCCAGCCAGGACCCTCTTGAAGGGACGGGAAGCAGAGCCAAAGCAAACACGGCACGTGGGATCAACCCCAGGAATGCCAGAGGTGCCCCCACAGCCCCTCAGTGCTGGGCCCATCTCTCCTCCCTGACAGGGCAGCTCCAAGCAGCCCTGGGAGACAAATATCCCTGAAAATAACCCCTAAAATTAATTCTTCCATGTTGGCACCTCCAGAATTAATGAGATCACGTCTTCAGCTCTAATTGGACAAACGGAAATGCTCTTTTCCACAGGGTGCTGGGCTCTGGTAAGGAGTCATTAATCAGTGGGAGTGGGGAGTGCCAGAGCCTTGTGAGTCCCACCAGGACACGTCCTGGCGCCCCTGGAATTGGGACCCCCCTGGTGTTAGTGGCTGCCAGCCCACCCCACAACCCCACAGGGGCATGGCCTCATCCAGGGAGAGCAGGAGGAGATGGAACCCCAGACTGGGACAGGCCTTGGAGACCCCTGGGAAAGGGCTGGGATGGGGGAGCAGGGAGGTGCTGGCAGCAGCCACAGGCTGATCCCTCCTCACAGGGATCCCAGGGATAATCCCCCTCCTGCCCCATTGCTTAGTCTAAAGCGGGGATGGATTTGAATCCCAGGACTTGCATGACTGGTAAATTTTTATGTATATTTTGTGGAGAGGAATCTGTGGAGAGCCCATGGAAGGCCTGGAATGCTGCTGGGCCACCTGAATCTGTCATTCGTCTCCTCTCTCCAGTCACCTGGCAATTGTGGGTACACTGGGAGGAGTTGTACATGAGATTTGTGCCCATCATCCCACTATCCCACAATCCCACCATCCCACTCCCCACCCACAGCACCACGTGCCCTCTACCTGCATGATTCCTCCACCCACCAGCCCACACCAGACTCCCCCAGACCCCATCCCATTCTCACCAAGGCCCCCCCAGTCCCCTCCCTCCCCTGGACCAGGAGCATTAATTGGATCCTGCCATCCCATCTGGAGCTGATCAGCTCCGGCCGCCTCAGGATGTCACTGATGGAAACTCCAATGTTTCATTTCCAGGGGCTTCTGTCACTACCCACCAGGAGAAGCGATAACCAGGGGGTGACCCCCTGTCACCCCACAAGAGCAGCTCTCCCAGGACATCTGGGATGCCCAGAGATTCCCAGGTGAACCTTGTAAGCCCCTGTCATTGGGGCTGCAGTGTTAATCCGGCTCCTAAAGCCTTTGGGATTTGGAACATCACAATCTTGACCCCCAGTGCCCCTCGTGCTCCCTCCTCCCCCAGTCTGGGATTCATCCTCACTTTTTTTGGGTGCACACACAGCTCTGAAGGATCCTGAGGATCATGGAGATTCAAAGGCAGCATTCTGGGAGTCAAACATAAATTCTGCTTTTATTAAGCAGAGTAAATGTCAGGGGTGAAACAAAGCAGAGGAAGACAGAGAGAAGAGGAGGATTTCATGGATTTCATTCCAGCTTCCCTTTCCTTTTGCTCCTGCTCCCAGCTCTGGCTGCCTGCAGCTGTTTATTTAAAAGTCCGGTAGGAAGAGCTCAGCTTGTGCCTGCTCTCCACAGGGATTTTCTGCACCATTGCCACAAAGAACAGCAGAGAGTCATGGAATCCCAGGATGGTTTGGGTGGGAAGAGACCTTCAAGATCATATCATTCCCCTGCCATGGGGCAGGGACACTTTGCCCTATTCCAGGTTGTTCCAAGCCTCATGCAGCCTGACCTTGGACTCCTCCAATACCCAGTGCCAGTTTGTCTGGAGGCTGAAAGCCTCAGTCACTGCTCAGGATGGACTGGCAGTGCCTTGGATGCCCATCCAAGAGGATTCCCTGCAGCTCCTGCCTGCTTCACTGCATCCAGAACATTCCCTGGCAGACAGGAGGCCTTGGCACTGCCCAGCAGACCAGGCAAAGCCACCAGGTAAAGGCTGTGGTGGTGACAGAATCTCTCCCAGCTTCCAGGAATTTCTGGACAGGAGGGAATGATGGCAGGAGCAGCAGGATGCCCCTGTGGGGATGGAGATCTGATTCCATCCTCGGCATCCCAGGTCTGGGGCACCAGGGAAGAGCCAGGTCCTGGTTCAAAGGCCAAACCCCCCCAGGTGAGCTGGGAATTTTCCCTTAACTTGACGAGACAGCCCCACATTTGTGTCACATTCCCGCCTGCTTTAATTGCTCCAGCACGGCTGCTTTTCCACGGAGCCCGGAGCCAGTGCAGGCCTCACAGATTCCCCAGGAATGACATGCCTGAACAGGACACCCTGCAGCTCCCAGCACTCCCATGGCTCCATTCCTGTCCCTCTGGAGCACAGGGATGTCCAAACCCAGGGCTGAGAGCAGCGGAGCTGCTGGAGCACCGGTGTTACCACATTTCCCAATGAACAAAACCAGAAGAATGGGAGTTTCCAGGCAATGTTTTCCCTCCTTCCAGGTTTAATTCTTCTTGTTGGAGATGTTTTATCCACACACGGCAGCAGCAGCAGCAGCAGGGAAATGGCTGAACAAAGAGGCTCCTTTTCTCACTCCCTGTTATCTGTGAGTCTCAGGAATGCGGCTGGATTGGAGCCCCAGGAATCACTGAATGCCTCAGGTGAAGAGTTGGCTGGGCTCAGGAGCTGGGGGAGCACTCAGGACACATTAAACCAAAGGCACTCTGCTCAGCTCCTTCCGATAGCAGAGATTTTTCTCCTCCTGTGCTCAGGAGAAGGGGGTTTTTCCAGGCATCAAGGTTGTTGATCCCTGGGTGCCCTGGGGTTGATTTTTGGGTTGTCACTTGGGCAGTGACACCTTCCACTGGGTCAGTTTGATCCAAGTCCTGTCCAACCTGGCCTTGAGCATTCCCAGAATGGCAATTCCATCTCCAATCCTTGCCGCAGCTCCTGCCCCCCAGGTCCAGGTGTTGCACTGCACGGATCCATGAGGCACCAGCCAAAAACCTTCCAAGCTTGTCGTTGTGGGAAATTTTTCCTCAAAATCCTTCCTCGGGAAATGCTGTGTAAGCCCAAAAGCCAGCTCCACACCAGGGCTGTGCTTTAGGGAATCTCAGTGGATGAGGCTGAGAGGGTCCATCCTGCTGGCAGGGGACGCCACTCTGGGTGGCTCCTCCTGGAGAATAAGGTCCAAATTCTTTTCAAGAGAGAGGATGGATCCAACCCCAAAATAAAACCAAAGGAAAATGAGTTGTTTTTCCTTTAGTGTTATGTCTAAACCATCCATGTTGAGGATACCACATGGTTGGTGAGCTCTGTGGTGTCAGGAATGTCACGGAGGGGATGGATGGGCTGAGCAGGCACAGGCACCTCAGAGACCATCCCATTCCATGGGCAGGGACACCTCCCATACCCCAGGCTGCCCCAAGCCCTGTCCAACCTGGCCTTGGCCATGTTCAGAGATGAGGAGTCCCCAGTGAAAGATCACAGCAAGGCCCTAAGGGAAGAAAAGGCTCCTTTGTGCCTCTGAATTCCCCCTCTCCTCCCTGTCCCCCCTCTCCCTGTGTCACCCTTGTAGAGCCTCCCCCAGTTATCCTGGTGATCCCAAAACTGCTGATCCCATGCATCCCAGCTGCTCCCCCCCCCTGGTGACAGGGAACACCACACTGCCCTCCCAGCCCAGCTGCAAAAGCTCCAGCCTGACAAACGTGTGCAGAAAGCATTTTGGACCAGGATCCATATCCAGACAGAGGAGGGGGAATGGAAAGACCTCTTGGCTGGAGATAAGGAGCCACAGGAAGCCTGTGAGCACAAAAAGCTGCGAGCCCCCAAAATTCCCGAGGGGAGAGCAGCGCCACAAAATAATTGCTGAAAGAATGCAGCTTGATTGCAGCCAGCAGGGAGAGCCTCCAATCCCGCCTGGAATGAAAGCCCGGGGTGATGGCTCCAGGGGAAGAGGAGTTATCAGCCTGGGAGCAGTGATTTATTCCATGGAGGGGATTAAGAGTCCAAAAGTTAATGGACCTAATGGAAAACAGGATGGCTGAGGGTTCCAGAGAGGGGGATGCGGGTGTGAGAGGGGCATGTGGAACTGGGAGGCAGTGCCAGGGAGCACCCAAAGGTCCTCAGTGCCCACCCAGGGCTTTCTGCACCCTCTTTCTGCACCCTTTCTCTGCACCCTTTGGGCTGGGAGAGGTAGCAAGGAGTCCTGCAGGGATGCAGCCAGGTAGGAAACATCTCCTGCAGTCAGGAGCTGCAGCTCTGAGCTCTCACTGGCATCAGCAGGAAGTGGCCACTGGGCAGCTTTCATGGAAACACAGAATTTGGGTGGAAGGGACCTTTCAAGGCCACCAGTCCAACCCCTGCCATGTGCAGAGACACCTTCTGCTATCCCAAACCCCATCCAAGCTGGCCTTGGACACTTCCAGGGATGGGGCAGCCGCAGCTTCCCTGGGAAACTTTTGGGAGAGAATCTGTGGACACCCCCATCTCTGCTCTGCTCTGCTCCTTCACCTCTCCACGGACTGGCAGCAAAGCCCAAATCCTGTGCCAGCTCATCCCACCGAGGCTGGGGAGCGCTGCCAGCCGTTCAGCCAACATTCCCGAGCTGCTCATCCCTCCCTCCTGCATTCATCCCTGCTCTCCTGCCAGGTGCCTCGCCAGGGAGGGAGGGGATCCTGTCACCCGCTAACAAAAATCCTGTGCAAATCACATTCCAATAAAAGCCCTGGTCATTTTTAGTGTTTATTGAAGTGGTTTCTCTTTAGTTCTTTTTCTTTTGGGCTCGTTGAGAATTTTGGAGCACAGCTGCCAAAACTGAAATGTTTGACCGGTCCCAGTGATGCTTCTGTTGGCCTCTTTCCCTTCCTTTCTCTCTCCCTGTGCTCCAAAGGCTCTGGCTCAGGCTCTGCTGTCTCCACATCACCTCAGCTCATTCTTCCCCCGCATCCTCTGCATCCCTCTGGCTCCTCTGGGCTCCTTGGCTGCCCCTGGTGCAGCCCCTGAGCATCACCTGCATGCTCAGGTGCTTCAGGATGTGAGGATTTTCCCCTTTGGATGCTTTCTCACACAAACCCATTTGTCCTGAGGGCATCTTCCTTAAAGTGCCACACCCAAAATGATATAAATTCTCTTTGCCCAGCCTCTCATTTCTCCTGTTCCTCCAGTGAGGGTAGAACAGGGACTGGGACCTCTTAGCCACCCAAGGTGAAGGAGAGGAGGATGTCCCACACTTGGGCACAGCTCCCAAGAAAGTAGCAGAGGGGATCAAGCAGCCAGGTTTTCCACAGGGAATGGTGGGACAGGTGTTCCAAACCTGAGCTACTCGGAGGAAAATGAGCAGGGAGGGCCAGGGAAGGAAGGAATTGTGGAGAAAAAAGCTGTTTCCCGCTTTCTGGGAAATACAGAATCCAAAATCCAAGACATGGTCACCTGGCTGGAGCATCAACTCAGGCAATGCCAAGAGGATCCAGAGTCCCCTTCTCCTGCCTCTTCCAGCACATTCTGTGATCCCTGGGGTCTCCTGGATAACCCTGTTGCTATCCTGCTCCCCGCTTCCCATCAGGACATTCCAGACAATGCTGGATCTGTCTTTTTGCCCATTTCACAGAGGACAAAACTGAGACTGGACCAAAAAAAATGTGCCCAGAGCCCTTTCCCTGAGCCTCCATCCCCATCCCTGGCCTATCCCTGTCTGTCCTTGTCCCTGTGCCACACTGGTCCCCTCAGGGATGCAGGGATGCAGGAGGATAGCGCATCCCACCACGCCCAGCCCGGCTCCTTCCCACTTCATTGTCAGCGTGTGCTGGATCCACACCCCGTCTGCTCCGCCGGAATTCGCGCCGGGAGCCGGGGCTGTTGCCGTGTTTAATCCGCTAATGGCATTAATTCCCGATTAAATTAACCAGCGCAAATATGCTGCCGGTTTGGTTGGGAAGGAGGGGGTTGTGCCTCTCCATCCCCCACCCTTTTATGCTGGAAAAGACACTGGAGCATTTGTTAGCGGAGAGAGGTGGGGGGGGGGGAAAAATCCCACAAAGAATCGCAGCATTTATGTAGATACAGAAAAAAAATAATAAATGGCAGATTATTTTTCAAAAAAAAAAAAAAAAAAAAACAAAGAAAACTCGCCTTTTTCTTGCAAACAAGCTGCCTTCCCTCTGGGAAGCGGCTTCCAGCGCTCAGCCCCAGCCTGCTGGGAAGACAAAAGGCTCTCTCGGCGGGGCAGCGGCCGGGAACGCCGGGATAAGGCCGGGACAACGCCGGGACAACGCCGGGAGCGCGGCGAGGCTGCTCGGCTGCAGCCCCCGGTGCTGCCCGAGCCCAGCTCACATTTCAAAGCTCTTGCTTTTTCCATTGAATGTCCTTTCCCCACTCTTTTTTTCTTTTTTTCTTTTTTCTTTTTTTTTTTTTTTTTTTTTTTTTTAATGCTTCCATGTATTCAAAGCAGAGTTATGATCAAAATCCGACGCAGGGCTGCAAGCGGGGGGTTGAGTTGCGTTTTGGCACAGATGGGGCTCATCCCTTCTGCAGGAGGCTCCTTGCCAAAAGACATCTTGGAGTGGAAGGAATTCAAAAAATCAGGGATTTTGCATATTATGGAGCTTTATTTGTCCCGTCGAGGGAGGTGAGAGGAAGCGTGAAGGGTTTGAGTGCAAAAAAAAATCTGGTGTGGGATTTACCTGTGACTGAGGCAGGTGAAAAGTGTTGGATGATGGATTCTTCCCAGTGAATGAAGAGACAAAGGGGAGTCTCTTCCCTGTCTGACACTTTGGGAGCAGCAGATTTTCAGGCAGGGGAGGTGAAGTAAAAAATCTGGTCTGGATCCGTGTGTTTGTTCCTTCCTGCTCCGATGAGAGCGTTTGTCCCTCCTCAGAGGGCTCTGCGCTGGCATTTGGGGTGAGGGTGATTTGGGGCAAGCACTAAAGGAAGCCTCCCGGTGGGAAACCCTTCCCTGCTGCTGGAATTGTTCGTTGGAGATCCCAGGTCACACTAAACCATCACCTACATTCCTCACCGCCTTCCAGAACATTTTGTCCTCCTGTTTATTGTCTTTGACTCCTTTATCTTCCCTTTTTGCTGCTCAAGCCCAGCACGAGCTGCATGTTCCAAAGGGATTTTTGGACGAGGTGTCCCAGCCCTGCAGGAGACGATCCCCTCACACCCCCATTCCTTTGATTTTCCAGGAAAAGGTTATGGAGGGCTGCCCGAACCCAAGGCCGTGAGCCTGCAGCGCTCAGGCAGAGAGGGAGGACAGGGATTCCTCGGTCACTGATTGAAACGATCCGATCCTAATCACATTTCCAAATGGGAGCTTTCAGAGGAAGCACAGACAAGCGCATCCTGATGATTTGTTAATGTCGCTCCGAGACTCAGTCCCTAATTAATGGATTCATGGAAAGCACACACGGAGCAGGTTGCAGATGCCACGCCAGGTGCCACGGGGTGATTTCATTCATTAGGAATTCCTGGTCAGTGTTCCCAAAGCTCTGCTGGCTCTGCCATCTGACTCAGCCCCATGTGCCATCGGTGGTGGGAGGTGTCAGAACGGGCTGGTTTCCTCTCCTTGCCCATCCCGGGCCCCTTGCTCCTTGTGCCAATGGTGTGGATCCAGCTGTCCCCAAACCCTGCATCCCAAACCATCACCTGCATCCCAAATTTCATCTCTAGAAGAGCAGAGCCTCCCTGCCAAATCCCCGCAGCTCAGGGCTCCAAGGCTGCTTACCTGCTCCTGCCCCAGGGAAAAGAATGGAAATCCAAGTGCACCTTACAGCAGGAATTCTCTGAACGGGACACACAAAAGGGGGAGTGTGACATTTCCTGCTCCTCGTGTCCCTGAGCAGCGTGTGGAGAGGGGACAGATGGTGAGAACTCAGAGCATCCCTGCTCCCATCCCGAGGTGATCCCTCCTGCTGTCACCTCCATCCCGTGTGGATTCAGGCCATCAGGGAGGGACCACCACAAAACTCTCTCCAAAGTCCTTCTGTGATAGCACCACCAAATGCCGGTTCCAAGGGCCCGAGGGAGGCTCGGGAAAGCTCATCCCAGTTGCAGCATTCATTGGATAACCTTTTCATGGGGATTTTCTTGCAGTTCTGTGTTAAAAGCATGGCTTGGGACATGGGAACAGAGGATCTGAATTCCTGGTTTGGGCAGCGGTCAAACTCATGAGGAATTTGGTTATCCTTGGGTGTCCAGACTGCTGGAATTTGATGGGAAAACCACCCCTGAGCCTGGTGAAAGTCTGTCACATCACCCCAGACTGCCCTGGGACAGACAGACAGACAGACAGACAGCGAGAATCATCCATGTGGGAACTGAAATACAGGGAATCCACTAGGGCAGGTCCCAGGCAAGGGAAGGTGAAGAAGAAAGGAGATAAGTGATCTGATAAGAGATCCCAGGCAATTCATTACTCCTGATAATTGTCCTTTGTCATGTGTATTCCTTCCTTGTTGTGTCTGTTATCGTGTGTTTTCCTCCTTTTTAAGTCCTTTATCACGTGTATTCCTCCTTTTTGTGTCCCTTATCAGGTGTATTCCTGCTTTTCCTTCCCTCTAAGTGTGTATTCCTCCTTTTTGTGCCCTTTATCCTAGTATTCCTTTCTTTTTTCCCCCGTCTTTCACGTCTTTCATGTGTGTTCCTCCCCTTCTTCGTAGGAAAAGGAATTCCAACCATTTGCAGCAGAGAGCACTGGATTGGTGTGCCCCGGATGAGGCAGCTCAGCGAGGACAGGGAAGCACAGGGAAAAGGTTTGGAAGAGGTTTGGGAGACACCTGTGCCATCCCTTCTCTTCCCAGAGCTGCTGCAAGCATGGGGAAGGAACCACAGAATAATTTGGGTTGGAAAGGACCTTTCAAAGCCATCTGTTCCAGACCCAGGTTGCTCCAAGCCCTGTCCAACTTGGCCTCCAGCACTTCCAGGGATGGGGATTCTATCTCAGGAAGGAAAAAGCAGGGAGAAGGAAAGGGGAGGTTTTTCGAGGGAAATCTTCCAAAAAACCTGCTCCCTGCCAGGACTCTGTGCATTCCAGCCTGGCTGTGCAATAAAAACAGGTTGGCAATATGCAAGTGGAAGGAGCTGCTCCAGTTCATGGGTGCTAAAGGCTTTGGGAATCTATTCCTGCTGAAGTGCCAGGGGATGTGGGCAGAGAGAGGGAACGCAGCCGTGGGAGCACATCCTGCATGCTTGAGTTCCCAGCTGGGATTAAATTCCCCAAGTCCTTTCCTGAAGACTTAATTTGGGTTCATCCAACCCACTTCACCCTCAGTTCATCCTGCAGGGAGGCAGGCAAGGATCTGAGTCCCGGGAATTCCATGGTATCTGGAATGGAAAGCCTGGGTGGCAAATGGCACAAGCAGAGCTGCTATTGGCTTTCATTTCCTGGAGAAAGAGAAATGGAGAAGAAACAAGGTGGTCATCCCAGAAACTCAGTTTGGGTTAGAAGAAACCTGGTTCTAAGCCCCTGCATGGTTCTAACCTTCCACATGACAGTGAGAAGAAGCAACAGCTTCAGGAAATGGCATTTTTGGCAGGTGCCAGCAATGTGTGAAACTTGAAGTGAGTTCCCAAAAACTCCAGAGCAAAAAGTGCCATGACACATGAGCTGGGGGTTTGTCCTCTTGCTGAGTCCATGGAATACAGGACAATTTAATTCCTGCTGTGATAAATAGGATTGGAGAGGGATATTGGAGGCATTTATTTCACGTGGCAGCAGATTCTGTAAAGATGCTTTGCTCAACATCCTGCTCCAGTCGGGCTCATCAGCACCTTCAATTAAGATCCTCCATGGATGAGGGGTCACTGCATGCACTCCCAAACCAGGAGCTGCAGGATATCTCTCTTGTTCTTTCCCATTCCCATTCCAGCCAAGGAGATCAGCTCCGTAAAACATTCATGAACAGCTTTAAGAGAATGAAAAATTAAACAACCTTTGCTCTAAGGTATGAAATATTTACCATGCTGCTCCAAGCTAATTGCAGACGAAAACGAGCAGAGCCAGGAGCAGCAGCTCCAGAATCCGATGGCTCCAGCCCAGCCTTGGGATGGATCCTCTGTCTGATGGACGGGGAGAGGGGTGGTGGGGTTAGAAACCACCATTCTTTGGGGTTTTCCTCTCCACAGAATCATTAATGTTGGAAAACACCTCCATGATCAAGTCCAAACTTTGAGCAAAGGTCACAGCTCCCAGGGATGGCAGGATTCCCAGGAGCACCACCAGAATCCCATGGCTTGGGCCTGGTTCCTCTGCCTGATGGGTGGGGAGAGCAGTGATGGGAAGATAAACCATCACTCTTTGGGGTTCTTCTCACCATAGAAAATCATCAATGTTGGATAACACCTTCAAGATTGAGTCTAACCTTTGAGCAAAGGTCACCATTCCCAGGGATGGAGGTTTCCTGGGAGCAGGGAATGCTGCCAGTCCAGTTCAGGATGATGGGCACTGCCACAGCAGAGTGTGCTCAGCGAATGTACCCCAACCTGAATTCTCATCCTGCTTCATCTCTTCTCCTCCTCATCCCTGTTGCATCCCTGAAAAGCCCTGATGGAAAATGGAGCTGGCTGAACCAGTCGGTGCAAATGATAGATGGTATAAATTAAGCCTCCAATTCTGATCGCTCTCATCATCGCAATTTCCTCCAGCTTTTTCTTGTTGTTGGGAAGTGTTTAAACACCCGGAGCGGGAGACTTGTCTGCCGGCTTTTTTCTTGGCTGATTGCAAACAGCTCGCTGAGGGTGCTCAGCGCTCCAGCTGTGTTTGAGCAGGAATCACGAGGGATGGGATCAGAGGCATGGAATCATCACCTGGTGCTGACGGAGCAGCCCCAATCCAGGCAGAGCCCAACACCAGCCCCCGTTCAGAGCAGGCACCACAAAATGCTTCCTTGGAGACAGGGAAAGAGCAAACACAAAAATGTTTGCCAAAAGCGAGTGGTACATGAGTGGGATGTGTCCAGAGATAAGGAATTGGCTTTTCCCACAATCCCTTTTCCTCCCAAAACCAGGCATGCCTGTCTCCACCAGCCCTCTGTCCCAGCAGATCCAAAAATCTCAGTTTTCATCACCAAGGATAAACCTCTTGGTCCTTTGGAGCATGAAAAGGTCATGTTGTTCCCTGGAGCTGCAGCGGGATCCGAGCGA
This sequence comes from Ammospiza nelsoni, assembly GCF_027579445.1. NCBI lineage: Eukaryota > Metazoa > Chordata > Aves > Passeriformes > Passerellidae > Ammospiza > Ammospiza nelsoni. The sequence goes on along the minus strand of NC_080647.1, from coordinate 5,680,842 downwards.
GCTGAACCACGGAGAAAGAGAGAAACAAAAAACAGGCGAGGAAAGGATCCCTTCCTTCCATTATTGTGGGATTTATCTTCCCAATATACAGAGAGTGTTGCCTGGCAACCCCAGCTTTCCCGACCTCTTCCATTTCCCCCCAGCACAGTCCAAACCACCCGATCCACACAGAGCCCTCTCCAGCACAATCGGATTTACAGGGGAGTCCTCTGGCAGCACAGGGATCATCTTTCCATCTCCAGCCCTTTCTGTCTTCTCCCAGGTGGGAAACACCTTCCAGAGCAGCTGATGGTTGGTCTGGAGGAAGGACCACCATGGATTCTCCCCTGGAGCATCTCCATGCTGGAGAACCTAGCTGTGAGGCTGAGCGTCTCCTGGAGCTCCCCAGCCAACCCCAAATGGCATCTGTGTCTTCAAACAAACCCATCCCATCCTAAAAACCCATGGACACTTACAGGAGAAGCCTTGACCCACTGATAGTCAGTGGATGTCCACTCAGAGCTGTTCCCAAAGGTCTCCAAGCACCTTCCAACACATCCATCCTTTGGTGGAAGACCCAGAGACAACTTTCAAGCAGAAGCCATTGATGGTGCATCCATGGCTGTTCATCCAGGCTCTTCCCTGCTTAAAGCTCCCCACAGCACTTGGCTGAGGTCCTCCAGGACATTTTCAGTGCTTTTCCAGAGCCGTGGAGAAGGGACAGGGACCCTTCCATCAACCCAGAGCATCCAGAGAGTCCTGAAATCGGTGGGTTTTCTTTTGTGGATTCATCCAGGATTTTCCACAATTGCAGCTGCTTCTTTTGCTTCCTCCCATCCTTCATTCCTGCCTTTCTATCCCTAAACTCCTTTCTGATTGCTCTCAGCTGCTGAGGAACATCTCTCTCCCAACTCAGAGGAGTCCCAGCAGGCACGATCCATGCTGAGACAAGATCCAGCCCAGGAACATTGAATGGGAATTGGGAAAAACTTAGAGGGAGAGAGAAACGAAAACTCCCCATCTTATCTGCAACTGCCCTAACTTTGAAACTCTCTTTTCAAATCCTTCACATCTCAGTGACACCCAGGGATGGGCTTGAATGGGATCTCCCCCCCAACCCGTGTCCCATTGCCCACCAAGCCCTCCTGGCCCTTTCCCGGTGTACCCGCCGTTGCCAGGGTTACTATCTGTGCAGCGGGATGGGAGCCGCTCCTGTTCCCCTGACAATAGCCGCTCCTGAAACTTTATTCCTGCCTGGGGACAGCATTAATCACTCACCATGGGCACGGAGCGGGGGGCTCTGCCACAGGGGGTCACCTTCCCACCCAGGGAGAGCCTGCACAAAACCGCTGAGGGTGTGGAAAGCTTTCCCACCACTGCCCCATCCTGGGATTTCAAACCAAGGACACAGCTGGGGTGGCAGTGGAAGGAACTGGATGCTCAATGTCACCCTCTGAGACCATGGTCCAGCCTGAGAACGTCGGGCAGAAATCATTTGGTAACTGCAAGGTCACACCAGCAATGCTGCAGTGCTGCTGGAGAGGCTCTGCCTTTCCCACCTTGGGAGAGGGGAAGTGAGATGAGGAAAAAGGGGAACGAGGAGGTTTCCAACCTCTGTTTTCCCAGGTAAACAGCTTCCAAAAGCCAAGCAGTGATTTGTGCACACTCCTGCAGCTGCACCTCTCGTGTTGGGTGGGAGCAGGAGAGGCATCGTGCTCCCAGTGCTCCCAGTGCGCCCCATGCTCCTCAGGCTCAGAATGGAATCATGGAATGGTTTGGGTTGGAAAGGACCATAAAGCTCATCCCGTCCCACCCTCTGCCATGGGCAAGGACACCTTCCACCAGACCAGGTTGCTCCAAGCCTCGTCCAACCTGTCCTTGGACACCTCCAGGGATGAGGCAGCCGCAGCTCCTCTGGGAATCCTGAGGCACCTCCCTGGCAGGGCAGAATTCCTTCCCAACCTCCCCTCTAAATTCCCTGTCAGTCTGAAATGCCTTTCACTTCAGGAGAGCTGCAGGTCTCTGCTTTTCCCTGCCCTTATTTTGGCTCCCGGCAAGGTGCAGACAGAGCCCTCGCACCCCTCGAACGCTGAGCTGGGAGGGGAAGGAAGCCGAGAGGAGCGGGCGTGGTGCTGGTGGAGACAAGGAGCTTGCACGGGCACTATGGAGACGGGCATTGTGTGCATTCCTGAATAGACCGGCAGGAAAAAAAAAAAAAAAAAAAAGAAAAAAAAAAAGACTTCAACAGTATCAGAGCCAGGATCCCGCCCGGCTCCGGCAGAGCCGAGCGACTGCTGCTGCTGCACTCGTGAACTTGAAGGGTGGGCTTTGGAAAGCAGGGAGAGAGGTGGGGAGGGAGGCAGGGAGGCAGAGAATTCAGGTGAAAAAAGGTTAAGTGCAGCCAGAGCTTGAAGTGAGGCAGAGTCGCCCATGAGAGCAAAGCAAACAGTTGAGCGCAGGGAAACCCGAGCCAAGGCCATTCACTGCACAAACCCCGAGACAGGCGAGCGCCCCCTCCCCTCCCGCTCCATGGGATCTGGCAAGGACAGTGCTGGCTCCGAGTTCATAAATTCTTCAGCAGAAAATACTTAGATACTTCATCAAGGGCTCCTCTGTTACTCCAGAACAAGTTTACATTATTAGAGGGAAAAAAAAAAAAAAAAAAAAAAGCAGAAAAAACAGCAACCCCCTCAACCAAACAAAAAGGGTCCTAAATAAAGAGATAAAGCAGCATGACAGGACAGCAGTAATGGCTTTCAGGTGTATGTTCTGCATAAGATTTCCAGGCAGTTGGTTTAGTTAATGGATTCCCTTAATCTTTCAGCTGTCAGGGTGCAATCTATAGTCTACTGTTTCTTCCACCCCGTATTTATAGGGACAAATTCAAACTTGTATAAACAGACAGGAGTATCTATTGTTGTGCAAGAGGAGGACACAAAGGCAGCTTGTCACTGATCCATCACAGCTGTCTGCGAGCCGAGCCGGGAGAAGCCGGCGGTGCAGCGCGGGGGAAACCAAACCGGGAGCCGGGAAGGATCCCGAGGTGTTGGGAGTGTGGGAACCGGGGATGTGGGCACGGCCCCCTCACCACCGAGGTTCAGCTGCTCCCGAGGCTCTTTGGGATGCCGAGAGTGTCAGCAAAGCCCGGCAGGTCTGGGGGAGAGAGGAGAACAGTAATTAAAAATGAGGGGCTGTCGCGGAGCTTGAGATTTCCAAGTCGGTTTGTAACCAAGTCGGGAAGGGGGAAGATGGGGAGAAAAGCGTGCTGAAAGGATGATGGAAATAAGATGTTCTTGGGCAGAGAACACGTCTGGGGAGCAGCAGCTCAGTTAAAATCTGTCTGTCCTGCTCCCTGATCAAAAATTCCTCGTGTTGGTGGAGTTGAGGGACATTTTTAATAATTGACAGGGTGAGAAGAGCCAGGAAGCTGCAATGGCTGGAGGTTGGCTGCCAGGGCAGCCTGGCTCCGATGGGAAGCACTTCCCATGCTTGGTTACCCCATTTTTGCCCCACTCCAATCCTCTGTCTCAGTCTCCCCAGGGTCAGTGCACATGGATGCGGCTCCTTGGGACCCCCAGAGCAGGAAAACATCCCCCAAAACCAGGGAGAGGGGACAGGGAGAAGATGAGGAACAGGACTAGACAAAAGGGTCCCCAAATCAGGGGGAGGACGTGGGTGAAGCCCTAATGGTGCCCAGGGGAAGGAGGGAGGGGAAGCTGCTGTGTCCCCACTGCCAGCAAATCCCAAGGGATGCAGGAGGCACAGCCAAGGGTGCAGAGAGCAGGAGAGGTGGTGAGGCCATGTCAGCACTTTGGGTCTTTAAAGACCTCTTTGGAAAAGTGAGTTTTCCCTTGGGTAACTCCAGCAAAGCTCTCCCAGCATCAGCAGAACACAAACAATCAACGACAATGCAAGAAGTCCCTGCTGTCCCCACTGAAGGGTCCTGCCCTGAGATGTTTATTGGGAAAGTGCAGAACAAGGGAAATTGGGACAAACTCCTCGTGCTGGCCTGGTTTGTGTACCCTTGGAAGCACTCATGGAAACCTCAACTGAAGGAGCTCTCCAATCTCATCCTTTGCCTGCTGCTTGTTTATTTAAATCCATCCTTTGCACAAGAGCCTCTCCTGCCTGCCCTTCTCCCTCCCCATCCTCCAAGGGCTCCTCAGGGATTTCTGCTGGGACTCATCCAGCCTGCTCCAGTTCCAACTGGGAAGATTCTCTTGCTGCTGCTGTCTCCCTGCTCTGCTGATGGAGCACCATTAGGAGCAGGATCCCCTGGCAGTGATGCTGGGAGGTCCCTGCAGGAGGTTTGAGGGGTCCCTGTCACAGCCTCAGAGCCCGGGACAGCCCCAGGGTCACCTCCCATTCGGTGTTCCTGGGCTTTTCATGGAATCAGGGAATTACAGAATCAGGGAATGGTTTGAGTTGGAAAGGACCCCCTGCCATGGCAAGGGACAACTTCCACTGTGTTTGGAAATTCCAGGGATGAGGAGGTTTTCAGGTGGCTCTGGAACTCTAGGTACAGATGGGCAGGAGGGAGCTAGAGCTGCTCCTGTCTTCTCTCCTGCTTCCCCTGCCCAGATCCCGCTTTCTGTCCCAGGAGCTCCCAGGGGAGTGTCCAAAACCACCACCATCCTCACAAACCTCCCTGGATGAGCAGAGCAGAATGGAAAAAGCACAGGGTGGCTTCATCCAGGTTCAGAGAGGGACAGCAGCAGGTCCCAGCAGTGAGTTCCACATCCCAGCACTCGCTGCCTGTCTGGGAGCATGGGAGACCAGGAGGGAGGAGCTGTGGATGGAGCTTGGAGCTCATCCTGGAGAGATGCAGGGATTCAAATAGATAATGAAATAGATATTTAAATAGATATTGAAAACATTCGAAGTGTGTTGAACAAGCAGGAGAGTGGCAGGGATGGCACAGGAGGGGAACAGGGGTGGCACTGGTGTGAGACAGCAGGAGGGATGAAGGGACAGGAGGAGAGATGGAGGGACAACGGGATGGTGGCACTGGCTTAGCACTGCCACCACTTCTGGGCCATAGGGACCATCCAGGGATGTTGCATGTCCCAGGATGGAGAGAGCAGCAGCCTGGAGGGACACAACCCCATGAGGCACAGAGTAGGAGAAGGAGGAGGAAGGGGAGAGGTTCATGGAACAAGAGGGAGGAAGCAACGGGGGGAAGGAAGGCAGGAAGGACGTCTCTGGTGCAATCATTCCACGTATCCAGTTCTGGCTCTTCTGGACACAACTCATCCCTCTCCAGGGTAATGCAACCTCCTCATGCACCTGATCCCCTCATTAACACTGTCACCAGCTGATGACATTATCGAGTGAAGCGTGGCCTGGGGGCAGGCAGGATTTAACCCTTCCAACGCTGGAGAATGAGCCCGGAGGTTGTCAGGCAACAGGTGAACAGGGACCTTGGGAGGGCCAGTGGAATTTGCTCCGGGAATATTTGTGTGAGGAGGAGGAGGGGCACTGGGAAGGCCAGGCAGGAGTGATGGATGGGAGCTGGTGTCGGAGCTGAAAGTCTCAATAACACTTGTGGCTGCACGTAGGCCCCCCTTTGGGCTTTTCCCAAAGGATTGGCTGAGCCATCGCTCTCTAAATGGATCATTCTCAGGAAAATCAAGCTGCTGCCATCTCTCCTCCCTCCTGACACTCAGCAAAGCCATGAAACAGAGCCACTAATGCTGCTGCAGCTCTGTGAAGCCCCAGGGCAGTGCCAAAGGACCTGCTGCCACAGCAGCCACAGCCATGTCCCCAAGTGCCACAGTTCTTCCCACATGCCATTCTCTTCCCAAAAAATCACAGAATCCCAGAATGGCTTGGGATGGAAGGGACCTTAAAGCTCATCTTGTTCCACTCCCAGCCTGGGACACTGCCAAGGACAGGACAGCCACAGCTTCTCTGGACAACCTGTGCCAAGGCCTCACCATCCTCCCAGGGAGGAATTTCCTCCTAATATTTAACTTAAGTCTTCCCTCTTTTAGTTTAAACCCCAACCCCTTTGCACAGAGGTGACACACAGAGGGCTTGGATGGAGCTCATGCAGTACCAAACTGATGGCAGATGGATATTTGGCTTCCAGTCCCTCCTGGGTTCACTTTGAATGTCCCAGCAAGGATCCTGTGGCTCCCTCATGTCCCCTCTCATCCCAATACAAATCCAAGCACCAGGCTCATCCTCTTTGCAAGGGCCCCATGTGAAGCTTTGCCCTGTGGCAGGTGACACTGACACTTTTTGAGAGCAGCTCAGAGCCGGGGCAGGTTATTTTCTCCAGATAAAGGAAATGGGAATGAGTTTTCCCAGATCTGAGTGACACTTGCACAGCTGCCAGCAGCTGGGAGGGGACAGGGCTGTGTGAGGACACCCAGTATCTCTGCAAGGGGACCCTCACTGGGTCATCCTTGGCTTCTTTCTGTTTGAACATCTTCGTTTTCCATGCCCTTGGTGGAGCTGGCTGGATGGAGATTAAATCAGTGTTTGCAAACGGGCGGTGCTGGAAATCAAAGGCAGAGGATTAACAAAGACATTTGGCTGCTCAGTGACCACGACACAGAACCCACCAACTCCACCATCCCTGAGGCAAGCAGCCCCTTCCCCTGGGAAATCCATGTTTTCTGAAGGATCCAAGGGGGGATTGGGTGTGAGATGCTCACAGTGTGCCTGGCATGGGGCTGCTGTTGGGTTGTGTGGTGAGCAAAGGCTTCATTCCAGCAGAAACCCTGGAAATTCCTTCCTTCCCCCTGTACCCCCTCAGATTCAATCCAGCCCAGCATCTCAAGTCCTTTCCCTTGGGAATGCCTTGAGGAGAATCCCTTTACTTCCTGAGCTCTTGCTGATGGAGCTGCCTTGCCCTTGGCCTCCCTCCCATTGAGGAGGATTCCCCCATTCCCTGGGGTCCCAGGAAACAACTTCCAGTAGCCTCCAGCTCCGGGAACCACTTGCTAGGTATCAATATGTATCTCAATATATGTCTGATGTTTGTGTGGGGGCGGGTTTTTATGCCCGTGCACAGAATCAATAAAAATTAACATTTAAGGAGCTGTGATGGGATGTGCAGCGTTGTCGGGAAATGCAGGGAGTGTTAAAAGCTTAATGGACGGGGAAGGCAGGGTTCTGCAGACTTCAGCATGCAGGAGGAGGGTGAAATCAAGGATCAAGACAAGAGGAATTTAGAGGGATTTGGAGATGCTGGTAATGAGTAAAAGTAATCAGGGTGAAGCTCCTGCTGCCTCCAGTGCACAGGCTGTAGTTCCATGCTGCAGTTACCTGTTCCAACATCCAATAAAACAGTGATTCCAATGGGAATGGGCAATTAAATCAGCCACTTGAGTGCCTGCTTGCCTCTTCCTGCTTTTCCTGCCCTGGAGGTCTGAGCAGCCCAATTTGAACCAGTGCAGGAGTTCTGGGAGTTGGGTGGGATCCCTGGGGAGAAGGTAAAACAGGGATGGAGCGTGGGGCTCTCTGCCAGGATGGGGCTCTTGAGGCATCTCAGTGACCCTGCTGTAGTCACACACCCCTGGTTTTGTCCCCAGGGTCCAGTGCAGGAGCATGAGGGGGCTCTGGTCCCTTGGGGAGGCAGGGATGGACTCAGGGTCTGGGTGCTCATGGAGAAGCTGGCACAGGAACCACCCAGTGCCCAGATATCAACCCAAAGGAGACTCAGTTTAAAACAAATATTGGGAAGAAGCTTTTACCATGAGGGTGATGAGGCTCTGGCACATGGTGCCCAAAAATCATCGAGCTGCCCCATCCCTGGAAGGGTCCAAGACCAGGTTGGAAGGGGCTTGGAGCAACCTGGGACAGTGGAAGGTGTTGGGGTGGCATTGTATGAACTTTAAGGTCCTTTCTAGCCCAAATATTCTGGGATTATACAAGATGCTGCAGAGGGATGGGATATCACCTGGTAGAGAGTGATGACCAGCTGGACATCTGCCATGGGGAAAAGCAGAGTGTCCCAGGAACATTTGGGAAATTTGTGGGCTATGAAAAATTCCCTCTCATTAGTTGACTCATTATTTCTCATCACAGAACTTGGTGCAGCTCCTTCTGTGGTGCCTGAGCCATTTCCCAGCTGATGAGCAGCAGGAGAAGATCACAGACCTGGTGAAGGACCTTGGCAAGGGAAAGGGGAGGATTAGGGAAGGGTTCTTCTCACCTTCCCCTGCCCCTCTCCAGCCCATTCATCACAAAAAACACAAGCCCAGGGTCGTTGTTAGAGCTCAAAGGAAAACATTCCCAAAGATTGTACAGGTAATGGAGCTCAGGAGAGGTTTGGAGCAAGTTTGTGCTGGCTGCAGGATCTCAAGGAGAGCTTTGGGATCTCAAGGACAGAATCAGACAGAGCTGCTGGAACAGCTCAGCTGTGCTTCAGTCGCTGTTACTGCCACTCATCTCAAATCTGACCCACTTTCCACATTGGCATATTTTGTCTTTTTAAAGTGCAGAATAATTGAGCAGACCCAGCAAAACTGCAACAAATGTTTGGATTCAGCCGAATGTCTTTTTCAGGGAAAAAAAAAAAGTTGGCAAAAGCTTTTTCCCAGGATGGAAATGAGAGACAATGAGCATGTGGAAGGAAGAAAGTTGTTGCAATGAGGGTGGGGAGGCCCTGGCACAGAGAAGCTGTGGCTGCCCCATCTCTGGAAATGTCCAAGGCCAGATTGGATGGCACTTGGAGCAACTTGGGGTAAGGGAAGGTGGAACGGGGCTTGATCTTTAAGATCTGTGGCAGGGAGTGGAACAGGATGAGCTTTAAGATCCCTTCCAACCCAACCCTTCCTGTGATGCTGTGTCCAAGCTGGGATTTTCACATGGAGCTCCATGGATCCTTCCCAGAAGATGGAATGGTGCTCATCCAGCAGGGCCTGGGTGCTGCTGGCTCTGAGGCCACCTGAGCTCAAGCCCTGGCACATCCCCAGGGACCGGAGCAGGCCAGGGCTTGTCCTTACTCCCCCTTTACTACACACTTACACCCCCCTGCAGAAGCAGCTCCAGCTGCTGCCACGGCTGCAGCTTCTGAGGGGATTTTGTCTCCTCTAGGTAAACATGGAGGCAGTGGATCCACACCTTATAATTACACTGCTCCACTCTGCAATTATTCCATTTTCCAGGCTACAGCTGCTTCCTACTCATTATCAGGCTAAGAAACTTCTCCTGATCGTAATGTGGCATTAACCCTGTAATTAAGAGGCAGAGACCACCCAGGGACTGGATGCCAAGAGGGGCTTCTCCGAGCTGAGCCAGAGCTCAGGGGTGGCTTCCCAGGCTGCAGAGTCCCTTTTCCAACCCCACGCACTTCCCTTCCCCCTCCTTTATTATTCTTATTAATATTTTTAATGGCATAACAGGAGCATCCTCACAAATCTGTCCCCACAGAGGTGCTGAGTTGGGTGCTCAGTAAGGGGGATCTGCTGACCTCAGTGTTTTGGGGGTCACAAAGTTCTCCAGGTGCCTCATTCCCAGCTCCAGCAAAAAATTCACCTGGTGAGTTTTGTCTTTTTGCTGAATCCATTTGCAGGTGTGGGTTTCCTTAAATCTTTCTGGTTGGAAGTGTCTGGTTCCTGCCACCCTGCCCATGGATTGGGTCTGAGGCTTCTCTGTGTCTCCATCAGCACAAGGATCATTTTGGACAGGTGAGACATCACCCAAAGTGACACAGAGGGGTTCCAGGAGGGCTGTGACAGTGTCCAGCTGTGTTCCCAACCCTGGGATGCAGCACAGCACCGCTCCATCCCCATCCGTGCAGATTCCAGGATTTGTGGATCAGCACTTGGTTTTTGAGGAACTGTGGATGAGCCCTGAGCCACAGATGGAGCAATTTTAACTCTGATCACAATGAGTTATGTTTAGTTGTTTGGGACCTCTTTGGGTGAAAAGGGCACTTCTCAGCCCGGGAAGATCAGAGCAATCACCTCTCCCGGAATTTCATGGCACAAGGTCTGGATGATTTCATGGACTCAGGAAGGACTTTGCTGCTGCTGCTGCTGAATTCAGTCTGGGCATAATTTGACACCTTTAATGAGAGGAAGCACAGCCAGGCTCCAGCTCAGGCAGCTTATCCAGGGTGGGATCACATCAGTGCAACCAAATCCGGGGGAGCATCCCGGGATGAGGGGCAGAGCTCGTTGTGTCCTGCAGCAGAACCAGGGCTGGAGCTGCCTCACACATCCAGCTCCCTCCTGCAGCTGCTTCTCTTTGGCTCCAGGAATAAACCTGGGGAGTGTTCTACCTGCTGGAGCAGTTTGCAAAGAAAGGCACGGAACAAACACATTTAAGCGCTTGCTGTGCTCACCGAGAGCAGCAGGATCTGCATCTGTGACCAGAGCTGTGAGCCAAGGGACAGCCCTTCCCCTGCAGGAGAGATCCTGACACTCCCCTTGCCTGGTCTTCCCTTTTCCATGCCCTATGGAGAGGAGCAAACACGGGAACAGGATGGGCTGAGGATGAATCCATGTCCTGCACACTCCCTTGACACCTCCACCTGCAAGCAGGCCAGCCCTGGCAATCATCCTGTGTATGGATTCAAAACCAGGAGCTGCTCCCCAGCAGTGACAAATGCAGACACAAAATTTCCCTAGATTTGTTTCCAGGTCCCAGGTATAAAAATCAGTGTCCCTGAAGGTTGTGTGAGCTTGTGGGGCTGCTTTCTTAAATCTGCTTCCCAAAAATGATGGAGCCATCCCTAAACAGGGGGACACTGATGTCCAGCATCCCAACACCTTCCCCCCGTGGGAAGGAGACCAACACAGCCTCAGAGGGGACATTGCCAGCCCCAGGGATGGAGGGACAGTGACAATAAAACCACGGGGGTCCTGCCCAGGCCACGGCCACGGGGCTCTGATGGCAGCGTCTGCTCCAGAAGCTCCCCCTCTAATGGGACATTTCCCGTGTTATCCCAACAGCTCTGTTTTCCCGGCAGTTTATCACCCACCTCAAAATCGATGACAAGGCAGAGTGAACCCCTGACCTGGAGGTATAAATTGCCCCTAATTATCCCAGCAGCTCGTCAGGCGCTGGGTGCTCTGAGCAGGGAGCAGCTCTGCCCTCTGACCCCGCTGCATTTCTCTTGCTTTAAGGGCTTTTTTCCCCATCCCAGCCCGAAATTCCCCTGCTTGGTGGATCCCAGGTCCTTCCTGCTCCCTCCAAGCCACGCTGGCACATCTGGGGTCTCCACGGCTGGAGCACAGAGAGGGGGGGAGCCAGACCAATAAATTCCATCATCCCCCTCCTGCTTTTTATTCCCAGTGCTCAGGAACGCTGCTCATTTTCATTTTCTCCAGCCAGTCCATCTTCAATATGGAGCTAAAGCACACCCCGAGGAGACATCTTTAATTAAAGTTTGAGGAGCGTCAGATAAATAAAGAGGGACCACAATGGCCCAGACATCTCCCTGGGAGTGATGGGTGCCCGGGGAACCGCTGCAGGTTCCCGGGGGAGATCAAGGGAATGCAGCGGTTCCTTCCCAAGCCCTTAGCATTTGTTTAGCCCCAGGCTCTCTCCAAGGTAAACGAGGGTGTCCGACCCTGCCACCTCTTCCCGCTCCAGTTGCCAGGGGCTGCGGAGAGCCCTGGCAGTTGAGCAGCCCTTGAAAGGCTCCTTTCACTGTAATTAGACATGTAAAAATGAAAAACCCGAGGAAAGGAATTTATGCATCTTCTAATAGCCCTCAAGTGTCCATCCAGCCGCAGCCTTTTCTGCCTGGGCTTTTATTTGGAGAGTTGCTATAATTTATGTCGTGCAATTAGGTTTTTGTCCTCGGGCTGTGGGAGGAGCGGCAGCGTGGAGCAGGGGAAGGAAGGAGCCTGGAGTGAGCAGAGGGAGAAGGGGCAGCAGCTCATCCCAGCCCAGGGATTCATCCCAGCCCAGGACTCCACAGCTAAGCAGCCCATAATTACGGAGCAGAAGAAGGATAAAAAGGATAAAATGGGGAAAATCCCTCATGGAGCCTCGCTGTGATGGGAACGGTGCCCATTCCCCGCAGGACTCGCCGGGAGGTGGTGCTGGGGACAGGGTTAAAGCGCATCCTTCAGCTGTTGCTAAGTAACAGTGCCCGGTCCTCCTCATGCCCGCTCCGCCCTGCACAGCTGGGGGAACATCTGGCTGCAGGAGCGGACAAGACGGACCTTCTGGCAAGGGGATGGGTGCAAGTATCCACCCCGGAGCGCTGGGGCTGCCAGGGAAGGCTGTCACCAGCCCCTGCAGGAAGGTTTTCCAGCTGTATTTTCCTGCATGCAGCAGGATAAGCCCAGCAGATAAACCAACCACGGAGCACAACATGCTTGCAGGGAATATTCACTCAAAGTCCTGTGGAAATGGGATTCAGAACAGCTCACGGCTCTTTCTTTGCACAGCCAAATCCTTGCACTCGAATCGCTCAAGGAGGTGTTTTAGCTCAATGGCCACTTTATGCCCCTTTGGTTGCCCGTGGCCCCGCTGGCCCCGTGCCACCTCCCCGGCCTCTCCCTGCCCGACATCTGCAACAAATCCCGGCTGGAACTGGCTCCTGCCTGCCCGGAGCTGCCTGCTGGGGAGGCCAGAGGAGCCTTAACGAGGAGAGCTGGGGGAAAAAAAATAATAATAAAAAAAATCCCTGAAAGAGTGAGGAACAGCGCGGCCAAAAGCTGCACATTCAGCAAGGCTGGATGTGGGATATCAGCAACGGATCCCAGGGTGCAGGGGCCCTTATCTCCCCCAGACCTGCTGAGTGACGGAGCAAACCCATGGAAAATCCAGTTCCCGCTGCTCACACAGCACTTTCTCCTCCGAAGGGGGGTCTGAGTGCCCTCCCCGTGGTGGAGCTGCCTGTGCTCAGCCCCGCAGCTCAGCTCGGGCAGATGCGGGAGCCGGGTGATGCTCCTGTGCTCCCTCTGTCCCTGCCAGGGGAGGAGCATCCCTAATCCCACATGCAGATGGTGCTGGTGGATTCCTGGAGTGGGGCTGGCACCTCCCGGGTGTCCCTCCTTGTCACAGGGCACTGGTGGCCGGAGGTGGAGGATGGCTGGGGGGGGTTTACACTCAACTGTGCCTCCCAGGATCCCTCTGACAGCAAGGACAGTGAGATAAATGTGACTCTGGGGGGGCCTGGGGCGTTCCCACCCCCCAGGAGGCTCATGCCAGGGAGGAAAACACCGGAGTCCAAGAGAAATTGGGTCATATCCTCCTGATTGTCTGAGTAAATGGGACACTGTGTACATTTTATTTACCTTCCTACAGGGCAGATGTAGTGAACGTGTAATAAATCATTTGTGCAGCTGCTGGGCAACCTCCTGCTGCAGACCCAGCAAAATTCACACAACCAAACCTGCCCTAATTACAGCTCCCTCTGCTCTCCACTCCTCCCAGCTCCTCATGCACAGCCACTTATTCTCCCTCGCGCTGTCTCGCTCCTCCTTTTCTCCATCTGCTGCTTCCTTCCCTCTGCTATTTCCAGAGGGACTTGCGGTCAGCACCACTGCTGCTCCTGCCCTCAGCTGCAGCTTGGACGAGGCCAGGCAGGATGTGGGTGGCTGCCTCCCACCGTGGGACACCTCTGGAGGGCACAGAGCAGCTGACATCCAAACCTGGCTTTGGCTGCTCCACCCGAGGTTTCCTCTTCCTCAAGGCAGAGTTGAGGAATCCCACTGGGTTAGGCTGGGGAGGAATTGTTCTCTGTGAGATTTAGATTGGGGAACAATTGTCCTCTGTGAGGAACAATTGCCCAGAGCAGCTGTGGCTGCCCCTGGATCCCTGGAAGTGCCCAAGGCCAGGCTGGACAGGGTTTGCAGCAACCTGAGATAGTGGAAGGTGTCCCTGCCCATGGCAGAGTGGAAGACAATGACCTTGAAATGCCCTCTCCACCCCAAACCATTCCATGACTGTGATTCTTTGGGATGCCAGCAGGATGGGGGTTACCTCCCTAGGAGCCTGTGGGTGTCAGACCCTGTTCAAGCCTCAGGTTTTCCCAGCTTTTCATCCATCACAGCAAAGCAGCTGGGGATGCCTGGCTGGGCCCGACAATGCTCTGAGATTGCAACAGAAAAGATCCAGATTTCTGTTTACAAATCCTTTCTAAGGAGAGCAAAGCACTGGAGCAGATTGCCTGGGGCTGTGCCAGGCTCCCCAGGGCTTGGATCTTGTGGGAGCTCAGACAAATAGCTGGGAATCAGCTGGGAGGAGCTGGTCCTGCCTGGGAGAGGGAAGTGGGACAGGATGGGGGAGAGATGGAGCCTGAAGCTCCATAATCAGAATGACAAAATTGTTTGAGTTGGAAAGGACCTTAAAGCCCATCCAGTTCCACCCTTGCCGTGGCAGGGACAACTTCCACTGTCCCAGGCTGCTCCAAGCCCCATCCAGCCCAGCCTTGGACACTTCCAGGGATCCAGGGGCAGCCCCAGCTTCACTGCACACCCTGTGCCAGGGCCTCAGCACCATCACAGAGAAGAATTCCCTCCCAATATCCCATCCAACTCTGCCCTCTGGAATCCTGGGACACAGCCTGGAGTAGCCAGGATTGCAGCAAGCGTTGCTCACCCAGTGGAAATGGAGTTGCAGGGATGCTGACAGCCCTTGGTCCTTCAGGACAAGGAGAAGCAGGAGCAGCACACCCAGGTCAGGCACCAGAACAGGGGTATGTGACCTTCCCCATGCTCTGCCCTCGGAGAGGGAACATCCGTGCAGCACATGGAGGTCCTGCTCCGGAGCTGCGGGGACCTCGGGGTCCTTAAAATAATCCCAGAGAAATAAACAAACAAACAGCCAAACGATTGCCAAGAGCAAATGGAGAACAGACTTTTCCAGTGCTTTTCTGCAGCAGAGCCTATTCAAAGCTTGGAGAGAGGATGACACGCTGGGCCAAGGCAAACAGCCCTGCAACACATCCCAAACAATGGTTTCCCAGAGCTCAGAGCCAGAGGGAATCTTGTGGTCATCCCCTTGGATTTGCTGCAGAACACATGCCATGGCTCTTCCCAGAAGTCATTGTTTAAACTTGACAAAAAATCTTCCCTCTTCAGCTTTTCCCGGGAGGGTGGATGCACTGGGATGCACAGGGAAGAGCAGGGGGAGACTTTCTTCCTTTAACCAGTTTGAGGGCTGTGTGTAACTGGAGTGAAGCCTCATTGACTGGAAACAGCAGTTCCAGGGAGATGGAAACTATTTGCAATTTTGAGCTAAGACCAGACTTACCTGGGACAGGCATTTTTAGCCAAAGTGCTTGGACTTCTCATCCTGAGGTTTAATTCTTCTCTGGAGAGGAAGAGGACAAGGAAAATTGCCATCACCTAAAGCAAACACTGAATATTCTGTTTGAGTTTGAGGGTGCTCCCTCCCTCCCCTTTCCTTTTACATTTCCCAATGTCCCTGGATTTTAGCCTGGGGCCAGGGCAGGGCATTTGACTCACTGGAATTACTCTCCTTGCTCTCCATGTCTCCCCAGCTGGGATGCCAGCTCATCATTCCTGCTGCTCTCTGCATTCCAGCACCCCATTTTCCAATCCTCTTCCTTGTCTGTTCTGTCTGGCCAACAAATAAGGCAATACCAGAGAGGGGAGAATCCCCTTGGGAATTTCTGCCATGGAAATCAAGACACTGCCCAGAGTTATCTTTGCTTTGCCTCCTCTTTCAGAGCATGGTTTAATCCAGATTAAGATCTAGCCAATATATTCCCTAATTTTAGGGGATAGAAGGATTTTTCCTACACCTCAGGAGCCTGGACATGGCTCTGCAGGGCAAGGTTTCCCCAGGTAGACCCAACACCACTGGAGCAGAGGGAAGGCTGCATTCCATGGGGGACTGATGCTGGAGGGGCTGTGCCCCCAGGAGATGCACATGGAGGTTTCTGGGATGCATTTTGGGTCTCCTCCTACTCCTCCTCTGAGCTGCGACAGGGATGAGCAACGTGCTCATCCCCCACGTCTGCACAGCAGGGTCAGGAATGGGACAGGAGCCAATTTCCCTTCCAGTGTGTCTGGGCACATGGAAACTAAGGAAAAACAGAGGAGAAAAATAGACAGCAGAGCAAAATCCCAACAAATGAAAGGGCAAGGAGTGGGCAAGGGGAGGGAGCCCGGGCAAGGAGTCCTTGCCAAACCCCTGCAAACACAGAGACCAGATCACACTTGGATGAGGCTCCTGGAAAAACCAGCTGAGGGAGAGAGGGAGGGAGGTGAATGTGGCCAGGGATTAATGAGCTGAAATTCACTTCCCAGGCCAGTGCCCTGTGGTTGTGGAGATGCCAGCCCTGCCTGAGTCAGTGCCTTGGAGAGGGGCAGCTCCTCAGCCAGGCCACGAAGCAAGGCAGGCAGACACCCAGACATCACCCAAACCATGGGATGCTCTTTCCCAGAGCAGCTGGGAGCCTACAACTCTCCTGCCCCATGGCTCAACTGACCCCAAGACCAGAGGGAAGAGGGGTGGGAGGATTTAGGGCTGGTAGGAGCAGAGCCAAAAATGCTGCTCAGCAGGAATAACCCTGGGAATAGCACAGAATTCACCCAGGAGAAGGTCAGTGTGTGGGTGCCTCTGTGTGAGGGCAGGGAAAAGGGAGAGAGGGGTCAAGGGGGAATGTAGGGAGTTCCAGATTATCCGGGGCTGTGGTAGAGTCCCCACTCCTGGAGGTGTCCATGGATGTGGCACTCAGTGCTCTGGGCTGGTGACAAGGTGGGGATCAGGCAGAGGTTGGAGTCAATAACCTTGGAGGGCTTTTCCAAGCTTGATGATTCTCCCTGAGGGAGCCTGGGATGTCCCAGAGGAAAGGAAGCACTGATGGGGTGAATATTCCTGTTTTTCCCCAAAGCAGCAGTTCAGTAGGTCCATGTGACAGCCCCTCTCCTCATCACTGCCCAGATCCTGCTCCAGCCTCTGCAAGAGGAGCAGAGCCTTTGGAAGGACAGGCAGGAACAAGGAGCAGGTCTTGGTGGAGGTCAATCTCCAACCAAGAGACAGCTCTGGTGAGAGAAGAGCTCAGTAAATTCCTGAGGTGAATCCCAGGCTGGGGCAGGACCCTGCAGAGGCTGAGCTCAGCAGCTCGTGGCACCAAGTTCTGAACGACCCCGAGTCCAGGCCCTGCAGCAATTCCTCTGCAATGACAGGAAAAGCTCTTTTATTGAAGGCAAACCACTGAACAGAAGCCCTGCTTTCAGAGGAACAACCATTCCAAGCCCACCAGAGCCAGGGCAAGCCAAGGGCTGTCCCTGTGAACCCTGGGCTGCTTCCAGGGGGCTGATGGGTGTCAGCTGCCTGACCAGCCTGAAACTCACTGGGTTCCCCTTTTAGTGACAGTGATTCCTGAATTTTGGGTAGGAAACATCCCCATCAGCACTGCCGCCCTCGCCCTGATGAAAGGGAAATTGATCCACGACTATTTTGTCAGTAAATGTTTTTCCTGGCAACGGGACGTTCTGGCTCTTCAAGAGCAAGTGAAAATTTGGTTCCATCCAGCTGTTCCCATGTAATGGGAGTGGGGCTGAGGTGGGAAAGCCAGGGAATGACAGGCTGGGGAGCAAAACTCAGCAGCCACTGCTCAGGACCTTCCCTGTTCCCAGATCTCCCTCTGGGCACAAACCAAAGACTTTGGGAGCAGAGCCACAGCAGGGAGGAGCCCCCCATGGTCTCTACGTGGGCAGGGGGTTCCAGGCTGACATTCCTGGGCAGAGGATCTTGGGGGGCTCATTATGGACACCCCACTCCAACCAGCTCCAGGATTAGTGCTGACTGACTGGGGGAAATGCTGCCCTTCCCAGCCTCACTGGGAAACAAATCCTGCTGGGGATGGAGCCTTACCTGAGCTCATACCTGCCAGCTGCCCTGCAGAGGGACTTTGGGCATGGAGTGACAGGACACAGGGAAAGGCTTCCCACTGCCAGAGGGCAGGATGAGATGGGATATGGGGAAGAATTGTCCAGAGAAGCTGTGGCTGCCCCATCCCTGCAAGTGTTCACGGCCAGGTGGGATTACCTGGAGCAACCTGGGACAGTGGAAGGTGTCCCTGCCCATAGCAGGGATCAGACTGGATGACCTTTAAAGGTGACTTCCAACACAACCCGTTCCATGACTTTATGTTTTTTCCCTTCTCCCATTACTCACCCAGACACTCGGCTGCAGGGAAATAAAAAGATTTCTCCGAGGGAGCCAGAGGCTGCTTTGCCCAAGAAGCCATGGGAAGCCAATGGCAGTCAAGATCCAGTGTGCCTTGACTGCAGGAGCATCCTGGACGCCTCTCACAGCGCTGAATATTCATGGAAAGTCAGTGTTAACAGCTCAGCAGGGAGCACGGCCGAGCGCTGCCCAGACACTTTGCATCCTGGCCCGGCAATCCGCATGGGGCTGCTCGGAGCGAGCCAGGAAGAAAATGAACTGAAACCTCAGCCGCCAAACCTGACAGCGGCCTAATTTGGGAAGGCAACTCGCCCCGGGCCCTGCCTGCGGGTCTGTGAGAGCAAACGGCTCTAAACGCTCCCAAATCCCCGCGGTGCGCCCCTGGAGACTCAGCCCCGGGAGCGGCGCGGTGCGCTCCAGCCGGGAATGCCAGGCCGGGCGGTGCGAGCGGGGCTGGAGCTGTCACTGCCAGCAGGGCATCACTCCCGCATAACTGCTCGGGATGGCTCTGCAGGGCCGCGGCTGGCGCTGGAAAAACCGATCCATCAGCCCTCCCTTCCCTGGGGAACGCGCGGAGCTGATCTGCATCCCCTGGGACATTCCTGGGGCAGGTGAGGAGCTCCATTTCCCTGCTCCTTGTGCACTTGGCTGGTTTGGCAGCCCCGGGTGCGATCTGCCATCCACCCGCACGTTCCGTGTCCTCCCCGCGCCTTTTAACCTTGCGCAGATTTTAAACGATGCCGTTTCCTTCGGCTTGCACAGCACTTTATTTGTTCTTTATGGCCCCAGCTCACACAGGGGGGATGTTGCTCCGAGAAAAATCCTTGCTGCAGGGAGCAGAGGACGGACTGGCTCTCGGGGTGTGACCCTGCCTCTGACATTGGCTCTCCACAGGCCGAGTGGCCCCTCTGCCTCTAAAACAGGGACAGTGACATTCACCTGGCTGCTGGAGGAGCTGGGAGGGGGCATTAACATCTCAGATAAAATCAGGTTTTTAAGCCCTAAAAGTGCAGGGAGAGGGGAATTATAAATAATGGAATTGTTAAGGTTGGAAAAGACCTTTAAGGTCACCAATTCCAATAATGAAACCAGCAGCTGCAGCGTGTTGTGAGTTCATACTGCTCATGTCATGAGCACATCTGGGGTGACAATGCTCACTTGCATGATGACTCTGGGTCAGCTCTCGTGCATGATCCAGACACCAACCACAAAGCCCAAGGCAGAGAGGAGGCTTTCCCACTTTCAGGGATTAAGGAATTTGGCTGAATTCAGCCCAAGTTCAGCCTGAGTCCCAGCACTACCCCCATGCCAGAGAGAATGAGGAGCCAAAAAACTTCCCTGGCACTTGTTCTTTTCCCTGCCAACAAAGTTGCAAGAGGTGTTGGATGCTGCTTTTCCGTGCTCAAGAAGTGAGGAAAGGTGGGTTCAGCATCTTCCCACTTCCCAGGTGTTGCAGTGTGATGTAAAGCCCAGGGAGCTGAGGGAATGCTGGGGCTGGAGCAGGGGGGATGGGAAGCACCCATCAGTTGTGAGATCTCCCACATTTCCAGCACCTGGAAAACCTCTCACCCCTGGATGATTGCTTGGCATCAGGTAGGAGGCAATTTTTCCTCTATTATTTTTTTTTTAAAGGATGATTTTTGTTTCTTTTAAGGATTTCTGATTCCATAGAAATCCTCACATCCCTGCCCGTGGTCCTTAGGCTGTGGCTGTTCTGTCCCGATTATTCCCTTTGTCCCTCCTCATCCGGCCAAAACCCGGGCTGGTGGATCACCTGGAGGAGGCAAACGCAGCACTCCCATCCCCAAGGGATCTCAGGCCAGGTTTTCCAGCAGTGGCAGCCCCCAAAAGCATCCCTGAAGCCAGCCCAGGCCAGCTGGGCAGAGGAGGAGGAAGAGGAGCTGATGGATCCCAAAGGCTCCCACTCAGCAACAGCCACAGCCATTAACTGGGAAGTGAGAGGGACTAATTGGGCATTTAACTCAATGCTGGCACCACAGGCCTTGTGCTGGAGCTGGAGAGAGGGAAGAAAGATCCACTCTGGAGCTGCAGGATCCTCTCCTGAGCCCTGGGATGTAACCAGATACTCCCCGGTTATTCCTCCCCAAGGGATGCTCATACTGGGGGAATAGAGGAGAGAAGAGCTTCATGGATCATGGAAGTTAACATGGATAAAAACACTCCCCAGTCTGGTTGTGTTTGTGGTTTTTTGTGAGTTTTTCTTCTGCCTTTTTTTTTTTTTTTTTTTTTTTTTTTTTTTTTTTTTTTTTTTTAGTTTTCTAATTCTCTGAGAAAAACAGGTTTGGAGAGATTTCAGCTTTTTTCACAGTGCTCCAAACACAAATGTGGCAGCATCGATTGTCTCATTGTAAACAAGCAGAGAGCCAAGGCCACCAGACTGGATTTGGACAATCTGAAATTCCTTGCTGCAAACTGCCTCCTTTTGTGCCACTGCCCATTAGTCAGGGCGAGGCAATGGCTGCACACACAGGGGAAATCTATGGGAGCTCCAGAGTCAGGACAGCTCTTCCAAGAGCAGAATTCCAGAGCTCTTTGTGTGGAAACAGCCTTAAAGCTCAGCTCATCCCACCCCTGCCATGGGCAGGGACACTTTCCACCCTCCCAGGTGTGTCCAAGCCTTGTCCAGCCTGGCCTTGGGCACTTCCAGGGATGGGGCAGCCACAACAAATGCCACATGAACAGTCCTGGACTGACAGTGTGGACTGGACAATTCCCAAATTCACAAATCCTGATAACCACTCCAGCATTCCCATCACACACCAGCACTCAGGAGAGTCAGTGTTTGTGTCCTTTGCTGTCGATCAGCTTTACTAATGAATTTTTATTAGAGCAAACAAGCATTCATCTCATCTCCCCACAGGGCTATTCTTGTTGGCAACAAAACATCTTCCCCCAGACCCATTTCTGAATTCCCTGCTCCCCAGGGAATTAAAACCTCAGGAGTGAACATGAGAGCAAAACCTCTGGGCTGGGATGTCCCACACCAACCTCCCCCTGGCAGGAGGGAGGGCACAAGGGTTTGCTTTTAACCTTAAATATCCTGAGCAGCAGCATTTTTACACACCCCAGACAGCAAAGGAAGGGTTAACCCCACCACAGCCCCCAAAAAAGAGGTGGAAATGGAGATACAGGAGGATAAAAGGGCTCTTTTGAGGGAGAGAAACAGAGGAGAGAAAAAGAATTTGCTTCCACATAAACCCCAAAGGTTTTCAACAGCATTTGTGAACCAAAGGGCCAAAAGGGTCAAAAGGAGTGGGGCACATCCTGAACGAGCAGGGATGTCCCAGGAGGGGAGGGACAGCACCACCCACACACAACCCTGGCTGGGTGCTGGGATGGGGGGACAGCTATTCCCTGGGAAAACCCTAAATGAGGAGGAGGAGGATTCCAGCCTTATGCATGGGGAAGGCAAGAGACTCCAGCAAAACCTGAGCAGCAGCAGCAGCAGTTTTCCCTTTGGCCTGGGATCATTAGGCAGAATATTGTCTCAAAACAGAACCTGGGGGCATTGGGATGCTCCCATCTCCTGCCCCTTCCTCTCCACTGAAAGGTGGCTCCTGAGCTGGCTGCTATGGGAAGGAACAGAGCAGTGCCCTCAGGGATGGGGAGGAGATGGAGGAGATGGAGGAGATGGACGGGATGGAGGAGGTGGGGGAGATGCAGGAGATGTGCTGTGCTGGGGGACTGCTCCTCATGACAACACTAAATTTGGCCTGATGGATTGGGAACAGATGAGGCTCTGGGGACACAGAGCCCAGCCTTCAAGGTGATACTTCTGCCCTTAAACACAGCAGTGGCTAGAAATATCCTGCTGGATGAGGGACCAGGTCCCACCCCATTGTTTGGGACATGGGTGAGAAACAGGGAGAAAAACCTTGGAGCAGAGCTGCAGGGAGAGGCTGTGATGGATGCAGCACCCCAGTCCAAGCCCAGCTGAGCTCTGTGGGCACGGGCCATGGGCTATTCTGGCACATCTCCCTCCTCCTGGCACCTCTGAAGCACATGAAACACTCGGCAGAGCCCCGGAGCTGTGAGCTCCACACCAGGCAGCGATCCCTTCCCTGGCATCGCCACCGCTGAAATATGGATCGAGGAGAGGAACGGCTCCAAAAGGAAAGACAGAGAGACAACTTTGTTGTCCTGGCCAAATCCGAGCTTGCCAAATCCCACTTCTCTAAAATGCTGCCTGCATTCTCAATAAATAAGGAGAAATCAAAACAAACCCCCATCCCTCCCGCTCCGGCGCGGGCTGATTCCCAGACACCTGCCACATCCAGCACTGGCATTGTCAGAGAATGGATCTGCCCGTATCGCTTGCACATTTGTCTGTAAAGCTCATTAAGATCGGGCGAGATGAAAGGCAGCGCCGCAATGTAAGATCATTATCGTTATCAAAAGGAACACAGCAAACTGCTGCTCGAGAGGCAGATCTGTTTCCGTGTAAGAGCTGTTCAAAGTTCGCCCCGACGCTCCCTAATAAGGTGCCTGTTCTAGGAATCAACTTCAAGAGCTTCCCTCATGCTGGGGAAAACTTCCAAGGACCCCTTTGCCTCTCGCGTCTGTCGGTGAATTTCCCGAGGCGTTCCTGACATGGTGGAGGCGGTTTGGATATGGGGAAGGGGATCCTGTGTCCCAGAGTTCCCGGCTTGTGGGAGGCTGGTCATGCGTGGCCACAATGTTCTGATGATGAGCATGGTGAGGATGGGATGGACACCCCATGGTGTGACCACGGACATCTTTGATGTCATCATGGATATCTTTGATGTGACCATGGAATTTTGTGATATGACGATGGAATTGTGTGATATGACCATGGAATTGTGCAATATAGAATTGTGTGATGGGACATGGACATGTTTGGCCTGGCTGTGAACATCTGTGACGTGACCATGGGCATCTGTGATGTCACCATGGATGTGCGTGATGTCATCATGGACACATATGATATCACATGGAATTCTGTGATGTGACTATGGGCACGTTTCATGTGACATGGATGTGTGTGATGTGACCATGGACATGTGTGATGTCACCATGGGTGCCTCTCAGCTCATTCCCAGCTGCCTTCCCTCCCTCCATCCCCATGGAATGAGCATTGGCAGAAGATCCCAGAGGAGGGATGGAGCCCAGTGCTCAGCCCAGCCCCTACTGGGGCAGCACCAGATGCCTTTCAGAGAATTCCAGGTTGGGTTTCAATTCACAAATCCAACCCAGAGTAGTCTCCCCAGCTGGAATTCCCCATGGAATAGCCCTGGTGGGTACCACAGAGCAGAGCAGGGACCCCCACAGACATCACCAGGCAACAGCACCATGTCCCATCTCCCACCAGTGCCTCCCAGAGACCTTCATGTGTGGGGTCCCTCCTGCCACAGATGCTCCAAGAGCTTCCAAGGAAGGGCTTCCCATGGGGTCACAGCCCCCCACACAGAGCCTGAAAGAGGAACTGGCTGGTTTAAAACAGCCTCTTGTTCCTGTGCTGGGAGGTTTCCGGAGCCAAGCCTCAGGCTTGGAGCTGACTGATGGGAATTTGGACACAGAGAATCCTCTCCTGCCTGGAGGAAGCAGAAGAGTTAAACTCGCTCAAGGCACCATAATTTTTCCAAGAAGAAAACCGTTCTTCCCACACAGGGTCAGTTCTTTTTTGAAACCAGCCTCCCTTTTATCCCCAAGAAAAATCTGCTCGTAATTATAAAGCAGGGAAAGGAGAGGTTTCTGGAAATATTCATTTGCAGCTGAGCCATTTTCACCCTGGCACAGGCAGAGCGAGCCTTCCTCGCTCCCATCTGTCGCGTTCGCGGCGGCGCCGATGCCAGCCAGGCTCTGCCACCCAGCGTGGCACACTCGGCAGGGACAACGTGACACCAAGCTGGGAGGGGGCCGGGGGGCCGCCAGCAAAGTGGGAAGGACTCGTCCTGCCCAAGATGTTCTCCTTACACATGAACAGCTTGGCAGCACGAGGGGCTGGGAGCGGGGGGAGAGGAGGAGGAGGAGGAGGAGAAGAAGGAGGAGGAGGAGGAACAGTTCAGGCGTTGTTGGGTGCTGTTGGGGAAGAGATGAATGGAAAAAGCTCACGGAGCTGAGTTTGATGGAGTCGACAGGTTCCAGACCGTCTCCACCAGCATCGTGCTCTGAACTGGAGCACCAGGGGCCACTCAGCCCAAATCAGGCGTGCCACATTCCCTGTGTCCTCTGAGCACCCCCACCTGCCCCCAGGTGATGGGATCCGTGCTCTTTCTTCAGGGAAACTGCTCTGGCTTCTCCCATCCCTCTTCCATAGCCTCATCTCATTTCCACAGCCACAAATAAATCAATCTGCTGCTGGTGCCTCCACCTTCAAATATTTATAGAGTGTTATTACACTTTTCACTCCCTGCCTGCACACACGCGCCCTTTCCTTTAAACATCTCCCCACCCAGCTCTGGATATTTAGTTCTTTTAATCCCTCCCCATAAATCTCCCCTGATCCACTCCCGGTGCTGTATCCATTCATTTCTCTGGATGAGAGGCACTGTGATGGATTGGCACAGCAGAGCTGTCCAGAAAGGGGCTGTTGTCACCTCCCTCCATGGCACAGTGCCTGGGGACCATGGCTCAGAGGGTGTTGGACACCTCCAAGCATCTTCTGGGCTCCTCCTGTAATTCCTGGCTCCATCCAGGCTTCTTTCTATCCTCATCAGATTTTGCATTTTCTTATTTCTCCCTTTTCTTTTTTCCCCCTCCCTTCTCCCAACTACAAATGACAAAATTGCCAGCAGCTCCCAGACAAGCTGCAAACCCAGGAATCAGCTATTTCTGGAGACGGAATTTTAACTTCCTTTCTTGATTTGCAAATTTCTGGGGAGCAGCTTGCGAGGCCCAGGAAATCGGGAGCCAGGGAAGGCTGCAAGTTCACACACCACCTGGGATCCTTCAGTGGGGCAAGGTCTGAGCCCTCGAGAGCATCGGACACATTCCCTGGGCTCAACATCAGCTTTTGGGAATCATGGAATTGTTTGGGTTGAAAAAGACCTTAAAGCCCATTTTCATTCCCCTCCTTGCCACAGGCAGGGGCATTTTTCACTACCCCAGGTTACTCCCAGCCCCATCCAACCTGGCCTTGGACTCTTCCAGGGATGGTGCTCTTGCCCTGCAGCACCCCCATGGCATCATCCCACCCTCTCCAAGCTGGAATGGGGATGGGAAGTGCAGGGAAGGAATGTGCTCAGCCCAGTGGCTCTGCCATAGACAGCAACGCTCAGGGAAAGTTGAGGAATGGAAAAATAAAGTTTTTCTTCAACAGGGAAGCAAAGAGGGAAATGGGATTGCTTTTGCCAGGTGGGTCCCAAGCAGAGTTTATAATTTGCTGGAATAAAGCTGCTTCAGGCAACAAACCCTTGGTGGCTGTGGCTGGTGGAGCTGGTGACAGAGAGTTTGGGATTGCAGCCTGCCATGGAGCCCTATCCCAGCCAGGATAACCCCCAGATAAGCACAGAACTGCCCAATTAAACAGCCTGTGTGAAGCCATGGGAAAGGCTGAAGGGATTTAGGGAGCTCAGGGTGGTTTTCCAGTCATGGGATCAGACAAAGGCACTCAGCCCCACAAAAAGCCTCATTCTCTGTGGGGACACAGGGCAGGAAGGGCTGGAAGCAGGGTCCCATTACTGCTCGGTGAGGCACAACAGGCTCGGCAATGGCACTGTACAGGAGTTCTGCAGGGAATTACAGAGGCAAAAGCACCTGGATCATCCCCAAGCCTGCAGTGGAACATCCCTTCCTCCTCGGCTTCACCAGTTTTGGTCCAGCTCAAAACATCCCCAGTGCAGGAGCCATCCCAGCCCTCGCTTCCCTGGACTCCCAGCCCTCACTTCCACAGGCAGCCTTCACCCAAGCACAGGGGTGTCCTTGTTCCCCAAAAGACTCAGAGGAAGGGCCAGCCCTGCATCACGGGTTGATGAGCTGAGTGGGGCTGAGTCCCTGGCTGGGGGTAAATCCCAGCACAAGCCTTCAGCTCCTTCATTTCTGAACCACCTTTTGTCCCCACCCAGCTCCATTTCCCACCCATCAGGTGCTGCTTTTTGTGGCTGAGCAAACCCAGCTGTGCTGGAAGCCCTCATGCCATTAATCCAACCTCAGTCCCCGAACAGATATTTCTGACCCTCAACAAATTTTGGGGCTGGGCAGAGCCCATGGCAGAGGAGTTGAGTTTATCTGCAGGGGTTTCTTGTGCTGTGGAACAAACACCATATTCCTGCTGCCTTGGTGAACTGGGATGCCTCAGCTCTGTCCCAGCCAGCTCCAGTGAGCTGGACTGGTGTCCCCAAACAAGGCATGGCGCCCCTCTGTCAGGACAGGAGCTTCTGCAGGTCCCTGACCCACAGGAGCTGTAATTATCCCTTGGCCCTGGCACAAATGGCTCATTTGACATTGAACTCGGAGTGCTGACACGCCGGCTGGGCTTGGAATTGGGGCTTAAATCAAGGAGCTTCCCTCCAGGGAGCAGGGGGAGAAGGAGACAATTAGATTTGAGCCCTGAAGTTTTACAAGTCTAATAAATTTCCTGGTAGCCTGCGGCTGCTGGGGAGAGCCAGGACGGAGCCCTTGGTGAAGGAAAGCAGGAATTTCTCCAGGCAGGAAGCCACAGAGGCACCACATGGCTGTGTCAGCCAGGGGGGTGTCTTGTCTGACCCCCCAGTGCCACCCCTGGCTGGGGCTGAGGGGTGGGGATGGAGACACGGTGTCCCCAGGAATGACAATTCTACTCTGTCCATTCCCGGTGCGTTCCTTGGGCTGCTGGGAGGCAGAGGAGAAGAGGAAGGTCAGAGCCAGCAGAGTGGAGGGAAGCAGCTGCTGGACACAGCAGGGAAAAAGCAGCTTCCTAATTGTGCCTCGCTGCTGGAAAAGGGTCGTGGCAGGGAGGTGACGAGGGGTTGGCACCAGCACAGGAACACCTGGCAGGGACAGGGCAGGGCAGCCAAGGAAGGGAAGCAGGATCACCCCCAAGCTCCTACAGCCTCCGGGAGCCCAGCCTGGCCTGTGGCTGCTCATTATCCTGCCAGAGCTGCTCTTCTTCCAGCCAGGACCTGACACTTCTCCTCAGCAATGCTAATGGAGGAGGATGGAGAAGGAAGCTCCTTTCTGCAGGAAATGCAGCTCCCCAGAGCCCCTGCAGCAAAGGCTGCTCCCACCTGGGCTGGTTTCTGTCTCCTCCCACGGGCAGGTGAGAGGGAGCAGCTGCAGGAGCTGCTGCTCTGGGCTGATCCCAAGGGAAGCACATACTTGGCACAGCCTGTGCCTGCCTGGACTCTCTCTCATGTGCCACAGAACCATGGAATGCTTTGGGTTGGAAGGTTGAGGCCCATCCAGTGCCACCCGCTGCCATGGGCAGAGATGCCTTCCACTCTCCCAGGTTACTCCAACATGGCCTTGGATGCTTCCTGGGATGGGGCAGCCACAGCTGCTCTGGGTAATCTATGCCAAGGCTTCACCACCCTCGTAGGTGGTGAATTTTTCCTCCTAATATCCCATCTAACCCTGTCCTGTGGCAGTGGGGAGCCATTCCCCAGCTGGGGTACCACAGGAGGGGCTGAGGCAGAGACACAGCCCAGCAAGGAGGGCTTTGGAATGGGGCTTAAATCGAGGAGCTTCCCTCCAGGGAGCAGGGGGAGAAGGAGACAATTTGAGCCCTGAAGTTTTACAAGTGAAATGCAGAGCCCTGGGAATTCTCCTCCTGTGCTACCTCACCACAGGGATGGTGTGCTCTGTCCCTGCCCTGGCACTGCCATGTGCAGCTGTCCCACTGCCAGGATGTCCTTGGAACGGAGCAGAAATGCCACTTCAGCTGATCCCTTCTCCATTCTTCTTGGAGCACGTCCCTGTTGCTGCCCAAAGGGAGCAGCTCCTCTGCAGCTCCTCTGCTCCATCCCCGCTCCCGTGGCCGCCTCTGGTGTTTGTTTAACAGCCTTTTACTGTAAATTACATATTCCTCTGACACGATGTAAAATATGTTTTATGCTCTCATTTTCCCCTTGTCTTCCCACTAAACCTTTTCCAATTTGAGCTGGATATGCTGCGCTGGGATTAGCTGAGCTGTGTTTAAGCAGCCAGTCAAGCCTCAAACGTCGCTCGTAAAACCCGGAGGTCTCTGCGAGTCCCTCGCACTTGTCACAAGTGACCATAATTCCTCATTTCCTGGGGACCTGTCTCTCCCTGTCCTTTTCTTTCCTCTCTCCCACTGCAGGCAGGTGAGGGATGTGCAGCGTGGTGTGGGCAGAGCTCCGAGCAGGACTGGGTGGGTTCCAGCAAGGATTCCTCTCCAGCTCACTGGGAAGGGGGCACGGCTCAGGGCTCATCCCCCCATGGTTTTTCCAGGGTGGAGGCCCAGGTGGATTTGGGGGTGCCTCAAGGAATCAATGAGGAGCTGAAACCTCTCCCACCACATCCCACCAGGATGGGACCCATGAGATTCCAGGAGAGACTCAGTGATGCAGCTCTGGGGTCATCCAGTCTGGGGGAGACCTGGCACAGCCTGGAACCCCCCCACACTGCAGAGGGCAGCAGGGGGGCTATGGCACGAGCTGGCCACTGTCCCCTGTGCCAAATGCCAGTGCAGGACACTGGGCACAGGCTGGTCGTGGTAGCAATGGGGATGAGACAGCTGGGCTGGGCACTTTTCCCCTTTAAAGCAAACATTTCCTGGCAGGGGCTTTGCAAAGCCCTCATCCCAGGCTGGATTCCTGCACTTATCTCCAAACACAGATTTCACTGCGGATGAATTCACAGCACCCGCTCCGGGGCTGGGCTGAGGCTGCCTGAGCTTTCCCCTCTTGTGTTTTGTCTTGGGCTTTTGGATGGAAACGAAAGCGTTGGAGCTCTGACAGGGAACAGCATATCCTGAACAAGCACAGCCTGGGCTGGCTCCAAACTCCTCAGCCAGGATGTGGGGGAGCAGACACAGCCCCTGACACACCAGGGTCCCTTTTCCTGGGGATGGCCAAGGATGGCCAAGCTGGAGCTGAAGGGACACCAGCAGGGCTGTTGGCAGGTCCTGCCCTCCTTGAGATGGGCTTTAAGATCCTTCCAACCCAAACCATCCTGGAATTCTCTGTTGATCTTCAGCAAGAAATCCACTGAAGCCGTAAGGACTTAGGGGAGTCATGCACAGGAGGAGATATCTCTATATATGGAGATATTTATAGGAATTCAGGTATTTATTTATATAAACAGGAAACAGGACCCCTCCTTTTCACCTGGAGCAGTGTTGGATTCTGCTGCAGTGTGGAAAACCAGGGAAAAGGGCTGGCATCACCCACAGGAGGACTGGGCCAGATAGCTCCAAAATTTCCTCCTTTCAGGTGGGTTTGGGATTTTCTCCTTTTTGTCCCAAGGAAGGTGGGTGCAGGTGGGGAAGGAGCAGCTTATGGGAATGCTCATGGGCAGCTTTACCTGGCATTGCCCCAGGCAGTGGGCACAAATGGAGTGTGGGCAGCAGGGTGTGGGCAGCTTCTCCTGAGCTCTTCCTGCCGGGAGCAAGCACCCACCATCCCTCCAGCCCCTCGAGGAGGACACAGGGCAGAGATCAGGGGCTGCTCCCCCTGGGCAAACCTCCCAGTGCCCCTTTGGGTGCCCCAATCCATCCCCAGGAATGAAAGTTCCAACACTCCAGGAGCTGGGAGCAGAGGGCGTGAGGGAATGAGGGAGCCTTATCACCTTTTCTTTTAATTTTCCAAATGCTCCATTTAGAAAAAAAAAATCCGACAAAAAAACCCCACAAAACTCGTCCCGGGGACATGTGTAACTAATTAAATGGTACAGGGAGAAGAAAAACACGGCTTTTTTAAGAACCTTTGAATTATGGCTGGAGGTGAAGGAGGCGGCAGGCTCAGGGGATAATTAATCACCAGAGGTGAGATGGCCTGGCTCCCTGTGCCAGCGCTCGCTCCCGGCTGCCAGAGCTCATGGCCCCAGCACTGGGAGCAGCCACAGGGCTGGCATGGGGGGCCAGGGGGGCTGCAGAGCCCCGGGAAGAGCCTGGAGCCTGCAGAGCTCAGGACTCTGCCCCCCAACTGGATCAGAGGGGCTGCAGAGCCCTGGGAAGAGCCAGGAGCCTGCAGAGCCCAGGACTTTGCACTCCACTGGATCAAAGGGGCTGCAGAGCCCTGGGAAGAGCCAGGAGCCTGCAGAGCTCAGGATTCTGCACCTCCTTCCCAAAGAGCTCCATGGAGGCTCTCATGCATCCCATCCATCTCTCAGCATATTCCCCTCCACTCAGCTCCTCAATTCCCTCTGTGTCCCCTCAGCAACACAGGGAGCCAAACATCTGGATCCTGCTGCTGCATCCCTCTGTGGTAGCATGGCCTTTCAAAAGCACCCCAAAAACAGGAACAGTCCAGGTAAAGAGGCTGAGAGGTCTCTGGAGGGAGAGAAAATGTTGTGGCATCTCTGAGCTCACCCCCATCAGGGAGATTCCCAAATCCTGGCTGAGCTGAGGAAGCCGTGGAGGTGGCACTGCTGGCTGCTGCCCCAGATCTGAGGTACCTGGAGCAAGGAGGGTTCATCCCTCTGACCCCCTGATGTCCCACTCTGATGTCCCTGTGGAGTGGAGAAGTCTCCTGGTCTGATCCAACACTTTATGGGATCCCATAAACGCAGCACTGGAATCCTGGGAGAGCCTGGGAAGGAGTGGCTGGGCAAGACAAGGGGTCTCCAGCTTGGCAACAGCCCCCAGCCTCCTGCTTCCTAGCGGGGAAGGAAATTCAAATGATCCACCTGAGCTTCTGCAATATTTCCTTGCCCCCCATCCAGTATTCTCTGCACAGAGCTGGGGTGGGAGCAGAGCCTGGGAGCTCCAAGGGAAGGACAGCAGGGGCAGGGTGGGTACGGTCAGCTCAGAGGAGGCATTTTTGAGAGGTGACCAAACACTTTCCAGTGGAATGCTGGAGTCAGGAAATGCTGATTCCACACACTCGAAGGGCTTTGTGGAAACATTTATATTTCATCGACGTGTTTGGTGAATAATTATGAAAACACTGCAAAGTCCAGGGGTCCCAGTTCAGTTTTAGCATTTTTCCTCTGAGTTGAAACATCAAAATCAAACCAAAATGCTTCAAAAAACACTTCCAAGCTTTGTGAGTGAGATTTTTTAAAAGAAAATTCCATTATTTATTAAATGACAGTTTTTCCAGTTTTTTGCTCAGGTGAAATGTGAAGTTTTGAACTCCTCCCTCTCCCAGGGATTGAATAAAGAGCTGTCAGGGCTCCCTGGCTTCACCTTTGCTGTGAACCTGACCCTGAGCCCGGTGAGATGTGGGAATGACAAGGACCTGTGGCCTGCAGTGTTTGAGCAGCAGCGGGGTCAGGGTGTGCAGTGTCACATCCTGCATTGATTGTCCCACTCCCCTCCTGGCTCTGTCCCTCCCTCCTGGCTCTGTCCCCTCTCCCGATGGGATGTGTCCCTGTTTTGGGGCAGCTCTCCCTGCCCAGCAGGCTGGGGCTTTCCCTACTTTGTCCTGTGTCCCAGGGGGTGGCACTAGGGGGACGTTTGGTGGCCATTTCCCTGCTGTCACCTTATTTGGTGGCCATTTCCCTGCTGTCACCTCGCGTTCCCGCAGCATTCGGAGCAGCAGCAAGCTGGGCTGGAACTTTGGACCTTTCCAATTTACATTTTGCTCACCTGAGCAAAAAAAAAACAAAAAAACAACCAAACCAGTTTAATAGGTATTTACACCTGCTCACAACTCTCTCAAGTTGCTACCTCTTATCTACAGTTGGAAGTCATACTAAACATGTTTCAGGTTTTGTTTCTTGATCTTAATAATTTCCTCTAGAATATTACATTTTCGTTTATCTACTGCTTAAACAGCAGCAGCTTCTAAACAGCTTGGGCTTCTCTCCTCTTCTGACCATGCGAACCCTCACCTGAGCAGAATGTGAGCAACCTGCACCTGGGTGGCCCTCCCAGAGCCATTTCCATCCCTGCCCGGAGTCATTGATGTCCTATTTTCCCTTCATTCATATGCAGGTGGCATGGGAATGCTGGAGCTGGCAGTGGGGCTGTCCCTGCTCCCCTCACTGCTGCCCAAGGTTGGGTTTTACTGGAGCTCTGCTGGTTTTCCTGTGCCCCAGAGGCACCCCCAGAGCTCTGTGGGGTTTGTGGTGTGGGGGGCAGTCCTGCAGGTGCTCCCTCCTGCAGGGATGGATGGATGGATGGATGGATGGATGGATGGATGGATGGATGGATGGATGGATGGATGGATGGATCCCAGGGCTGCTTTAGCATTCTGCTCAGCGCACGGAGCGGCAGCTGTCTGCCAGCCCTGCAGGAGGACTGTCTGAGCACTCCTGGTCCTTGTCACGGCACTGGCCAGGTGGGGAGGGCTCTCCAAGGGATGGGGACACCCCTGGAGCAGGGACCCCCCTGCCAGGACAGCCCCACGGGGACACAGCCAATGCACAGATCCCTGCTCAGCTCCAGCTGCTGGGACAGACTGGGGGTTCCCACATCCAAGGGGACAGGCAGAAGTGCCATCAAGGACATGAGACAGGGACACTGTGACAGTGGCAGCCCCAAAGCAGCACTTTAGGAAAGGCAGGGAGGCACACAAGGACGAGCAGCCTGGATGCTGCAGGGTCCTGTGCCATCCCCAACATCTGCCTGGGGCTGCCCTGTCTGTGGGCAGCTCCTGGGGCTGGTCTGGCAGCAGGCAGGTCCCTGTGTGCCCTGGGCTGGTCATGGCAGGTCCAGCAGCCTCCTAGCCTCTCCTGCTGCCTCTTGCACAGCTCTGAGTCACAGCCAGTGGTGGAGCAAGAAGGGCAAGGCTTTTGTTGAGTGAAAACAAAGGAAAAAACTTTCCTGCTGCTGAGGACGGGGGGGGGGGGGGGGGGGGGTTTGCTCCAGAGGTGCCAAGGCAGCTCTCGATGGCCTTGAAGCAGCGGGGTCTGTGCACCCATGGGGTTTGTGCTTGGACATGGAGCAAAGTGTGCCTGCCACGGGGCCCAGCTGTGCCCTGCCATAGATTTTCCATGTTTTTTTCCTTCTCCCAGCTCCCAGCAGGCAGAGGGTCTCCCTCAGATCAACCCCTCATGCCTGTGCCACAGCAGACCAAAAGAAGGCACTCCCAGCTCACCCTCCTCCTCCCCATCCCAACCAGGAGACCCTAAATTAGATTCCCAGATGGAAGAAAATGGAATATGAGCCCTGAGACTCCTGTGCACCTCCTGCCAAAGCTCCCAGAGCATCCCAGAGACATTGTCTGTATTCCCTCTGAACCTCCTGCAGCTTCTTGGGGCTCTCCTGGGAGCATGAATTTATTTGATGCAATTTCATTTTGGGGTGGTTTTTAAGTAATTAAAAGAGACAACAGAAGAAAAGGCATAAAATTAAAGGAAGGATTAGCAGGGCTGTGAGGGAATTCCCCAGGCAGAGCACAGCTCATGCAATGGGTTTAAAACCTTCTCCAAGCAATGGGTTTGAAACCTTCTCCAAGCACAAGTGGCTCTGCAGAACCAGGGCTGGAAGAGTTTGCCAGTTTGTTCCTCTCCTCCAGTGAGAAAGGGAGCAAATCCTGCCTGCAGGAAAGATGCCAGGACATGCCTGGACTCCCAGTGGAGCTGAGGAGCAGGGGTGGGAGCTGAGGCAGCAGTTCTGGTGAGCACAGCTCAGGGTGCACGGTGAGCTTGGCTGCTCCAGTGGAATTCGGCAGGGCTGCCTGGGAACAGCGAAGTCTCCCCACCTGGCCGAGTGTCTGGGATGTGTCCTGATGGAATCAGTGCCAGGATGGCTCATACACGCTGTGCTGGGGTCACTGCACACTGCAGGGCCATGCCTTGCCCAGGGCTGTGCGCTGAGGAAGCAGAAGTCGCTGGCTGAGCTCCAGGAGCAGATAAGCTCTTTGGTTATAGGATAACCGGATTAACCAGGCTGTGTGGGGGCAACAGCTCCCAACTGCTCCACCAGAGCTGTGGGGCTGATCTGCCCCTTGGCCTGTGATGATAAAGCAGCAGGTTCCACCTGGGGCAAAAGGAAAGGTGGGGAAGTCTGGTTTCAATGTCAGGAGCAGCACAGGGATCCGGCTGACACGCCCAGTGCCAGCTCCCAGTGAGGTGGGGATGGTACATGACCCATTCCATGCCATCCCATCCCCTGTCCCTGTCCCTGCTGAGCTGCTGGAATCACATGGAGCTCCTGAGGCTCCACCTGGACCATCCCTTGGAAGCCCCAGGCAGACAGGAGGGTGCAATGAAGCATCTACGGCCTACTGACATTAAATCAGCTCTAACCCCAACCTTCTTCCCTTCCTCCTCCTCCTGCTCAGTCTCCCCACTCCCACCTCAGTCGCCATCTTTCCCAGACTGCTTCCCAGTTTGTTATCCCAGCCTTGGCAGTGGGATCTGCCACATCTCCCTGCAGGAAGCTCAGGGCTGGGAAT
This sequence comes from Ammospiza nelsoni, assembly GCF_027579445.1. Lineage (NCBI taxonomy): Eukaryota > Metazoa > Chordata > Aves > Passeriformes > Passerellidae > Ammospiza > Ammospiza nelsoni. The sequence goes on along the minus strand of NC_080647.1, from coordinate 5,646,358 downwards.
TGGTAGCCCAAGTGACCCAGCTGGTTTCACTGCTGGCCCTGGATAAGGCATTGAATGCCTTTGGCTCAGCTCAACCCAAATCCTGGAAGCAGAATGACAGACTGGACATGACTGACAAGTTAATGCTTGGAGCCTGCTCAGTAGGCAGCACTCACAGGAGTTACCTGAAGGACAAGGCTGGGAAAAGGCTCTTCTGACTCATAACAAGTGAATCTGGGACAAGGAGAGCACCCAAGCGCTCTCCTACAGTCATACAGCTTCCCTGGGCTTAGCTGGGGAAGGGACAGCCTGCTCAGCCCGGGAATGAGCAGCCTGTTTGCTAAATTAAAGGACTAAACAAGAAACCAATGTTTTGGGATGTAGTTTCTTCCTCAGCTGTAGATGGCACTTCCCCTGCTCATTCCCTGTGCCCAGGGTGAGCTGTGAGGGATGTGGCATAGCTCCCAGGGAGCATCTGATCCCTCCTGCATGGAGGAAGGGCTGAAGGTTTTCCCCTTCCCCAGGAGAGAGGAGCATCCTGCACGCTGGAGAAGTGCCTGCTCCCAGGACATTATCCAGACACAACAGTTCCCTCTCCTCTTGGCATCCACACCTGGGCATCCACCAGGATGTTCACTGGGAGTCTCTTTTTCCAAGCCATCCTTGTCCCCACTGGCTGTCCCATGAAAGGGTTGTTACAAATGAGGCTGATTTCAGAGCCTGGGGAGTGAGGCTGGGCTCAAACCCACAGCCAAATCCTTTTCCACAGTCCTTCAAAACCCCTCCAGAGGACATGGCAACTGCGTGTCCATCCTCCTGCCCCAGGCTTTTGGGGAAAGAATCCTTTTTCACCCCACCGGATTTATTCTCCTGGTCTCCCTGTTGCTCCAGGCTCGCTGCATCCAGGACTCAACAAATTTATCCTGACTTTGGCCTTAACTCTGAGAGCAGAGCAATTCCTCACTCCACAGGAGACGCTGCCATGTGGAAAACAGGCATTTCCATGCTCCAGACCACGGGATGCAGAGGAATGGGCTCCTGGAGATGGAAGAGGTGTGACGGGACGGGCAGAGACACGGTGCTGGCTGGGCTGGTTCCTGCTCCATCACCTCCTGCTCTGTTTTCCCAGCGGGTTCCCCCTCCCAGCCTCCCGGGGTGTTTTCCTTGCACCGAGGCCGTCTCCACTTTCCCCACAACATGAACTGAGGCAACCACACAAACCAGAGGCTGGGAGAGGGACCGGCTCCGAGCGCACCAGGCAAATCTGATCCTGCCAGATTAGGGAAGGCTTTAATGAGGCTTTGAGCCCTTGCCTGGCTCTGGGGGTTATGTATGGCCACGGTCACCGCTCCGAGAGTGCCACCGCCATCCATCAGCCCCAGAGCCTGGCACCCAGCCAAGCACCGGGAATTTTGTGCTGAGTGATATCAGAAGCCAAAACGAGCCCCACATACTTTGGGTAATTCCCAGAGGCCGTAAAACACCTCGGCCGTCTCCCATCCAACATTTATGTGTTTGGCATTAAACTTCCCCAAATTAGTGCTAAGTGCATTAAAGTTGTAAAACTACCCGGAGTAAAACCCCATTAAATGCTCAAACGGGCGGATGCGGTGCACCCCCAAACCCCTGGAATTCAGGTTGAAATCCAGGAGCCCCGTGACGCCCCGGGCTTGCACCGGGAGCAGCCGGGAATGCCGTGGTGGAAGGGATGAGCCATTCCACCACCACCTCCCGGAGCAGCTTTTTCCCAACAGGGGATTCCTTTGAGACGTCAGATGTTGCAACTCTATTAATTCTTGCTGGAGCATCGGATACAGACAAGACAGGCTGTGGGGACAGGAGGGGAGGATGCAGGAAACATCCAGGCTTGGATTGGTGTCCCAGCATCCCTGGCATGTCCGGGGACAGCGGGGGTGGCAAAGAGCCCCAGGAGCTGAGGGCTGGCCTGAGCTCTGCTATTGTTGGGCTGCAGGAACTCAGTCCTGCCCCAGCTGCTCGGGATGGAGCTGCTGCCACATTCCAGGAGGAGCCCAGAGGGCTGCCAGCATTTTGGCAGGAAGTTTTGCATGGATCCTCTGCCCCCCCCAGTAAGGCTGGGGAACCTGGGAGACCCAAACCACAATCCCCAGAGTTCCCCAAACACCTCAGGCATTCCCTGTCCCCCCAAACCCTGTGCCAGCCCCTGACTCCATGTGCCACCGGGAAGCTGGCATGGAGCCTGCCCTATTCATTCCGTCCCCTCTCCTCTGGCAGCCCTGTGTGTGTTTGGTGTTTACATCCCGGGATCCCTGGATACTGCCGACCACACTCGTGGTGCTTCCCGTCACTGGCTGACATCTTCCTCCCGATGCTGCTTCCACAGGCAGGAAGCGGCTTGGCTCCTAAAATTCCTCCTGTGCCAGACCATCCATGTGAACCCACTGATGGCAAGGACATGTCACCAAGTCTGGGAAGGGAAATATCCCACAGAAGGAGGGATGGGGATGGAAGGCAGGGAAATTGCCCTGATTGCCCTGGGTGAAACCCAAGTTCTCCACAGGCAGGAGCTGTCCATGCAGCGAGGGAAGGTCATATCTTTGTGTTTGCTTTTCCCACGTGTTCCCAGAAAGGTGGGGATCTCTTCCCAGCTTGCTCCTGGCTGATGTGATCCAGGAATTGTGCAAACAGCCATAAAATCCCACAATCTGAGGAGGAAATAGCTCTGCCTCCCTGGCGAATTTTCCTAAGGGAGGTAATTATCAGCTTGGCCTCCAGCTGAAGGGCAGTACTGCAAGGGTCAGGGACAGGCATTTGGCTTCTTTGATCCAAGTCAAACTCCAAAGGCTCTGTCCCATTCCTTCTGCTGTGCTCCTGCCTCTGCTGCACATTCCACACCACCATTTCCAGAGGCCCACACAGAGCTGAGCTTGGTAAAGAGGCTTCCCAATTTCATCCCATCCATCCTGTCCCACCTGATCCCATCCCATCCCATCCCATCCCATGCCTTTTCCCGTTATCATTTTCCACCTCTCTCCCTTGCCCTGCTCCAGAGGCAGGAGTAGGATGCAGGGCCAGGTCCATGCAGGCCCTTGGCCATTGCCTCCCGTTCCTGCTCTCCAAGGTACCTGTCCAGTTTTATTACTGTCCCTTCCCAATGCTTTGGAAACCTTCCCAAGATGTACTTACAGAATTACTGTTCCTGCTCTGAAGAGAGAACAGCCAAATCCTTGTTTTAATTCCTTCCCGTTAACATCTGAAAGGGGGATTATCCTCCCCACAAAGGGCCAGGGTTTGGGTAATGCTGTTTTCACTCATTTAAAAGTGAATTTTGTAAAGTCTTTCCCTCCCTGTGTCTCCTCCTCCAGTTCTTTCCATACCTCCATCCCATCTCTTGGCACATGGAAGGTCCCAGGGTGGGTATGGAATGGAGACAGCTGCCGCCACTGATCCAAAGAGAATTCCAACATTAACAGGAGAAAAATTCATTGAGTCCTCAGGTCAGGGTTGGAGAACTGAGCCCAGAAAGGATTTGTGGTGCCCTCACTATTTCAGTGCCAATTCCAGCAGCGCTGACAGGATCCAGGCAGGACAAGGACGGGATCATGTCAAGAACGGATTTCCCCACAGTCAGCAACAGCTGCACAATCACCTCCAGGACACAAAGAATAGGGGGGAAACAGGAACAGAATTCCAGCCCTGAAAAGCTTCCAGCACATCGGAGTGGCTGCCGACATCTCCCACCCTGAATCCCTCCATCCCTCTGGCACTGAGCACGGAGCCTCCAAAGCTTCCTGATCAACGGTGATGTTCTTTTTGAGCAGCCACGCTATTTATAAATGGTTGGTAAAATATTTATGTTAGGAGCCACTTTGCCTTGCTGCCTTAGAAAATTAATACGACGTTAACTGGGCTCCAAACATTTTGGGTTTTCAAAATCGAGCTGAAAATTAAACAATCCTTGGATCTGGGGTGGGAGCAGCACGGCAGCAGGAGGATTTATCACACAGAAAAGCAACGGGGCCACCACTTCTCTGCCAAAGCCATCAGAATTCAGAGGTATTTTTATGCCTTGAGTAAATATTCCCCTTTTATTTTCTTGAAAGAGTTTAAAAAAAAGAATAATAATAAAACCTGGTCGTTAAGGACAATCAAAGCCAAGCTGAAGACATTGATGTCATATTTAAAAAATACAGGAGGCTTCAAGATAAACTTTTACATTGCTCAAATATAGAAACTAATTAGACCTTCCCAGCCCCTACAAGGATTTCTCTGGAAGGTCCCTCTGGTTTTGTGCTCTTTAAAGAACTGCTGATGCTTCATGGAAAATACAGATAAACAATTTGTTCTCAGCCCAGTCTGGCTCTTCCCTTTTCCCTCTATTTATCTCTTTTATCCTCTCCTACTGAGTTCAGTGATGGAAGTAGAGGCCAAACTCATTTTTGGTGGAGATGCTCTTAGGGGGTCATTCCAAGGCTGTTCCACCACAGCCATTCCCAGGCATCTTCTCCATCCCCTCCTTCATCACCCTCACCAGGCCAAGGAGTGCCAGTAGAAATGGGTAAAACCTCAGGAAAAAAACTGCTTTTCCCCTCTCTTTTCCAGGCACTTTCCAAGAGTGTGGTGTTGCCAGAGGTCCACGGGCAGGTGGAGAAAGGGCAGAGTCAGAGGAGGAAGAGAAGGAGGAGGAAGAGGAGGCTCTTGGATGGTTTCCTCCTGCCCTGGAGGCAAATGTTTCCCTTCAAGATGGGACACGCCAGCACCTGCAATAAATCCTGGAGTTGGCTTTCCCAAAAGAGTCAGGAAGGGTGAGTGAGGAGACAGAGCTCTTCCTATGGGGATGGATATCCAGTTGAGTAACTCTTGTTTGAGTAACCCTAATTAAGCTCTTACATCAATGTGAGCTGAGTCACTGGGAGAGAAGTAGCCTGAATCTTCAGGAATAACCAGGGATTTGGGACCCCAGCTGGAAGATGGCGCTTGGAAAAAAATCAGCGCTGTGTGTTTGTCTTCCTGACTTCAAGAGGCTGGAAAAGGTCTTGGGATGGGCATCCCAAAGAGCCCCTCTGCTTCAAACTGCAGAGGAAACTCTCCTGGTAAATCCAAGGAATGTTCTCATGGTGCAGTTGTGCAAGAGCAGGCTTGTCCATTCGCTGCTGGCCCTGCCCATGGTTATAAAGCTGGAGGTGAAAGGGCTGGGATGGGGAAAAAGGCGGATAAAAAACCTCAAGGAACACCATGGAGGAGAAGGCTGCCCTGAGTATCAGGGATCAGCTGAACCACCATGGGAACCAAACAATTCCTTGGAGAGAAAGAGAGAAAGGACAGAATGGAGAAGGTCGGGGTGGATTGTCATTCCATGGATGTGCTGAGGTCAAGGACAGGGAAAAACAAGCCCAAGCAAGGTGTGGCAGCAGGGAAGGAGTCACCAGGCTCCCCTACTCCTCACATTCCTTGAATAGCTAAAATAACACCAACCAAATCCAAACTCAGCTGAAGACACTGATGTCATCCTTGGAAAGATTTTCCAGACCTGCATTTTTTATCCTAATAAAATAAAGGCAGCAATTAATTAAATCCCAGCAGGCTTTAAAAGGCATTTTTGTGGCTGGCGTGTCTGGAGGCCACGGGGCTGGTGTGCAATGGTGGTGACACACAGAGAGGGAACAGGATATTCCTGAAGGAGAAAGGAGGTCAGGAGCTGCAGAAGGGCGAGCTCTGGGAAAGGGAGGTGAGAAACAGAGGGATGGCTGTGTCACACAGGGAGAGGGGAGCAAAGCATCGTGGAGTCATCCAATCATTCAGGTGGGAAAAACCCTCTGAGATTGAGTGCAGCTATTTTCCTAGCCACTGTTAGCACATGTTCCCCAGTGCCACATCCACATTTTTTTTTTGGATACTTCCAGGGATGGTGATTCCATCACTGCCCTGTTCCAGCACTTGACCCCCTTTTCTATGAAGGAATTTCCCAATATCCAACCTGAACCTCCCGTGGCACAGCTTCAGACCATTTCCTCTCATCCTGTCCCTGTTCCCTGAGCAGACCCCATCCCTCTCAGCTGTCCCCTCCCTTCAGGGGTTGTGCAGAACCAGAAGTTCCCCCCTGAACCTCCTTTTCTCCAGGTTGGAACCCCCGGGAGAGAGACTGAGACTCCAAATTGAGCAGGGGGAAAACCAGCAAGGAACACCTCCCACTCCAGGTGTGCAGAGCCAGCGAGGCAGCCAAGGTGTCCCTTGTGCCACCCTTCCAACCACCCAACCCTGGTCATGGCTGGGACAAGAGCTGAGTGCTTGGGCCACCCAAGGAAGCCCAGGAGGATGCGCTGGGGCCACCACCAGTGTGAGGACCTGTGGCACCATGTGTGAGGGTGGGTGTTGTCACATGCAGGTGTCCCCTGTGGAAGGCAGCTCCATCCTGGCAGAGCAGCAGCTCGGTGGGCCCGGCAGAGCAGAGGAGCCTGTGTCCAAATTGCCTCATTGACTCCATTGTTCAGCTGACTCCGTTGAAAATGGAGCATGTAATTGTTTCCCCGAATAGAGTCGAACACCATTAAACGTTGGGCTGAAGCTTTGCCATCCAAAAAATATTCCAGCTGGCTGGCAATCCTCTGGGATTGGCTCTGCATCACCATGGTTACGGGCCGGCCACAGCTTTATTCCTACGGTTAATTAAAAAGCCCCTTTTCCGAGGTGGATGTGCCTGGGGATTCTCTGGCCAAGGGCTCTTCTGGTGCCCATCCATGAATTCTGTGGCCCTGGAAAGGCACCAGACACCCACAGAGAGCTGGAGATGTTGCCAGAGATGGACATCCCATCCACAGGGATGTGGGCTTTCCAGGGGAATTTGGGAGTTGTAAACAAGAGGTTTGTAAACACAGGTGAGGGATTGCCTTTTCTGTCCTGTCTGCTTGTCCATCTCCCACAGATTAGACAGAGGTGGTCCTTGAGCAGTGTGAGAGCTGTTCCCAGAGGATGGGGATGGAGGGAGAAGTGGCTCTGAAGGACCTTTGTGCCTTCAGAAGGCTGAGGTGGAAGCACAGCCCAGCTGCCACGAGGGGGTTGTGATGTCCTCGGGCACCTTTTATCAGCAGAGTTGTGAGATCACCCCTGACAGCAGGAAGTGCAGTCCAGGGAGCATCTGGATTTCAGAGAATCATGGAATAGTTTGGATTGGGAGGGAACAAAGCTCATCTTGTCCCACACCTGCCATGGGCAGGCACACCTGCCACTAGCCCAGGTTGCTCCAACACCCATCCAGCCTGGCCTTGGACACTTCCAGGGATCCAGGCGCAGCCACAGCTTCTCTGGAAAACCTGTGCCAGGGCCTCTTCACTGTCATTGCAACCAGCTTCTGTATATCCCATATAAATACTCTTTTTTTAGTTTAAAACCATGGCTCCAAAATTCCCACCAAAAATTCTGTTCCCAGGTAGAATCTGGGAGCCCAAGGCAGGGATGGTGCTGGGAAGGGAAGGGAAGGGAAGGGAAGGGAAGGGAAGGGAAGGGAAGGGAAGGGAAGGGAAGGGAAGGGAAGGGAAGGGAAGGGAAGGGAAGGGAAGGGAAGGGAAGGGAAGGGAAGGGAAGGGAAGGGAAGGGAAGGGAAGGGAAGGGAAGGGAAGGGAAGGGAAGGGAAGGGAAGGGAAGGGAAGGGAAGGGAAGGGAAGGGAAGGGAAGGGAAGGGAAGGGAAGGGAAGGGAAGGGAAGGGAAGGGGAAAATCAAGAAAACAAGAGAAAGGGAGGGAGGAAGGGAAGGAAGGAGAGGCGCGAACATCGAAGGAAAGCCTGCACACAAATGAGCCTTAATTATCTTAATGACATGGAGCTGATTATCAAAGCCAACATTTAGGGCTGGGGATCGGATACCATCTGGTGCTCTGCAGCAGCCTGGGAAGGGCTGGGACTAAACAAACTCAGGTTAAATCCCTGGAAGTCTGGCTGGGGGGTGCTGTGTCAGGGGCTCAGCTCTCAAACCTCCCCTCAGTCCCTCCCTCGGGGGCTGAACATCACCGGCCCCCCAAACCACAATCCCCAGCTCTGGGGCTTTCATCCTCAGGTTGTTTCCCAAGCAGAGCCTGCCCTGCATGAGGAATTCCATGCTTGGATTCTGGGAGTGAGCCTCGCTGCTTTATGAAAGAGAATATTTGAGTCCTTTTGTCAACAGCTAAATGTTGCAGTTGACAAAGTCAATGCAAGATGCGATATTATAAATATTAGATTAATTGTATTGTATGGGATTTATAGCACCTAAAGATCCAAGGAGTTATTTTTACCTCTGTGAAAAATAAAACAAGAGAGTTAAAGTGATTTGTTCAGACACATTCCTCTCAAAAACTTTGTCAGAACCAGCAGATTCCCCAGGAACACTTTGATTTCCATAAAACTGCATTTCTCAGTAGGGAAACCAACCTGTCAACAATTTCAGGCTGAGCCCTCCCACAGAACCAAGCTGGCTCCAGAGAGGCACTGCCCAATCTGTGGAGCCAGTTTTCCATCCCCAGGGTGTGGGGGTCCCCCTAGGCTGCCCCGTGTCCCTCAAGGGCTGCACACAGTGACAAAGCCATGTATGTGCATCCTGTCCCCGTGCAGGTGAAGGTTTGGAAGTGCTGCTCATTGCTGTGAAACATTGGTGCAAGTTCTCACCAGGATGAGATGCAGCAGCCAGGGGCTGATCCCACATCCCAGGAACTTCCCAAGCCCTGGGACCCACAGGGATCTGTGCACACTCAAGGGGAGAGATGGTCTTGGAGTCCATCCATGCATGGAATGGTCAGGAATCATCACTGTGATTTCATCAGCTTTACTTTCCCAGCAATAAAAAATAGCCTACCTAAAATTCCAGGGAATTAGGGATTAGCTCCAGCCTGGAGAGGCCCATGTGCCTGCCCTGGTGCTGTCAGGGTTCTGCTGTGCCAGGCTCTCCCAGCTCTCCCACATCCAATTCCTGCTCTCCAGCCCAGGTCTCCTTGGATTTGAGGCATCCTGGGATGTGCTTGGCAGCACCGAGCCTCCATTCCCACAGGCACAGGGATGGGATGTGTTCTCATGGCACACAGAGGGATGTGTCCTCCTGGGGGACACGGCCCTGCCAGCTCCTGAGAGCCTCCAGCCTCCACTTAAACCATTTAGAGGAGCTGGAGCTATGTCTCTCTGTCCCTGGTGATGGTCTCAGCCGTTCAACTCCCTGACGGAGCACGACGTGCATGTCTGGAACATCCCCAGCTTCTTGGATGCACTTGGAGCAGGGATGGTGCTGTTTTTGCTGCAATTCTTAGCAGCCACTTTGCTTCCTGTGCTGAGTGTTGGGCTGGTGGTGCCCCAGTCCCCTCTGCTCCCGCCTCATCCAGGTTTCCCAGACCCCCTTCCTGGCGCTGCTGGTGCCATTTCCCCTCCACTCCCCACTCTGGTGGCTGCTGCTGCTGCTAAATTTAGCAAGGAGCTTCTGTCCATTCTAATACTAATAGGCCCATTTTTAATAATGATGTTTTCACAGCAATTTCAGCCCATCACAGTGTCACGGGGGGATTGAGGGAAAAAGCCTCTAATCCCTTTTAATAGATTCCATTTGACAGCGAACGTGTCTCGGGGTTCCTTCCCAAAGGCCCCGCTGGGCTCGGTGTCACTTAGGGCTGACCTTGGAGGGGAACAGGACCTTCTCCAGAAGAATGGCCCAGTGTCCATCTGTAATGGGCCTCCCCACCCCCCTCAGTTCCCCTTCCCCATGTCTCAGGTTTCTTGGAAGGTCTATTTTGGGATGTCCCATAGGGTGGAGGTCTCATTTGCTTTTTCTTCCCTGCTGGGCACAAAAGTAGGTGCTCCTTCCTTCACAGATGAGGAGATAGGGAATTTATCCTCAGCCTTGATACTAGGAAGAGGAAAATCCTCTTTTTCCACACTAGGAGGTAGGGAAAGAGCCAAGGGATCAGAATGTGCCTGCTCTGAATAATCAGCAGGAGCTGCTGGTCCCTGTGGTCCCAACACACTGCTGGACAGACATGAGGTGGGTGTCCATGACAAGGAACCCTCTTGGAGCCTCACAGTCCCCTCAGAGCCAGCCTGCCTGACCTGTGGACTTAAATATCCCAGGAAACACCTACTGGAAGGTGTCAGCCAGCACCTCACGAAGCTGCAGGTCCGGAAATCCTTAAACAGGGAAGAATAATCAGCAGTTCCTCTCAAAGCATGGGGAGCTCAGGCTCCATTTCCCCAGCAGGGGAGGAGCAGGATCCATCCCCCAGCACCTCCCAGGATGGACAAACAGGGGATGCAGTGTGGTGGAAGTGCCTGTGGCCGGACACCTCCTGCTGCTCTGCGATGGGCCGTGAAGGTGTGAGAACCCCCCAGCCCTGCTCTCCCCCCTCTCCAAGGCTCCTCCAGCTGGAGGTGGTCTGCAAAGGGGCAGGTCAGCCCTGCCTGGCTGTGACCCCTGGCCCCTGCCAGCCCCCAGCCCTGACCCCTGCTCCCCCTGGCTGTCCCCTCGCCCTCTGCTCTGTCCGGCTCATTCCCCTCCTGTGCCCTCCTTTCATCCTGCCGGGATGGAGCAGGGGCTCCGTGTGTGTCCAGGGGCTGCAGGCAGGAGCCAGGGGCCCCTGGCAGTGTTTTGGGGGGCAGGAGGAAGGGCAGAGCCCTGCTGTAGCTCACAACTAAATGCTGCCTTTCACTCCAGCATTCCCGGGGAAAGTAATGAGAATAATTAAAGGTAATTTCATTTATTTCAGCTCCAGAGTGTAAAGCAGATGGGGGTTGGGGGTTTCAGGCTCTCACTGAAGGAGGGGAGGGCAGAAAGCAGAGCCCCGGGGCTGAGCTGCCTTCAGGGGTTACAGGGATGCCCTTTTCCCTCCTGGGACCACATCCCTCTCTCTGAACCCAGCTGTTTGTGTGGCTCACCTGGAAGAGAAGATCCCACAGTGTCCTGGGGACGCTCAGTGAGTGGTTCTAGGGGGAGAAAGATGGCCCCAGAGGGAGGCTTGCCTTTGAGAGGCCTGTGCTGGATAGAGCTGTGGAATTACCCAGGAGAGAAGCATGGAACAGGGAGAGCTTCCCTGGAGCCAGGCTTCCCCCATCCCTGCACAGGGAGCACAGAGTGAGGCCCAGCCCAGCCTGGCCAGGTGGAGCTGTGCCTGGGAGCCCCCTCAGAGCAGGGCCCGTTGTTCTGGGGAGCCTAAACCCCCAGAAAGGTGTCAAGGGCACTTCCACCATCCTGATTCCAGTGAATCAGTGCTGGGATCCAGAGCAGGACTTTAACAGGCTGTTAGCCCCACAAATACCTTGCGTGGAGGGGCCTCGCTGGGTGATGATGATGTCCAGCTGGGTAATTTGGAGCCCATAAAGCACCCAGGGAACAGGTCCTCCAGCAGCACATTCCATCCCCATGAGCCAGGTGATGCTCCCAAACACGCAGACATCTTTGGAGACTACAGGAACTTCATCCCAAAACTCCATCACCTACAGCATCACAACAGCATCGCTGGGTGGCTCCAGCTGATGGGAGAGCTGAGACAACCCCGACTGCCAAACTGTGACTGTGCTCTGACACATTCCAGCACATGGATTCATATCTCAGAGCATCCCAAACCACCTCCCTGCAGGTGGGGACAGGGTGACAGCGCTGCTGGGTGCTGGAGCAGCTGAGCAGAGACACCCACGTCCCACGGTGCCTGTTGTGACACAGGGATGCTTTGACTCACACGAGCTCCCGACCCCATTGTGTCTCTTCCACATGAATTCTGCACACAGGCTCATGAAATATAAATTGGATGCTCAAATATTCAACAGCAGCATTTGGAATGGCGTGTTTGGGTGCGTCTGAAGTGTTCCCTGTGCCAGGGAGTGACAGGAGCCACCCAACTGTGGGAAAGGAGAAATGCCAGGCCATGCCTGTGGCCGGGTGACAAGGATGAGTTTCTGAGCATCTGCTCTGCAGGGATTCACGGGCAGGGATGAATGTCAGGGAGAAATTTGTAATCTTGTTCCTCACAGTAAATGTGATTCAGAGAAGTGTCCTTGTCACTGAGTCACTGAATCACTGAATTACTGAATCACTGAATCTCACAGTCCCAGAACGGTTTGGGTTGGAAAGGATCTTAAAGCTCATCCCAGCCATGGGCAAGGACACCTCCCACTATCCCAGGTAGCTCCAAGCCCTGTCCAACCTGGCCTTGGACTCTTCCAGGAATGAAGCAGCCACAGCTTCTCTGGGAATTCCATCCCAGGCCCTCACCAACTTCACAGGGAAGAATTTCTTCCCAATATCCAATCCTGAAGTATCATTAGAAACAAAAGAAGAGAAGAAAGGCAAACATCCCAGCAGGAATGCTTTCCTTGCATTTTATTGTCTTCACATCACCAAACCCACATCCGTGGCTTCCTGACCTGAGGGCATCTGGATGCCCTGAGGGTGCATCCAGGACAAGAACCAGCTCCTGCCGCTGTTGGATACCTATAGTTCCTCATCCCAGGAGTTGTGAAGATCCATGAAACCTCAGAGGGCACCACCTTATCCCAAGAGTTGTGAAGATCCACAAAAGCTCAGAGACACCACCTCACCCTCCAGCCCCTGGTGCCTTCGGGATGGCGGCTGCCGCTCACCCTTCTCCTGCTCCCAATTCCCGAGGCAACTCCATGAACCCACTGCCCTTTCCCGGTGCCCCAGCCTTGGGGAGGGGGGCCGGGGGCTGGCAGGGAGCCCCCAGGTCCCCTGGATCCCAATCAGCTGTGATTGAAGGCAGCCCCGAGCCCCCGTCCCTGTGCCTTTCCCGAGGAGCATCCGTGGAATCTGCAAGCCATTAGCTGTGTGTTATCTTTCGGGAGATGCTGAGGTGAGCCATATGGAAGCACTTACTCGTCAACAGCCTGGGACAGGGTTTGGTGGGGTGGCCAGGACTCAGCCCTTTGTGAACTGCAGAGAAGCTGGAACGAGTCCATTGACCCATTTAATGAGCTCCGGCAAGGGGAATTTCACACTGTGCCTGGAGCAGCAGTAACCTTATATGTAGGGAGAGGGGGAGATAATTCCTAATCTTGTCAATCACGCCGTTGTGAAATCCACAGCAGGGTTTCTGGGAGCGGGAGGGCCAAGGAGAAGGCGAGGGCCTGATCCAGCTCCTCGCAGAGCGGGCCTGCACAAGAAAGGCCTTTCATTATTTTTCTTCGCAGTCTCCTCATTTCCTCGCTGCAAAAAACAACAATATATTTATTAACTAGACAAATATTTGACTGGGACAACATGCTGGAATGACCTGCAAACGCCTCCTCGTTCCCACCAAGAGGGGTTCCTGCTCCCACCCACGGCCCCAAATCCTGCAGGGCCTCCAGCAGCTCTGGTCACCCCCTCCTCCTTCTCCAGAGGAGGAGGAAGGCAGGGAAATGCCTCCCCCAGATATCCCACTGGCTCAATCCTTCTTGCCACTTGCCAAAGTTTCTTGGAGGGGCTGCTGGGGGCCACCTCAAGACATCTCCTTGGGATGGGGGCACAGCTGGGCCTCAAGGAAGGACAGAGGACAAGGGTTTGTATTTAGTGTTACCCCAAACAGTCTCTCTCACATCACAGAATCACAGCATCACAGAATTATGGAATCATTTAGGTTGGAAAGGACCTTTGAGCCCATGGAGTCCAACCATCACCACCAGCAGGACCCTCTGATGCCACAGTGCTGCTGCTCCATGGTCCTCACCACAGGGAACCGCTCCAAGATTGAGCTCCAAGCTAAAGAAACAAACAGACCCTTTTTTCCCTGTTGTTTTTCCTGTTTGCCTAAGAAACATAATCTTGCCCCAAAATGAAAAAAATAATAATAACTCACAGGAAGGCCCCGAGCATGAGGCGCTTTCTGTGTGATTTCAATCAAAACAGGCTTTAAAAAACAAATTCCTCCGATATTCATCACATGTGTAAAACACATTAAAGGAGGATGGTGGCCCAGGCCAGAGCAGCAGAGCCCTCCAACTCCTGCCCATGCTGGAAGATCTGACCAAGCATCACCCAGAGCTTCTCCAGCCTGGAGAGTCCCTGCCCTAGGACCATTTAGCTTGGAAAAGCCCTTTGAGCTGCCAAGGCCACCACTCAGACGTGTCCCCAAGTGCCACAGCTTTTTAAATCCCTCCAGGGGTGGGTCTGGACAAAGGACAAGGTGCTGCTCCAGATAAAGTCCTTACATTCTGTGTGAGCAGAGAAAAGGAGAGATCTGTGTTTTCCTGGCCTAAATGGAGCCTGGGAGATGGAACATTTTAACTCCACATATTGGGAATTCTACAAAATCTATGTTAAAATTCCCATCTCATGCTCTCCTTTGAATCTCTGACTTACAACAGCCTTGTGGCTTCAAAAATTGCCATATTCCTGGGTTTCATGCTGGCAGAAGCCACAGTGCCAGGCTGCTCCTGCCCTCTTCAGCCGTGTCCTTGCAGGTCCCATCTCTCGTGGCCTCATGAGCCACCTCAGTCACACTCCCGGCCACATTCCCAATTCTGCTGTTGTTTTTCCCTCTCATTGTGCTGGATTCAGACTTATTTGCACATAAACCAAAGTGAGGGGCACAGAAGAAGCCCCCATGTCCCACTCAGGTCCTGCTGCCTCTGGCAGGGTCCCTGTTCCCTGAGGATCCACAGCAGCTCCATGCTGGATCATTATCTTGGAGCAGCCCGGCCTGGCTTTGGTGGGTTCCTGTTTTTATGAGGTGTGATGGGGAAGGAATGCTGTGCACAGTTTAATTAGGGATTGGGAGCCTTGGGGGCAGTGGGAAGCTGCAGATACCCTGGGCACAGGCCATTAAACTGCCCCTTTGATGTCTGCAGTCCCACTGTCCCACCTCGCTCTGAGAGCAAGGGCAGGAATCTGGGAATTTGGGAACTCGGGGCTGCACTGTCCAGCCTCCAAATTTGGAATTGCAAATTTGGAATTGCAAATTTGGAGGTTGCACTGTCCCAGGCCCTGGTCTGGTCCCTTCTCCAAGAGGCTGAAGCCCCATTTTCCCCCAGCTCCTATTATTTTGCCCAAACACCTCTGGGAGTGGGAGCCAAGGGTAAACACAGACAATTTCCAAAAAGCAGCCAAGGATAACAGGATGTTCCAGCCAGAGGCTTCACTTCCATGGCCAGGGCAAGGACAAGGACTTGGCTGGCTCCTGACTCCCAGGAACTTGGGGCTGGGTGCTGCTATTCCCTACTTGAATGCCCCATTCCCTGCCTGGGTGCCCCCATTCCCTCCGTGATGCCAAACAGTGACACAGAAATGGGATTTGGCCTCAGGAACATTTAAATTCCCAACACCTCCCCAGCAGATCCCTGGCCCTGCCAAGGAGACTCCTTTTCCCCCTGCAGTCCCTGCAGTGAGGGGTAGCTCCCAATGTTCTGGAGGGTGTTGATCCCAGCCCTCCTTCCTCATCCTCATTGCTTCCCATCCCCACGGGGCTCTTCCCAGTGCCCTTTCTGCACAGACACCAGCGCTGCTCCCCTGCCTTTTCCTCCTCCTCCTCCTCTCCCACAATGTGACTCCTCTGTTCTGTAAATAATTCCCATTTCCATTTCGTAGCGCCAGGGTGACACATGGAAGTGGAGATGTGAACTCAGCACACACACAAATGCCTCCCCTGATTAGGACAACTTTTAAGTAGGTCAGAGCTTGGATTGGAGCTGCCTGACAGCTCCCCTATAAAACATCCCGACTTTAATGCCCTGGATATTCCTGGTGGTGTGGAGCAGGAGCAGCTTCCAGGGGCAATGTGGGGGAGCAGATGTTGTTCCCATGCTGGGGAAAGTGACTGCTGTAAATGAACTGGTGATTAAGGTCATTAAAGAATCTTAACCCAAGGGCGCTGCTGGGACAGGAAGGGGACAGCCATCAGCACTAACAAGCCACTCCATCCCATTCCAGCCAGCCCTGGCAGCCTCAGCTTCCCCAAGTGCTGAGGAGTGTCCATACACACCTCACTTTAGGTATCATTGGGCACCTTCTGACTCTATTTATAAATTCTCTTAAATCTCCAGCTCCCAGAGCCCTGTGATTAGAGGAGAAAGGTCATTTTTAGCATTGCCTTTCCCTTCCCATTTTTTTTTTTTTTTTGGGAGTAAAAATAGTAGGTCACCTACATTTGTGGCTATGAGAAAATCACATTTAGGAAGAAGATCCCTCACCTGGCATCCCCCAGCTCACCCTCAGTGCCCAGAGGCAGCTGTCCAGGGACTCACTCATTCACCCCCAGCTCCCCCAAACCTCTCCAGCCCCTCAGTGCTGCTGTCACAGATGAGAAAGGAAAGAGGCACGATTTAAACGTGACCTCTCACCCCAAGCTGTGTCTGTAATCTGACGAGCAAACCTTAATAGGCCGAGCCAGGCAGCGGAGCCCAAAGCCCAGATAAAACCCAGCCCCGCCGACAATTCAATTTCCTTCCATAAGATCAACTTGCAGCTTTAGCAAACCCACTTGTGTGGGCACTGGGCTGAAACAATCTGGGCTGGCAGGCACGGCCACGCTGCCTTGGGCTGCCACCACCTGAGCCCAGCACCCTCCTGGGGCTGTCAACCAGCCCCAGCACCTCCCTAGGGCTGCCAACCACCCCCAGCATCTTCACAGTGCTGCCCAGCATCCTCCTGAAATTGCCAACCACCCCCAGCACCCTCCCAGGGTTGTCCAGCACCCTCTGGAGCTGCCCACTACCCCCAGCACCCTCCCAGTGCTGCCCAGCACCCCCAGCACACAGCAGAGCCCAAGGACACCGATCCCTTGGAGCAGGAGCACACAGGACTTTGTGCCTTCAGGGGAGGAATTTTTTTCCAGGGAAAGCTCTTCCATGCCCCAGGGGGTTTGTGGGCTGCCCAGGGGGGGCCAGGCTTGTCCCCCTCCCCAGAGGAGCCATGGGCATCACCAGCCAGGTTGGCCAAGGTGTTGGGAGGGTGGGAATGTACTCCTGGGGCTGGGACAGTCCTGCCTCCAGGCTGATCCCTCCACAGGCACGCAACCACCACCTCCTCCTCCTCCTCCTCCTCCTCCTCCTCCTCCTCCTCCTCCTCCTCCTCCTGCTCCTGCTCAGCCCGGTGTGGAAAAGCTGAGCCTGAAGTGCAGGGGGGATGGATGGATGTGTTTTCTGTGCCGAGCAGCAAATAATGTCCGCATGAAAGGCGCGGTGCTGGCTTTTGCTTTCTCTTCTCTTTTTTTTTTTATTGCTGTTGCTAATCTTTGACCTAGATAGCAAAGGAACTTGCTGGGAGAGGAGGAGGAGGGTGCAGGGGCTGGGGCACAGACAGGGCTGCAGCCAGAGCCTCCTGCCAGGGCACGGCGTGGGGGCTGCACGGGGGAGGCCCCGAAACCTTCGTGAGAGCAGGAACAGCAGTTTTGGAGAAAAAGCAAATGAAAAAAAAACCCCTCTCAAGCCAAATGTTCCTGAAGAGTGTTCACATGGATGGAGTCCATGGAGTATTGCTGTGTTATATCATTGCAATGCCAAGTTTTCAGTGAGAATTGGAGTTTCTTAATGTCTTTGTGTGTGTTCATTGATGGAGCTCACATTTATAGAATCATAGTCTCAGAATGGTTTGGATGGGAAGGGAACTTAAAGCCCGTCCAGTTCCGCCCCCTGTCATGGGCAGGGACATCTTCCATTATCTCAGATTGCTCCCAGCCCTGTCCAGCCTGGCTTTAAGCATTATACAGACTCATTTTCATTTCACATTTCATGCACAGGAGTGATGTGGAGGGCAGCAGGCAAATTTCTGCCAGAAGCCAATGCCCCACTTTAGGGCTGGAATCTGCAGCATCACCCATCTCTCCTTTCCCAGCCCAACTGCCTCCATGCACACCCAGTCCCCCCATTCCCAGGTGGAATTGCATTGATTCCCAGCATTTGAGCTCTCCTAGATGCCTCCAGTTTACAATACACTGCCACCCACTTCCAGCCCACTGGCACCAGTCTGGTCCCTATTTCTCTCATCTGAGCGCACACAGGGATCCTTTATTAACAAAGCAGATCTGCAGGAGGAGGTTTTTACTTTAAACGTGCCCCTCAATAACCACAGAAAGACCAAATGTAAAACTCATCATCCCAAACCTCAGCCCTGCATCTCCTGCATGGGCTTTGCTCAGCGATCCCAAACTCCCTCGTGTGCCGCATGCACAACTCCAGCAATCCCAGTCTCAGGGAAAAGATTAGCTCTTAATTCCCCGAAGCCAAATCAGGACACGACACAGCCCATATTGTTCCAATTTACACCTCCTTATGAGCTTCCTCAGCTCCCTTTATAGTCTCAGTCTCTGTGCTGTGAATCTTCCCCATTTCCAGTCGCTCCAGTCTGGGGGCCCAGCAGCCCCAGGGTCCCACCTCACCCCGGGAGTGTGGGGCCACTCCAGAGCCCCACAGCTTCCCCTCCATGGGCTGCACGGGTGGGACCCCCCAACAGCTCCTGGCCAAGTCCTGGGTGTCTCCCATGCCCTGCACAAGACCCTGGGCAGGGTGACCATCCCAGACAGAGAGATGCGTGACCATGTCACAGCTCTCATGGGGACACACTGGCAGAGGTTCAGGGGTGCCTCAGGCATCCCATTGTGGCCAAGCTGAGCTCAGGAGGGCCCTGACCAAGAGTTGGGGTTCAGCCTTGCCCAGGGTGCTCCACACTGGCAATGGCAGCTTCAGGCATGGAGAGGTTTCTCCCACTCCAGGCTGTTGCTATTCTGAATTGGAGGATTTCTTAATTTCTTTTAATGAAACATGAGGATCTGATGAACGAGACAGCAGCCTCAAATAACCTCTAGCTTGGCGTGGAGACAAGTCACGGCTGTTTGGGATAAACACCAGCCCTTTCCCAAGGCCAAAGCAGGGATCCTGTGGGAGGGGACGCTGGGGAGGTTGGGATGGAGCCATCCTGCTGTGGGCTGAGGAGCCCTGGGCACCCAAATCTGCTCTCACAGCACCTTGCCACCTCTGTACCCCTGCACTTCCATGGTCCCCACACAAGTGGTTGCACACCCAAGGAGTGCCTGGTCCTCTCTGTGCTGGGGACCCTCCAGCCAAACCACACACAGACACCCTGAAACCCCTCCGTGGGAGAGGGGCAATTTATCCCCAGATTCAGCCCTCTGGATGAAGGGATCTGATCTGGCATTTTCTGCTGTTAAACAATGGGATGAACACAGCAAAAAGCAGCAAAGATCAGGAGCTTTGCTGAGCCTGGCTGGGCTGGGGGCAGAGCCGAGTGTCCCTTGCCCTGGGGGAGAAGCTGATGGTGTTCCCCATGTATAAACTCTGCTTCCCACAGCAGCCATGTTCCCACGGGATGGTTTTCCCCATGACCTTTCTCTCCCTCCCTCATTCCATCTCCCAAAACCCACCAGCTGCTTCCCACAGCTGCAGCGCCATGGCCAAGGCTCTCAGCAGAGCCCGGGGCTTGATGTGGCCATGCTGGGGTTTCACCCTCTGTGGTGCATGAAGGAGTTAACGTGCTGAAAACCCCACATCCTCCTCCGGGGGGTTTCCAGGGATGTGGAGCAAATCCTATTACAGCAACACTTACCTGGGGAGCCATGGGGAGGGCAGCCATGCAGCAAACCTCAGTGGTTTGCTACTTGATTTGTTCCCCAGGAGCAGAGAGCTGGTGGTGGACCAGTCCAGGAGCAGCTGGAAAAAGCCCTCACAACCCCTGGGAGCTGCTTTTCTGCTCCAAATCCCATCATGGGAGGCTTGGAGGTGGCATTCGGGATGGGCATCGCTCCCCTGGAGCCAGGGCCACCGTGTACAGTGGGGGTTATGCTTTGTTGTGCTCACAACCACCCTTGTGCCTTAATTTTGGAGGGATCTGGACACCAAACTCATGGTTCTGGCCGCACCTTACCCAGCCCCATCTCTGCCCAGCCAAGCAGGGAGGAGACGAAAAAAAACCAGGAGAAATGATTGAAAGTGAGCCCGATTGCCCCGAGAAGAGGAAGAGGAAGAGGAAGGCAGGAGCAGCCTTTTCCACAGCCACAACCTGGAGGCAGCCGGGAATGAGCCTCGGCACGGCCACGTCTGCGGGGCTGTCAGAGCTCGGGATGGAGAGGGCTTGTTTTGGGCAGGCTAATAGAGACCTAGCGGGATAATTGGCAGGAGTGAGAGAATGACACAGCCCTCTTCCGGAGCTCGGAGCCCTCCTAATGGGAGCCAGGTGGCAATGCCCCTCCAGCGCTGACCCCGCAGCGGAGCCTGGGCACGACCCCGGCCGCGGGATGAAAGCGGCACCCGACAGGTGTGGGGTGGCCGTGTCCCCCGGCACAGGCTGCCCCCGACACCGGCAGCAGCTGTGTCCCCAGGCCGTGGCACGTTTCCTGATGGCCGGCAGGACAGGCGAGATTTCCAGCGCAGGCGGAGAGAGGCGGAAGGGCTCTGCTGGAATGTCAAGGACGGAGGGGACAGATGGCCGTGTCCATCAGGGGACGGAGCGCTCCTCGGGCCCTTTCCCCCCACGCTGCCGGCAGGGATGTGCTTTCGGCTCGGGGGCTGCTGCCGGGGAGAGGCAGGAGATGGGATCGGGGACGAGCCACCCGCCGCAGCCATCGCCACCTCCGGCCAGCCCTGTGGCATCCCCTCTGCTCCAGCCAGCAGGGCTTTTTGGGAAGGAGGGGTCTTGGGATCAGGTTTTCTGTCTGGATAACCGAACGAGCCCTCCCAGGAGCTCCCTCCTGGCACTGAAACTCAAGAAATGGCACCAAACCAGCCCCTGTTCTGCTCCCCAGCCCTGGGAGCAGTGGGTGACTGGGAAGCACTTTTCCTCTAAACGCTGTTTCTGGAGGTACAGCGATCCAAGAATAGAGTTTAGGCATAAAATTGGCCTCCTCAGTGAGGGTATGGAACAGCAGCCCAGCCACTGGCCCATAAATCATGGCTCATAAATCCCCGATAATGCAGAACCTGCGTGCTGGCTGCAGCCCAGCTCCAGGTACCTCGGCTTGGAGAGGAACCAAACTTGGAGCAACATGGAAACCAGGAACAGGACAGACCCATCCCATCCCCCCCAGCCCCACGATATCCCACACTCAGAGCTGCTCTTCTCTGCTCTGAGCTGCCCCAGCTGCAGCTTTTGGGGACAGGGACAGCAGAGAGGGCAAATGGGATGTCCCCAGCATCCCTGAGCTCAGGCTCCTGAGGTCAGGACTGGCTGGAAATGCAGGGAAGTGCAGGAGAGTCTCCCACATTCCTACATTAATTCCTTCTTATTAGGAAAAATTACCCCCTGTGAGGGTGGGCAGGGCCTGGCACAGGGTGCCCAGAGGAGCTGTGGCTTCCCCATCCCTGGAAGTTTCCAAGGCCATGTTGGATGGGAGTTGGAGCTAACTGGGATAGTGGGAGGCAGCCCTGCCTGTGACAGGGGATGAAACAAAAGGATCTTTAAGGTCCCTTCCAACCCAAATCATCCTGGGATTCCACAGTTCTCCATCCAGGATCA